>NC_046611.1:7352368-8552368 GCF_900324465.2 Anabas testudineus
TGACCCGATACACACTTGTTAAACCTTCTGTAAAACTGGTACTTTGAAAATAAGCCAGTGTGTACAGAGTGTAAGTCTGTCCATGGCCGTGACCAGACAGTGGGAAAATCCTGTTATCATCAGGTGGTGCTAGCATCATCATACTCCATCCTCCTTTATGTTTGTTTGCTCTGTAGATAGACATTGTCTTGACAAATCTGTTTTCATAAGGTGCTACCTGCAAAAAGTAAACCACACCAAACAAATGATCAAGTATTTTAAAGGAAGGAAATCAGTCAAACGCAGAAAATGTAAATGAAGTTAGCATTGGGCAACTTTTTTCAATGTATTGAATTTAAATGATTATACCAGTTCACTTCAGACTAATTCTATGAATCTACATCACTCTCTGTACATCAGCAAAAAAGTACAGTATGATTATTTGAAGAGTCGACTTTAAACATGATATAGAAGCACTGACTTTATTCTCAGTCTGACTATGGATGCAGAGCTGCAGTGTGTGTATCAGCTTTACGTGATAACACAATGAGAGTTGCCGGTAATATTCTCTGTATGAACATAACAAAGATGCACTCAGGTAGGTACAGCTCGAAGTTTATCATATGGACTTCCTAGTTGGCACTATTCACACTTTAGAGGTGTTACTATACGAAGGTAAGTTGATGGTTTGCAGTTTTCAGAAACAGATTTTGAGAAGTTAATTAAGTGTTTTTGTTCCAGTCTGACTCGCCAAGCTTGAAGTAAAAGAGCAATTCCTGTTGGCTGGAACCACTTCATCACAGAAAAACAATGATATGAATAACATTACCAAATAGAAGATTTTTTATAAGACATTTAATGTCAGTTTATATTTATAGAGGTCCCTACTTACCTTTCACTAGTCTAGTTAACACAGTCTAGGACACGTTTTGGTAAGTATTCGCTTTGTGAGGAGTAGTAACTGAGAGGAACACATCCATAAGTATCCAATGCCAGCAGCCAGTTGGCTTAGTGCCCGGAAAGAAAATAGTTCTAGTAGATAACATCCTGCATTTACATTAGCATGCTTCAGAAGTGGTATTAGGTTAATATTTTTAACTTTGGGCGAAGGTGGCCACCTGTTTAATCTGCTTCCAGACTATCTACGTATTCTAACTAGGCTAAGCTAATTGTCTGCAGGCTCTAACCTCATATTGAGGCTATATATATTGTATGAAAATTATATTCATCTTCTCATAAAGCCAAAATTATGACGATTTCTCATGTTGCTCTGCAGCTTAATTCACATTAAACCATATAAATGTGCCACTTATTAGCTGTGGCAGTAGCAGAATAGACAGCAAACACATTTGTATCTGAACTGTTGTATTTGTATAAAAAACTGAAGCAGATTTGTTGTCAGAGTTTGTTCATGTGACCCTGAATTTCACCTCCAGATCATGTTTACGTGTCTGCAAACCTCACTAGAATGAAATTAGTAGAGTTGAACTGAGTTGAATGAATAAATGAATATATGAAAATGTAATTGAGCCCCTCACAGCTGCTTTAATAACAAACTGTATAGCTACAAAAGCACAGACAGACAAACACCGTCAGAGACAGAGTGTGTATCTGTATGTATGTCTGTGCAAAAGCCTGGTGCGATGCTGGAGCTCTGTCCCCGCTGACACCCACCCAGCTTTCATGGGAGCCAATTAGCGAGTGCTGGGCTCAGCTTTGACGACCACAGAGCTGCAGAACATTCGTTTACACACAGTTTCTTCTTTCTGCTCTTAATGAAGGAGCTAGGAAGAGAGGAAAGATGGGAGGAGGTAGGAGGAACAGCAGAAATACTGCTCACATCTGGGTTTAGACTGCCAGCTCATGACATTAGAGGCAGATCTGGGGTCTCTCTGCCCCAAATCACTTCTCTAAAAACAAAGCAGGCAGCAGTGAGGTTGGAATATGATAGAAGGAAGTGAGGGAGTGTATTTGAGACAAAAATGAATCTGCATCCCTTCATTTACTTTCCTGTAAGTCATGAATAAGTTAAGCCTTGCTGTGTTTTTCAGCTCATGCTGCTCTTATTTTATAAATCCATCCAAATAGGAAGCTTCAAGAAAGCTTTTTGCTCCTGCTCCTTTTTCCTTGTTAGTTCAACTCTGGCAGATGCCTAACACTCTGGTATCTGGTTCCTCCCTCTTTATTTACTTTCATTTGTACAGCTGTCGAGTTGTGTTTGCTGTGTCATTTGTCTGTTACCACACAGGGAGCTCACGCAAGTGTTTGACATTTTTTGACAAGAAGAAAATCTCCACCCTGGACATCCAAAGATGGAAGATGTCAGCCATGCAGCACAGTAAACATATAGTCTACAGCAGAACACAAAACTTATATCACCTGATAACCAATATGTATTTTAACTTGTAAATATATATAGTACAAATCAAACAGGCAGAGAAGAAAACATTTAATATTCAGAGCCAAAACATCAGGCGTAGATTCAAATGTCACTGTGTATGCTGATGTTGCTGCTTTTCAATATGTCCTCCAAATAAACGACAAGGCCTCATCAATGTTTAAGAATAAGATTCATAGTGGCAACACTAGGGTTAAGGTTTGATTAGCTATAAACTCCAAAACTACTTGGTCTCTCTGTGAGCCTTACTGTTGTTTATATTATTACGACAGAACATACAGATGTAAATGTATACTACCGTCCAAAAGTATTTATTTTAGCTGAAGTCTGAAAACATTTGGGTTTAACATCAAAACATGAATATGAGACAAAAGATCAACATTTCTTTTTGAGTATATTTTTTGAGGATAAGCACTCAAGTTTACCATTTGTAGTAAATGTGGATTGTTGAACATCCTTTGATGATATATATCTCTTCAAAAGTGTCCAGCCTTTGTCCAAGCAGGGAGAAATCTTCCTCATCAGTTCCTTGTGATTACCTTCTTTATCAAAACTGAAAAAAAAACTTAATTCTTTGTGTTTTATATTTTCCAATGTTAGACCTCTTGGGTAATTTCACTCTAATCTTCATCATCCCATTTTCAGACATTGCCAGAATTTAAGAGTATTACTCTCACCATTTTCACTTAAGCTCGTTGCCCAGGGAATAGAAGAATGACTCTTTTCTAGCTTGAGACGTGTCCAGTTCAGCCCAGTTCAGCCCAGTTTAGTCCAGTTCAGCTGTTATCACCATCAGGACAAATTTGTACCAGTCTAACCAGACTTATATAGGCTCTGGGACCAGTTAATGCTTTTAAATTCGGGCCCAAACTAAAAAAAAAGAGAATTGTTTAAGAATTTGAAGTTGAGCTACATACTGATGTATCCTGCTGCCGTATGTTTTATTTATTTTTCTTATCATTTAACAGTTTTTACCATTAATATAAATAATTGACAAACAATTGACGCTTCCTGTAATATGGGTTCTGCCACAAAACAGGTTTTTGTGGTTGTGTTTTTTTTTACAAAATCAAACAGCACTTAATGTGCCAACGTTCAGGTGATGAAGTGAAACTGGTTATTGAGCATTGTATTTGACGTTTTGCCAAATTTACTGTTAATTTCTACAATCAGTGTTGTTCACTTTGCTTCCTTGCTGCATCTCTGCAGATCTCCAGTATCGTTAAAAACCTCACTCATTTGTATTCAAGGGTTGTTCGTGTATGGTTTGCAGGAGAATGTGAAGGCAGCATTCGTTTCTGTTTTCATTTTAGTTCGGGCGATGGCAGGGGAGCGGATGATTGTGCCTTCAGCTGACGGAGAGCAACTGCATGTAGATGAAGTAATAAAAGAGAGGATCAAGAAAAATAGAAGCAAAGGAGACTGGAGGAAATAGAAGAGAGAGTTCAGCATAGAGGGATAGAGAGAGGAGGAAATGATTTTACTGTTCTTGCAGCAGAAAGAAAATGAGTGACTAGGAAACAGATACCACACAAGGCTGCGTTTCTGTATGCAGGGCTGAGGCGAGTTGCTGGTCCCCAGTGAGTTCTGCTAAAAATAAACCAGGGAGGAGAGGAGAGGATTCCTCCCCTCTATCTGTCTGCATCTTCTTTTCTGCTTTGTCTCCTCATTGCAGGTGTTTGTGTGGATGATTACACAATGGCTCAATGTTTGTTTTCAGCACATCTCTGGTTCGCTATCACTGGGGCAAAACAGGCAAATAGTCCGCTGCTAAACTAAATTACTCCAGTCAACACAGAGCATCTTATCCTGTCTGGCAGGTTTTTGTGCACTTGTATGATAATCATCCATCAGTGCAGGAAAAATCAGCTTCTTCTTCTTTTGATTGGCAGCAGTCACATTTTTTTAATTCATCCTGCTGCTGCAGCAAAAAACACTTTGATGTTGATGCTGTAATATGCCAATGAGGATATAACACATCTCCAGTGAACACGCTACAGCACGTGATTAAAGAGAGACCGTTTAATGTGTTCCACATTAAAGTTAACAGGCAGTAATATACGCTGTATGTAACTTAAATTCCCAGAGCACAGTGTACAAGATTCATCACTTCCTTTTTAAAAGGAATCAAAAATGCATCTCTATGTCTATAAATAGGAATAGGTTGCTGGAGATGGATGGAAAGATTTGTAACAGAAGCTCTAATCTCATATATAAAACCGTTTTAATGTCTGTTGAAATATCTAAAAATATCAGCGGAGAAACACAATGAATTCGTTTGTTTGTTGACGTACATTTCATTCTGTTTTCTTTCCAGCTGTTTCCATCATGCGTCACAGTGCTTCAGCTTTCGGATTTGCTGTAAGTCGACTGTACAGCCTGCACTTCACCAATGTTACGATGGCTAACACTGCATGATGTGGTGACGAGAAGGTAACGTGTTTTTGTTTTCCATCTCCAGTTTGATGCCACGCTGGATGTGTTGTCCTCTGTCATTGTGTTGTGGCGGTACAGCAACGCTGCAGCCGTCCACTCAGCACACCGTGAATACATGTAAGTGCAATCACCTTATATAAAAATGACTTTCATGAAAGTTCATTAAAATGAGAAAACTGATGATGAAATGATGGCTTACACAAATACAGCTAAAATATTCCCATTTGGTGCTCTGAACACCTGCAGTGTAGGTCAGCACTGTTCCCCCAAAATATAATTTAACTGTCTGAGATTAAGTCTTAACCATCCAAATTAAACTGAGCAAATATCAAATAGAATATAAGACAAAAGGAAATAACATGCAGTGTGTAGATCAGTCAGAATACAGCTTTGTTTCGCCGTCTTAAGATCACATTAGCAGACAGCTGCAGTTGTTTCAACTTGCTTGTTTCAGCTTCAATCTGTCCAGTGTCCATTGTGGGAGTTTGTGCTCTGCTTTGTCCTGTAGAGGAGTGAGTCAAACAGCAGGTCTCCTCAGCTCTGTCTGCCTCGGCCCACTGGGACCGATCACAGATGGGTGTCTCACGTCTTATCTCTACCTGGCTGTAAATAGTGTGTGTGTGTGAGTGTGTGTGTGTGTGTGTGTGTGTGTATAGAGGTCACTTGGGCCTTTCAGAGTCTGTTGAATGCTCAGAGTGCTGACAGCTGGTAACTGGAAGACAGAGAAGAAGACAGAAAACCAGCTGTGTATCTGCTCTTTTCTATTAAACTGAGAGATTAGACTGGAAATGAAACTATATATATATATGTGTGTGTGTGTGTGTGTGTGTGTGTGTGTGTGTGTGTGTGTGTGTGTACAGTATGCATACACACAAGAGCAAAGCTGTGACGAGGTCTCAGAGGGGAGACTGCTAATTGCCGTGGAGACGACAGATGAAGTCATGTCCTCTGGAGATGAGACTGTAACACAGACTCAGAAAGACATTAATTCAGCTGTCGATTCAAATAGTCGACATGCTGCAAACAATAAACCACCAGTTAGCCGCTAACATATTCGAATCAACGTTAGCCTCAGAGAGGGATCAGAATAAATGAGTACACTCAGACACAAGAAAAGCAAGTACAAGTATAATATAACATAAAACACCCCCAGGTGTATATTTAAAGTAAAAAAGTTATTTTGTATAATTGTATATTTGCGCAAGATCTGAAACAACTGTAGGTTTGTAGAATTAAAATGAACAAACCATCCAGTATTTATACAGCTGCAGTAGCTACGTATATGTAATGACTGAAGGCTGGTTTGTGTTTCACTAAAACACCTATGATGAGCGAGTTTAAGTGTTAACGAACTACTGCGCCCTGGAGAGCACAGGACATGGAAAGGTTTGGAGATATTATGTGTTCACAGGGGAAACTCACTGTAACAACCATCAGCTTTAAAGAGCAGCGGAGTCTGAGGAGCCCACTTTGATTTACTTTCATATTGTCTTGTGAGGACGTTAATGGCTTGAACTACTGGATTCATTCAACACCTGATGATGCCTTCAATTACACCTGCTGTATTTTTGATCGGGTGTCTGAGAGAGTGTCTTTTCATTAAAACGTCCACACAAGTTCACCTCTTGAAAACAGTCTTCATTACTTCACTTCGGCGGATAATTGGAGAATTCAGACAAAGTTCAGGACGCTGCTAAGACAGTAATTGGCTTCACTTAGAGGACAGACTTCCTCCTTGATCACACACACACACACGTATAAACACACCTCCAAGCAACAAGAACACACACTCGTGTGTTTACAAGCTTTCAAAAAGACCCCGTGCACATGTGAAGTCACACAGACACACAACTATAGCACTGTTGTGTGTGTGTGTGTGTGTGGGTTCATTACAAAGCCATCAACTTTCATCAGACTGAATGAGACAACTACCGACCCTCAGCCAGAGAGTCCGTATTATTCTTATTCATTCCTTTATCTATCTGTTTGATAGAGGAGATGTGGCTGAATAGCGATACCCAAGGATGAACTGGTTGCCAAGGTAACAAGCTTGAGATGTCAAAAGAAGACGAATTGGAGAGTTTTGTTCCTAAATGAAAACGTGAAGCTTTTCAAAACAAAAACACCATTGTTTATACGACTGTGGCAGAGGTGAGAATGAGACGCTGTTATTGTGGAGGTGTTGACGTTAAACCGTAACGTCGTCCTCGTGTGGCCTGATAGATGTGCTGAAACACAACCTGTATTTTGCTGAAAACCTCCACCGGTCTTTGTGCAATCCTGTTATTGTTATTGTGAGTTATTGTGTAATTTTTACGTCCACAGTGTGCAAGAAACAATAAGGCAGCTGTTTGTGGATTGAGAGCTCCCTCAGTGTGTGTGTGTGTGTGAGTGTGTGTGTGTGTGTTTCCTATTGAGGACTTCCCAAAGTAATAGGGGGTGTTGCCTTGGTTACATCATTCGGTCAAAACCCAGGACACTAAATGTGATTCAAGAGCAGCCTTCAGGTATAAGCTCAGGCTCCAATTGTTTTTGTCTCCCTCTAGACTTTGTTAATAGGGTAGCAGTGTTTAAAGGACATCTGTGTCATTTTACAGGGATTTATTTATTTGTTTATTCATCCTGTTTACAGCTTGGTGTCACCATGCTGCTATCATCATGTGGCCACACGCTAATGTTAAGTTGGCAAAGATTTACAATATCTATGTTAACTATTCATAGTTTAACATGTTAGCATGCAACATTTGCTAATTAGCACAACGTACAACTGAGGCAGACGTCACCGGTTTAGAGAGTTACCATGCTGCCATTAAAGACACTTGGTAATATTTAAAACACCCTAAACACAAAACTTCACTTGGTAATTACCAGGGCGAACTGTACAGAGCACAGAGCCTAGTGAATATTACAGGTAAAAAGGAACTTGAAAGAAAAAATTGCATACTAAACCTCAATATTTCTCTTAAGAACTGCTATTTGATCATTTTCTCATAGCATTCAGTCATTTTCAAACGTTAGAAATCTTTCTCCAGAGCCACAGGATATTACACAATCCACTCTTGCTCGTTTATGTGACTGAACTTCGTGTGTAAAGTTGGGGTTTTGCCACTTTAAAATGAATCCTGAGATGTTTTAGAGCAGTTTTTCAGATATATCTCTCTTATGGTTATTCAGATTTAGAATTATGGGGGTTCAGCATCAGGCTAATATACCTACCTGTGATAACAAAATATAACCCTAAAGTGTTAAGAAGTCGTTTAGAAAATGAATACTGAATTAATCAGTTTGGTTGCTGATTAGTCTTTAGTTAGATTATTCTGAATTGTTCTTGGGGAATTTGGACCACTTTTTTACCACTTTTGTTTTTGTTCGATGTTTGTTTTGCACTTTCAGGGTAGATGTTGCATCAGTTTCTGTTCTGTCAAAATGTCTGCTATCTGGGAACAATTGTCCTCTAAAGGAGGAAACCTTCCATCTTAACCTCCTGTCTGATGACTTAATTGTGTGTGGTTATGTAACTAAACAGCTAATGAGTTTCAACACTGGCTGAACTGGTGCTGGAGTTTGTCTCTCTGTGGTTATTGATTGACTCATCACCTTAGTTTTCATCTTTCGTTTTCCTCTGCAGAGCTTGTGTTATCCTGGGTGTCGTTTTCATCCTGTCATCTTTGTGCATTCTGGGTAAAGCCATCCACGACCTGGCCATCAGGCTGCTACCTGAAGTGGTAAGAGTCTACTCACTGCCACCACAAAACCCACATTAAAATACAGATGCTGTCACAGAGCACATTTTTTAGTTGATGTGCACATGCACACACAAAGTGCTATTTAAGATTTGGTAATGATAGATTAGAGTCTACAACCACATGACAACATACAGTACAAGACAGTGAGCAGGAAATGGCCCTGACGTTGGTGCAGGGGTCACGCTTTGGTTCAAAGAGGAGATGGAAGAGAGCTTTGGATTAAAGCGTCCACCATATGGGACAGATTATGTTATCCATTTAACACATGAACATACTGTAGTACACTGTGACAGTCAACTCCCTCATCAGGTTTGTCCATCTCACTGAACTCAGGCTGAATTTAAGCCAGAGGTTTGGTGTATAATCTGTATAATCAGATTTTTCTGTGGAATTTGTGGTTATTTTTAAAGCGTAAACAGATAGTACAACCTCTTTGTCTCTGAGCCCCGCGTCTGCTCTCCCTGCTTTAATACCACCAGTCTGCCAGAGACGAGGATTTCACTGAGAATCCAAAAAAATCCCTGTTAATTTTGTGCCAGCATCTAATAATATCTGAGTGTACATCCTAGCAATCCAGACGAACAACATGCAGACAGTGGTGTTGTGTGATTTGGCCGAAAATTCAGAGAGATGGCTGCTCGTGTCTGGAGATTTTGAACTGCTATTTCCACATTTGTTGGTGGTCACAGGTTAGTCGTTACTGGAGTGATTAGACCAAGATGGCTGCCAGTCGTCAACAAACTGCTTAGTGCTGTAACCAAACTGGTTAACAGTAACTCTGGTAGATGATTTATATTTATTTTATGGATCATTTGTCAAAGTTGCAGTCGGAAAATAATCACAACGAATATTTGAATTTGACAGTCACAGTATCTTTCAGATTTTTTATTTGGATATTGCCGCGTCATGAAGGCTGTGATGATTCAGAATTGAGACCTGTTATAGCATTAATCAAAATTTGTAATTTTAAAAATATAATAATACAAAGTTCTTTATTCAGTCATTATCAGAATGATAATAATGAATAGAAATAAAACAAAAAGTGGCATTAGAAGGTTTATCCATAACATAGAAACAGTATTGACTGAATAATCGGGGTGTGTAGATGTGGTTTAATCAGATGTGACTGAAAGCAGCGTGCGCAGTATATGGAGGGTTTAAACAAGGCCAGAGAGGAAAGGAAAACCAATAATGCTACTAAAACTAAGCAGGCAAACATATTTATTTAGTGTCAAATAATTGACCTCAGTTGGTTCAACATCCAGAAACAGGTGGATCAATATTTACCACAAGAGAGCAGGCGACTGAAAACAATTATTCTACTCTTGCTCTAAGGTTGTTGTGTGAGAGAGAGTGAGTCTGTATGTACGGAGAGATAACAGCATTGTTGCTGCTGCTGGAGGAAGAATGTCATCTCAGGTGTGAAGACTCGGCAGCGTTAACACTTCCTGAAATAGCTTTATCACCCGGTTGCTGGGCAATAGTCATCTCCGAAGAGACGCTGCTGAGGATCTGAACGTAATGATGATGAGCAAATATGGGAACATGCTTTAGAGAAAGATTATCGCTGCGCAGGCCTTTCTCTTCTTCTTTTAAACTTCCATCTGTGATTTATCGGTGTAATTTTAACATAACAATCATCACCTGGCGCCTCAGGATTACACGCTTTATAAAAAGAGCTGTTATTAACACTGTGAGCTGTTTTTATGAAATCATTGCTAAAAACTGTCAAAACTCTCAGAGAGCAAATGTTAGAATACAACATTTTAAAAGCTAAATATCTGAACTACATCACAATACAGCTGTATGTGTGAAAAAATCCTATAGATGAAGAAAATGTAAGCATAAATTAGAAGTTTGAGAAAGAGATTAGTTGTTGCTTAAGGTTTATTTACAACCAGGAACTGTCAGATGAAAAAGAAAAACACTTACATTAATAATTGGGAATGCTGAGTATGGAGTTAAAGAGTTAACATGAAATGTGTTCAACACAGACTCACCTTCAAATTACATCTTTTAAAAATAATACAAGATCAAATTACAAAATGTAATGCTAATAATTTTAGAAATCAAAGATATTTTGTAATGGTGCGTATCTTATAAAATAGCATAGTTAGCATTATGCTACGCCGTACATCTATACACACTGCCCCTCCCAAAAAAAAGTCACCACCTGGATTTAACTAAGCAAATAGGTAAGAGCCTCCCATTGGACAATTTCTGCATGAATGATTATTTTTGAGCTGCCAACAAGTTATTTTAACCCTAACTGATGCAGGGAGTAGCTTCTCATTAAACAACCAAGTCTGAAGACACATCCTGTGGTCGTGGAAAATATGTTAATCTGTTTTAGAAGGGTCGAATTTTTGGCATTTATGAAGCAAAGAAAGCTTGAATTAAGAAGTGTCCAATGCATTATTAAAACTGGAGGGATAGTGAGGAACCATCATCTTCAAGGAAGAATTGAGGTCGGAAAAAATGTAGAATGCTTGTGATCTGCGATCACTTAAAAGCTTGGTAAATGTAGAAAAACAACATTAGAACTCATGGCTACATTTAATTGTGAAAGTAAGAGCATTTCCACATGGACAACATGAAGGGAGCTCAAGGGATTGGGACTAAACAGCTGTGTAGCCTTAAGAAAATCACTTGTCAGTGAGGCTAATTGGGAAAAAAAGCTTCAATTTGCTAGGGAGCATAAGGATTTGACTCTGCAGCAATGGAAGAAGGTCATGTGGTCTGATGAGTCCAGATTTACCCTGTTCCAGAGTGATGGGAGCATCAGGGATAAGAAGAGAGGCGGGTGAAGTGATGCACCCATGATGCCTAGTGCATACTGTTCAAGCCTGTGGGGGCAGTGCTATGATCTGGGGCTGCTGCAGTTGGTCAGGTCTAGGTTAAGCAACATTATGTGTCTAATGGGTCAGCTCACTACCTGAATATACTGAATGACCAGGTTATTCCATCAATTGATTTTGTCTTCTCTGATGTCACGGGCATATTCCAAGATGACAATCTCAGGATTCATCGGGCTCAAATTGTGAAAGAGTGGTTCAGGGAGCATGACACATCATTTTTACACATGGATTGGCCACCACAGAGTCCAGACCTTAGCCCCATTGAGAATCTTTGGGATGTGCTGGAGAAGACTTTGTGCAGTGGTCCGACTCTTCCATCATCAATACAAGATCTTGGTGAAAAATTAATGCAACTCTAGACAGGAATAAATGTTGTGACATTGCAGAAGCTTATTGAAACGGTGCCAAGGTGAATGCATGTAGTCAAAGCTAAAGGTGGACTAATAAAATATTAGAGTGTGTGACAGGCAGTGTTTCATAGATGTATATGGTCTGAAAATATGGTGGTGAAGGTGATTTTAATCTAATAATTTTGTGATTTTATTTCATTTCCATTCCTATTTTACTTTTTAATAATTGTGTTGTATAATGTGCAACATGCTCTATTGTGATCAAGAACGGTAAATTAGTTTCCCTATGAACATAGTAGTATAATGGGGGTGGCTGTGGCTCAATGGGGGTGGCTGTGGCTCAATAGGTAGAGCAGTTGACTGCCAATCATAGGATTGGTGGTTCGATTCCCGGCTGCCACGTCACATGCCAAAGTGTCCTTGGGCAAGATACTGAACCCCTAGTTGCCCCCGGTGAGTCAGGTCAGCTGCATAGCAGCTCTGCCATCGGTGTGTGAATGTGTGTGTGCTTGTGCGTGTGAATGGGTGAATGAGATGCAGTGTAAAGCGCTTTGAGTGCCTGCTAGGTAGAAAAGCGCTATATAAGTGCGGACCATTTACCATTTACCATTTATATACTACTACTATATGCAATGATAAATACTATTATAGGAAGATTTGTTGCGTGACATATAGATCATGACAACCTGAACCGAATCAATTTTACAGCCGTAGCTTTCATATTCTTGGATCAGCTGCACAACATAAATAAACCATGGTGAGACATTTCAAGAGATTCAGATTCTGCCTTACTGACTCACTGAGGCTCAAAATTAAATTAGTTTTCAAATCCTTTATTGATTTATTGGCCCAAATGTGTTTTCCATCTATTCTGTGGCTACAGCAAGGCAAAGAGTCTGACAGACAGCGAGCACCAAAGCATAAACAATGTGCACAGTGTGGGAGCGGTGAAGCAGACAGATTGTTTTCTGAGTCGACCTGCTCTTCTTCTGTCACACACTTGGGTTGAACCAGATCGGTTTCTGGTGCATCACCGTTTGCTATATATAGCTTTCATATACCTCACAGCCTTCCTTAGTGTGCAAATAAGGTTTATTTTCAACACCTCCTCCTCGCTATGAAATGTTAATAAGGTAAGCAGCTGTTTAGGTATGTGCTGGTGAGGGGGAGACGGAGGGGAGTTGAGGAAGAAACATGTGGAGGAGGATGTTTGGTTTTTGACACCTGACTGTTCCTGCTCTGCCAGTCCTCTGAGCCCAATTAATGTCAGTTAACATCAAATTCAAAGCTCTTCATACAAGTATTTCTTCACTGGTGTGTGAAACACGTTAAACTCCCAGCAGGTTTTTAAAAAATTTGATTTCATTTCAAGCCCTGAAGTGACCTCTGAGAGCTGAGATCATTTCTCAACCCCTGGGCTTTTGAAAGCCACTAAAAGGCAGCAGAAAAACCTTTAAAATACATGATAATCAAACAGAACTGACTCTAAATCTGGTAACTTATGTAAACAAGAGGGAAAAAACGCAGTACAGTAATTTAAATGCAAACCAATTTATTTTCGTGATTATCAGCATGTGTCTCTTTTGTTTGAGGACAATGATGAACACATTTGAAATAGGGGCGTGAGAGAAGCCATCTGTGTTCAAATAGGAAAAACCTCCCTGAACAGAAGTGGAGGTCTCAGACACAATCTGTCTCCAATTCATCATGCTGCCCTTTCATCCATCCCCAGGAAAATTAAGACCACTTCAGTTCAGAAGGGCCGCACCTAAACACACATGAGAGTAGGAAGGGTTGTAGGAGTTGTGGCCATTAGATCTAAAAGATTCTCATCACACTGTCCACGTAATGAGGCAGGTCAGGTCATGTGAGAGGAGAAACCACCCTAGAGGATAAAGTTGAGGTCTCTAATCAACTTTCCTCACACTGAAGAAACTACATGGAACAAGATAGAGTCCGGTTGCTGTAATTCAACGTCCAGGTTGCCTGTTTTTAGTCCTTTTGTTAAGCTACATTTATTTATTCCATTGTTAAATTGACTTCCTTCTGTGTGTTCCAGTCTGGTTCCATCGCATTCAAGTAATGGTAGATGATTTTCAGTACGTCTTAGAATAAGTGACACCTCCTCATCTAAAAACAGAACAGAGTCTGCACAGGGATCTCTGGTTGTCAAATGTAAATCTGAAGCTCTCTCTTCTCATTCTGTGCAGGCTCTGTTTGTCATGAGCTCTATCTCTTCTTCTCTCGTGTGTGTGTGACAGACTGAGATGTCGGCCCACCCACTCTGAATCTTGATCAAAAGGTCACTGAGGGGATTTGCTATGATAGCCACAGTATGCCATCTTTCCTTTGAACCTTCTGGAAGCACAACAGTTTAGAATAACTAAATAAGACTGTTTCCCAAGAGATTTTGTTGTTGTGTGTGTGTTAGATGAAATACACACCAGCGCCATAGTGACTATTACATTCAGAGAAATATAATGTGCACATACTGTAAATACATGTATCTATTACATATATAATATGTATAATTGTTTTCTTTACTTTAGCATTTGATGTTAATTGTTAGATTTCCTGCAGCTACGCCCCATAAAGATCTTTCTAGTGAAGTCATTCTGTAATGCTAGAAGAGTTTTATTGTGATACAGCAGCAGGAAATATTTAGTTTACACTGAAAGACAAAACATACTCAAACTAATTCCTAGAGTCAATCCAACATGGTGTCCCAGGATTGATCCCTGTGGAACACCATGTGACTGGCTTACTATTTTCTACCCACTAAAGGCACCTCAGTATTATTTAAACGATGGTAACCACTGGATTGTTACATAGAAGAGTTTCCAATTTACTTATCTAAACTAAAACTGTTTAAAACAATGACAAACTGTGAATTGATATTATCTGAAAATGTATCTTGCTCCTGGCTGAAGCAGAACATTTGTCCTTGTAGCTGAAGAATGTGTTCAGTCGTTTGCTGTTTAGATTGTATTTTCACAGCTGAGTCACAGCCCTGATTCAGGTCTATGCAGCATGCTGAGGTTTTCTCTCCATCTCTACTTTGATGTCTGTGAACTCGCCAAAGTAGCTTTTCATGGCTCCAAGGCCATAGTGCAATATTAATGCTACTGCAGAGGCACTCTGCTCTGCAGCTCCCTTTCTCTTGCCTCATCCATCCCTCCTCCTCCTCTAGCCATCTTTGATGCATTTACATTTCAGGCATTTAGCTGACACTGTTTCTAGTGAGACTCTCAACATGGTTTAAGAACTCAAGGACACGCCAGGAAGGGCCAAAGCAATGATAAGCAATGGAAAACATTTTGAGGGTATAATTGGAGTGAATGATGGAGAGGTGTGGTGATATGATAGTGTTTTGATGACAAATTCAGAAACTAAATTAGTTAGAAGGTAGAAGAGTGGGTATCAGGTAGGGAGGCTCGTACAGACTGGATCATGGCCATTTCTGAATGAGTTGTACACGAGGAACCTGCAGTGCTGTTCTGTGGTTGTAGTTTGTTGACAGAGTCAACAGCAGTAGCAGGTGGAGTAAAAAGATCATTAATGGAGCCAAACTGCAACTCTCCCCGTCTTTCTGTCTATTTACTTGTCTCTCAGGATGACTTCCTCTTCAGTGTGTCCATCGTCAGCGGCTTAGTGTGCATCATCCTGGCTGTGATCAAGTTCATGCTTGGGAAAGTGCTCACGAGTCGAGCCCTTGTCACTGATGGTAGGTTTTACTTCCAGATCAACATGTGAAATAGTTTCCTACTAATCAGTAATGCGCAGTATTTCTTTGTTTTACTGGACTCACCTGCTCCCATGTCCGTAAGAATAAAGATTGATTAGTGAAGGTTATGTTTAATCTTAACATTTCAAGTGTCACAACACTGCTCTTGTCTGGAGGGAGGTCTGAACACAGAAACACTGAATTCCTACATGGAGTCTTCACAACTGTCTGATCAACAACTGATGACATCAGTCTGATTTCTCCTCTTCTTCCAGGATTCAACTCGCTGGTTGGGGGAATCATGGGGTTTTCTATCCTCATCAGTGCTGAAGTGTTCAAACATGAACCCAAAGTGTGGTACCTGGATGGAACAATAGGTGTCCTCATAGGTCTTATCATCCTTGCCTATGGAGTCAAGTAAGTGACAATAGGATCTGATATAACACTGAAAATGGTAAATTTGGAGTCCTGCAGACATGGACGAATTATGAGAAAATGGGCCCATTGGCACAGACTAGTACCACCACTCTGATAAATATGACATCATGTGCTCTGATATAGAGACACAACAATAACAAGGTTGCTGTTGCATTGTGTAAAGTCATTTTCTATCTCTGTTTGGTAGTTTGCATCTCTTTATTACCACTGTACTTTATGTACTTTATTACTGAGATACTTTTGTAATATTTTGGTATATTGTTGGTGGAATTTTAATGTGCATCCCAGAAATATAAAAAATTTGGATTTTCAATGTCGTACCTCAATTAACAGGTCATATTTGTCTAATTTAAGACATTTTAAAGGGATTAATTATTAATAATAAAGAATTAACTTGTATGTATTCGTATGCTTCTTATGTCAGCTCAGTTTTGCTCAGAAAAAGGTGGTGGTTATTTAATTTTCTGAAGGAGACTTACACCATATAATATATTAAACATATATTACATTAATAAGATACAGAAACTGTAGGAGTAAAGAAACATCATGATTGTCTCTTCAGATGGGGGTGGTGATGGATTTATAAAAGAGTTATTGAACTGAGCTTCTTATGAACACTCAGGAGAATGTGTTTCATTTTACTCTGACGTCTCCGATCATCACTGCTCATGCATATGAGATTATTTTTGCCTTGAGCAACAGCAACAAATTGCATCGACTCTCAATTATTCCTTTGCTTTCTAAAAGGCCTCTTCTTCTCCTCCTCCTTCTTCTTCAGGCTGCTGGTGGACATGATCCCACGGATCAGACAAACCAGGAACTACGAGCGTTTTGAATGACGGACCACAGAGGAAAAGAGAGCGGGAGAAGAGGGATGGAGGGCTTGGGAGGGATGGAGAGGGGCTAACTGAGTGACAGGAGCGGGACGGGGACTACCAAGTCCCTCAGTCTCTGTACAGACAATCACATTCAGTCCTCGAGGTGCCGGTGGAGGCTTCAGTGTCTGTGCCGTCCTCACAGTCAAAGATTTGAATCGAGGATCCAGGCAGATGACGACAGCGTCGGCAGATAACGCCTTCGGCACCTTTTAAGTGTTTTAAAATGTGATGTTAATCTATTATCTTTATGTGTCTTTTAACAGTGAATGGGGCAATCTGTTCTCTCATGCCTCCACATTTAAACATGAGGGTTAAAGAGAAGAGGTGTGAGCTGTGGGGAGTTCAAGTAGCGTGAAAAGCATCTGACTCAGTGTGTGTGTGTGCAAACAGGACAGAGATGATGTTGGACTGATGTGTGGACCCTGAGAGTCCATAACTCCACGAAAGCAACAGCACGTTGATGTACAATACCTCGGTTACAGCTCATCGCCCTGTCAAAACACAGCAGTTTATTTTCCCATGGTTCCTCGAGGCCTTTGCTCAGCTGTGCTATAAAATGTTGCAGAGTGGCGGGTCAAACGGATTGATGTAGCTGATGTAGCAGTGTAGTATTAATGGTGTTTTCCCTTTTTTATGACTAGAGAGGATGTACTGTGTCTGCTGTCCAAGACCTGTTTGGCACAGGGAGCGGGAACGCACGCAGAATAAGAAACAGGATTTGATGTTTACAATATTTATCTAGAGTGCTGTGGCGGGAGCAGGGGGGTCCTGAGCGATTCACATACCTAATGCCAACACCAGCCTGTAGAGCTGGTGGGTAAAAATCATTATTTCTGACATTCAGTCGTACAACAGAGTCGTGAGCTGACTCTGCCTCCAGCTGGCTGTAGAAGTGACAGCAGAACATGACACAAACGCGTGTAGCTCAGTTTACCTTGTACTGTGTGAAGCTGACGGCGACAAACTTAACAACTTGCACCATCTACTGACCAGTACAGTTCCCTGCTACTTACTGAACCTGTGTGTGAGTGTGCATTAACTACAGCTGTGATCCTGTCAACACTGTCCCTCTTACAGACAAACCTCACAGTGTTTTGGATCAAAGCGAAATGACTAAATGTGAATCTTTATATGACACACTACAGGTCTCCACAGGGGAAACACACTCATTTAAATATGTCATTTAATAACCTAGATGCTAAATTAATAGTCCAGTCACTAAAGCATCATAATAATAGCTGCCAATGTTGTTTATTTAATATTTCTATTAGTGGGATGTAACATCTCTTCACCTGTGAGTCACATCCTGCGTTAGAAAGGTGTTTAACTTCATTTATTGTCTTTATTTCTGTCACAGCTGCTGCTTTGATGATACATCACTGACAGATGTACCGTTAACATTTCCTTCCTTCAGTACGATACAGGCTCTGTTAGGTTTCTTATGAATTAGTTTGCTTAGTGTTCGTTTGAGGTTTTCTGTGGTTCCAGCTTCAGGTGCGCAGCTCATCAACAACAGGTGGTTTTCATTAAGTCTCAGACAGGAAACACAGTTCACAGAAAAACACAGGAGATGAGTCTGAGCGTGTTTTTGACGTGAGGTCCAGTGTTTGTCTGATAGTTGAGGGTCGTCAGCTGATCTCCACCTGCATGGTACGTTGACCACGGCTGGTTTCCACACATCTGATAAGTTTAATGAGGTTTAATGAAGCGAGTTAAACTAATGGAGTTTGATGACGTTCTCAGGTCGTCGAGTTAAGCTCTTGTGTGAACTCCTGAGCTTGTGACACTTGGTGATTGTGTAGAGATTTCCCCTGTGGTGCGTCTCCTTCTTTGGTCGGCGACAGGTTGAACTGGTGCCTTTGTTTAGTTTGATTCCTGGAAGAGCTCATGACTGAAACATAGCGATAGTGAACTGACGTTAAATGCATCATGTATGTGTTGAAATGTTTGAGCAGTGCGCAGAGAAATCCAGCGCTGCACACGGACGCAGCTCATGTTGGATTTGGCTCTTTGAACGCATCAGGTTGCGTCACACGCTGCAGTGATGGTTTTGGACAACAGACAAGTCAATATTTATCTTTTCTATATTGGGACCAGAGTCGATGTGTGTCCTCTCTTATCACGACCTTCTGTTTGTTTTGGGATTGAAAAAGCAAATGTTAATTTATGATGGAGAAGTATTTGACTTGTGGAGTAACAGCAGGGCGATAAATCAATAAAGCTTAATGATAATAATAATGAATTTAAATAGTTAAATAATAATAGTTAAATAATTCAGTTTTAACTTTCCTCCAGTTTTCTCTGCAGACTACTACAGTTACTGTTAATGTTGTACTGTAATACACATGTACTATGAAAAGGAAAAACACAGTCAGGTCATTAAAGTGAAGATTTTCAGCTTTAACAGGTATTAACAAGTATTTAACTGTATTACAGAGATTTCCTCTCACACTTCCCCGTTTTCAGAGGCTCAAAGGTAACTGAACAGAATTAAAAATGCAAAGTTTGTTTGTGAGACTTGGATAAAAGTTCTTTTGCAGTCAGTGCCTGCCTGAAGTCTGGAGCCCATGGACATCATCAAATCCTGAGTTTCCTCCCTGGATTTGATTTGCCAGGTCTTCACTGCTGCCAGCTGCTGCTGCTCGATTGTGGGTTTTTCTGCCCTCAGTTCTGTCTTCAGTTAGTGAAAAGCTGTTCTGTTGGGTTGAGATCAGTTGACGGACTTGGCCAGGGAACAATATCCCATTTCTTTGCCTTGAGAAACTCTTGAGCATCGTTCTCTGTTTGTTTGGGGTCTTTAACCATCTGCTCTGTGAAGCAGTATTTATCTGAACCTGAGCAGAATTCATCCTGATACTTCTGTCAGCATCACATCATCAATAAACAGCAGTGACCTGGTTCCATTGGCAGCTAGACATGCCCATGACATAACACTGCCTCCACCGTGTTTAACGTGATGCTGTTGCTTTCTGGGACAAATTAATCTTGGTTCCATCAGCACAAACAGTCTTATTCCACAACTGGTCTGTTGTTGAGCGTTATCAGTGTTTTGCACCTTGTTGCGAAGCGTCTGTAGTGAGTCACCTACCTCACCTAGAGCGCTCATGACTTGACTAGGTCCGGAGTTCCCAACCCTGGTCCTTGAGGACCCCTATCCTACCCTACTGATTACCTGGATCAGGTGTGTTCAGTCAATCAGAAGCTGGAAGAACTGATGAGGGTGGAGGGGAAAGACGGAGTGAGTTGGTGTCTTCCAGGTGTGTTCTCAGTTGGTACTCGGCAGTGACCAGAATAAGAGTCGTTAGGCTGAAGGGGTTTTCAGCTCCTGCTTCATCTTGAGTTGCAGTTTGAACCTACTGGTCATCAATCGTACAAAAACCTTTTGAGTTTCAGAAAAGGACATTTCTGATTGGTTAATTAACACGTTTGGTAAAACCTTGAGTTAAAGCTGAAAGTCGACACGTGGACTGATTTTATAAAACCTTTGTGGTTTCGGTACAGGTACAAAAACTGTGTCACTCATCAGGTACTTCAGGACCTGATCGTATTAGGGAAACGCTGTTCTCCACACGATGTTGGTTTTCCATATGAAAATATACAGTATAACATCAAGGAAGCTGTTAAGTTTCTCTTTTTCCTTCATTCCACTCTCATTTTTAACTCCAAAGCCTTAATCCTACTGATGGTATTTGACTCTGGATCATGAATGTAATCATGAGGTGGAGTTTGATAGTCACAGATTACAGCAGTGGGAGTCTTCATACGTTTCCTCAAGTCTGTGCAGTGACTGTAACTGAACACACTGTGCTGTGAGACTAGTTTGTTCACCATACCAATGTGCTACTGTGTTGATTTGTGTTTTCTCACACTTAAAGACTTGTTTGATGCAGCTTCTGGAGTTGTGTTTGTGCCTAAAATCTGCATGCGATGGCAGAGCTTGAGCATAGAGACTCAACATGATGTACGATTCAATTTAATCTGTGTTTTCATCATCAGTTAATCAGAATCTTAATTGGTTGATTAATCATTTGGTCTAAAACGAAAGAAAGTCTGAGGCTACAGTTAATCGACTGATCATTTCAGGTCTGTTTACATCCAGACAATATTTAAATGCTCAAACACCGAGGCACAAATGTAACTGCATGTCAGCTCAGTTTTGTACGACTATGAGATTCGAGCTGCTCCTCAGCCAGTGCCGACTGTGCTCTTGTAAATACTGAATCTGTAGTGCTGTGATGTGAAACCAGTCAGAGCCGTTTGTCACAGAAAAAAGGTTTATTTAAAAATAAAGTTATATCCCTCTTACTTGTCACAGACTGAAAACAAAGCGTTGTCATTGTGTTATTCACCTTGTTGCTGCTCGGACCACAGTTCTCACCTGGATGCTCACTGACGGCTTTGAAAACCAGACTGACGCATGTTAAGTATGTTCTTTCTTTTTCCCAGTTCAGTCGTGTTGTTTTACAACGGAGACATTCGATGCTGAGGTTGACAAAGAGATGACAAAGAAATGACTTTGTTCCAGTTTTCAGTAGCTGATTTGCGTTTGAAGGGACAAAATCGACTTCACACATCACTGCCTTCAGACGTTTTAGGCTATTTCTGTAAGTGTCTGGATTTCCTCTGAGCTTTAATCTGTTTAAAGTATGAGTCCGTTGATCTTCTACATGTTTAACAAATCCCAAAACCAACAATGAAATGATTCTACTGACAAGTTTAGGTTTAAATGAAAGGACAACACCAGTGTTTCTCTTTTACTGAGACTGATTAAAGCCTGAATTAAATCTGAATCTACTTTTATTTGTATTCAACAGGAGGAAGTCACGTGCAGAAAAGCGAACAGATTCTTGTAAGTAATCATTTTCAATTTGAATTTAATGTGTCCTGAAATCAAATTATTGTAACTGTAGAACATTCACTGATCCACTCGGACTCATTTGGGTTTTAGAAATAAACACAAAAACTGGTTTTGTCCTTACTTGAACGTCTTGAGCAGAAATCCAAACCTGAACAGCTTCACTGAACTTAAAGTTTGGATTTATTACAGTTATTCAAAATTTATACAACTCATAAGAAGTTGAAGTTAAGAAAAATAACAAAATGTAATGTAAATTTATTTATTTAAATTCACCTGAACAATAAATTTGGGCCGACAGAGTGAAACAGCTTGCTGAAAGTACAAACAAAACGGAACCAAACTGAGCCACGAAAAGGCACATCATGTTCTTTCAAACACTAAGTTGGCAGCAGATCACTGACCTGTTTCAGAGTAAAAAATAAAATACAGTCTGAGCTGACACAGTGAGAAAGTAGAGGAGGAATTCAATTTGAATTTACACATGTGCAAACAGAAAAACTGCAATTTGAAAACATAGTACAAAGTGTACGAGACACATTTGTCCCCAGCTGTCTTCAAGAGGCGGTGATTCGAGAAAAACAGGTTGAGATGCTCCAGAGTCTAGTTAAAGTTTGTGGATTTCATTAGTTAACACCAAGAATTTGATCTTAAACCCAATGTGCACCATGTTTTTGAAGAAGAATTGAACATTTGATTAATTTTTAAAAAAGAAACCATAAGATGATCTGAGAGCTGCAGCTTAGATATGGAGGAATATTTAGTGATCAAAAATATGATTTGATGTCCCAATCACTCGAGCACACGCTGCCTCTCAAACCTGTGGCTGAAATTAAACGATCCTCAACGGATCTTCTGCCTCAAATCGCTGCTCTACTGGGAACAGAAGACGAGCTCTCCCTTCTCTGCTCATACACTTGAAGATAAGCAAGCTTTTTTTTTTTTTTTAATTTAATTACTCTTCATAAATAAAAATCTATAAAAGGAAAAAAGACACCCCTCCTATAAATAAAACAGATTTCCAGCAAAACACCGAGATATAGATCTGTATACAAAATAAATAAAAAAGAAAACTTTAGAACCCATATGAACAAATACAGTGTTACTAATGTCTCGTTAAACCTCGGCAAATAAATCAATGTAGTGCATTTTTTTCCCCATTTACCACAAACTACAAATTTTATTTAGCTTAATTTTTTTTTCTTTGCAAATCTGCAGGCAAATTAAAATTCTAACAACTGTCCAAAAAAAATGAGGAGATGCTAGGTTTAGCATTGCAGGAATGCTTCGTTGGCGTGTTTCTGTTGCTTACAGTTTTGTTTGAGAGGATTTACAGATGTTGTCTGGTAGATGGGACGTGAACGTAGGATCTGTGTTTCTGTAGTTTTTAACTCTGAGTACATAAAGACACAGACAAACATCTGGGTAAGGTTTTCACATTTCTCTGCAGGTTCTGGAGTCTTTGGAAAACATAAGGCGTCCTCACCCGGGCAGCGATGCATCGAGGTGTTACCACTGCTACGTACTATCATCTACTACACAACGTCACGACATCCTACGACATGGTGACTCCGCACACGACAGCTGTAACTACAGAGAACTGTCCTCAGCTCTCCGTGTGTCGTACCAAATGATCAAACAGTCCAACAAAAACATCTGTACAATTCTCTACTGGCCTTTATGGAAACAAGCGCACACTCAGTCCTCTGTACAGCTTAAAAACCAAGTGTGCAACTGTCGTCTAAGGAGGAATATCTTCCCCACAATTCAAAAGAAGCTAAAAAGCAAAGTTTAAATGTTCTACATTTCTAAATTAGGAGGTGTGACCTGAACTGATGCAGCCTGCTGCCAGTCCTGAATCTGGGGAGAAGACTCACTAAGCTAACATGCTACCTACAGTAAACTCTACTGCTCCAACTCCAGGTAATGTTGATAATTCATTATTCGACTGCTGAAATCCACGAAACAAATACTGGAAATCTGATGTTTAACCCGTACGTGGATCCACCACCAGGCTAATGTTAAAGCAACAAAGTCGTAGCGTAACAGCTGCTGTGGAGCCAACTCCATGTGTACAGCTGAGGCGTTCAGGGACCTTTCAGAGTGCTCCCAGTATTATTTTATTGCTGTAAGTAACTTAAGCTGCCACATATATGTAGTGTAGGTGTAAGTACAATATTTCTGAGATCCTTAAGTACAGTACTAATAGATGCAACATCTCAAACCGTCTAGGACAATGAGGGAAAAACACAGAAGGACAGAGTTGCAAATTAGAATAAACTGTATTAGATCACATCTGTGACCAGTAGACAAGAAAACATCTGCTGATCATAGATGTGAAGGGTCTTTATTGTAATCGATAACTTAGATTGTTGCATTTTAATGTACTGTACTGCGCTAACTGCAATTTGGAGGTACTTGAGTATTTCCATGTTAGATATAAATAATAATAATAATTATTATTATTATTATTTATAATTTTAACTACACTGAATATACCTGCAGCTTTAGTTACTTGGCAGATTTTTAATACTGGGAGTTTTGTCCCACAGAGTGCATCAGAAGCATGGTTGGCTTCATCTGTGCAATCAGAGCTAACGCCACAGTGCCTGTAGATACTTTCATGTAAAACCTGCAAACACAAATCCGACTGCCAGGATAAGGTTTGTGGATGTCAGGGAATAATTAACTTTGGTTAACTCTGTTTGTTTTTTTAGCAGTAGTAGTACATACTGTTTGGTAGCAGACTCAACACGTCAGAGGGAACCTGCAGCAGAATTTGACTCTGCTCCCTAGACTGCTGGTCGCACCTCCTCATTTACATGGAGACGATTTTACAGCTACAGTGTTAGCTGGAGGCAAAACAAAAGGAACTGGAGGTAAACATGAGTCCCCTCGGGCTACTGAAAATGTCATCTGGATGTGTCGCACGGTGCCAGAATGGAAAGACTAATGGCTCCAACTTAATCTTTATCTCCTACCAGCTGCCAGTGCCAGTCAAAAAAGGGTGATGGACTGAGGCGATGATCAAAACCTGCTGCTATTAGAGCAAACTTCATATCAGCTAAGATTTAACATTGTGTGCTGTAGGTAGGTGTTGTCAAATTATTGCCGTACCCACCTGACATTATTCAGAAATTGACAAACTAGGAAGAAAAACACAAAGGGATCTCTCTCACCGTGCAACACAAGATGACATTTCTGCGAGGTTCACTAGCCCGAGGTGACTGGTGTTTACTTCCAGTTTTCCTTTGTTTTGCTTCCAGCTACGCTACTTGCACCAAAAATGTGATCTTTACTAAATGTAGAGGGGGTCTATGGAGCAGTGTTTACTTGTTTGGAAAATGTTCTTTTAAATTCTGGGTCAAATGTTTCTCCATATAAATCTGGAATATTTGTCAGGAACTGAATAAAAATCTAGATATCTACATTACACATCTGCTCTCATGTCCGTCCAGAAGAGGAGTTATTACAGTGTAAAACTGGTTTCAGCTTTAGCCGCCATCTGTTTGCCCCCCTTCCCCGTGTGAGTGTGTGTGTGTGTGTGTGTGTGAGAGAGAGTGATGTGGGCCTTCAGGCATGCCAGTCCAGTGCAAACCTACCTAAAGAATAAACAGTTTCAGATTTAAGCAGGGAAGGAGGATGGATGGGGCAGAGTGGGGAGGGGCGCCTGTCACGAAGGGGTGTTTGAGTCTCCTTGGTCCTTTGCTGCCCGGCTGAACCTGGAGAAATCAGGCTGGCTGCCTATCACAGATATGTGCAGTCTACCAAGGTGGGAGGAGAAGGGTCCAACACGACTCCCTTTGTTGATTCAAGTAATCTCACCCCCCTGCCGTGACTCGCAGCGCCGCTGCTGGTGAATCTGAGGGTTGACAGCTGCAGGAGTGCTTCAGCTCCAGGGAAACAATAAATAATGTGACTGTTTTTCTGCCCACAAACAAGTCCGGCGTGTGTTCGACTGACATCTGCAGTATGTCGGCCTCAAACACACACACACTCACTCACTGAGCTGCTCTGACATTGTTTTACCCCATCCAGCACCACCTAAAGCCCCACCACACCCCGACCCACTACCCTCAGCCTGTGTGGGTGCTATAGACAGTCTTTGCACAGCGCCACCTGGCCCTTCATGTAGTCGCGGCAGGGGCAGATGCGCCGCAGCGTCTGGTGGGCACCAGCGCAGCTGAACAGCAGCAGGTCCGACTGGAAGATACAGTGGTGGCGAGTGTCGCTGTAGGCTGGGACCAATGTGTCGGCGCTCGACTCCACCGTCTGACAGTCCACGCCAAACCTGAGAGACACAGACCTTCAGTCTTTGTGCTTAAAGGAATGGTTCAGTTTTTTTAAAGCTAGTCTTACTACAATATTTATGTCAGTGTACGTGATTTAGTGGTTTTAGTTGTCATCTCCTCTCGTTTTTCACCTTAAACTCCTCTAAAACAAGTGTATTTTGTGTTTGTTCTTGTAAATTTGTAAAATGTTTAATTTTTGCACACGTCCTATTTTTCATTCTTTTGCACCTTACTGTTTTTGTAGCTGTCGTAACAATTGAATTTCCCCACTGTGGAATCAATAAAGATTTATCTTATCTTAAAACCATTTCACTCTTTGTTTGCCCTGAGGAAACCTCCAGCGCAGCATAGAGTGGATGTCATTACCAGAATACGACCAGCTTGAAAAAACTTGAACTTGAACCAATTCTTTAATGATTTTGTTTTGACAAATTCTTTTACATAAATATTTGAATGTGACTGAAAACTGAATGTTTTTCAGCTGCAGCTTCATCCATTTAGTCCAGTAAACAAACTGGGCTCTCCAGTTGTAAAAACCTGATGCTGCACATGTGCTGCCACCTGATGGCCAATTTTAAAATGACTCCAACTGGGGAAAAGAGTGTACTTGCCTCACTGTATACAACTGTGTGTGTGTGTGTCTCCTACCTGGCCAGGTCCTTGTCCTTGTTTAGGTGTTGGAAGAAGGAAGGTTCACAGATTAGCTGCTCCTCCTGACACACCTGCTTACAGGACTGTCCGGGTTCAGCCATTTTGACCTGCAGAGCGCTGAGCGGCGGCCACATCACCTGACCGTGGCAGAAATCCTAACAACACAACAGGATGTCACACTTTGTCGCATAGTTCTGATCTGTAATTTCCCTTTTTTGTTGAAGCTGTGATGCTGGTTTGTTTTCATTAAAGCTTGTTTTTATCCTGTAAACCGTGAACTGGTTTGATTTTAGTGTGTCAAGTTTTTCAGAGTCTCAAAGCAACATTGTCATTTAACATGCTTATAGGGAAATTAATCTGTGCACGTGGCTCAGCTGCAGCCCTGAATCTTAATGGGCTCTGTAGAGTCCATCTCTCACCTATAATCTGACCAGTAAGTAACAGATTCTAATTTCCAAACACGAAGAGAACCTTATATTTATATTTAGTAGACTATGAACAGCGGTACCTGGTTCTCAATGAAGGCGTTGACTCTCTGCAGCATCCCCTCACAGGTGAACTCGTAGGGAAGGTAGGGCTCAATCTGAAAAAACAGAGACTGCTCAATGACTTTGTGTCGGGACAGAGCCGGGTAGGACATATTTCTGAGAGGCCTAGTCAAACATTATCCTGCTGTCTGCACTTTGTACCAAAGCCTTTTGAGTACCGACAACCTTTGGACTCTTTGAATTTAAAAGGGAAAACTTCAAACAGTGCAACAACTGAAGCCTTTGTTGCTTCACTAAGTCACTCGCTGCTTTCTCAGTGTCTTGTGTGTGAGGAGGAGGAGGAGGAGAGGGAGGGAGTGCGAGCCAAGCCGGAGCCTGGTAGGCTGCAGTTCGACACGGATCACAAAGCACATGAGGCTCGACAGGCTCGCCCAGTGAACAAAGCCATTGTTCCGGCCCGCTCAGCGGAGCACAACACGAGGTCCAGGGCCCGGGCTTTAAATATGCAAGAGCCTGGATGAGAAGATGGAATAAGATCTTTCCTAATACCTTCACTCATCCTCCATCTCTGCACAGGTTTCTTTCCAGGCAGTTTTGTTAATTAGGAGATCCAGTTTTCAGAATGGAAAACTTTACTGTTGCTTTGTAAAATCCTTTTAAAATGAGGATATCTATTGAATTTATTGCAGCAGTTATTGAAATGTGACCATGTGAACCTCAAAGCTGAACTCAGATTTATATCAGACATTTCTACTGAAGCCCACAGACACTTTAGATAAATCTCTCATGATCAAATTTGTCCATAAATCATCTTGTATTTTTTACCTTCTGGCTGAGAATAGAGCGAATAGCCTTTTCCACTTCAGCAGAATTTTCAATATCCACCGTCCACACGTGGGGCTGACCGATGTACACCTCAGCGTACGGATGCTGAGAGGTCAGCTGCAGACAGGAAAACAAACCAGCCAAGGGAGAACAAAGGTTAGGAAAAACAAACACATCTTTAAAAAGTCATATCTTGAGGAAAAGAACCTGCAGAGTGAAACAATGCCCCCCCCCCCCTCGCCATCTCACCTCTCTCAGAGTGGGTTTGCCCTTGAAGAAATCTGTGTTCTTGCTGCTTTTTGGTGGGTTGAATTTGGGGTTGAGGAAGGCGCAGCCGTTGGCGATGGCCTCCAGAGGAGCAGGACCCTCGTAGGGGAAGGACAGACCCACAAACAACTGCAGGAAAAAAGAACAATCAAATCCATTAACCTTAACACGATGGGTTTAAATCACTATTAGATGTGTCAGTGTTTCTACTGACTTAACGTATTTGAGGTAATAAACGTAGACACGAGAACTCACACAAGCTGTAACCATTTCTCAAATAAGATCAAGGTGCAGCTTAAATTCAGTCTGTGTTTATACTTTGTAAAAGCTGCCAACACATGTTCAACAGTGTGGGAGCTCCTGAAATAATCAGTAGAGACGGTGGGGTAGAAAAGTTAACTGGCTGTGCTGAGGAGTTTCTGTTGTTTGCTGATAGCAGCAGTTAGCTCTTGTTGAAACAAACCCCCTGTGTTATCAGCACAAAATACCGTTGAGGCAGCACATTTTCTCAATAAAACGAGGAAAGGAAAACAAGCTGAACAATATGAAGACGTGTCTGTTGTGTTTTTCTCCTCACAGGCCACTGGAAGTTTGGGAAAGAGGGAAAACCCTGGTTATAAACAGACTGCAGCTCAGTAACTCAAAGAAGAGTTAATAAAAACAACACACAAACCTGTGGTAAAAAAAAGCCCATAAAACCACTTTACAAAGCTAAAGTGGCGCCTCCAAAACCAATATTTAACATTATCTTGTCCGTATTACTAAATCACAAACTAAATGCAAATACAGCCACTTCTTCATATGTCAACGGTGCCTCAACCCTCTCCAAACCTGTATCAGCAGTTGCATATTTCTGTTATATTATGTCTGTGGCATTTTAATATTGTTAAGTGGTTTCTAGAATTCTGAAAAGAAACTGTGAACTAATTGTTCATGAAAAAAAAATAAGTAGAATTTCTGATTTCTATGTTCCTCTGTCATTTTATGGCCAAACAGACTGTAAATCATTAAGTTATGTTAGTTGATGTCTGTGCTGCAGTGGTTAATATTTGTTGTACTGATATAATTTACTGAATGTTAGCACTGTCTGTGTATATTGCTTTTATTACTTTTGATGCATTTAAGCTTCACTGATGGCAGTGCCGTCTTTCTCAGGAGCAGTCAGGGAGATTAAAGTCCTTGCTCCAGGGCAACACACACAGATTAATCCTGCTGGTCAACTTCTATGTCACAAGACAGTTAAAATAGCTTAATTATGATGAGGCCTTCACAGACCTTGTTGCAACTGTGTTTACTCTGCACAGAACGTGTTAAAAGAAATATAAGATAAAACCTTAGAGGACAAGTTCACACTTTTAAAAGTCTGTCAAACTGTACCGAGGTTATATAATTCATTTAAACATCCCTTCATGATCTGCTTCTTTTATAAGTAATGGGGGGGGCAACAGTGCCTAATATTATATTTTTTCTCTCTTTATGGCCACGATCATACAAAGAAATGATCAGAGAAAACAAATCTCATCCAGTCTACAAATAGACATGACCTAAACAATGAGAAACTCTCCCTTTGAAATGTTAATTAAAACAATTTAAATCAAAACTCATTGACAAATATGGGAAAATACTAATTCAAGGTGGAATGATGAAGCTGAAAGTTCAGGTCTTTCACCTGTTGTGTAAAATGTACTTTATCTACTGCACATTCTCAAACACAGTCAAAGTCCCAGCTGTACACTTTAAAGTAAATACTGTGCATGTGGAGAACTGGGGAAGGCTCTAAAACCTCACTTCCTGGTGACAGAGCAAATATTTGCGAGGCAGTGGAAGCACGTCGCAACCTGAAGCGGCTTGTCCACACGAGACAGTTATCAAGAAGCAGAGAGACAGCGAACGGCTGTCAAAGCTAATCTTTACACACAATTCAGCACTGTACCACGAATGTTCCATTACGTATGAACACCCTTAAATAATCATATCTATTCTGCTTCTTTACATTATGTAAAAAAGTAGCTTGGATGTTTCCTACAGTATTTAAATGTTCTCCCAACAGGTGGCAGCACAGCACACTTCTTTTTCTCTGTGTGTCTGTATGTGTGCATGCAAAAGCTTCTCAATGCTGAGTAACAGTCGACCACTATTTATAGGGAGTGGGGGGTGGGGGGGGGGGGGGGGTGAAGGAAGAAGACACAGAGAGAGCTTCTATGGTTGAGAGGAAAAGAGTCCACACACAGTGAAGCACTCAGAGGTAGAAATGAAAGGATGATTCCTGCATCTCTTCTGTAACCGGTACAGATTTAAAGAGAAGTCTTTTTACATGAAAGCTCCTTATTAGCATGCATTAAAGATGTTTTGTATATTCATGTTCGTGCACATAGCACAGCTGAACGATGCACATCAAGGACATTGTGTTTACAGGAACAAATGCTGGCGATCAGAGCAGTTTCAACGGCTTCTCAGAGGCCTCGGTAATAGCTTCAATTTGCTTGTTTTGTCTGACTACCAGTCTAAATGTCAAATATAACAAAGAAACAAACAAATGAGTGTTTGAGAAGCTGGAATTAGAAGATATTAAAAATAAATAAATAAATTTACAATCAAAATAGTTCGGTTTGATTAATTTTCCAGTCTATTCACCAACAGGACTTTTAAAAAACAGATTATGTTAAACAGTTTGTTTCCTTCACTAAATGTTACTGTGCCAACATGTTTAGCAGAAGCATCTGCTCCCACAGGGCACACGAAGCACAAATGAGCCAGTCTGCTAGGAGAAGGTAATTTCAGCCAGATAAGCAGCTTCACCTGCGTGTGTTAACAGAAAACAACTCCTCTTACAGCAAGTTCACAGAAACAAATGATATGTGGTGTAAAGTGTGCACCAGATCAAGGACAGATTGAGATTAAATAAGATCTCTGTTCACTGTGACACATCCAGTGATCATTAGTGATCACAAAGCTTTCACCTTTAATAAAGGCTAGAATAACTCTTCTACACATACGTGTACAACTTCACATGTACAAACAAGCCTTTGTGTTTTAGTGGAAAAGTAGTGAATTCATACACAGTAATGCAGATTCATTGATTTGAATCACAGGGGATTATTTCACTTTTGAATAACATCTAGAGACAAAGAATACAAATATTCTACCATCATACATCAGTAGTATTTCACCTCTCAGATACAGGAGAAGCTTATAAAAGCTTCTGCATTTATGGTTGTGTCAGCTGTCATTCCAAGGAAAGTAAAAGTGCAGAAACACTCACGTCACAATTATAAACCAATAGCCACAAGAACTGCACAGACAAATTCCACCTCCACAATTTAAGACAATTTATCAACACAAAAGCCCACAAAAAGCATGACAAAGCCTAAGGATCCCACAATTTACATTAGGTTCTTTAGTTTTAGTTGGCAGAGCACACAACCAAAGGAGATGACATGCAAAGAACACGCTGGGCTACCTGTACCTTTGACTCACATGTAAATTTTAAGTTCATGAGCTGACCAGAGCAAAGCTCGTCATGTAAATGATCAGTTAACACAGAAGAAGCCGCTGAAATGTGAGAGAAGAATCTTCTGGCTCTGCGTCAGTCTGTGTTGCCATTAGTTTAATGACCAGGAGAATTACTTTGATTGTTTGTTCCAACTCCTGCACCTGCTGTGGGATGTGTTTGTTTTTTCCTGTGTATCAGCCAAACTAGCAACAACAATGGTATTATAACTTAAACAGGACTTCTTTCTTGTCTTACTGACAGAAGAACAGAGGCAAACCAGAGGCAGACAGTGTGAGGCAAATAAACAAGTAGAGTAAGACACGTGAGATGCAGGAGAGACAAAGGTTTAAAAACAACAACAACAAAAAGAAACCTTTGACCTTTCATCCTGCAATACGAAGCTCTGCCACTTCAGCAGTTCGATTACTGGCGCTATTCTCCTGATGCATCACAGCACGTCAGAGATGATTTCAGGAAAATTTGGTTGTCACACGTCAACAGAAGCACAGTCGTCTTCACAGGAGTGCTTCCACACTATTTTTACAGTACACTATGTCGATAGTTAAACCCCATGAGGTCAATTAGCTCAGGCTGTTTGCAGGTAACAATAAATTTGTTGTTTAAGGAGCATAAAGAAAACTGTGCCAACAACACCTCCTGTGTTTTTTTTTGGTTTTTTTTGTAAGCTCTTAAACAACAATACGGCTAAAATATTTGGGGTTTGTGGGATTTAATTGGCTGTTCCCCTGTGGGATTCACAGCAGAACCACATGTAATGAGAACTATATCCCAACTCTGGTGTTATCTGCCAGAAAGTGTTAATGTAGCACTGAATTCAGCAAATCATTCAGTTCTGTCTAGCACCAATTTCTGAGCGTTATTTGCTTTAAGTCTTTTCAACACTTTAATGATCTCTCCACTGCAGAATACACCTTTGATTTGACGTTTCAATGCCAATTACATCACCGGGTCCATGATTTTATGTGCTCAGAACAGAGCTGCATTTGCCAACTGAGAAGCACTTTATGGCTTTTTTTCAGTACAAAAGGGGTTTAAATCTCAATCCATCTTTTTTCAATAACTGTCTGAATCCCGTGGCTCATCTGCACGTTCGATATCTGCCCCAGCTCGCGTCTGATGTCTTTTTTCTCTCTGTCTGCCTCTGCTCCCTCGTCCCTCCCTGGTGCCACGGGAAAGCATCTGGTTTCAGAGGTTCAAGAAATCGAAGCTCTCCTCTACCTTCATCTTGAGAAGGTGTAGGACTGGAGCCAAGAGACAGTCTCCGTTTTTCAATGCCAGCCCTAATGGTGGTTTTCACCTTCAGCAGTTTTTCACTGCATTGTGAGCATAAAAGAAAAGTAGGTCAGTTGACTGTCTGCTAAACCTCTCCCGCTAGTATTGACTGTCCAATCATACAGTAGCTTAGCAATCATAAATGGTCACGGGAAGCTTCACAAGCTGTGGATTTCTCCTCATGTGTTTTAGTACTATATATATATATATATATATATATATATATATATATATATATATATATATATATATATATATATATATATATATATATATATATATATATATATATATATATATATATTTTATTTTTATATTTTACAAAAATGTTTTTCTAAGTGTAAATGAGTAAACGCTTCAAATGTTACCTTGCCCCGCTAAGCTAAACAGCTATTACCCCAGGAGCCACAAAGCATTTAATGATGAACTACATTAGTTTTGTAGGGATGAAGGTTAGATTAAAAAACACAAACACCCAGCACAACCAGAACATCAACTGTGTAGATTATTGCAATGCTAATGGCAGCAGCTCTGTTTAAGTCTTTGCTGAATTTGTGTAATCTCAGACCGGGATTGTTAAATCCCTTTTCTTGTCCAACAAGTCAAAAAAATGGTTTGAAAAATAGCAACTATGTAAAGCAACAGTGTCAAAGTATGGTTATCATGCAGCAATAGAAATACCATGACATGTAGCTTTAGCATCATATTATGTATGTAGAACATTTTTAAAAATTTGTTTTTATATTATTTACACGTGGTGTTTTTCAACTATCTGACTTGGATAGAAACGTATATACAGTATAAAGTATGTATAAAAAGACTTCAAAACACTTCATTTTTGTCACTGTATAAGTCACTTCAGAACATTTGCTTTTGTTTTTGGTCTATGGGTTTTTGCATGTAACAGAGACGACCTTATACCCATCATGTCACAGATTTGCGCAGTGCCACAAATCAAAGCATACTGGCATCAAACAGCGGAACACGCTCCATGAACACGTAACGTGTTTGGATGTTGACACGTGTTCACACGTCACCACCACTGGAGAGCTCGCTCCACACAGCACAGTCCAGTCTTACTGCAGTCTCTGTGTCGTTGCCTTTGTCAGTGAGAGTGGATTGAGTAGTGAGAGAAAGGGACAAGTCATGACGTGAATGGAGAAGTGCTTCTGTGTTTGGCTGGACTGAGGAAAGACTCAGAAACTACAGACACTTTGCTCAAGGCTCTTTCTAAAGAGAGCCTCTGTTCACATAAAGACAGCCTACTTTCAGCCAACATCTCTTCAGAATATAATTTTTACTTTTCCTTTTTGATGCATATTTGTACAGTAACATGCTTAAAAACTGCAGCTGAAAACCAGCAGTCTCTGTTTGGACAAAGCTCATCAGACTCTTTTTTAAATAAGTAAAAGTGAATGCCTTTTTAGGTAACCCCATTTTCCTTGTTATCTAAAATTAGAAAATTTTTAAGTTTATTTTAGGAAGCTGTTCAGACAGTGGTGAGACCAGCTCTGCTCTATGGGTTAGAGACGGTAGCAGTGAGACAGAGACAAGAGGCTGAGATGGAGGTAGCAGAGATGAAGATGTTGAGGTTCTCCTTAGGAGTGACCAGGTTAGACAGAATAAGGAACGAGTACATCAGAGGGACGGCTCACGTTGCCTGTGTTAGCGACAAAGTCAGAGAGGCCAGACTGAGATGGTTTGGACATGTTCAGAGGAGGGATAGTGAGTATATTGGTAGAAGGATGTTGGAGATGGAGCTGCCAGGCAGGAGGGCAAGAGGACGACCAAAGAGGAGATATATGGATGTCTTAACAGAGGACATGAGGTTGGCTAGTGTTAGGGTAGAAGATGCCCATGATAGAGTTAGGTGGAGAAGGATGATTCGCTGTGGCGACCCCTGATGGGAAAAGCCGAAAGAGAATAAGAAGATTTTAGGAAGCTGTTCACCTCATTCAAACCTTATTCACCTGACAACTACTGCTACAGAGCAGGTTTCACAGCCTCAGCCTGTAAAACAGGCCAGAGTTTGTGAAAAACATGCATGTTCTGTATTCTGCAGGTCAGCTGGGGCACAACGTGTTAGCCATTTAAAATTTTCAAAGGGAGAAGTGTGGGAGTTTTGTTCAAGGCTTTTACAGTTTAATCTAATAAACACCATACTCCCACACTGATATTTCCCTGCAGGGTCATTGTCTTCACAGCAAGGCGGACTCACCTTGGTTTCTCGGAGGAGAAACTGCAGGTCTCGGCCGCTCAGGATGCCGTGGTTCTTGACGTAGCTTGGGAGGTGCACAGTGCTGGTCCCGTGCACTGTGCCGTGGACCTCCATGTAGCTGTGGATAATGTCAAGGTACTTCTTCTTGTCCTGTAACAACAGAGTAGAGAAAAAGAATCAGGAGAGTTTACAAACCAAAATCCACCTGGAAATAAGCCTAATCCTAATCTCAGACAGGAAACATTTCTTTAAAAAAAATAAAACCTCCTATGGACACAAATTGATTTTAATTCACTGAAAAACATTTAGGTTATTTGGGGTTTAGCTGGTGCACTCTGGGTAAAAAACATCCTGGAATGAAACATTTTGAATAAGATTTTTTTGATGAGTGGATCACTATCATTACTTTGGAATATGGCCCGAGGAACTTTTGTTCAAGCTACCTGACAGACCATCTGGCCACAAAGACAGGCAGACCTTAAAATAGCCCTGCATGACGAGCACCGGTGCACACAATAGCCTGCTACTGTTATGAAAGTCAACCTGATCTGTGATGTCCTTGTTCAAAAGAGAACAAAGCATCCAAAGAATGATGAGCCGTCTTCTCCAGCCAACTTTTGTTACACAGAAATACATCTTTCTGATTTTGAGGTTAGGAAGTTTAATTTTCAGCCCAAATATCAAGACATATCTGCCTATGCTGCATCAATATTAACAAATGTTTTGATAACAACTTTTTTTTAGCTGTACCATTACATTATTAGAAGTATAACCATCCACCTTAATTTAGACTTGTTTGAACAGAGATCTAATATGATCTAATATCCCAACGCTGTGCATTCATCTTCAAGGACACAGTTCACGTTACCAGAAAGTCCTGCAATGATTGCACGCTGCCTTTGTATTGTTTCATGGCTTTGTCGACCATTAATTCAGGCCAACAGTTCAGCGTTTACTGCAGCAGCATTGCTAATTAGATAAAAGAAGTTGTGAAATCTTAGAAGTGACTTTATTCTGATCATCATTTTTAGCAGCCTCTAGCAGTTTTCAAACATGCCCTGAACTTATGTAGACATTAACTGCAGGGAGCTGTAAGTTGTTTGTCTAATGTTAAACTTCACTCTGTCGCCAAAATGTCCAATTGAGCCTATGTGTTATATACAGAACTGTCCACATAATCCACCAGGTTGTGAAAATACTGGCCACGTGCCACTGCCTGCCTGAATAAAATGGAGTATTTTCATAAAGTAACGCATCTCACATATCTCACAAACTCGAAACAATTCCCAGAGAATCAGGTCCCGATCATATGATAAAAGCCCTGTAAGAGGTTATTTCTGAAACTAAATCATGTTAATCAGTCTGGATGGAAACATGGCTTCTATAATGAGAGGTTTTTGATAGTCCCTCGTACTGAGATCGTCACAGCAGCAGGTCTTTCATTTTCAAAAACGAGGATATGACTGCTTTAGAACACAGCCAAATATGCACACAAAATATTCCCCAGTGTCTCCCGCTAATGTTCAGAATCTGTCTTTATCACTTTGTCCTGTCCCTGCGAAAGACTGCGTCATGGTGGAGGACTGTACAGTAAAGACTCTTAAAGCTGAGCCTTTCAGGGAGGTCGTACAGATGACAGCTGGCCATTTTTTCCATAATGACTGGATGCCACAGAGACACATTCAGCAGAGTGTGCGCACAGTCATACACACTAAAATGCTATTGATTACCATTAGTTTCAACGCTCACAGGGCAACAAGGCCTAGTTATTGTTAAAAGCTACTTGTTTCAAATTTACTCACAACTCCCACAGACACCGACCTGCCTCTGAAACTGTTCTGCCTCTAGGACATTTGTGTCAAACTCAAGGCCCACGGCCACAGCCGGCCCAGTGTACAATTATATCCGTCCCGCAAAATCATTTTATATATGTTTTTTTTTTTTAATGGCCTGGCGATATGAAGCGCCAATAACACACACACACACACACTAAATCCTACAATGCAGCGCAGCAGCTGCCTTACTGAACGATGGGCTATCTGCAATCATTCCTGTGTTATCTCCATCTGATCAATCAAGCGTCTGTTGATGTATACAACCCTAATTTCAAGTCAATGCTAGCCCCTAAGAATGACCAAGAGGAATGTTAATCTTGAAAACAGAGCCTTTAAAACCAGTGGGAGGTTGAGTATGTGATTATTGACTAGTCAACATGTGTGTTTTATTTGTGGAGCAAATGTGGCTGTAATTAAGGAAATGGAATTGAAAAAATTTTATGTTTTGATTTGTTATTATTTTAACTTTTACCTAAAAGCACAAGTTTGTATTTTTTATTTTCAGATTATTATTTTAACAGGAGATATTTTAATTATAAGTTATTTTAAGCTCAAATTCAAATTTATGTTCAAAAAACATTTAGTTATAGTCAGGTTAATAAATGTTTATCCTGTTCCGCCCTCAACGTAAGTGTGCTTTGAGTTTTGGCCCCCTGTGCGATTGAGTTTGACACTCGTAGTCTAGGACATTCCTCTGCTCTCCCTCTCTCTCTCTTCCTCCCTCCCTCCCTTTCCCTCCTTAAATTTCAGGTAGCCGCTTGTCAGCATCTCTGGAGGCCCAGCTATCAGATGCCTCCAGCCAGCCTGCTGTAACTAAAGCAGCAGTGTGCGTGTGTGTGTGTGTGTTAGATGAATTCCTAATTAGAAGGTGAAATCACTACCCTGTAATCTTTTCGCTCAGGAGAGCTGAGCGAGGATTTCTATGTGTCAGGTGGGGTTTATAGATGAAGGTTACCGGTAGGTATCGAAAGAGGACACCTACACACACGCAGAGGAAAAGAGATGTCATTAATACTGTGTTCAGGCTGCTTTTTACCATTTAATTGTGGGGCAAAAAAGCAGTAATTCCAATGCAGTCTGGCCATCCACACCTAGCAGTAATTTAAGGCAAATCACAGATGAACAATGCATGAAACATATTATAATTCAGTGAATATTTAGGGGTAATTGTGGTGAAATCAGATGGAGTATAATTTGTGACATAGTTACATCTACCTGCAGATGAAAAAGTACGACTAAAGGAAGACATAAAGTTACAGGACATAAGACAGCAGGATGTGTGTGATGTGTGTTTACAGTCACCACTCGAGTGTGTGTGTGTGATTGTATGTGCCCAGAAGAGAAACATACAGTGGATTGCTATGAGCCCTCAAGGCATTCATCACAGAAGTCCCATGTCAGAAGTTTTCTGGAAGCATGGCTGGATTCTCCCTCACTCACAAACACACTTATGTTGGAATGAAGGGAGTGTTTTTAAAAAGTTGGAAACAGGTGTGTGTTTGTGCGTGTATATATCTCAACATCTAGGAGAATCATAGTTAGACATTTTTTGGATTTATGGTGGATTTCCCTTCTTGTAATTTTATCATGTCAGCTTTAATTCATAACTCATGTCTCAGCTGTCATCACACTATAAAGTAGTAAGAAGTTACGACTTTGTAACACTAACAGCACATAAAGATTGATAACGCCATAAGACCGGTTTTCCCCTGCTTGTCCTCGAACTGCCTGTGTCAGTTTTAGCAAGCAGAGAGTGTGTATTTATGTATACTGTGTGGATGTATACATCTCCAAGAACACGCAATATGCAATCTGAAATGAGGAAGGATATCAATTGCAGCAGCCTTGTACAGAAGCACATGCTTGGGGAGTTATAAAATAACTGCTTTAGTTGGAGAGGTTGATTGAAGCAGGAGAGGAGGAGGAGGAGGTGAGTTTTATGACCTTGTAAATCAGAGGGAATTTGTAAACCCTGGCACGGAGAGGAAACAGAGGAGGCGGCGGCTGCTGCTGCTTTCTGTTGGCAGAGGGGAGGGTTGAGAGATCAGTGTCCGGGGAAGAAAGCCTACAGGTTGAGAAACACTACATCTGAGACTCCCAGTCAGGCCGTAGGGGCAAAAACGGTTGAGATAAACAGCTAACTTGCTACTGAAACCACCAGCTAGCACTCAGCAGTTTATAACAAATAGAAATTAGTAAAGTTAGAGCACTTTCCAACAAATAACTAGTAATTAACTAATAGTTTACAGTCTTTCAGTTTTTACATTTCAATTGCCACTTAATATTTCCTACACTGCCTCCTTATCTACTGTGTAAATATTGGCTTAGCTACTGTAGGATTGTAACCATAACAGAGAGGTGTTTCTACAAGCTCAATCTGTTGTTCTGAATTCTAGTTGGGGATTATACAAAGTGATGACAAACTTTAAATACACTAATGTAGCAATCCACCTCTGATCTTTGTTATTTCCATTTTTTATTAAGTTGGATTTATTCATTTAATTTTCTCGTGGGCAACTATGTAGTGCAATTAGGTGAAGCATTTAATCCAATAAGATGAAAAAGTAAAAGTTCTCTTATCAGATACTTTCACAGAAATCAACAAGCTTGATGTGAGTGAGGAGCACAGTTTAACCTTTTTATATTAAACGTCTCTATATATGTCCACACAGGAGAACAGCTCCAGGTGTGGATGTGTTTTAATAATTCAGTACTTTATCTCCTGTGTATCACAGTGATGTCAAAACAGGCAGGTTGAAACTAATGTTGGTTCATAGTTTCAAACTAAATAATCTCCCTCCACTTAAGTGTTTGAGTATTTCTTCATTGTGTTTACTGTTTATGCTTTTTGTTTATTATAACTTTTATTGAATTGCGAGTATGTACGTTGCTTCGTTCTGACACCGATTTTGTGTCCAGGCCTGGAATTAAAAGCTTAATGTGCAATACATGAGTGTACTGCAGTAACCTCAAGAGGTGAGAGGAGCTGCTGCCTCATCAGAATGCAAACAGGTGCACTTGGTTTGACTTACTCGCCCCTCAAACTGTCTTCAACATCAAACACACCACAGATCGTCTTCCCATTTGAAATAATTTCCAACTGACTCTGGGGCCTCAAGACGGGAAGCTTTTTCAGTCAGGACAAAAATTCACTTCACACATTCTTCAATGATGGAGGAAAAAATCATTTTCCCACATAATCCACACTCTGTCTTGCATGCTGAGCCCACCACACATACACATACACCACCCCCCCCCTCTGCAATGATGTCATAACGTGGAGTCAGACAGAGGTAACTGTAGTAGTTCATTGTATGCGGGGACATTTGCACGTTTCTGTCTTTCTAGTACTGTCAAACCCTCTTTGACAGTGAGGATGTCTTTACTTAATGACTAAATTATCTAAATCTACTAAACAAAATATTTATACAAATGATAGATGCTCTGAAATGATATAGTATAATGTAATGGCCATAATTTAAAATAACACTAATACTGCAGGTACTTTGTATTTGAACTAACTATATAGTTGTAAATTGAATATTACTGCAGCATTTATCAGTGAGATATTGACAGATGGACAATTATGTGCTTTTTTTTTTTCTTCCACTCTACATTACTGAAAGGCATTTTTTTAGTGATACTTTTAGTTTCTGCATCTCCTTCTACAGTTTTAATGTTTGTCAATTAGCACATTATGCTTTGTACACGAGTACTAGGACATGAGGTACTTAGATTTACATTACTTACATGTAGAGTTAATGAGTAATTGTTCTGGGTTATAAAATGCATTAGTGAATGGAGCTCCATTCAGTCCCACTGTATTGACAATAGGAGGTGGATTAAAGGCCAATGCTAATGTGCTTTTAGTGCAATTAGCCTTATTTATATAATAAATCCAAACTGTTACTGTTTTTGCACAACTCAGCTCCAGTAAAGGACTTCATACGTGGTGGACAGTACAGACAAATAATACCTGGACCAAAAAATTAATTTATGGCCGTTAGCTGAGCTGTAAACAGCATAAGTATAAAACCCAACTGACACTATGACAGTTGAAGTATTCCCAGGGGAACATAAGCGGTAAAACTGTATCCAGAAATACTTGGAAAGCACTCAGGCAATGTTCTTTACTTCAATGCCGTGCCATGCCCTATTTGTCATAACAATCTATAATCTGTTAGAGGTTGGTGGCCAGCTACAGTAAAGCACCTTTTTGAGTGTTGGAGAAGATGCTGTATGGCTGCTGCCAAGCTGATCCCTGTATGTGAACTAAGTATAAGTAAGAACAAAATGAAACAAACACACAGTGCTATTCCTCCCTGTCCTGCAGCAATGGAAACACCCATAGCATCACATGCTTCACTGGGTGCAATTAAAAACTCCAGAGGGAACCATAACACAAGTTCCATACATTTATATATCGTTCATATGGAGTGAACAAAACAGGTGCCATCAGGAGGCTGCACATTATTTCAAGTCTCATTATATTTGCTGTTGAGCGAGACAGGCCATTTTAGTTTTATTTATCGCTTATTGTGACTGTACTGTGGATATCGTAATTTATTTCTGTTAATTATTAATTTCAGCTGCATCTTCTTTTTTTATTGATCTGGAGAAGTAAATTGTATGTGTAGAAAATGATCTGATCTTCTCCGTCTTCTCCTTTTGTTTGAAAAAAGGAGAATCACTACTGACTTCTGGTCAGTATGGCTGAATGGTACTTTTCCGTTTTCATTCCGTTTATCACGTATTAACTGAACTCATAGTTCAGGTCACACTTCAAACACTTCAAAGCCTCAGGGCTGAGATCTTCACCACTGAACATCAAAAAAAAAAAAAAAAAGCATGCACAGTTACAAAGTAAAACAATAAAAACAACCACTTCTGGAAATGTCTTGGGCATGATTCAATAAAACATCTGTGACACGAGGAGTCAATTTAATAGCCACAATAACATTTTTCGCTCAGGCCCAGCGCCTTCCTCAAACGTCAGAGTCAGGTTTCTCCACTGGCACTCACACCAGTTTAATGGCACAAGGGACGGCTTCATCAGATCAGACAAACATAGTAAAAGTAAAAGATGTTTTAATGTCACACTGTTCCCTGCAACACTATGGGATGTTTGTCCTTCCTGCACTGCATATGCCTGCTGTGTGTGTGTGTGTTTGTGTGTCACTCAGCTCTGTGTGATTTGTCTTTCTTCACTATGTCCTTTGATCTGCTGCCAAGGGCCTGCAGTTCTCTCTCTCTGTACATCCTACTCATTCTCACCTTTCTCCATGTTCCTTTCTGCCTTTTCAAATGCTTTCTTGAACTGAACGTTGAAGAACAGCCTGACTTTATAAACATGTCATATACTGATGAGTTGAGTGAAGGGAAAAGTCTAACGTCTTATTGGTTTCTTTTAAAGAATTTAAACCAGAAGACTCACATAAAAACATGTTGACAGATCAACAATATGACACGATTCAAATATTTGACTTCGTTTGACATGTATTCTAGGACCCACTAACCATGAGTTGATGGTAAAATGTGCTGTTTTGTGTGTATGTATGGCAGGAAAGAGAAAAGACGGGCAGTCTGCCTTTCTAATCCTCAAACTGGGTTGCTATGGAAACGGCACCCTCAGAGGTGGTCTGGCCATTTTACTTCAGGTCTCATCACCAGCACTCTGACAACAAAATAATTACTTTCCATTCTGTTTCTTTCATCCCCAGGCCTGCTTGTTCCTTCACGTCTAACATTGTAGAGGTTACAGGAAGTCCCCCAAGCAAAATGAGGGATAATTCAATTGCACTACAAATGATCCCCGTTTGACTCTCACCACTATTTTCACGGAAAGATTGTGTACAGCATACAGTAAATCTAAATTCTGCATGAAGTTATCTGTATTAGGACCGCCAGCTCTTAAAATCAGTACACTGCCCACTCACAAATCAGAGCATATGCAGGAATATGGCTTCAATTGTTTTGTTTTTTTTATTCGCCTTTTTTTTTTTTACACTACTGCTTTACCAACATGGTCTCTCTCATTATACGAGAGCCTGAATCAGTCAGAGTCTATATACTTTTAATCAGCTAACAGTAATTCAGCTAATTGCAACATTTCAGCCAGATCAGGCAATAAATTGAGAGTAAAGTCCAAATGAAAGTCAGATTTAAACCACATGTCCTCTGCTTGCAATAAGCACCTTTTTGGAAAATCCCTCTATTTTCTTCAAGTATGTGATAGTTTTTTTTTTCCTTTTATCTCATATCATTTTTATTACACAGGGCTTGAGAGAGGCCATGTTCAGGATATTTGAAAATACTCAAATTTAACTTAAAATTGATTTGGTCTGCAAAATGTAATAAAATAAGCCTCATATTTTCTGACTTCATTTCAGAAATGAAAAGCCAATGAACAGAAGCTACAGGGATAGGCTAGATAGGATAGACCAGCTTAAGACTACGGTTCCTGTTACTGCAAAGTCCATGTAAACCCCAATACCTATATGTACCTATATACCATGCTGATAATTTATAGTATTTTAGTTTTTGTATAAAACCTCATAAACTGACTAGAAAAAGGGAAAGAAAACTTCTCCCATTGGCAAAGTAAACAGTTCTTTGCTTATGAGATCAAGAAACTTGTGCACTGCAAAGCATCTGGTGTGAATCAGAAACAAACTTCCCTTTAGTCCTCCAGTTACACGGGAGTTGATAAAACTGTGAAATGTAAACATGTTGTGAGAAATATGCAAAAATGAGCGAGTTCCTTGATTGATTGCTGCTTCACACACACACACACACACACACACACACACACACACACACACACACACACAGACACACAAAGGATCGTCTCATGTACCTGTGGGACAAGTGTGACCTGATCACCTTTTCATACTGTTGAGACCAGTTAAGGGTCTCAACAATACATAATGAATATGTATTTTTTTAATAATATAAACAAAGCCATTTGCACTCTGATGCTAAGGTGTTATGAAAATGCTCATACATGTAAAACTAGAAGCAGGATTGGAGCATTTCCTGTTACTTTACTAGTGTCACTGGTGTCCATTATTTTGATTTTAAATATTTTAATTTGATGATGTTTTGCATAAGTGTTCCTTATGTTTGAATATACTTTTTAATTTCTACTTGACAATACTAAAATGATCTGATCCCCTCCAACAATGAGGCAGGGAAATTCTTAAAGTTGTTACAGTAATGATGACCCCAAAGTGGAGGAAAGAAAGAGGATTTTATAGGTGATGGAGTTATCAGGCCTGTTAAGAGAATTAATTCTGTCGCTATGTATTAAATATCTGACTGCACCTTCCTCAGGTGTTAGTTGGCAAGTCTTTAGATCATTAATCTCATACTCTGAATAAAATTCCATTGTGAACTTTACCTTCATGCGAGAAATTGTTTTATCACACTTAGTATTTTAAATAATTATTATATCATTTTAAAAGGAAACTTCTCAAGTGCAAAGGAAGAAGTGGAGGAGAGAATGATTTAAAAGGAAGGGGGGAGGGAAATGAAGTAAGCCATGCAACTCGTTATCAGTCGGCCCCAAAATGGCCTGTTAATTAAAAGCAGGAGGTAATGAACACGCTTGGGAGTCTGATTTGCAGCTAATGCTCCTTGCTGTGAGCGGATGGGCTCCCCCCCGTCTGCCCTTTTAAAGCTGGACTGAATGGCAGACTACTGTGTGTGCTCTGACTCAGTACTAGAAGCCACAACCTACGGCGGCAGCAGCACACCAGCTACCTCTGGATTAGAAATATTTAACACCTCGGGATTCAGAACCTGACAATGAGGCTTTGAAATTTAGACAATGAATATGAATATGTTTTAGACTATGTACATTAGGACACATGTTGTAAATATGTTCTGTAATTGTAATTGTACTTGTATTTTCCAAACAACAACACCTGCTGGTACTGGTTCACTGGTTTGAACTGATCACAATAATTCAGGAGGCAGCACATACAGTGTGTTTGCGTTTGGTATGTGATCAGTTTTAGGACAACATACAGACATTTCACTCTTATAGCTACTATTATGATCTAAAGAGTCAGTTGGATCTACAGCAATCCACTCTGAAACATACATGGTGTCGGCTGAAAGCTCATCAAGGCGTGGGCAGTAATCCAACCATCCATGGTATGCCAAACAATGTGCAAATCTCTCCAAGGCTCCAAGTCGTTTTTGTCTAGGATACAGTAATCCCTTGGTCTCTGTGCCGCAGTGTGAGCATGCATTTGAATACATTAAAAGGTCCACAGAGAGGGTGATAAGCTGAATTTGAGCTCCTAAGCCAGACTGTTATTAAGTTTGCTGTGAAAGTTTTACTCAAGGTTGTTTAAAGAGTTTCAGTGCAGAGCTCTCAGAGATCTGAAAATGGGTTATCCTTGGTGTGCTGCTGTTCTTTAGCATGCTTGGTGAAGGCTGCCACTTTCATCTTCAAAACGAATACACAGGTGCGTATCTGTGAGTACAATTTTCAATGTCAGGAAATAAAAAAAGTTTATACGTCTGTGTGTCCATATATTAGACCTTAAAACTACTCTCTGCTCTGCATCGTGGCCAAATCCGCCTGTTGGTGACTGTAATAACACAGATAACTGTGAACATGGAACAGAACAAAATGTACCTGTTCCAAAATTGCCAGTAACAAAATATAATTGTGAAGAAAAGTAAGCCTGTGAGGCACCAAGAGCATGTGCGTGCATGTGTGAGAGTGCATAAAACCAAAAGTCTTATTACCTTCCAGAAGTTATCGACCTTGCCGTAGACTAGTGACTGGTTCTGCCTCTTGATGTCGTCGATGTGCTTGATGTCACTGGCATTGAGGTGTTGCTCCACTACAAAGCCCAGGAAACTGTTGTCTGGTGTGTGAGCTGCAGAGAGAGAGAGAAAGAAAGAAAGACAAGAATAAGAAAAGAAAAAGTTAAATTGAAGGTGAATAAGATGACAAACGACATAGTTATATCTTCATTAATTAAAGTATCACTAAAGCAAAAACAAAAATGCTTCAAATATCTTTTAAACACTGTACGTCTGCTTCTCATAAGCCCATTTCCACCTTAGTGTTTAGTACAGATCACAATTCCAGAGAGACAGTTGCACAACACCACTCAACAAGCACTTTGGTTTTCGTTTCCTCGATTCTTTTTTGCCTAGTGATAAGTGGTTACTATGGGAACCACAAGATGAGCAGGTCAAGTGTGGAGCCCGAAGTTGGCAGCGCTTTACTTGCCATCTAATGCCATCTGCCTTGTAAAACAAGTGTGAAGACAAGAGTGGAGTGCGTAGTGCGGATAGATGACATTTTGTCCATATCAAATATGCTTAATAATCTAATTTAAGAAAAAAATGAGTAGAACAAGCGGAGTGAATAGCAGACCTCATCATCAGTAATTAACGTCAATGAAACAAGCTGCAAAGGAAGTGTTTCGGTGCACAGTTTGTGGTCTGTGCTGGAGACCCGCCTCCTCCAGGGAGATGCTGTTAGAGTTTGCTTTTACCACAACATTATTACTACAGAGGCAAATTAAAGTCAGTCAGGGGGTGCAATTCACATCAGTATAGTAAATAAAAGAAGGGTTCATTGAGAGCAAAGAGTCTCATCAATGCAGCAGCAAATTCAGTAACCTTCCAGGATTTAAACAAGTCGGAATAAATTACTGCAACTGGACTAATAACACCTGATGTAATCAGAGGGAATGAATTACAATGTTTAACACACACTGACAAAGATACATCCGCTCTATCTTGATTTAACTGTGGTAGATAAGAATAGAAACACTGACATACTCTAAAAGTTCCATTGTGCAACTGCAGTTTCACAAATAAGTCTGATGTGTTGTTGGCAGGGTGTTGGCTGGAATGTGACATTTTCTACCTCTTGACAAAAAGCAAAGGTTTGTTCTTTCCAGAGAGCACACATACTCGCTACCTTTAGACAAACTTTAAAAAAAAGAAGAAGAAAAGAAACAGAGCAGGAAATGCAGAGGAAACGAGCCCCGGACCCGACCATGTAACAACTCATGTCAAAGTAACAAAATGTTATTATGATGACATCCTCACAGTTCATTATCTGTTACACTATCTTCTTCACCGTGTTGTTGATTACATGTCTTAAGGTTGCAAATTGTGTGGATTTTAAAACCTAATGTATTCAAATCTTATTCTCGGGCTGCAGCTAACATCACAATGCACAGAGGAACCCTTAAGCTGTTACTGAACTGTTATTTCACTTTATGTTGTGTGTGTGGGAGAGCACAGGAATGGGCGAGTAGATGTTCTGTGTGAGATGTTGGTGTAGGCAGGAGCTGAATGCAGCAACTGTTTTCAAAATATGTGGAGTGTCTACATCCACTGATAAAACAGAAACATTAACAATAACAAAAAGAAGCTGGTTTTAACACTTTTCAGAAGGATGCTCACTGAAAAATTTAACAAATATTAAAGGAATACTTCTTTTATCTTGGTCTACAGTACATTACAAACTAGGGATGGGAAGTCTGAAAGTTGAGAAAGTAGGTGGTGCAGTATGGGAAATGTAGGAAGTAGAATGTTTTTCCACACTTTATTACAATCTGGAAGTTTAGCAGCTGGACTTGTTAGGTTGGAATATTTTGGACCAAACAAGAAGGAGGTCCAGTTGCCATGACTCAACTTCCAGATAACTTCATCTTGATGACTGAGAATCTTCACCACTACATTATAATGTCTTAAAAGAGACATTATACTTTCAGTTAGAAATGAAACTGTGTTTATAATTTTAGGGATTTGGACATACTGACAGTTCAGAGATGACTTAAATGGGTTCACTGAAAACAATCAGGATAAAAAAACAACTAATCCAAAAAGTATGTAACTTCTAATAAAGGTTTCAGTAGTAGTAGTAGTAGTAGTAGTAGTAGTATTAGTAGTAGTAGTAGTCATGTGATTACAAGTAACTGAGTTGTAATTCTGATGGCAATAGGTCTTGAGTACTAGGAGAAGGCAGTACAAACCCTCATGTACCCAACAATTTGTGTAAACAGGACAGGCTGTTAATTAGTGTTCGGCCCTCTTGATGCATTTGGCAACAGATGCCTCCTCTCCCCGTACAGCCTTCACTCAAAATGTCAATCAACTTGCCACAGCTTCTTGAGCTATTAGCTAACAAACAGCCTGGGAAGACAGTGATGATGTAGACACAGCTAATTTGTCGTTTCCCAACAAAACTGTGTTTAGGGGTACACATTTGCTTTGCAAGCCTGGATTCAGTGTGTTCCAAAAAAGGAAGGTTTTACATTTCAAGATGCATCCTTAGCGCTATAATATTTAGAATATTGTAAACTCAGTGCTCCTACAGTTTGTCTGAAAAAGCCTGAAGGGTGAAAATAAATCAATGTCACATAAAACAACTTTGAGGGTTTAACTGGTGAGTGTTTTTAGACTAAAGCGCATGGTTAAGGGATCAACCAGGCAGTACTACCATACTGCTAAAAAAAGGGATACAGTGAGCCAAGGCTGTTTAAATCGCTGTACTCAGTAACTTGAATATAAATGAGTACACATGGGTATTTCATACTCTATCACTAGAAACAGCTGAAGTTATGGGGACTATTCACTATTTGCGTTAGATCAATATTATTGCTGCATATGGGCGAGTATTACAAAGCTACACACAAAATTTTAATCTGTGTAACAGCACCTCTAACGCTTATCAATCAATGTTGTTTCATTCATTACTCATTTGCTAACTCTAGCATCATAATCAGCACATAGACATTTAAGTGGTGCTGCAAAAAAACTCTACATGCAGAAGAGCCACAATATTTCTGTCATATTTCTCCTCTACAGAATTTCTGGACTCCAGTGCCAGAGCTGTCTTTAACACTGTTATTACACTGATCCACTTCAATCAACCAAACCTGAATGGGTTTTAAATAAAACAGGGTAGTTTTGTGTGTTTTCAGATGTTGTAAAAAGTACATTTGTGCTTTGGGCAAATGTACCAAAGGCACACTGGGGACAAAAAGTCAAAACCACATCAGTCAACTGAGTGTGTGGGTGAGCGACATTATCAGTCAAAGTACAGGCACAACCAGCCTGGCTGATATCAGGGTCAATTATGTAGTTGGCAATGCTTCAAAGATAAACACTATGCACTTATGTTTGACCTCTGACAGCTGTTAAAGATTATTCAGAGGCTGTGATACACACAGGGACAATGCAGAGTATTTAAACAAATATCTAGTTCCAACTGCTAATATATGTTTTCAACGATGACCCTGATAGGCTGTACAGAGAAGCCGCTGCTCCCTAAACACACTTCAGTGCATTTACAAATAGGACATTGTTATTTACCATCTGAAAAGTTTGCATTAAGGGAAAGATGGTTAACCGAGGTGATTTCATGGCCATGTGCTGTAAATGCAGGTTTCGAATGGGTTTTATTAGAGTGCATGACTAAGATGTCTAAGAGGGAGGGAGAGTACCTCTGTGACAGTCGTGCACAGGGACTAAATGATGGATTATTATTCAAATAATAGCATAATTAGATAAAAGGTCTGGATATATCTGTCTGTGGTCAGTGTAGTTCAATTTCTATACCCCAAAGTCCTTTGTAACAAACCTTTATTTAAGCTGTTAAAGTGCACACTAAATAAATTAGATCTAATAGGACTTCAGATATACAAAAGGTTAACTACATTATATTTTCAAGCCCTCCTGATTATAAATGACTCGTGCTGGGAAACTGAGATGTGCAGCCCATTCAAACACAAAACTGTACACCAGAAAACACTCCCTGTTATCCTCTACTCTGTTTTAGATTAATGAGGTCAATTTGGCCATGTCTTGTCTTATTGGCCAGAGGCCAAAGACTCCCAGTTCCCCAAACAGTGATTTATGGAACACTGCCTAATTATAACAAATTGACCAATCCAAATCAAGGATAAATTACTTACTGGTACCTGATTTGTCCATTGTTACATCTACATTCAAAGTTTAAACAAAATGAAGAAAAGAAATAAAAATATTAGCTTTTACGTAAGCACTGTTAGGCAGTCCAGCAGTACTCCACCCTTTGCAACACAAAGCTAACAGAAACAGATATGCTCATGAATACAAACTGCCCAAACATTTGCACATTGAAGTAGTCGAGTGCGATAACAATGATAAACCTGAGATACCTACATCAATAAGTTTATATAAAATTATGTTTGCGATGCACACTACACAAACTATAGGACACGTACATTGCAGGAAGAGAGAAAAAAGAGTAGATCTCTTCTCTTGTGCCTGGAAGTTGTGCCACTCTGGTTTTAACACTCAGCCACACCACTGTCCACTTGTTTTACCAGCGATACCATCTAACCTAGGGACTTGCAAGCTCATGCAAAGGCCCCAGTCTGTGATGAGAAAGACACACAAAGGGTCTATTCAGGTGCCTGTGGTATTCTGGAGAGCTCCAGGCCTCACTTCACAAACAGGGACCAAAGAGGTAACATTTCACTTTCTCTTAGCCATGGGGAAAAGGTCAATACCCCAGGGGGCTGGCTCCCTTTCCTCCCCACCAACTGATCTCTGCTTCAGTGCCACCTCTTATCCACCTCAGCAAATGAGCTTGATTCCAGTTTCAGAGTAATCTTGCAGCAGGAGTGATGCACACACAGAGCAATAAAACCCTTCATCCTACATTGATAATCACAGCAAAAGTAGAGAGCTGACCTGCTCCTGTCCTCTAATCTGCTTTATGATAATGCATTAGCCACTGTGGTGCTTTATTTTCAGAGTATATTTTATGGTTTCCACCAAAAACATCTCATTCATTGGAGAAAATTAGAACTGTGGACACAGGAAACAGCCTAGGGTATAATAAACATTCAAGATGATTTATACTGCAAGTAGCCATGTTTGACAGCTCGACCTTATTTAAATAGCAGATTGGAGAACTGAAATTTGTGAGTAGGGAAGACTGTCCACAACTTTCAGTTTTAAAAGAATCAGGGATGTTTTCGCAATGTTAGGCTGCTGACTTATAGGATAGAAAAACTGTGTTGTGTTGAAGTCCTGCTGACTTACGGAACATGGTGTTGAACTGCTGCGGGTTCAGGTTCCACTTCCCCCAGGGCGTCTTGTGGCCTTTAGACTGGGCATAGTGGGCGTGGTTGAACTCTGGTTCTGTCCCAAATGAATCCAGCACCCGCAACATGCACCTAGAACATCACAAAAGACGTTTAAACACACAGTTTCAATCAATCATACAGCAGCTATGCAAACAGAGCTAGTGCTATTCTGCAAATAGATGGATCCTTTTCCACACTTATCACTCAGTTGTCTTTAATGTGTAGTTAAACAAGAAATAAACCTACACCCATTTAAACAACACTACTAACCCTGAAGGCCTAGAAATCAGGTTTTATCACAATGATCTAGTGACAGCTGTATAGTACATTCCTGTGTAAAATGCAAAGAGACACTACTAACGGCTAAATCTGCATACTTTGATCTGAATGGTCCTTTCATTGTGGCCATTTTACTCAAGTTTAATAGAGACATTCATTCACATTTAATATTTTTATAGCTTTAGCACCATATGTAAGTATTTTGAGTTAAACCTAGCTTCATAATCATGAAACCACAAAAATAAAAGGTTCCGTCCTCATGCTTAGAGATGATCAAAGTTTGTCCTGTGGAGATATTAAAGTGAAGAATGTCTGACTTAAAGGTCACAGCACTAGATTAATTAGACCACTGCCAGTACAGGGATAGTGTACTGTACAGTATGTGCAAAGAACAATTCACTCATGACCTTTAGTGAATGCACGGCATAGAGTAACTTGCTCACTGTTACTTCTGTTATCTAGATGCCGGTTTTATTATGTGTGCTTTGTCCCTGGCTGGAAGGCAAAGGACCAGTAACAGAAAGATAGTATAACTTTGTTGCCACAAACTGATAAGTTCACTTTTAATTTTCATGTTGTTAATCTTCTTGGTTACTGTTCTCGACTGTAACAAAATCCTAAATTGAAGCCTGTTTTCTTTGCCACCTTCAGTGCAAAAAACTAAGGTGACAACTTTATAAACTAACTAAAATAATACTTGATCACTGTGATGAAAACTATCCAGGTGTTAACAGATGTAGATGCCAAGGCAACACACATATAGACATCTCCACCTAAAAAAAAAAATCCTCTTCTCCCCTCTCTCACCGATTGTCTCTCCACCCAGGCAGATGCTGCACAGCTGCCTGAGTGAACTATGAAAGGCCCTGGGAAGGTAGAGAGCTGGGAAACAGATTCACCAGGAGAAAACTTTAGACTGAAAGCAGAACAACAACAACAAGTCCACATGCCATCTCTACTTTTTCTGGAGAAAAAACAACCCTAATTTTACCCTGGTAGATGTATCCTCAGCAGATGGATAAGTGCATGCAGTAAATGTGGCTGTGGTGAAGCCAGTGAGTTGACTAGCATGACGCAGCAGAAGGTGAGGCTCAGTCAACAAGTGTACGCTGTGACACTGCAGAGTGATATTGCAATCAAGCTGTGCTAAGCAGATATGTTGTTTTCAGGTTTTCAAGTAACAGTGTCATTCCACTATGATATAATGTGCCTGAAGTCATCTCAAATGAGTAGTGTATAACAATGACTATTGTAAATGACAGGTTTCTGGCACGATTGTTTCCAATGAGAAAACAGTAATAAATAGAGTGGTCCCATATGGGTCATCAGGAAACAGTGATACTAGATGGAAATTTATGTCTTCATGCATCTACCTGAGGATCTGTTACATGTCTAGACACCCCTGAGGCCTACCACAGCAGCTGGATACTAAACTGACATATGATTTAATAGTCTGTCTTATAAAATCATTAGGCTGGATAATTGCCACCCCAATGTTGGGGTTCTGTTATAAAAAATTCATGAGGACACCATTTAGCCTGGAAAAAATATACCACAATATGCTATTGATTATATTACTGGAACAGTCATCTGGCTAACAATATCTGATCATTTTTATTTACTTTTGGATTACTTTTGGATTTGGAATCCTTTTATATGTTCTAGTCCACAGGAATAGTTTTCATTTTCAACTATTGACAAACAATAAATTACCCCTACCTGTAAAAACATTTGAGAAGCTCATTAACTACCTGTTATGTGTTGTACTGACTGGAGCAAGGATAGTAAAAGTGATAATGAGAAAGTTATTCAGAGGGCTGAGTCTCTTTTTTCATTATTTACTCCAACGTAACCTCTAAATAGTTAGCTAGAGTAGGCAAGCTTCACTTTTACAGTTAACACGCATATCACTTTACTATGTGGTGTTACATCAGAACAAGCCAGATTCTGTATCAATGACACTAATCGCCATATTAGTATTAGGGTTACGATAAACTGTGGTATTAATCACACACCTACATACACACCAAAGGAGGTGATGAATGTGGTGTAAGAAACAAAAATATAAAAAGATAATCTGATTAATAATTAAGACTAACTGAACTATTACCAGGAACCTGCAACTCTGAATTAAGAGGAAAACTGATCAAATCAGAATATCACACAGCTGTTTTTTTTTTTCAAGTTTCACTGCACTATTGCTAAACCGACTGACATATTTTCTGCAGCCATGGTGATGCAGATGAAAGTGCACTGCCCGATTAAGTTATTGGATGAAAGGATTAAATGGAGGAGAACAATAGGCCAACATTGGCTCCTGTTTCGACCCATTCCCCTGGGGTAGTAATACAACGATACAGTACTGAAAGACAGATAGCCAGGAGACTGGAGCAATAACAAAACGCATTAATCACAGATGAATCTGGCAGAATGGTGGTTTAACAATGAACACAAAAATTTAACCCAAAAAAAGGGACAATTATTATGTTTTATTGTTTGCAAGAAACATTAAGCTGATATGCAATCAAATTTGGCACATTTTATCCAGAAGGTAACTCCAGCATTACTGTATGGCAAGTAACATTTCAGATCCTCAGAGGGGTTCTCAGGCTACAAAGGCAAAACATATAATTCACTTCTAATGGGACACAGCAAAGTAAAAGACCCTTCAGGAGAAAGGCGACCTTAAGTGAAGAAAGAATACGAAAAATAGCTCCAATCAGCAGTACAGGTCTTCTTTCACAAAGCTCCTAGAAAGTGTATACTGACATTAAGTGCTCTGACATAAGTGTTCAATAACCATAGGAGAAATAATGCAGAAAACAGCATATGGACCTTATATTACTCCTGAGGCTGAATCAATTTCCTCAGGGCACAAAAGGAGCGGATGCAGTTTAAGGTGTTATGTTGCCAACTAACAAAACCTAGTGACAAGAAGGAGGAACCAGCGAAGCCATTAGAGACCCCAGACTTATTGTTCTCTCTCTTTTCCTGTCAGTCTGAGCTGATGAGAGCTTTTTCAAAACAAACCAGGAAGGCCCTTAGCTACAGTCCTCAGTGGAGCAATCGGAGAGAATGGACTTGGTCGGTGAAAACATTACGAACAACTGACGCTCCTTCATCCTTTTGGGAAATTGTGGTAATGTATGAGCAGAAAATAGACTCATTGTCCCACCACTGCCAGACAAGCGACAACCCACTGCCCTTTGCCCATGTGAGAGAAGCTGCTAAATCCCAGTTGGCAGCCGTAGCACAAGGTTATAGAACTATACAGATTACTGAATTCACTGACCAGTTCACACAATGATACAGAAAAAAAAATCTGAATAAAAAAAATCTGAATGTAAGCTCTTGCTCAAACAAAAAGTAACAGTGCACTATGATTAACCATCAATGGCTCAAGCTGAGCTGCTCAGCAGTCACTTGTAGAAAACTGGTTGAACTGGGAAGTCGTCCAGTATGGGAGTTATCAAATAGAAAGGACTTTTAAAATAGACCATGGACGATCAGCAAAGACTCCCTGGATAAATGAAGCAAAAATTTAAATCCGCCAACTGCATCCATTCTGCTGAGCAGTAGGTGGTTTTATTCATAAAGAAATCGTATCTTTGAATGAATTGACAAACTGAAATGTTTGTACATGTATATATAAATGTATATTTAAATATTTGACTTGAAATACTGTAATGCAAAATCATATTCACACAGATGCCAACTCAAGCACACCTGTGTGTGTTAACTGTATTAAGTAGGAGTTGATGTTTTACTGCATAAGAAAAAGTAATCAGTAAAAAAATAATCAGTCATGATCAAATGAGTAACAGTTGAATTCAAAGTCTGGAAAAAAATTGGAAGGGGTTAATTAACGATGTGTTTAACAGCCCATCTAAAACCATGTCTATGTGGCTGGATCACATTTGACTGACAGCAATTTGTGAACAACCACGGAAGTAAATCCTGACATCACATGGTTGGTTTTCCTAACAAAGCCTCCCCACTTCAAACTTTAAACTAGTAAAAACACAGACCAGTTTAACTGAAGCAGCATTCATGACCCCACATCCCATTGTAGTAGCAGATTAACAATATGAGCTTTCAGGGCTTTTAAATGTGAAACATAAAGTACTTACTGGTAATGGACCCAGGAAGGCCCCAGTGTCTTCTTGAACTGAGTGAGACCCACAATGTCAATGTAGATGAGCTCCACCACCTTATCACCCTGAGTCGGGCAACTGGACTTATTCCCCATAACCTTACGCATGATTCTGTGAAAAAAGGTTTATCATTAATATCAACTTTAAACTGGCATGTATGTACATAGTCTCTGCTAAAAGCATAGAAAATGCTTGTCTACTGCTTCGAGATATTTTGACATGTATGTAATTTTTATCCCTGACTTTTCTTTACAAGGTCAGATATAAGATGGAATAGAAACTCCCTCTAGTAACAGAGCTGAGAGATGAACAGTTCCCTCTGAAGTGCATGAAATTTTCAAACTTTCAGATGTAAATATTAAAACAAAGCAGCCAAAAGTTGTTTCTTCTTCGTCCGCGGGTTTTAAAGACACAAAGTCATGATTTCACACATACAGGTTTAAAGCATCAAGGAGAGACCAGTCTGCAAAACGCACTTGAAAATATCTGTTCAGAACGGGAGTAAACATTTAATATAAATTTCAGATTTTTTTCTGATATCAAAAATTAAAAATGTATGGACTGTCTGCCTTACTGCTTATATGTGCCTGAAGGAGCAAAGGAGGAAAAAAAAAACTCTCTGACATACTGAGGATCATATGTAGAAAACTCAAGAATGCTCAATAACTTTGTTTGGTCTTAAATCCAGTGAGGCAGCAGCAGAGCAACTGGAGTTGTTGGTGAGAGTTAGAATGAAAGTCTAAGTCTGAAAAAAGTTTACGGTTGGCCAACAGACCTTTTCTACACCAACAAATATTGGACAAATAGCACGGGAGCTACATTTGTTTACCCTCAGTCAAATGACCTTAAGCAAATGCTGAGAGGTTTCTGGATAACCTAGATGGAGAAAGATATAGTAAACATAAGGCTCATTGACTGTAGGCTCTATAATCTAGAGTTACATTTGAATAATACAGCACAAATGACGCAAAGCAGTAGTGAATTAAGCCCTTTCTTATGTAAAAGTACATCTGGATACACAAAAATCGTTATCAATGATTTTCCAAGCTATGCATGAGTACATTTCTACTTTAACCCCTTAAATTGTGCATTTAGAGTTTACTTAAAGCTTATCATAGTAATCAGTGTCGGTACTGACTCTTTGAGCTCCGCCAGGGAGGCAGAGATGCGAACGTCATGGCCCAGCAGGTACAGCGTGGTTATGAGATCACTCCACTGCACCAGCTCACCCAGTGGACCACCACTGAAGGCGTTTTCTGCTATCTTGAAGCCCGACTCCTTCGTCAGAAGGCCCAAATGCACCAGGATCTGATGAAAGAGGAAAAAATATGGAATACAATTACTGACACCAGCTAAATTTGCCCTTGACTTTTAAATCAGCATTTTGTCTTGTTCTTTATGAATAAAAGACACAACTATTTAGAGTAAATTCTTCTGTAGATTATTGTATTGTGGAAACGCTTGGTTAACATGTTGCACACTTATATTGGTTTGAACAAAGCCACAAGGAAAGTTACAGTTAAAAATGTTTTTAAATGAATGTTAATATTCAATGAAATAATAAAGATAGAACAAGATAAGACATCTTTATTACTGGATGCCTCGCACAGATGAAAGAGACTGTAGACTGCTGGGAAACGGTGGACAAAACATTAAAAGACCCCCACTGGTTTTGTAAGGTGTGAACACCACACACATGCACACACATGCACACACACACACACACACACAGAAAGGTGTTCAGTTGCTGAGGGGAACACAGTGTTCCACAGCAAGAGTACAAAGTAATAGCAGGCTTTGTTTGAAGTGGCTGACACATTTTTCATTGTTGACAGCCGGCCCCAGTGCCAGCGCACACTAGTCAAGGATTAATATGTGCGGATTAATATCCAAAGGAGATTAGTGGCTGAAATGAAGAACAGGCTTAGGAGAAAAATGCTCTTTAATTATACAATAAAAAGGTTCAACAGGGAAACAGAAAAGCGGGGATGGATAGGTAAGATACCACAGATAGACAAGGTTTCTTGTTTCTTGTCATCTCTGCTTTGCTAAAGGCGATGCTGCTTTGCATCAGCACCAAGGTATCACGGGGATGTGAAGTGAATTATTCACAAGGCCGGTGGAAAGTGTGGAGTACATTATTCAGTGTTGGGAGCTGCTGCCAGCTTGGGACACAATGGAATAATCATGTCAGTCCTTCCTCACCACCATTTCTTTCCTAATCCGAAGCGGGACTGTCTTTGTCTACGAAGCAGTTTGTTTCTGTACCTGATGCATTTGTTTCAACAGGCTGAAAGATATGGGAAGCAGTTTTGGAAAAGCTATTTTAAAAAGACAAATATTCAGAAAATGAAAATTAAAGCTAATTAATTAATTTATATTCAGTTGAGATATACTTTATGAAGGTAGATGGGAAGATGCTTTTATCAAAAAATGTTTATAAAATCACTTATGGTATTATGACTTGTGTATGTATTATGTCATTTTATGTCTATTTGCACCTGTTTGTGCGGCTGAGTGATGAATCTGTTGGCTGTTTAAGGTAATTAGTGATTTATCTGGTATTCTGCCACCATGATACATTATTTGCAACAGCTTTTCATTTATTATTTTGAACCATGTGTCTCATAGGGTTTTTTCCTGAAAAACAAAAAGAGTGCAACACCTTCAAGATAAAGGAACTCTAAGCAATACCGATTTTTATCTAATGTAGGAGAATCTGCCTGACTGACATGATTTACTTTCTCAAGTGTCCGAGTATGTGTACCTTCTTCCTCTGGCGCTTGGCTAGGTTCTGCTTGGCGGCCAACGAGCGGATGGCGCTGACCCATGGCTCAGCCATGCGCTTGATCCTCAGCATCATCCAGCGGAACTCCTCCCGTTGTGACATCACCCGGTAAAGCTCCTCAAAACTCATCCGGATCTCCGCCTGCACACACAGATGCCACACAACAGTGATATTGTGAATATGCCCCCATACAGAACAAAGTAGTGTGAGTACGCAGTTCAGTACATACTGTATGTTTTTTCATCTGTATAAAGCTGTAAATCAAACCTTATCTACAGACACTTTACCACTATCTTACTGTATTTAAATGTGTTATCCTGTTGCTGGTTAGGTTTCAACACGTTTGTTTTTATCTCTAGCTGCTGCTATTATCCTCCCTTGTGCTTTTCCCATGATGTAGTCCAGCGAGAGTGATTTATTTAATATTAAATTGCAATATTGGTTTCTGTCATTTCGTAACTGTTTTCTTGGAGGAGACTCATGTAGAAAATGCAACTAAGAGTCTGTGACAAAATCAAAACACTGCAATCGAAGATTACAAGGTTTTTCAAAACTGCTTTAATATGTTTTTCCCTGTTTATCAAAGAAATCCCTCTAAAACATCTGCACTTATATCGTTCTGTGGTGATAGCTGTGAGAGGATTTATACATTTAGGATACACAGAAATATATCTTTGCACTGACAACATATGTTTAAGATCACTTTTGAAAGCAAGCAATCAAAAAACTTTTTATAAATCTATAGTCGAAAAGGGCTCCAATGTATTTACTGAATGAGAGGAACAGTAATAGTTCATCATATGAAAGGTTTATAGAGACGAGGGAAGTAGGGAAATTACTGCATATCAAAGGAGAAAAATAAATGAGGGGGCACAGAGAGGAGAGGACAGGAATAGAATGAAAATAAAAGGAATGTAAGGGAAAAGGGAAGGTAAAAAGAACAGAGGTTGATAAGAGTTGAAGGAAAGGGCAAGGGATATCAGACGAAGAAAAAGGAAAGGCAATAGGAAAGGAGATAAGAAAATTAGCGTAGAGGAAAAGCAGCAAAGAGGTCAGCCTGCGTGGGAAGTGCTTCAAAACTGTTGCAAAAACATTCCAGGTAGTAAATTTGGTAAAATAAAAGCTTTTTAGAAAACAATTGGGAGGGATATGATGTATATGTACTACTCATGATGGAAAACAATTCCTGTTGTGAAGAATGTTGTATTGACCACATCCTCTTGTTCAAAAACCGTTGCTAACCGAAGGATTGCAGCACAAAACAGGGAAATGAAACAGAGGCTACTGACTAATGTATTCTTAGAATTTATCATTCAACATGATACTATGACCTCGTCTGAACAGCACACAGCATGAGGTGAAAATACAACTGCTTTTCTTTGGTGTAACTCAAATACTGAAATTCAAGGACTTGTGGACAGCCTAGAGCAGTGAATGAGAAAGAGAGAGCCAGAGAAAGAAAGACAGAGTGAGGAGAGGAGAAACCACAGTGCCATTACCAGCTGCTAAGGTGGCTGAAACAAGACTGTTCCAGGGCATTAGCATCCCTCATCACGACAGGAAATCACTTGCGCAGACTGAACCTATTAAAATCTGGGCCTGAATTAAAATCTCCAAAGCCTGTCAAATGGCATCTCCCCACCACGGAAGGCTCAGTGCTGTTGATGCATCCAGTGAGGGGGATGAAGAGTGCTTAATATTGATTCACCCGCAGCAGAGGGAAGTGGGTGTGTTATTGTGGAGCGGCGATACTGTGGACTGTGCCTGTCAAGCCCGTCAGCCTGGAGATGCTCTCTAAGTGGGATTTGAGTGAGCTGCCGCATTGGCAGGGATAAAAGATCATTATTCCAGATTTGTCCCAAGGTCCTGTCACCCTGGCTTTGGTCTATGAAACCCGCTTGACTCTTTTATGCTATTGAGGTTGTTGACACTGTGGATCAGCTTTAGCCTGCTTGTTCATTTGCTGCCTCGATTTTAAAATGTAATCAGACGCACTGCAGTGGAAATTACCTCTTACACTGCTATTTTGGTACATTTAGCCACTTTAAACACTCGGGTATAAAAAAAGATACTTATATACTTGTACTTGTGTATCTTTCAATGAAATATCCCATTAAATGGCTTTAATAGTGTCATTTTCATCTGCAGTGTCTCCACATTATCCAGGATGATGGAGTGGGACTTCATGTCGAGTAGAGCTCAGTTTAAAAATTTATGCTAATGGAGAACTTACTGTCACAAAGTCTGCAGTTGTCACACACACACATACACAGACGCTTCTTGGAAATGAATACATTCAAGCCACTTGGACCACAACTGTGACACTTGATGTTTAACGTGACACCAAAAAAAATGTTTTTTAGTAAGGGTGCTGTTCTGAGCCTTGAAATGATGTACCCCCGATCGGGTTTGATTAGTTTTACTCTCTCATTTAATTCCTTGTTAATTTGGACATATACTAGTTACAGTTTAATGATATCTGCAACTTCAGTTAGAGCAAGTTGTTTTTTTTCCCCTCTAACTTCAAAATAGTGTGACAAGACCTGTAGCTGTCTCAATACAAGCAGCGTCTTGTGATAACCACTCTCAAAAGGCTCATCTCCACTGACTGAACTGAAGTATCCATTGTTGAGTTGACTGTGCAGGAGCTGTTTACTGCGTTTCTCACCTGTCCCCTCCTGTCCGTTTCTTCATTCAGGATCTTTGCTCTCCAGGGCAGACGAGGACACCAGTTTTCCACCTATTGAATAAACCAAAAACTAGATTTTAACAACTCTGCACCACAACATGTCAAAAAATATCAACTAATGCACATTTACCAATGCATCACAATTAAGATTGAGTTTCCTCATTCAGACCCTCAAAGAGTTTTGAAAACACCCACATCTGTGTGAAATTGTGTGCTGTTACTCTCATGTTTAAACACTCAGAGGAAGGGAAAATCAAAAAATCTTACATTAGTCTAGATTATCTCTCCTACACATAGTTAAGCTTGTTTTAACACAGTATGATATTCTGAACAGTTTCTCATATTCCTGAAATGTAACTCCTGAGAAATAAATCATCTTGTCTCACAATATTCTGCTGAATGTGTTTGTTTACAGCACTTGAGATGGCCTGAAACAGATGTATCAGAAATTAGGATGTTTTATTACAAATGCAATGCAAAAGTCAAAACAGCTTTTATTTTGTGGATATTTGTTAAGACTACATACATGTCTAAATAAGCCCAGCTGTGGTTCATTGACTCTGCATTAAAATTACTGCTAAATCAGACCTGATTCATTCGACACTGACTGTCGGTGCAACAGGATGTGTTGCACATGTCTACAAATAACCTCAGGGGTTCCACATGATGTTACAGCAGATCAGGTGAGGAGACAACTTAACAGGCTTCACCCCACAAAGGCTGCAGGGCCAGATGGAATCAGCCCAAGGTACACCTCAGACTTCAGGTACAACTCAAAGTTTTCTGATGACCCTGCAGCTGTAGGATGCATTCAGGGTGAAGACGTCAAGTACCAGGGAGTGGTGGACAGTTTTGTGGACTGGTGTGGACTAAACCATCTCCAACTCAACATTAGTAAAACAAAGGAGCTGGTGATGGAATCCCGGGAGTCCTGTCATCCCTCTCTCCATCCAGGGGGTTGAGGTTGTATCACTGTTAGCACTGTACAAAAAGGCTCAGAGCCAGATGTACTTTCTGAGGAGGCTCAGCTCCTTCAACGCCTGCAGCACCATGCTCCGGATGTTCTATGAGTCTGTGGTTCCAGTGTCATCTTCTGTGCTGTGGTCTGCAGGGGCTGCAGCACGAAGGTGGCAGAAACTAACAGGCTGCACAAACTGATCAGACGGGCTGGGTCTGTTCTGGGAGTGGAGCTTTTATTCTCCTTCACACCACAGCGCAGACACTGTGCTAGTTGAGCCATGACCTTCTACCACTGACATCCATCATGATCGGTTGCCCTCTCTGGTTTGCCCCTTTGCAAGGTTAATGCAGTATGAATTATAGACGGTAGAGAGTGTGAGCAGGAGTGTTTGTGTTCTTAACAGACAAGCCACGATGGATGGAAAGATAGATCGCACCAGCCTCAAGACACCAATACATGCAGGTTGCCAAGGCAACTGTGAGATCACATGACCCAGGAGCGGAGGCTGAAAGCTGCTTAGTAGATGCATCTGCTTTGAATTCTTATTGTTCATTGTAGAAATTTTGTTTCTGGCTTCAATATACACACAAGATAAAGACCTGTGTTTTCCCCTCCTAATGGATTCTGCTGTAGCCAACTCGCTTCTATTTTCATACAGTCTTTCTCTGTTCCTTCTTAGGTGACTGCAAAGGTTTCAGCTCATATCCAATATTAACATGCTACTTACCTCTAGAGCAAAAGACATGGCTGAAATCTTTTCCTAAAAATATTCTGCCAAGCTAAGATTTCTAAAAGACCAGAAAGAGCTCTCTTGATTCTCACTTGAGTCAGCAATCGAAAAAAAATAAATAAATAAAACTTATTAAGATGGATGTTTATCTAAGAGAAGAAACACAAAATGAGACACAGAACAGTAATCATCCCTATGATCTATGAAGGATCTTTGAAATGATAAATCACAGTTGTGTCTTATGGGAAGTGGAGCCATTTTCAGGATCTGAGACTATGAATGCTTAAAAAGTGTAAACTGTTCTGAAACCAGCATTTCAGAATCTAATGTTTTTATGTAAAACATGGAAAAGAAATCCATCATCAACTTTCTTTTCGAATATGAATATATTAATATTAATATATATCTGTATCCGACTGTAAATGAGCAAATTAATAATTTAATGTCTGGAAGTCCTGGTCAGGTAAAGACAAAACATCCCATGATTCAGTTTCTACAGTTTAGGAAAAGTCACTGCAATTTCGTGGTTTTCTGCATGTGTCATAAAATGTGATCTGATCCTCACAGATCAACAAACATGTTATTTGTAAGCTGGTAAGACTGTTTCAATCTTTAATGTCATATCATAAACATACAATGGAAAAAACAAGTCAAACACTACACTATTGATGTGACTAAATGTCAAAGTGAGTCAGGTGTTAGTGAAACTAAAAAAAAAAAAAAAAAAAAGATTTCAGTAGAGATTAAGAGCGGTTCATTTGCATGTAGCTAGAAAAGGTTACAGAGTAAACCCAACCACTTCAGATATTCATCCGTCCACATTAGGACAACTTGTCTGTAAATGCAGACAATTTGGTACTGTGGCTACTTTTCGCAGAAGTGCGCGCCCAGCTAAGATTACTCCAAAAGAAAAGTACAACGTAGAACACTCAATTAGATGAAGAACTGTAGAGTAACAGCTACAGACTTGAAGCATTCATTGGAACATCTGTTCATGACTCAATCATATACAAAATACTGAACAGGAAAGGCATGATACCACAGAGGAAGCCACTGTTCTGTTCAAACTCACACCATCACTAACTTCAAATGCAAACACACACACGCACACACACAGTGCTCACCTCGCTGAGGTAGATGAAGAACGAGCAGGTGGATCCATCCACGCCGTAGTTGCCATAGCAGGAGTCTGAGCGCCACATCTCCTTCATCCACTGAGGAAGAGGAAGAGAAAATCTGAGTCCCACGTATTCACTCACCCAAACTTAAATATCAGGGAAATATTTGAACAGCTGTCAACTCAAATCTAATACACACATTCACAGATAACCAAATGCCCGTTGGGGCTATTTTTATACTAATATTGAAAATGTATTAGACCATTGAGATCAATGTACTCATGGGATGCTCAGGGGTTACAAAAGTTAGACACAACTTGAAAGTCTCTAGTTTCAATCCTTAAAAACAAATGGAAAATCTGGGCCTTGAGAATCAAATAGACAATTTCTCTTTCATCAAACACATGTGCAAGTCATCCAGTGGAGCTGCTCAGTGGCCAAAAGGAAAAGAGTGAGGATGTTCTGGGGCAGCTATTTTGTGTGTGTGATTAACTTTGACACAAGAACACTTATCCTGAATACATTTTACAGAAAAATAAAAAGTAAAAGTAGTTTCTTTATGTCATCTCTTATGATTTGATCATTGGCAGATACTTGTCATGAATGACACAGGGAACATGCAAAATGAAAAGGCTGCTGAGCTGAGATGGGGACTGACAGCTATCCTGCATAGTTCATAGACTCGAGTATGTCAAGCATGCTGTCTTACAGTAACTAAATGACAACCTATGAGCCATTTAAACTGAGACAATTGATTTGTCAGATGATACAAACTGAGTGCTGATGGTAAAACTGCTGTGTAATATCGGTTTAGTGAATTTTGATGCTTTTCTGAAATGGTGTGTAATCAAAAAAGCATGCTTGTGTGCCGCGTGTGTGTGTGCGTGTGTGCGCGAGCAGAGTTTTGGCATCGCCTGGCGCCCAGTTGGAAATGCTGACAGTATCTGTGGAGGATTGGGACTGGTTGACCAGATGGTGTTTATGATAGGGTCCAATCAGTTCCAGGGAGACCTCACACACAGAAAAACTGGAGTGAAACAGTGTGTACATCTGTGTCTGCTATATGTCAGTATGAACCTGTCTGTGTGAGAGAGCAGGCGGGCTCAACACTTGGTCTTCCAGCCTGCATATACGTAGACTGTGGGTTGTATGTAAGTGTATGAGAGTCTGCACTGCAATTATGCACTGTCGGTCTCACTACGTGTCATAAAGCTGCAAATTCTGATGATCCCATTTTTTTTTTTAATCAGAGACTAAGGTAACATTAAAAAAAAAGAAAGGCAACACAGGGTTTTTTGGATGTAGTGGCATTAAGGAGCAATGTTTGTATGATGTGTAGAATTGTTTTGGTTTTGCGGTTCCTGCTCAGCCTACCCTACCTGCCTACAGTAGTTCCTCTTTGACTTAATTTAAAACAACTGTAGTGTTAAAAAGAGGAGTGAATGTGAGAACAGAAAATAGAAAGAGGAGGCCTGTGTTTTCATGTGTGATTCACCTTGAGCTTGCCCTCGCAGTGAGGGAAACCATCCAAAGCAGGCAGCTCACACTTCTCCTGGGCTCCATTTAGAAGATCTAGGAAAAGAAAATCAATAAGGTCAAGTAAATCAGCTCCAAAAAACGTTCACCGTCTGTAGTTTTAACAGGATCCTTTCCTTTCTCTGGAAAAAAATGCAGATGCAAACTTTAGCATTTCAGGAAAAAAATAAACAGTACTTCTCTGCAGCACAATGCCCTTCCCTTCTGAGCTCTGGTTTTTCAATAAACAAGGTACCAAATGCAGCTCTATAAGAGTGTGTTGAAGAACAAGCAAAAGCAGATAAAAATTAATTGGAATAAGCATACACTGACAGTTTAAGTACTGACCATGTTGCTAAGAATTCTTGTGTTCCTCTGTTGTCTACGTCACTGTTGGAACAACTAAACTTGTCATAGTTTCACAGGCAATAAAGTCATAATCCTCACAATTTTTAATCACATTCTGTGATTGATTCTTCTTATGATACTTTCCTATGTAACCACAAGGAATTTACAATATGAGTGTTTACATTTTATCCTGCAATACTGTTTGTGATGTTATATTACAATTATTATCTTATATCACTCGAAGTAAAACTACTCAGGCTATGTTTGGGTTGGTCATGACATGCTGGAAGAAGACAGACTGAATTACTTATTTATTAAATAACACACGTTTTTTTGGTTGCAGTGTAACAGATACACCAGTTGTTCTGTCATACTGCTGTGTCACCTGTGACCACAGGTGTCATTAGGATACAGTCTGTTTTACAGCCTGTGGTACAATCTCATCACTTCAGGCCAGTTTCATTACCTGTCTTTGGATTGACAGCTGGAGACTACCCAATACTCTGTGGTTGACTCGTAGCCAGCAGGATCACCTCTCACTTAGTTATGTGAACTCCATAGCACCAGAAACCACAGTGAGCTGTGAGCCGGTTTAGGTTCTCAAACGTATTGAGAAAAACATTTTTCTCAATACGTTTGCTTTTTGAAACAAAAATTATGTCACTGAAGTAGTTGAATCTTTTACTCATTGATTTTAATATCTCCTGAGAATTTCCATTTGTGGCTCAGTCGCAGGCTTCCTTCCAATATAATCACCTTTTTGATATCCCCATTCAAAGGGACGTTAACGTCATCACCACTGCCTTTTATAGCCACAATATAAATAATGCATAATGGTAGACTGTGCGGTGAATAGATAAAAGCTTTGGGGCAAATGCTAGACTGATGTAATGAGTTTGTGGGTGGTGTTTTAGGAAAAGGATGTGTGTGTTTATAGATATTTGTGTATGAAGCTAATCAGCAGCTACAGCATTGGTTCAGGCGTCTGTTGGGGGGGTGTCAGTGGACGGTGGAGCAGAAGCTCCTACATCACATTTGATTCAGTTTATTTGCACTAACACTGCTGCAGTGAACAGATATTGTACTGGTAATTTTTCTCCTGGCTCCTTCTTTCTGTGCTGCTCTTTCTAGATTCATGTGTGAAACATACTGTACTTGACTGAGACTCTCTTGCTCACTCCCTTTGTATCTGGAAAAATAAAATAAAAAATAAATTAAAATAGGTGATAACTTGCCACACAGTCCTACAACTAGAATCATCACTAGATAAATGCAAAACTACCGTCCACGCATTGCTTAGAGAATGATTTGGTTATAGCAAAGCTTAACAAAGACACTGCATTCGACTGTTAGCACATTCTTATTTTGCAAATTTCATCTTGCACAGTCAATGTCAATTTTGCCACGCTGTGATGATACATAATGGCAATGGGTGGCTGTTACCTGGTAAATACTGTCCACATTAAAGGAAAAATGAATTACCCTCATTCCTCAGTGGAATGATTGCCAAGTTTAGAAGTACAATGGAAAAGCTGTGGTAGAATTACAGCTCTCACCATAAAGCTCTAATAACCCAACTAATAACACCAATTTTGAAACAAGTATAAAGAAAGAGACTTAGTTTGCTATTATTCCTAAGTAAGAAACCAAGCTCCCATGGTGATTAATGTGATTTTATTGCTATGTGGTAAAAGGAGGGAAGGAGTGGGAGGCCAGCGAGCCATTTCTGAAGAATCAGCCAGTCACAAGATGAACACAATAAAGGCCTCTTATTGTTTCCAAGGGCAGCAGGAGTTGACCAACAAATGGGAGGCTTTTCTGTAACTGAAGGAGTTGAGCCCAGACCTACCTCTGTGAAGTAAACACATTACATGTGGCGTGCTTATATACACACTTCAAAATCCAACACTGTATTATAGTGGGGTACAGACAAAAGCAGAGGTTTTCAAACTATGCGACCTCCCTCCCTGTCAGGACAACGAAGGGAAAAGCAAGACGAACAGGAGCGTAGCATTAAAACCAAGGAGAAGTTATTATAGCTGGCTGGTTGATTTGTCCTGTTTAGTAAAACCTTAAAGAAAGGTCATCAGCAGTAGAGACACAGCTCATTGAGGCACTTATGGCACTTAAAAACCCCACAGTGCTCTTCCGGCATCATTACTCAGTCAAATCTGAACCCTGACATGATACACATAGCTTTCACATCCATGAACTTGCTTCGAAACAGTATATATAAACAGGAAATAGCTTGAGAACTTGCTCTATGATCATCATGTCTTTCAAATAATGGTCAGAGAAATCCAGTGATAGCTGTGAGGACATCCGTGGGTGCACAGTCTCTGTGTCAGCTGTTTTACTGTAAATTACAATGTGGCAATTCTGTTTATTGTAAGTGATGGCAAAAGAAACCTCACTTGTGATTTGTTGTTTGGTAAAGTGGCTGTCTTGTGCAGCATACAAGAGCCACAAGCACAGACTGAGTTGCTATCATGTCATCCTTCAGACGCCCAGTCATCCAGTTAGTCTGCCACCGAACCACTGAACCAACCAACGAAACATGCAAACAACCAACTGGGCAGCTTGTCATTCAGCCAGTCAGCCAGCAAGCACCAAAGCCACCAGGCAAGTCTTCTTCTAGCTTTAATCAAGCAGATGAAGCTGCTGCCAAGGAGCAGCTAAATATAGCTCTTCATAATCAGACGCAGGAGAGGTGGTGCCGTTTCAAACAGTGCAGTTTCCTCGTCATTTACCTCCAACGTAGCATTAAAATTTGGTTAGGAGAAAAAGATTTGTCCCATAGAAAACTTCACATTGAGTCTCAAGTTGCTCAAAGCTGAGCAACATATAGTTAAAGTAACACACCATGGCAGAGCATCTAGGATCATTAGAAGATCCTTTACTGACCAGGAAAAACACTTTCAGAGGTAACACACAGAGGCAGTGGGACATTTGTTTTCTGAAATAGAGTAAGACGCTGAAAGGGTGATTGCAAAGTAGGTGTGACTGACACGCTGAAGCTATGATGTTAGATAAGTCAGTGAGAAAAACCACACCTCGGCCTAACAAACACAGGAAACAAAAGAACCAAAACAGAAAAAGGCACAGCTAAAAATGATAAATCTTATTTAAATATGTAATATAATGGCAGTTTACAAAGTGCTTTAGTACACAAATACCACCCCACATAAAAGAGTTTGAATTATAAAAGATAGAGACTACAACAGTCAAGATAAAATGAACATAAACAGAGCATTGTCTGCACATAAACAGAAAACTAATGTGGGTTAAGACGAAGCTTTAAATGTGCAGGAAACAGATGAGATCATCCAATGCGTAAGACGCTCAAGGGCCTCTAGTACTACTGAGGTCACAGTGTTGGCCATCTGATAGCCCTTAAATAGCAACATTCCTGAACAATATCTGATTATTTCCCTCTGTCCCTCCCTATATGTGTGTTTGTCCAAGTAAATAAGGTCATCTGTCATTTGACAACTACAGAATTAGACTGAGAACATTTACATTACATTTAGTTCTTCGGCAGACACTTAGAAGGAAGAGCTGCTTCAGTTACAGGGGGGGTATAAATGAAAGATTTGTTTTTGTTTTGTTTGTTTTTTTAAGATTTTAAGTGCAGGGAAAGGTTTAAGTGCAGAGAAAGGTTTGGAAGAGTTCTGTTTGGAACATCTGGTTTATGTTCCATGTGGTTTATATTATTTTTCTTCATGTACTTCATTGTTTTTCTCACCCTCTTCTCCTTCACACTAATTGATTTCATTCTCAGGCACACTAAACTAAAATTCTTGAAATCGGCCAAGTCCAAGCTATAGTGGCACAATTTTGTCAGTGGAAACCAAGAAAGTGCGACACTGATTACATCTATTGGCACACAACAGAAGGATTACGGCAGGGTACTAGTTCAATTTTCTAAGCAAAGACACTTGAGCAATTTTTAGATTTGATTTGAAATGAATGATATGTAAAGGGTCACCATGGTGATTCAGCTGAAGTAAAAGCATTAAAAATATGTTAAAAATTCAGGGGTGAAAAGTGCAGCTTTCACCTTCTCTGTGTTCTCTGATCCACTAGCTTAGAAACACTAATTTTAGATGCACTTTGAGAGAAGAAGAGATGAGGTATCGATGTGTGTTAGTGTTAGTTGGTGGTGTGCTTTGTGTGTCTGTGTACAACACAGAGGCTGCTCATCAACTAACCAAAAGGCATGCCGGCTGATGGACCGTGTCCTTGCAAACACAGAAAATAAACATTGGTGGATATTATATCTGTATCATTGACAGACAGTACTGGCTTTCAGTTTCCTGGTTTAACTAAGTTATAGCAACATTAGCAATGCTGCATAACGACTCAAGAAGTTAGTGAGGACTCCAACTGAACTATAATGCATTTTATTTAATCAGAGCAGTGCAATCTGACAACCAGGAAGGCAAAAGAGCAGTGACCAAAACATTACAGCCTACAGCAATAATTAACATTAATGCCATGATTAACTTGACGACAACCGAAAATTCAACTCGATTATGTTTAACATGCTGCAAGCAAGAGATATTGTGGGTGCAGAACCTCCACTCTAGTTAGTTGTGCTAGCCCAAGAGTGAAAGATTTTCTTTTTAGTGGATCACTTTACATCAGTTTTTATATGCCAGTTAAAATTCCAGTTTATTAACCTAAATGTTTTGAACCAGGACGTTCGAGTATTTGGATCAAGTAGCTTTGGAAAAGTAAGAGTATACAATTTCTTCCCAGTTATTTTAATGAGATAGATACATATTCAGTTAACATTTAGGTAAATATAAGATGAAACTGTGCATAATCAATTATAATATAGGATTGACAATTAGTACGGAAAAGACCCAAGGTAACTCTAAAGATAGCTTTTTTAGCAAGTCCTTTGCACAAATTCTGAGTTACTTCCTTGTTATTCTTATCTTGTCATCTGAGAAGATCAGAAACAAGCAGCATTAAAATAGCTGAGCACACAGAGGAGGAAGTTGTATGACATCATACTTGAGAACGACAGGAGAACAAATGGTATGTGACATTTCTCATACGCCTAACTCAGCATCCCTCCTAAACAGCTGTTTGTGTAAATGGTGAGGTCTGTAGTACACATCAGACTTAACCTCCAAACCTAGTATTAGCCAAAATTCACTGTAACGCACTCACTGGGCCAGCCTGCTGCTTCTTTCTCTGTCTTCCTCTGTTGCAAAGAGCACAACGTCTGGCTGTAATCAATCCCTCTTTTGTGCTCCGGCAATCTGATCAGCCTGCTGTTCTCTCCAAAACTATCCAAAAGGAAGATTCAGATTTTGCACCAAAGGCAGCGGGAGGAAACAAGGCAGCCAGAAAACCCTGATTAGCTCTCATCATTTCAGAGCTATGACTAATGTTCCACTGTTGATTTGAACAAATGGTGGAAAGCTGTGGGTTTAGGCTGTGAGACTGGCTAGGCTTCGAGTGTTGTGTCACCAAAGAACGTGTTGTGTTGAAAGAGTGTGAACTGAGCGTCTTCAAACGAAATGCAGCTATATACAGGTCTCACAGAAATGTTTTTCTTTATGTTAAGCCTCTCAGATGAAATAAAAGTTCTGGCCACATGCCAGACATATGCATTTCCTGTAAATGGAACCGAGTAAATGCTTGGTCTGTTTTTGTTTAACCATAGGGTACTGCAGTGGAGCTGGAAATATTCTGTGTTGTCATCAGAGAAGCAGTTTCAGAGTCACGGAGCTGCTTAGAAATGATCGCTTTTTAGCTCCCTGTGAAGTATGAATTCATGCTTGATGAGCGCGTTTGTGAGAATTTACACTTGTTATTGTGGGCAAATGGATTTGTATCATACGCCAGTTCAAGTGTGTGTGCCTGCATCTGCTGCTCTATTCTCAGATTTGTATTCTGATACTTTTGCCTCAAGACAAAAAAAAAAAAAAAAACAATCTGCAGTGATTGTAACAGGAGGCTAAAGTTCCTGTGGGTGTTAGTGGTGTATATTATATACACATGTGTGAATGTTTGTATGTGCATTATTAAAATGTGCCTGGTAAAAGGCTGATATTTACCATATATATATTTGGTGAAAAGAGACAGACTGTGTTCCTATAAGACCAGGGTTGTGTTGCTGTGTTGCTTTAACCAGCACAGCAATACTGGCACAGGGAAAGAGGAGACAATACAGGAAAGAGGACATAGCATAAAAAGAGAAGCAGAGGCATATTCTAAGCAGAGAACAAGGAGAGAGAAGGGATGCAAAGGATACAATAAGAAAGAGTGCAAGAGTGAAAGAAAAGTATCTACTCTTTTGTAAAAACATTAGCTTCCATGTCCAGATATAATGGAACTGCGCCATATTTCTGAAGTATTTATAATAAATGGCAAAACAGTCACTTAATTGAACTAAGCTGCGAAGGAAAACATAAGTGGGGAGAGAAAGGCTAAAGAGTGGGGTGCACGTGTCCCAGCCAATGGTGTGTAGGCCCCAGACGTTCCTCGTATCCCACCCCTAACTCCTCAACCAGCCACAACCTCATAAGGGGCGAGCATGCCTGTGGGGAAAAAGGAAAGGAAAAGAGAGAGGATCGTGTATGTTTTTGTGTGTATGCAGAAGCGAAGGGGGCTGGATTAGAGATGTGAGGGATGCGTGGGTATGTGTATTACCCGGGAATGGCCTCAATTCACTTGTGATTTGACTGATTCAAGTTGATTTACAGTTGATTACCCAAAAGCTATATCCTATTTAATTCTAGTCATACTGCAGCTAGCTCTATGTGTTCCAGTGGAAAAGTGCAGTATCACTGATGATAATCTATATTTCAGAAACCAATGAAGAAATTAATTCAGTCCAAATCGACAAAACAGAAATACCAAAAATGACTACCTTTTAACTTTTATGCACAATCTAAGTCTAAAAGCCAGTGGCACTTTTCACAGACTACAACCTCTGGACCTAGATTATTATTAGGTACTGAAAAATGAATTCTGAGGAGGGAAATTACTTTCACAGATTGATTTATGGCATTGTAGAAGACATACCTTTAATAAGAAATGTGCTCCTCCACTGGGGTTTTGTTGTGAAGAACTGTGGCTATAATGATGTATTAATTTAAAAAGGTCCTGTAGCACCTTGAGGTGCATTTAAGATGGGCTATGGGTGCTGGTAAATTTTTTATTTAAATTTCTTTTTTGTGGTTTTGCATTTAAAAAAACACTTTTTTCAATTTATATTTTCAAACACAATATAATGGAAAATATAAAAAGCAAAGCAGTAAACATAAAAATAACGGTATAAAAATGTTAATTAAGCAATTAATGTAGATACAGAAAATCAAAAGCCATAAACGATTGGTCTACAAGATAAGTGTCTTGTTTTGTTCAACCAGCAATATAAATGAACTGCAGACTTTCTAGCATCTTCAAAAGAATACAAAAAAAATCTCAGGTGGTTTCAGATCCAAAATTATCTGTAATAATGACTGTACACTGGGAAATGCATTGTTCATTGTAGTCTGTGTGATACTGTGTTGAAAACTATGCCTGCTTCACCTGCTAAATATGGTGTTCATTATTGAGCAGTGCCCCCTGCAACAATGGGTCAGTGGAATTTACTTCTGCTGTTTAGATAGATTAAAGAGATTTAAACATTAAAATTGTATTTTCAGTGTGCAACAGAATCCTTTAATGGCTCCATGGAGTTTTCATTACCACAGAATCAACAGCACCCTCAAGGTCAAGAAAATGGACTTTCCATTGCTGATTGTTAACAGTGGAGCAATGAAATGTGCGGTAAACATTATTCAAACAAACACACATACTTCATACATTTGTCCTTCACTAAATTTGAGCATTTTGTAGCTTATTCTTGAGTCTTGCCATCTGTCTGTTGTGGCCACACATACATGTTGTTTCCTTTGCCTTTAACTTTAGCTTGAAGTAAATGAACATTATACAGTTTTCCCACAGTAATGACAAAAACACCTTCACTTCAGTGTCTTTACTGACTCTGCTTAGTGTCAAACAGTAGCTGCATTAACACTGGAATCTATGGTATGAACTGTTATGAATGAGAGGTAGGGTTGTTGTTGGACATGGTTTGCATTCTTAGTTTACCCTCCTGTCTGCATGATGAACGACAGCGCTCAACATGGTTAAAGAGTTACCTTTAAATATGCTATATATATTAAAATCTCCTGCACACGTTTTAGGGTTTAAGGGAACGTCTTTTAAGTTTTACTTTCAGGAGTGTTGGAATCAGCGTGATTTAAGCTGACCTGAAAGATAAGTCAAGCTAACTATGTGATGATCACCCTCTCAACAACGCCTCAGGACAAATTCCCAAGCTCTTCACACAGCGTCAGGCAGAAAACTTAATGAAAGCAAAATAAAAGCTGTTTGTTTACAACGGTGCTAGAAAAAGACAATGCGTTCAAATTGGAGCAATCCCTAGGGACCTGCAATAGTAGAACTCAAAATACAGGCACAATTTCACACTTGTGTTCACAGTTTGCTGGTATGAATTCCATACAACAGTAAAATATGTGAACACGCAAAGTGAAAGCGCCTTTCTGGGCATGTTGTCACTTGGTGGTTGAGTGGAAAAGTCCTCAACGACACAATCCGTATCAAGTTTTCAAACAGGCAAATCATGTAAACATACAGTACACTTCTCTAGATCGTAAAATTAGACGCTTTAACAGTCACATCTGGTTGTTCCAGTACTGTAGATTTAACTGTATGTCAAACAAGATACAGTATTTTCTGTTTTCTGTTTAACTTGCTGTGTCATAGCTCTCCCATTTAAAACATAATTTTTATTCATTACTGATGCTGCATACTATTTAATCAGCAAAATGTGATTATTTTATCTACAGTATATTCATTGATTATCCCATGCACATTAGTATTTTTGTGATTGGATGTATGTAATCCACTGTAATTTGTTCTAATCATTAATAATGTTAGTGTTAACTGTTAAGTTGCATCTAATAAAAAGCTAAAACACTAGTTAACACTGTAATTAAAAGTGTCTTTTATTATGAAGCAGCTACAGGAAATATTGTATTTGTCATCTGTAACAGCCGTAATTTGCAAAAAAAAGGAGAAAAATAACTTCTCTTACTAAACTATATTTCTCTTACTGTGTCTACTTATAGAAGCTTGTTGTGTCAACCTGCAGTGCTGAAGCAGGTGAAACTAAAGCTACAAAGTACAGTGTAAATCCCACAGCTACAAACTACTGATTGTAATTTGTGTCTCAATTATGCTGCTGTGCAATTTACATAAGAGTGTGGGGAGATGAGTGTCACAATTCATGCTAGGGTTTGCAAGTGTGTAGGAGCAGACAGCATCTCTCAGCAACTTATTAGCACTGAGTGAGTCTGTGTGTATGTGTACTTTATTAGTATTGATCTGTCCACTGAGGAAGTAAACAGGCCTTCTAGAAAATAATGGAGACCACACACGCTCTACATGCAAGAGACACCCATGAGAAGTTTTGAGTATTAAATAGTGACCAGTTTCACTTGACAAGTAAGAACACGGGCTAAAGGTCTAAAATTAAATTAAAAGGACTGAAATCATGAGGCAAGCAGGGTGCAAAAACCCTGTCCTTGAAACTGTCTTTTAATGGATTGAATCTCATATTTCAGTGTAAATGGAAAACAGTGATGCAAGTGGGTTAATAGCTAGAAGAGACAAAGAAGCGAAAATCCCCTAGGCTGTGAAGGCATAGTCTATGTTTGCCAAAAACAACAACAACAAAAAGCTAACGGTATTAGAAAGACAGGACACTTCAAATCAGTCAGAAATTACTGGCAGTGTAGCTGCGCAGGAAGGGACACCGATAACACTGATAAACACTCACAAGGGGTTGAGAAATGCATCGCAGAAGATAAAAGATGGAGAAAGAGAAAAGCAAGGGCCAGTTAGACGGCTGCAAATCACCACCTGACGATTCATTACATCTGTCTCTGTCCGCCTGGGTGTGTGTGGGTGTGTAGGAGATTGCATTTCCATGCTACAGGCCAGCCCACACATGAAACACTGCTGGGGAGTTTGATTAGCCACATCAGTGAGACATGGCAAGACAGGGTTGTTGTTTGACAGGTTCTGTCCAGCCTCACGCTAAGCAGCAAACCAGATCGACTTGCTTTCATCTATGAAGGGATACTGCGCCTGTTTTTTTTTTTTTGTTTGTTTTGGGGGGGGAGGAATGCAACATCACACAAGATCAAACTGGCACTGCAGGAAAAACAAATTCAGAAAAAAAAAAAAATGTTGACACCAATCGTCATTCCTAAAACAGCCAAAGCTGTTTCAACAGCACATGTAACAGAGTGTGACTGTAAAGCAATGAGAATAGGCCACATTTTTGTGAGATGACCAGTCACAAGAAAGAAGTGTCCTGCAGTGTGTGCACAGCTGTTGGTTCACAACAGCAGCAGAAAGTAGCAGAGGAAAAGCTGGAATTGAAGTAGGTGTTACACTGATCACACATCAGCATGAAGCTCAGCGTAATGCTTCAGACTTTGTGTCCATTAAGGTTTTTCTTTCAAAATAGCCTCAATCGTACTTTTGCATTTAAAAAGGATGAAAATAAAACAGTATATTCACAACATGCAGTGTATTTCTTAGGAGAGAAGTGCAACAAGGAAAACTACATTAATATTATTCCCTAAAGTGTAGATACTGTCATTTACAGTATTTCATGTGCTGCTTGTTTATGACTTTCTTTGTGGGTTTATATGCTTCTGTCACATGATCTGTCTAGTTTCTGTCCAATTCATCAGGTATCAAACGTAATAGCATATTTTAGATTTGTTTGGTCTGTATAGTGAAAGTGTCTGCTCCTGTATTTCAAGACAAACAGGAACAGGTGTGATCATGTTCACCTCCAACTCCACAAAGTACTATAAACACAAAAGAAGCAGATTTAGTAAATAATTTATAACTGTAACTCTCCCTTTTAAATGACATGGTTCCATCACATTTTCCACATCAGTTTTCTTTATTTGGGCTTTGACTGCTGCTCTTTTAATTAAAGTGACCATTTTATGCTTAATTTAGGGTTATATTTTTTTACGGGCTTCATTTGATACAAGCTTAGACCGATTTTCAAGTTAAAAAAGCAAATACATGTTATAATGTCTCATTTTGCATCAGCTTCTCCAGCTATATTTAGTCTCCACTACTCTCCTCACCAGCCTTTTGACGATAACTGAGGCGAAAAATACTGCAGAATACCGGCACAACAGTATTAGCACTAGCTGTGAGTGGTTAGTGTTTAAACAGATGGCCAGTCATGTACTTCCACAAAGTTTGACATTAAGGTATATAACATTTTGAAATAGCCCTCGAATATGAAGAGTTGGCCAGACTGAAACATGGACGTTTCCCTACCAGCTAGCATGCAAAAACACATTATCACCGACATCGACAACACAAAAAGCATAATATGACCTCTTGACATTTTCTCGTTGCACCCTCTTTAGCCACTACTAAAATATCAGTAGTGGATAGAAATGCACATTTTTTGACAATTCTGTGACATTCTGGTTAAATTGTGCACTACATTTGGATGAGGCTTTGAAGCCAACTTCAACCCATTGCCGACTACAAAACAGAACGAATGTTTCTAAAAAAGGACCCAGGTTTGGACGCTGATCTGCCACAGTCCTGGGCTAAGAAAATGTATACAATCGAGGTGGAAACAGCATGGTCCCAGGGCAGCTGCTCAGTTCCATCTTGATAGCCGCCTCTCTGAAAGGCAGGTGTGTTCTCCTCACTATCCAGATTGTTATCTCAGTAATTGCCTTCCAGTCAGGGAGGAGCACTGGCACCAGCGCTGCCTGCCACCCACTCCAAGACAGGAGATATGTTCCAATGGAGACTCTGGAGTGTTGGGACCTTTAGTTCACTGCCAAGAAAGATGTGGGTGCTGCTTTGTCAACCTGACCTGCATTCAGGAAACCAGTGTTGTCTCTCATGGGTACCACTGGATGATAAAGCAAACAGGGCAGTGCAGGTTTATCGACACGTGTCACACGTCCAGATACTTGTACTTTAGAACTCAGGAACTCAAGCCAAGTGAGTCTTGATAATAGTATGAGAACAGTGTCTCCTCTGTAATGTGGCCAGAGTGAAAGCGGACACTTACTGTCAGAGAACCAGCTCTCCTGCCAAAATTAGAACCTGGTTCTAAGGCTTTTATTTAGTAATCTGGGTAATTGGTTAATTCTTAGATACAGTAGCCTTATTTCACAATGAGTCGAATTTTAATCCCCGCTGACAGTTTGGGATGAAACTCAAATGTAAGACAAGTCTTGTTACGTTCAATAAACAGTTCAAAACTCAAATATATTTATTACTGAAGCTAAGAAAATGAAAAATATTCATATTTGGAAACTCACTGAATTTTGGTAAAAATTAACAAATTAATTGTTAGTATTACTACCAATTCATTTTCAGTTGATCAACTACTCTATTAAGCAGTTAAGTTTCACTGACAACTGTAACTTGCAGCTATTAATTTACATTTTTAAAAAGCCCAAGGACATTTTATTATAATTATATTTGATTTAATTTACGAGACAAGAGAAAGGATCAGACAGCACTACATAAAGACATCTAACAATGACAGCTAAATTAAATCATTATTTAGCAAACAAGATAGATGGTACACGAGGTGGTAGAGACATTGTGAAAGGATGTGGCTTTGGTGGTTAGCTGGTTACAGAAAAAAAACCTTTAGACAAGAACAAGGAAGTCAGCAAAGTCAGAGGGCTGCTTTTTGACATGAATGATCTTAATACAGCTCACATCCATTAACTAGAATACCTTATTGCTTTCAACTCAAGGTTTTAAAAGAGGAAGTTACACAAAGCCAGCTAAAAAATGGCAGTGCGGCAGCTGTCTTTAGGATTAGATGCATTCAAATGTGACTTTGCACAACTCAATCAGCCTAATCCATTTCTGCATTCACTGCTTTAGAGCGCAGACTCCACATTTCCACTGTTCAGTACTATGCAAACAACAGAAAGCAGGTCCCAAGATCCCAGAAAAACCAACACCTCATTCTCTCAACTGGGCTGAATTCATCATCTGAGAGCTGGCAGGAAAATCAATGAAAACTAATAAAAGGGTCATGCAGCATGAACAGGAGGCCTTATTTGAATTATGTCCAAGGATGTGGTCTAGTCCCATAAAGTGCCTGATGTGCACTGTGAAGTACGGGCAGTTTAGTCAGTTGTAAGCTTTGGGAAAGTTATTCACTATGGGAGCTTTATTTAAATTAAATATAGCTCACGGAAAACAGCCATAATCAGCTTATTCGTGTTGCTTTAACTGACTTTAGCTACTAAAGTATATGTTTACTCTGCACTTTGATGCTTTCAACAACAGGGTTGTCTGGAAAACGAAATGTTAATAACCTGCCCATGCTTTAGTACTGATTGCGCAGAGGAGGGCTGTCTCTGTTTTGGTGTCCTCTCTTTTTGTGTTTTAATTCAGTTTTCTGCCACAGCTCTTGTGGCTCCTACTCCAGGAAAGAGCTCATGAACATCAGAGATGCTACCCCTGTGGTCCTTTTTCCAACTTTTCTGGCTTCTACCGTGGATTTACTGGCTATTTTGATCAAGGACCCTCATATCAAAGTGAGGCTCCGCAGCAGAGGAAAATGCTCAGCTGTGCTTATGAGTCTCTGCCGGTGCGGATTACGCACTGCGCTTCCAGGGATATTCCTCTCTAATGTGCACTCACTTCGCAACAAAATGGACGAGTTGACAATGCTGCTGAATGAAAACAGATACTTTTCTATGTCCTGTGTTTTGTGCTTCACAGAAACATAGCCGTGTGCTCTTATATTGGACTCTGTGCTCCACCAGAGTGGATTGAAACTACAGCGTCGAGCTTTCCAGCAAAGCAAAAGGAGGTGGAATCTGATTTTCTCTCAACAGTGGCAGTCTCAGCACTGTTCTCCGAACCTGGAGGCCTTCATCTTTACCTGCAAACCTTTTTATTCATCCCTCGAGTTCTCCTCATTCATTCTTGACAGCGTTTACATCCCAACACATGCTGATGTGCATAAGGCGCAACATGCGCTGGTTGACAAGATGCTGTGTGTGGACCGGAAAACCCAGACGCCTTGGTTATTGTTCTAGGAGGTAATCTCTCCTATGAACTCCCTAAATCCGACCAGAGAGGGGAATGTACTGGATCAGTGCTACACCACCATCAATGGGGCTTAGCGTGCCATCCCTCACGCTGCACTGGGTCAACCAGACCACATCATGGTGCACTTGATCCAGGCATACCAGCATAAATTAAAACTCTCCAAACCTGCTGTAAGTACATGAAAGAAATGGACCGTTAAAACTGTGAGGGACCTGCAGGAATGTTTAGACTGCACAAACTGGGCAGTTTTCAGGTCTGCCACCAACAGTCTGGACGATTAACGGACACTGTGACGTCCTACATTACCTTCTGTGACGACAGCATCATTCCAACACGCACCAGGGTGAGTTATAACAATGATAAACCCTGGTTCGCAGTAAAACTAAGACAGCTGAAGTCAGAGAAAGAGGCTGCATTTAGAAGTGGGGACAAAGACAAGTACAAAGAGGCCAAGAACAGATTTAGCAAGGAGGCTAAGCTAAATCAGACCATGGATAGAGGAAGAAACAGCATGTGTGTAAAAGACAATGGGACATACCCAATACCCCCATCCCACCCCCAACAGCCATTAATTTGCAGCAGCCTCTCTTCTTCACCTGGATCACCTACACAGCTTCACCCCTCGGTGGTGTCCACTCCCCTGCCCCACACACTTCTTTCCATGTGAATAGACTGTTTAAACGGCTGAACTCCCGCAAAGCTGCAGGCCCAGACTCTGTCTTCCACTCCACCCTGAAGCATTGTGCCAACCAACTGTCCCCAGTGTTCACAGACATTTTTAACACCTCACTGGAGACCTGCCATGAACCAGCCTGTTTTAAAAGTTCAGCCATTATCTCAGTTTCTAAAAAGGCAAGGATCACCGAACTTAATGATTACCGTTGCCCTGACTTCTGTGGCCATGAAGTCTTTTGAGCACCTCATCTTGTCCCACCTTAGCTCTGCCTTTAACACTATTGTCCCATCTCTGCTCTGTGACATGCTCTCCCAGTGGAGCGTGCCACACTTCCTGACAGACAGACGGCAGTTTGTGAGGCTGAGGAAGCATGTCTCAGACTCCAGCACTGGATACCCCCAAGGCTGCGTCCTCTCTCCTCTGTTGTTCTTCCTGTATACTAACAGCTGCACATCTGGACACCAGTCTGTCAAACTCCTGAAGTTCTCAGATGACACCACCCTCATCTGCCTCATCATTGTACAAGTGCTCTTCCAGTCCCTCTCCTCTGGGAAGAGGCTCCGCTATTTGCCATTTTTAGTTTAATTTATTCTATCTTGTCTGCTGTTTACATATTTGATATTTATATATAGCATGCTCATCTTGCACTATGGTCTCTTGCACTCCAGTATTTGTTTTTACCTTGTTATTGTGTCACATTTTTGTTTTGTATACCCCTTGACTTCATATTTTTGATTCTGTGTCTGCACCTGACATCAAGACAGATTCCTAGTGCTGTGAAGTGTTCTTTACTGTACCTGGCAATAAACTGATCTTATTCTTCTTACACACTTTTGTCCCTCTGAGGCAAGATTCCTTCATCAAATCTACACCTAAGACAAATCATTTCAGATTTGCTTTCCTTATAATCTCAGTGCCACATACACACAAAAAAAGACTTACCCGCCACGTTAACTTTTTCCGAGTTGGAGGAACTGGGCGTGGCAGTTCCAGTACCGTTGGTCAGGTTGCCCCCAGTGCCATTGTAGATATTCTCCACCTTGGATTCTAGCTTGCCCAGCCTCAGCATGATGTTATCCAGCAGCACTGCGAGGGTCTTCTTCAAGTCTGTAAGTAAAATGTGATTATTACGGTGGCCATTGTGAAATACTGCTAGATGTATATCTAACAAAAGAAGCACTTGAGCATTTGAACTGAACTGAATTTACAGCACTGACATCTTTCATTGAAAATCAAATTATGTAGTTTGATGCAGCATATCAGGTGTATAGATCCGGTCTGATTGATCCCATTCAGGCTCAATTGCTTAGTCTTATTAGAGAAGGCGTCCAATTCTTTCTCTGTATGGTGAATGTAATTTATTCTGCTGTTTGAGGAATTTTGTGGCATGTCTGAAAATGCAATTCTGGGAACACTACATCACCCTTTACAACAACTTGTATTTCTGGTGGCTTGCTAGAGGCTCATTTAAATGTAAAATCAGAGCTACAGCGTCTTTGCAAGTGACCTTGCCGTTTAATTTGGGTCTTTGCATTTCTGTGGGCATGTTTTTTTCCAGAAACCATTCTCTGCATTGAACACAGCTAGCGGTGGAACAGACTCGAGGGATGTTGACCAGTAGTGAGATGGATACTATTGAAATAACAATGTCACAATGTTAAGGCATGGCATTTTGTGGCCTAATTTACTGTGATATTTGTCTGATACAGTAACCTTCAGTAACTATGTCATTTAACTTGTTTGAAGCTACTATAACCCATACATACAACATAACAGCAAATACTCTGTGATCATCAACATGCTATTTTTGTTAAAGAGCTCCATCATAATCAACAAAGCTGTGGTGTATTATATTATTTATAGGTTGGCTTCTATGTGTACAGACCCTGATCCAGGATGCATCAAGCTCGCTTTCCTCAGATGACGATAATTGCAGCTTGTCTATCACATACAAGCCCCACTTTTTCCCCCCACACCGCTATGCATTTGACACGCCAGTTTTCATCATGTCAGAGAGATTGGCAAGGGCACAACGAGACCTGGCAGAATACACCAGCCCGATTCGTGTGAAGAGAAACAGCAGAGCATTTGTCTGATTTGGATGGACTGTGTGTGCTGGGAGGAGCAGATGCACAGAGAGCAGCACAGTGAAACCAGAAAGAAACCAAATGGAAAGCTTTGGAGCAGTGGTCTTGCCAAGCTACTGGGCTGAACATAATTGGGGAAAAAGGGATGAGTCCAGAGTTAATGCCCCCCTGTGTTCACCAGGAAGTGTGATATGATCTGTAAAACTTCTAGTGTTTTTAATAGGATTTGTTTTTTTCTGTGTACTTGTAGCAGGAGTCAAGCCCAATGTGTCCCTAAGAGTTTTAAAATAATTAAATGTGAGGCCTGTGAGACCATCATTAGCTGGTTTGTTAGAAAAGTATCCTTAGTGCTGTGACTACAACAACTTTTCCTCAACACTGCTGCCAGGTAACCAGATGACTAATAGCACACCTAGGAAAGCATTTCTGCCTGTCTGGATGTTTCTAAGTAAGGTGATGCACTTGCAAAACAAATTCTGCTGCAGTAAACACTAAGTAAGGCTAGTGAAAGCTATTAACAAAAGTGTCATATGAGATACAGTAATATGCGCACAATGCAAAATGACCTGGGCATTTTCGTTTAACCCACAAGCGCTGACACTAGAAATTGTTATTTTTAAGATCAGTCTCAACTCTACCTTGCAATAGTCTCCTTATCTGAGCAACGTGATATAACAAAGACGAGACAAAAAGAGAAGGAACACACGGTAACCTTCCAACTTAGAAAGGACAGAGAGGATTAGACCCGTAATGTAAGCTCACACCACATTTAGTCCTGGCTGTGAGCGGCTGGATTCCCCCGAGTTCTAAGTTCCCTATGGAAGTGACCCAGGAAGACAGCAAGTGTGATGCGTGTCCATGTCACAAAAGAAATCCACAATAGCTGCTGAACTGTGCTGAAACAGGATACGTGTCAGGCAGCTTGTCACACCCGGATGCACGGATCAGTTTCAGGAGAGGTGCAAAGGTAAAGATCATATTGTTGTCAGGATGTCTGCATCACTGTGGAGGAAGAAGGTGGTATGACGGCAGCTCAGGACAGGAGTCAAGATCAAACCCAGAAAGAGCACAGAGGGAAAACTACAGAAACTCTCCTCCTTTGCTATTGCATAATTGCAGTACAACTACTACCTGCTTTTGCTTCTTTACATTGGTTGCTTGTTTGTTTCCAAACTACATCACTGAGCTGTTGAGTCCCTAAGAACCTTCACGTAACCAAAGATCACTGAGCAATGTCCTCACAGTAATTCCAGATTTAAAGTGTAAGATCAGAGGCCTTTTCTGTCACATGTTTATTGTATCGCTTACCCTGATTTTGGCTCAGCTGACTCACTTCTCATAAAAAAAAAAATAATGTTTTAGGTCATTATCCTATTAAAGAAGCTATGATCTGCAACTCAGACACAGTGTAAAAATCTCCAGAGTTGTCTTATAGTCCTCACATTTTTTATGTATGTTATCAGTTCTTTGTTATATGTTATAGCAAAAGTCATGCAGGTTTACATGTCAAACAAGCATTTCTGAGAAACTCCCTTTACTTTAAGATCTATTACTTTAAGATCATCTTTTAAAAACGGTTAGATTCCACTCCATGCTACAATATAACTGTTTAAAAAGGTAAATCTCTTTGTTTTGTTTTGTTTTTTACTCCAATTAGTGCACAAAGTTTGAGTAAAATTAACAGAAGTGAAAATAAATCTTGATACTTCAGGACAAGATCAAAACACTTCACTGAGGGTGTAAAATGAGCTGTGGCATCTGTCACATTTGTAATCAATACAAAAGATTTATTAAAACAACAGTATGTAATCCTTAAATATTTTAATGTGGAGAGATGTTGTTGCCTCTTAAACCCAGACTCACTGAACAGCCTGTCAGCAGTGCTGTAATATTTCCTTCTAAAGCTTTTGAGTGAGCCCTATAGAAAATTAATTAAGACACCATCTGTATAGGTCTTACAGTTGAACTGTCTTCTCATCAAGAAGTTAGTCGTATTCAATTGATGCTAGGTTTTTATAATACAATGCAAAAAAGAAAAGCCTACATTTAATCAAAAAGTAGACTCCATCACAAATCTTAAAAAAGGTATCTGTACCTAACCTGTTCAGATAAACAGATTTCAAGCCTTTCAACAGGTGTGTTTTTATTGTTTCTGACAATCAGACAACAAATAAATCAATGCTCCGACTGTGCTCCAAATGGATTTTCAAGAGATACAATATTAAATTCAAATGCATTAAGATTTCATGGGTCATTTAAGGGTGGCTAGGGAGGAAGCCCTGTTTCCCCTTAAAGTCATTATAAATCGTATCAGGCAAATCAGTGAGCAAGTGAGTGAACGCAGGAAGCACAAAGCAACCTGCTGCCTCACTATCTAATCAAGAACATGAAATGAATCCTGATGTGATATTGGACGGTGGTCAGCAGACTGTGCTGCAGCTCGGACAGTACCATGAAAATCAATCCACCATATAGGGGAACAAAACAAACTGGACACAACACTGCTCCCTGGAAATCCTGGCTGATGTCACTGAGGAATCTGTGCACCGAGCTTGGATCATGTTGCCCAAAATTAATCAGCTGATTTATATAATCACTAATAAATTGTACATATATAGTTTCTTTCATAACTAACTATTTATTTATCACCTTGTGTTCTTAAACCCGGATGATAAAGTATTACTAACTGATAAACTGAGATGCTTAGACAAGAGCTGTACAGCTCCTGGAGATTTTATCTCCAGGATCTTTACTGTATCCTGTTGTTTCTCTGGACATTAGAGAACAATCAATTTCAATCTCAGGTTTCTAATGAAGCCTCCCATCGAGCCATACAGGTCTATTAATGGCATGAATAAGTTATCGATGGGTCTTCTGGACCTGCGCTATTACAACATTACGCTCCGATGCAGCTGTATAAGCGTTATGCCTCCCACACAAGGCTTCTTAAATATAGACAATGCTGTGCCTCTTCAATATGGAGACAAGTGGAAGCATTTGATCTAATTTATACAAAAAGGTAAAACGAGACAGAAAAAGGAACAGCTCTACATCACTACTTCGCTAATGGGTGCGTCTTTGGTTGGATTACTGTCTTATCAAAATAGAAGAAACTATGACTCAATCAAAATCACTACTATACTTCTGACTGAGTATGTCTCTATGTCAGGCATTTCTTGTCATTACATCCTTGTAATGTGAGATGAACGTGTCGTCTGTCACCTTTAGTAAGAGGTGACACTTTCAGGTTTACCTAAGAGACAAAAAGACAGCAGTATGTAACCTAGAAGGCTAGAGAAGTACACCACCACTGCCTTGCTGAAAAGTAAACACGACAAAACTTCCAGACGTTTGGGGAAAGGATCGGTCCTGTTCCCTGACAGCACAGTACCAGTTTATATGAATTGCAGTTAGAGAGGTTGTTACTCACCATAAGCTGTCATGGTACCCACATATGGTCCATCCATGACACTTTGGTTCTCCTCAGCCAGAGCCTTGATGTAGCGCTTGCTGAGGTCCAGGATTTGCTGCCGCAGCACAGCACTGTTCTCATGGCTGGCTCGCTGCTGGATGGTGAAATGCAGCAGCATCATTCCCCAGATGAAGCCAAAGCTGACCAGGAAGAACCCCAGCTTCTGGGATGACAGCTTCCACAGAAAAGGTGTAGCCATGCTGACTTGACAGGGAGTTGTTAGGGCTCCTGCGACTCTAAGTTGAGTGTGGAAACTGCAAAGGCCCGAAGGAGAATCAGGAAGGCAGACGGGGCATGACTGTGTCAGTCAGTGCAGCTGCGGTGGTTTGGGACGGTGGTGTGTGGCTCGTTTGCCTCACCGGGGTGATTTCTTTCTCTGACCCATTGTCATCACTCATTAGCTTCTCAGGGGACTGAGTCCGACCTGAATAAAAGAAGAAATAGAGGAAAGATATTAGTAATTAAGTGGCTAGTCTGCTGATCAAAGACACCATTAGAGTTTCCTTTACCAAGCCAATTCCCCATGTCTACATGATCACAATAACAACACCATAATTCAGTAAACTGAAGCAGGAGTAAAAGATAATTGTCATCACTGATCAAAGTGTTTTTGGCTTGATGGATGTAAACAGGCAAAAATACATTGACAATAGAAAAGCAAAGTTATAGCTAAGGTTTAAAGTACATAACGCAATATAACTATAAAATTAGTAATGATTTACTATGAACTGTGTGGTTGGACACCTACAGGTACATTTTGAAGAGCACCATTGGATTTTCAATTGGCTTAACATCAGTGTTGTGGAAAAGTTGTGCAGGCAGAAATCAGGAAGGTTATTTGAATATATTTTAGTGCAGAACTCAACAGGAGGTATTAGAAATCTTTTCAGTACAGACCTGCAGTCTGTTACTTGCAGCACTGCAGCATACCACACAACACAGAAGCCACACTGTATTCTAACTGGAGGTTGTTGTGTGAGGAAGTTCCTGCAGTATGCATGCAGACACGCAATCTGACTAGATGGGAGAGGGTGAAAAGAGGCTGGCTGGGCATGCAGGGAAAACTTCTCTATCTAAAAATCCTCCATTTCAAAATGCAAAATAACTCACACTACAGTGGTATATATTATCTCTGACATTGTTGCCTTTTCAGAGTAATTTAAAATTTGAGTTTAATGCTTCTCTGACTCTTGAAAAAGAGGCTACAGAGAACAGCCTTGACTCACACAGACAGTGTGGTGCTTATGATTGATGGGCTGTATGGAATTTATGCAAAAAGCTTCATGGTTCCCTCAAAATATAAACATTTGGATAGCCTACAATTTATCTTCCTCATTGACAAGAGAGAACACAAAGTGAATTCTAAATGCACTCTCTCTTTCTGTTATTACATTTATTTATTATTTTTCCCCAAGTGTGCAACAGGTTTTTCTTTCATGCGAATGAAAGAAGCACTCTCTCTTGCGTGGGTGTGGTGAGAATGCTTTTACACATTGGAGATGTAAAGGTCACAGGTTTACTCACATATTATCACTTGAGCAAATTTATCTGTAGGAGGCAAAAGGTCAGGGATAAAAATATTAAATCTAAAAATAATGTAAATAAATGTTTTCCACCTAAAAGTCTTAAAATATATTCCAACCTGCAATTGTGTAAGTCATTCAGTAATCGAAGTTACTCACTGGTGTTTACCTTTGAAAACCAAGACATGTCTTCAAAACAGACACAGAAAGCTAAGAAAGGTGTGAATGGTGATGAATCTGACTGTACAGCTCCTCACACTTGTTCGCGTTTTGTATGTTAGTTCAGTGGTTCATGAAGACCTTTGCTGATGGTGACAGTCTTAAATTTAGTTTAGATTCTATGAAGATACAAGAAACTTGAAGTTAAGTATTTAGTGTTGGTAAAACTTTTACTTTCTTCTTCTACTGTGCTTTCCTGTTGAACTTTATAAATGCAATCATGAAGTCCTTAAGGTTGCTAGTGACTAATTATTGTTTGTTTTAGATACACACTTATAGCAACTGCAAAGGTGGGTGTGTCTTATTTGTCATGTACGGCTTCACAGAACAACAGGTAATTTCATGCTTGTCATATATGCAGATTATTTCAAGAGAACTATGGTTATCAAGCATATCAAACAGCTTAAGTCAATGTACACTCTCCACTGTCTGAACAGTTTCACAGGACTGTGAGAAATCACACCAAACTATAAACATTAAATTGTTATTTTTATATGTTTTTATCTTTATTGCTGCTTAGCGATGCCAGTAGAAACACATTTGGCCAACACCATCAAACTTTTGCCTGTAATGCAAAATGAGGCAGCCCGCCAGCACTTGTGAAGCCCTTAAATAGTTCAACACATCTTAACTCACAACCTCAAGACAATCTATGCACGACTAAATAAAAGCCCCTAGCTTTAGGCATTAAGAAACAACAAAATTGCAGCACGGAGCCCAGCCTAAAGAAAAAAGATGTCAGATGCTCTCTCATCTGCATTCAACCACTATAGCTGTAAATGAGGCTAAGTGTGGGGAGGGGATTTCTGCAGCCCTGCTTTTGAACTGTGTCTTTCTTATGCACTTTCAAAGCAGCTCTAACCAGGTCACAACCACAGTCGCCGCCATGGATGCACTTCCACAGCCCAAAAAACAAAAAACTGTGTAACCTGTCCTTATTTTAATGCTATGATATTTGTCCTTGTTTCTCAAGCACAGCAAAGATGATTACTGTATGTCAGAAAAAAAAAACTGTCAGCAGAAAAGCATCAACACCTTCCCAAGAAACACAAAAGGCAGTCACACAAAAGCCTCTTTTCACCTTACATCCATCAGCTTCATAAATAGGTCAGAGACAGCTGCGAGCAACGTCCAACAGGGCTGGAATCTCGCAGCACATTATGACACACAATAATTGTTCAGTCATTTAAGACAAAGGCTCATGTTTGGTTTCTGTGAGGACAGACATCTTTTTATATATCAAGATTTTAAAAAAATGCTTACAAAGCTTTTCTAACAAAGTGATTTTCTTTGTAATGTGTGGCTTTCTATAACTAAATAAATCTCTGTGCAGCACTGTAAATTCATGAGTCCAGCCGTTGGCAGTAGACTTGTGCAATCTGCAGTGCTGATAACATCGGATGTCTCTCATTGCTGGGACTCTGTTGGAAGATGGCAGGAAAAGGCTGGCATTGCTTCCTGGTTGGGCGCTGACAAGCATGTGAGGTTTGGGGCTGTTTATCAGAGGGGTACGCCGCTCAGACTGCCCTGTGGCACACTGCTGTAAGAAGGACAAGCCAAAACCAACACAGAACACTGAGTCGACCATTTCTGAATACACACATTCTCAGTTGAAGCTGGATCTCTTATCTGGCCTGATTTCCTGCATCTATCCATCTTATTAAAGACTGAAACCGACCACTCAACATTGCTCCATAGTTAGAAGATTTCCAATCACAGACTGTGCCCTGCAGTCTGTAGAAAGAGGACTCAACAGCACATGATTCGCAATCTTAATTTCTCTGGCAGAGAGCCCTCCACCACTCAGCAGTAACATCACAGTGAAATGCTGTGTGTTGACACCCAGCTAAGGTTGCAGAATATATGGTATCCTTCACAACTTGATGATAATGTAACAACCTGGTCAATGTTGTTCATGTAGGAAGAAGCAGCACACAATACGATGCAGGTTCAAGAGGAAGGGAAGACAGACAAAACAGAATCATTCAATCCTGGGAGAAATCATCCTCCCAAATCTGTGACAACGGAGCTGAAATTTCAGCTCCAAACTGCATTTCTTGAGTTTATAGTATCGACCACAGTGCAAAACTGAGGAAAAAGGGGAACGATCTGTTCCATTGTGTAACAAGGAAATAGTATTTTGAAAGATGGCACGGTCACAGGAATCAGACGGATTTCATCTGACAAAACAAACACATTTGAGAAAAATCGCTGTGGCAAAGAAGTAAATTAAGGTTCATGGTCTTATACAGAATGAAACAAGCTGTAATAAATAAAACGGGGTAGGAATTACATAGCTATGATAGCTGCATGCACATTTCAATAATCAGATGGAATAAAAATTCATATCTTTATACAAAAGAAACCGATCTATAAATAAATAAAACAAGTTTGGGAGCATAGTTGGCACAGTTATAACAGCATCACATGAATTCTAATAAATTCTCCTTCTAATAAAACAAATCTTAATCATATTGCAAGCTCATTAAGCCTTAATTTTACCCTCTACACTCTGCATATTGTCTGCAACAAAAATTAATTTGTGCACATTCTTAAGTATAAGCAAACTTCTGTCTTCTTGGTCATGATGTAGCAGCTTTTTTAAAAAAAGGTGGTGGTATCAGTGTTTGGTATGAAAAGGAAGCCTCAGTTTAAAGTAGCAGTCGCTGTTTTGTTTCCACCACGTAAGTGTGTAGTGGACTGCTGTGGTGTCTTTTAAAATACTGCTCCATTTTTATTAATGCTACTTAGCGCTCATCTGGTCATCGATCACTTTAAAGACACCCATAGAGCTCAAATATTCAGTATTCTGGCTTCCTTTTAACAACCACAACGGCATAACGTTCACTGCAGTGACTGAGAGGGACATTGTTGAGATGCATTTCTTAATTTTATAGTGCAATTGAAATTAAATTATTAGTTTTAAAGAAAACCAAAACCAAATATGTGAATACTTAAAAGAAACATTTGGCTGAAACTTTGTTTTATAAATTTGAATGAAGTTGTAAAACAACACCTGACTAAACCTGACTGATTTACATCTCAAAGTAGAGCCGGCTCTTCCAGTTTTCAGCTGTTAGAAAACCTGTTCAGACTTACGGACACCTATCTCTTGTCATCTTGCAACAATCACGAGTCCCTACTTTATTTTCCCTACAGATGTAACGATTTATGGTAAAATTTTCACGGATTAGTAAACAATGATATTGCATCATTGTCAAAATAATCATCTCAGACTTTAATATCCTTCTGGCTGAGTCCTAATCGCTCAACCTTTGCCCTTAGTCTGTCATATACTGATTTGTTAAGACCAGGCCAGATGGCTGGTTGAGGTAAAGACTCCATTTCCTTCAACCTTTGATTTGAGCTGAAAGAAATCTTCCTTTGTAGTGTAGTTTAGGGCATATTCCATATAGGTGAAGCAGGAGTAGGGAAGTCTACATTAATTCCAGTGCACTGCACAAGGTTGAAAAGAGAAACTATTCTCCTGAACTAAAATAACATACACTAAGAGCTAGTTGCATAACCACAGAAACTAGTGAAATATGCTCTAGATGTCGCCTCAGCCATCAATTATAGATCAACCCTGAAAAGGTATCTATTTTTCCCCTGAATATAAATAGTATTCGACAGAACTGAAATTCTCAGGTAACTTCAGTCTGAAGGTCTGTTCATGCTTTACGCCCCCTGTCACTTGCAAATACACGGAAAGCATGAATTAGCCTTTGCTCACACGATAAGTTGTACTTGTTCTAATGATAGTTCATTACAAGTCTGAAGTCAATCACAAATGAAGTCCATAAACTCACTTAGCAATCAGAGAAAAATATAGGCTTCTCAAGTTCAGAACCTGCCTAACAATCATAACATTTTTAAGTTTTCTTTGGCCTCACATTAATCCAATTGTATGTGCATCAATAGGTATACTGCAAACAGAACGGCTGAATCAATAATTCAGACTGTTATGTTGGCTTCACTTTGTGTAATTGTGAGTGGACAGGAGATTAGCCACGTCAGGCGCGTTCTAACTTGGGGGAATGGTCCGTTTGGTTTCAGAGGCGTGTTCCTTGGGTAGAGCATGGAGGCACAAAGAGACACAAAACGTACACCATGTATATCCCGCTGTTTTGTTTATACAACATTGAAGCAGAGCCAGTAACAATAGGAAAAGATGTTTTACATATAGAACTCGGGTTTCATGTGGTAGAAAAGTGTAATACAACACCAGAGAGCATGGTAAATTTTTCTCATACTTTCTGGTATTGTGTCGAACAGATTGACTGAAAGAAAATTGTGAATTGTCCAGAAAGTTACTTGCTGGATTCACACATGGGTTCAATTGGACTTTATGTGCTATGGAGCTGGTAGAGTCACGTTAGCGCCGGTAGCCTGGTTGTTTGGTTTGGAGAAAAAAATAATTATATAAGCCCTACTTCATGTTCACACTGACTTTTTTAAAACCACAAACAAACTAAGACCTGACGGTATTTGTGTGGACGTGTGTGCGGTGTCACAATGCTACTAAGAAATCAGCATTAATGGTCACAACTGTGACACGGAAGTGATATATAGTCACAACCAAGAACGAAGACAAAGAGGTGTCTGTTAATGTTAATGAAAGACACTCAGGTTGCTACATCCTTTACAGTATATTAAAATACCTAAAAAATAAAAATACCTGTAGAGCATGAATTCTGTGTTTCACCTGTAGGATCAGGGAAAATGCCCACACTTCACGCACGTTACCATAGTTACAAATTTATTTGCATAGACAGACACTGCTTATACAAATCCACTTACAGGATCACTTCTTTGACAGTTCATGGCTGGAAGATGGATTTAACAGTGCTTTGGCTTTGAATCCAGGCTAAAACATGCATCTCCTGTCAAAACGTTGTGTTGGGACTGGTTTTCTTTTTGCATGACAAATAAAGTGCAACCCAGACTACTTGGAAGCTAACTTTAACCTGCTTTACAGGTGGTCTTAGTCAATCGATTAAGGCCAGGAGATGTGATCCTGATAATACGGCCCTGCTACCTTGGAGACCAGTGTGACTCTGCATCTTAAGGGACTTCTTCACCTAAACTCTTAATAATTCATGAGGCCCTCCAGCAGCTTCACCACCTTACTGGTTGGAATCCAGCTTGTAACTAGATATCAACAGATGACAAGACGGTTTGACACAGGCTTTCCCTGCAGCTAAGTTTGAGACTCTTGTCTTAAATTTCAGAGGCACCCAGATCACTGTTCGTTACTGCTCTTCAAGCATACATATTTCACTACATAATCATATACATAAATAGCCTGCAGTGATAGAGTTCATAGTCAGTCAATCATCCAATGTGTCAACGTGATGGACCAGAGCAAACGTGTCGCCACACCACAGGAAGTTGAGCCTGCATTGCCATTAAACATGCACACAATCGTTAATGAGACAAAAATAAACATGCCGTCTGTCAGCTGACAAAGCTCTAACAGTGTCACCTTAACTTCTCTCCGTCTCCTTCACCCCTTACCTCTCCACTGTTTTAGTCTGACTGATAACACAAGAAGTAAAACTTTACCCTGGAAGCCTAAAACCATTCAACTGTCTTCGCTGGAGACCGATCATGAAAAGATCACTCTCATGGACAGGTTAGACTCCCAGAGCGCCTGCTAAGTCTAGCGTTTCCTCCACACTCCTGACTGTCCTCACAAAAGGAATCGCCTCAGCATTTTCAGAACATTTAATGGAAAAGGAAGAAGGAGGTGACCCAAAATGTGCCTCCAGTATCTTTATCTTCTTCTTCTTTCTAAAATCTTAAGCTCTTGCTGTGCTGAGAATTTGGAGACATGATATAACTTCATCTCCAGTTACAGAAAACATAGCATATAGTCAAAAGAAAAATAATGAAATGGGACTGGAGGTTTTGCATGCTTAAAAGGGATTCTAGACACTACAAAAACAGAAGTAATAATTTTGGAGACAATTGTGGCTAGAGATCAACAGTGACAGGAACTGCTACTTCCTACCTTTAGTCTCTGTTCTCTAAAGGAAACTGGCCTTTGTCTATGGTCCCCAATAAACATAACTCAATGATAACGTAAATCCTGTGATGCACATGTTTGTTTTGTCTTATGTTGCTGTTAGGGAAGTTGGAACAGACAAATGTTAGAAACCTTATAAGGTGAAAAAGTAAAAAAAGACCACCATAAACATGTCCTGCACATTGCAAACAAAAGAGTACATAAGATGCTGTGCCTGTTTATTCTGTAATCACCACATTTTGGTTATGTTACTACAAGCTGTCCCCTTTATAACACAAACGTAATAGAAAGATGCAAAGACTCGAAGACTCACAGACTCTATGAATTAACTGCAGCATTTAAGGACAGTGAACTGTTATGCTATCAGATGTATAGTTAGTAAATGTCCACCGATATCACCGTGTCTGAGAGGCTCTAGACTGACTACATTAAATCCCAAACTCTGCACTACAGGCCTTACTCATAACACTTTCCATAACAACACTAATCCTAATGCTGGTCTTTGCACTTTATACAAGCCCAAATCCTCTACAACCCTTTAAAGATGTCAGGAGTGGCAACATATCCCTGCTTTCTATTCCTGGTGAGATAAAATGCAACAACACAAACTCTAGCCACATTACAGGATGAAAATTTATCTCAATCTGTAAACACAGTTGCCAAACATGAACTATGTACTGACACTGGCAGTTTATGTTAACATGTAACTGGATTCCTTGGACCAAGGTAGCCATAAAAAAACTTTTTGTGACTTTTCCTCCTGATTTGTCATCTAAACGAGTCCTTTGGAACTGCAGAGGTCCAGACAGCAGACTCAGTGTAAATAAAAGAATGTGTGTTGAGAAATGGCAGAGAGAAGTGCCTGGCTGAAATGGAGCATCAGAGGTGTTTTTATACCTCTCTCTGACCTTTTATACTTTCTACCGATCCTTGGAAATCAAATACAGGGATCGCTGACTGAAGAAATGCTTGGCTGGGCAAGCAGTAACCATCTCGACTTCACAAATAAGAAAAGACAGGTGTGTGTGAGGGTGTGTGTTTATGTTGAGAGAATAGGAGCCCTTTAATCACAGAAAGGCCAAGTGTTCCATTTCCTTGCATGGCATCCATCACCGCAGCCCAGTTCTCCACCATCCCTCCATCTTCAATTCCTCTGTTCTCATCCCTCCACTGCCTTTGCTGGCTCCCCAACCAAGCTCACTATTGCTACGCCTTCAACACACACACACACACACACACACCCCCTTCAATGATTTCTTGCCAGTGAAGCATGCCACTGAAGCAAAGCTCCTTTTCCTCAGGATTTATAATCCCAAGGGCTACGGCAAAAAGGCAGCTGAAAGAGCTCTTTATAAAGCCAGAGGCAGTCAGTGGCTCACCTCTGGATGGTCAGTACACTCAGCATGAGCTCACAGCCTACAGTCGAGGGTCATATGCATGGACAAGGGACATTTCTGCTGGGTCACATTGAATAGGATAAACACATTAATATCCCACTAGAGGAATATTAGAAAGCCTAATAACAGGCATGATTTTACGAGGTCCCTCTCAAAAGTACATGCAACCACATTTGCAACATGCATGATAATGACATAAGATACATCCCATATAATCTAATCAGTATGATGTAACATGATTCCAGTTGGCTACTCATGGTGCAAACTGAAAATTACTGGACTGCACTGGTGAGCTAAGTGCTTGTGCAATGACACGGAGTGACATGATACACACGAAAGCAGAAAATCTGGCTTCCAATTCTCTCCATGTCCATGTTATCGACTTCTTTCACTTATTTTAGGTGTGCACAGTTTTGCTGATAAACAAACGGCTTCAAGTATGAAGTAGTCAGTAAATGATGTTCCCCCTAGTCATCATAAATGAGTGATGGTGTTATGCTGGCAAAAAAAAACAAACAGGTTCTGTCCCTTTTTCCTGATAAACACTTCTAGAGAAGACACTGTGGGACTACAGGGCATGAATTAACATTAATTAACATGATTAACTGTCAGAGCCTGTGTCACTAAAACGCAACATCATCCCTGCAAGCTGCAAGAAAACACACACACACACACACACACACACACACACGCACACACACACACACACACACCTTAATAAGCCTCTACAGCTTGTGTACAATTAGATGAAACGCCTGGTTACTGTTTTACCACGCTGGGTCTGTTAATAATGCTCTAAAAACACACGTATGTGCAGCAGCACTGCCGAGCAGGAAGAAGACGGTCGTCACTGTTGGTGTGAAGCCGCCTTCTCCTTGGTGCACAGCGGACAAACAGCGTCTCAAAGCAGCGAGCAGCACCTGCAGACAGCCGCTGTGACGGGCACCTGGAGCCAGAGACGCCGGCTTTGACTTTGAGTTGGACGCTGCTCTTGAGCAACCTGTTCCGGAGACTATGATGTTATTCTGGTCCACCCCCTCGGTGTCTGCATTAACATTAACATTAAGATGTCACATATGTTGTTTTTTTGAAGCTAGCGAAAGCTGCCGGGTGATAACAATGGGCTCCCTGCTCGCTGCGGCGATTAACGGCTCTAACTGGCTGTAAAATCAGCTAGCGCTGTTAGCTAACCTCTCTCACCCGGTCCCCTCTATGCGGCTATCGCAGTTTTCCCCCTACATTAGCCTGTGTTTCGGGGGTTTGAGAGCTGCTTCAGTCGTCCACCACACATTTCACAACAACACACGCACCACCGCAGTTCCAAGTCGCCCACTCCGGAACCAAACACACGGCTAAACGCTGCGCCTCCTTCGCGCAGCGTTTCCTCAACGACGGAGCCCCCGGAGCGGCTCCTGTGGCTGAGTGAGGCTCACCTTTGTCCGGGGTGTCTGTCGGTAGCCCCCGGTGGTGCTGTGAAGGTGGTAATAAGCCTTAAAAATCCAGGGGAACGAGGCGTCGTAGTGCTGAACACACTGGATCAGGAGATCCCAGCTAACGAGCCTCCGTGTGTGTGTTTGCTCTGCCCACTTACTGAGGCGTCCAAGGGAGCGTCTGCGTGTTAACACCCCGCGACAAAAACGTAAAACGGAAAGCCGAGCACTAAAAGGTAAAGCTGCACGAATACTGTAAAAATACTGTTCATAAATATGGTTTAAATGAGCATCATCTGCAGAAAAAAAGCCATTTTAAACAAAAGAGCTGCGACAATCAACAATGTTATTGTATATTAGGTTACATCACATGACGCCTCAAGGTGTTTGGTGCTTGGATTACAGCAGAGTTAAGTGAAGTTAACATAATAAAAACATATTTCAAGTAAGAGAGAGTTGTTGCAGTCGTAAAGATTTATGTTCTAGAAATCAATGTGAAAAGCCAATGTGTTTGTGTTAAAGGGCTGAATTTATAGAGAAACCAAGGGTGAATTTATGATAAGCAAGACGTTCCCTTGTTTTATAATAACAATATCTCTTAAGTTTTAGTTTGAGAATTCTACTTAATTATTAATTTATTTCACATTCACATGTGAAGTGGTGAATCAAAGCTGTCATATTACTGTACTGTACATTAAAAGCTTGACTTCAGTTTATTCCTTTACGGTCTTATTTGTGTCTATTAAAATTAGGGCTTTCATAGTAAATTGTACCAAGATGAGCTGACATGTGCAGTGAATATCCATTAGTGATGCAAAGAGAAAGACAGAAGAAAAAAAAGACAGCTTTACTATGTAATCCTTTTACATACTCAAAAACCGCTCAACAGGGTTTGCAGCATTCTTATTTAATGTATGTCATAACTGAAGGGCTGGGCAGAGCTGAGCATAGCAGAGCAATGAGTAGCTTGATGTTGCAGCTTGATTCCCAAAAAAGGATCAAAATGTATTATTAAAATTGCTATATTTATGTATTATAAGGTCAATGGCACAATTTTATAGCACCTTTCAAAAACATGCTTAAAAGAATTATATTTAAAAAAGACATAATAAATATATACATATGTCAGGTCAATGAAATATGCTCCTCTTACATGCAGGTTGTGAATGTGGGTCATGATGACATGATGTTAAGTGATACTTGCCACATCAATGAAGTTAAACAGTAAGAGAATCATAAAGCAAGATGATCCCCAACTACAGTACCTGCTCCTGCTGTGTGGCAGACCTACTAAAGCTTTGTGTTTACTTCCACCTACTGGCAGAGAGATGTTACAGGCGGCATAGACTTCACAGGGATGATATTGCTCCACAAATTTACTACCAATCTACCATCAATACTTTTCTGCTTCTCATGAATTGTCCGTCTCAGATAAGATTAGACATTACGTCAGAACAGTAAAATGACAAAGGAGCAGAGGTGAAAATACAACTGTCTTATCATACATAACAGAAAAGACAGGTGAGGGCAAGAAAAAGGCAGAAAAGGAGAGAGAGGAACTGCTGAGCGAGAAACAAACACTTTAAACAAATGGTGCAGAGAAAGTGTGTACACAGCAATGTTTTTATACAAATGTTTGTTCATTCTTAGATTTGATGCACTTGTTCTTTCCCTATTTATTGATCACGAAGGATTAACAAATGGTTACAGGTTATTTACAGTAGTTATCATGCTGATACGATTTTATATTTATCAGCAGCATGGTCAACATGGTTTCAAGATTCAGTTAAGAAAACAGTGACTTACAACATAGCATGACACACCTAGGATGAGTTTGCATGTATTTCCATTTACAAATCAGTGACAAAGCTTTACTTTTACTTTCCAATTAATGCAGCATAACACAGTAATGTTTGCTGGGACAGACACACTGAGTATACTTTCTTATGTTTTTGCATGAGTATACCAATAAATCAACCAACGAGTGGAAAATACACAAACTCAGTCTCTGAAAAAAATAGATTTATTATTCAAATAAGCAACATATACACAATGGGCTCATGGTTCTAATTGTCAGAAAGAATATGAATATAGTGGTGTTATAATCATTTACAGACATATTAGGTTTCTATTATCACACAGCTCCATGGGACATTAATAATTCACATTTCTATTATATTTGAATATTTATAATTTACAGCACAGACATATAGAGCTGAGGGCACAGGAGAGCTTGAGTATGAAAATTTGATTTATTACCGTCAGCTTTCACTAAATAACATGAGAACACAATAGCTGGGGTTAACTTGCTTTGTTTAGGTGCAATCTGTCACCGCATGATAGATTCATTGCTCATCAGATTTAAATAAGTGGTTCTAATCTGAAAAACACTGTGAGACTGTGACCTGAGAGAATTAGACAGACACGAATGGGCTGTAAACTGTGGTGTTAGACTATAAAAGCCAGGAAATTGTATTTTAAATAAGAGATTAGTAACTTCCAAGGGCAATCTATCTTCATCCAACATTAAACTGGTCAAACAAAACGATCATTGCCTCATTAAGAAAGGGAAGGAGACACCACATCTCTGAAGTCTGCAAAGCTGACACTGCCCCAGTAAAGACAAAAAGACAAATGACTTTGGCTGAAACACATTCTTAACTGTAGTTTCCAGGAACACTTTCTCTTCTATTAATTCCACCCTGCAATTCAATAGCAACATGATCCACAGAAGAAGGAGGTCTCATTAAATAATCAAACCCTGCTTTCAATGTTCTGTTATTCATATTACATCTGTGAAAGAAAGATGTAACATGAAATGATTATAGATTGGTAAATAATACAAAAACAATTTCAATCGCTGGCTAAGTCTGCATCTTTATTTATTTTTTTTACACATGCTCTGTTTTTCCTTTTTGAAGAGACTCCACCTTGTGCACAGCATTTCCATGTGTGAAATGTGTGTGTGTCTAGTTCGGATTGCTAAACTTTCAAATCAGATTAATCGTGTTTACCATTTCTTCTTTGAGGTCTAGACCATACTTCTACATCGGAGCATATTTCAGCACATCAGTGTTAAAAGTGATGCATCCTGCGTAAAGAAGAGGTGTGAACAAGGTACAAAAGTAGAGAGGAAGGCACAGTAGAGACTGTGGTTGTGATGCATTCATTTTCCCAGCCTCTTGGCTACGTCCCTATAGGCCAGCTCGATTTCCACATCAGCTGCACATGTGTTAGTGAACTCATCTCGGCTGTAGGCATTGCCAAGATACCGCCACACCCCTTTGAATTCAGATGGGATGTCATAGTTTCTGTACTTCTTTGCAACCACCTGCCAAAAAGTAAATTATGGTTACACCACTCTGAAGACCGATTTTAAAAGCTCAGATGAACCGGCCCACTCGAGTCCTAAACATGTTACCTTGACCACGTGAAGTTTGGGCAGGAGGTTACAGTCAGCCAGTGTCAGTTCATCACCATCCAGGTATTTGCGGGTGGATTCTCCATCAACCTCATCAGGTAGCGGACTCGTCAGATACTGATCCAGCTTAGCCAGGGCCTTGTTTAGAGTCTTCTCTAATGCTGAAACATGTAGAGAACAGAGAAGTCCTCAAAGTTGATGATATAGTGATTCTGTTGGGACTTCAGTGGCTGAAATGAAATTTGCCCACTCTCTATAAAACATTGGTAAAGAAAATGTGTTCACTGATATTCAAACATATTAACTAGTTTTGCACACAGTACTCACCTCGATTCTGATCTGGTCTTGTGTTTTTAACATAAGCTGAGAACTTGGCAAATATGTCGTTTCCTGCTGTGTTGGATTCACGGTTCCTCGCTGCAAGTTTGGGATACCTGAGGGACAGGAGGTTCACATAATCTCAGGATGTTGCTTGCGTTATTTCCTAATCTCTTCGTGTGTGTTTTCGTGTGACATACTTTGGTGGAGCCAGCATCTCCTCCAGGTACTCCTCTATTTTGTTGACGTCTGTGAGAACCTCACCCTGGAAGGTGAGGAAGGGTGGGTGTGTTCCTGGAGCCAGGTTGTGAAGGTCAGCTGGTTTCCTGATCAGAGTAGAATCATTTTAAAACTGAATATTTTCATTCATGCTATTTTAATATTAAAATAAAATTACAGCTCTCAATAAATAAATAAAATGATCTTTGTCTATTCATTCAGTGCAGCTCGTGCTAATTCACTTTTTTGTACTTCAATCACATATTTACAGAGTATTAATCTACATGCAGGGGATTTTTTTTTTTTGACAGGTGAGCTACAGCTACTTAAAACATTTACTGTAAACTAATGACGTAAGAAATTTTATTGCATGCAGCAGGGTCACAACGTGCTGCAGCATGTCAGTTGTATTTATGCTGTAGCAATAGCACATTGTTTATGATCTGGCTGCACTTCATTACTTTTAGCAGTAGATGTCTCTAGTAAACACTGTTAAATGAGGTTTTGAGTGAAGAACATTTTGGTGTTTCACACAAAGCCTTGTTTGGTCATGACTAAAACACATAGGCTACATAAATAAAAATAAAATGTATATTAAAAAAAAGCCTTAACTTGGCTCAACTGGAGACAATGACTCATAGTCACTTAGCTAAACTCTACAAACAGCTATCAGTAAACATTTTGCACAACCAAGATCTCATTTACCCGATTAGATTACAGCATTTCCATTTTATAGCCATACAACTTAAAACAAACCACTGGCCCCTGCCCCAAAACTTGGTCTGACTGCATGACATCACTGAGGGTGAAACTATAAAATGAGGAAGGAGTTGGGTGCCTCTTCCTTTTGTCTTTTAAAAGCGTGGGGTGTATAACTTAACTTATATAGTCTTAGCCAAATTAACAAACTTCAGACCTACACAACATCTGTTTTACTTCTAACCCAGATACAGATTAAAACTGGAATTTTGGCTAAACATTATTAAGAATTTGATGATGATTATCACCTCTTGAGGTCAACAGTGGTGACATTAAAGACAACTCCTTTCAGCCAGAGGATCATGAAGAGGCGCTGAGAGAATGGACAGTTACCAATACTCTCCCCATCACTTCCAGCCTGTAAAGACAGATGAAAAAGGTGAAGGCTGCCACTACTGAAAAGGAGTTGAGAACAAAACATAACCAGTGTGTTTTTCAGTCTTTGTATGTCGAGATATTTTATTTAGAAACACACGTTTTTTATTACACAAGAAGACTCACTTTTTTAGCTTAGTTGTGTTTTTGAGGCATTTGGTGATTTGTTTGTGTCTGTGTGTGCGTATACAAATATGTATTTGGCAGATGATCAAATGCATTTGTGTGTGTGTGTGTGTGTGCGTGCACAAAGCTGCAACAGGACACTGTAACGAGACACCGAGTCCAACATGAATAATCCACACTGCTTCCATTAGTCGCTTCACTGCCCGTGTGGACTTTTGGTTCCTACATACTGTAGCAGTGCGTATTAGCTATAGAAATCATAATCCTTACTGTACGACAGTGGCATGACATTTACTTGCCAGTAAAAAAAAGAAAGAAGACAAAAAACAGTTTTTTACCCAGTTACACAGGTCTTCTCTGCTTTTTAACATTGTTCAGATTCTTCCTGCGAAATGAGAAATCTCAGATTTCATGGTTTAAGCCATATATGTGGATTTGCAGGTTTTAGCCAGTTTTGCTCAATCAATGGTGCTTTACACAAGAGCTACCCACTGTATTAACTCGCAGTTGTGTTTGGAAATGTGAATTAAACATTTCTACCTTTCATGCATCATTTACGTACAGGGCAGTTAAACAGCAAGTGACACACACTTACTAATGAACACATTTGATGCAGAAACATTTATAAGGGGTTGTACGTCAGATCAATCGATGAGACTCCAGGAAGTTTCTGATGCATTATGCTGTGAGCTGTGGAAGTGCTGGTTGACCAATTTCGTTACTGTCACACAGAATGAGGATCCTCTGGTTCTCAGTCTTTGTGCTAAACTAAGCTAACCAGCTGTAAGCTGCATCTTTATATATAGTTTAGGGACACGAGTGTGACATCAATACTTCCATCAAACCATCTACGAAAAACATATTAACTTATTATAAAACAACTTTTCCCATGTCTTGTTTCAAAAACTGAACAAATTGTCTCTTTGAATTAAAATGGTCCAAGATAAATGTATTTGTCAATGCTCATTAAATATTTATAAACAAGCAACAAGTCTTATAACTATCTTAATAACCATTTAAAGCTGCTGCTCCCAATATTGAAACGGCCCCAGTAATAATTCAGTAGGAGAGAGAAAGGGAGAGATTGTCTACGCACGTGGGTGTCAGGTTAACACATGGAAAATCAGCACGTTACAACAACAACATGGCATGCTCGTGTTTAAAGGAGCCAACATAATACACAAAGTTCATATTTTACAGATGGTAGAGTGTCCATATGCAGCTTTGAATCTACTTGTCATGCAAAAATAACGTTTATAGGACGAATACAGGACATGATGGTGAAATCTGGAGAGAAACATAATTTAGAGCTGAAAGAGAAAACTCATCTAATGTTATCTTATGACACACACACACACACACACAAACAAACACACACACTATAAAAGCCGCACCTTGACAAATAGCTCAATATCAGGGTCCTTGTCTTCCTCAGCTGCAATATCCGTCATGGTGAAGAAAAACACACTTTGTTTGTGTGTATTCTTTCCACTAGTGTGCAGATGTATTTGTCTGTGAGCTCGCTGGTGTGTGTGAGCTGTCTCAGTTTACAGCAGATTCTACTCCACGTCCATTTGGTGAAGTCCACTTGGTCCCACAGCACCTCTGTCAGAGTGTCAGCTGAGGACGAATGCCAGTGAGTGTGTGTGTGTGTGTGTGTGTGTGAAAGTTTGAGTGTGTGTGAGGGGGTTCAACTTGTTCATGTAGTCTCAGCCACAGGGCATGACATGATAGCAAAAATAACCCCTATGGGTGAGATGGGGAGGGGGTGTCAGTGGAAGCACTGATGTATTGAGGAGGGAAAGGGTGCCCTGCCCCTCCCACCGTGTACCGCTCTGATTGACAACACAACCGGGTGACTTTGAGTCATCAACAGTCACTGTCTCCTCAGCACCCATGGGTGCCATGCTGTGAATGCTCATGCTACATCTGAGCCTCCTCACGAAGGCGGCGTCTCTAAAGAGTTTAGAGGGCTTCAGCTTCTCACCAGGATCAAATGTGACTGGTGTTTTGTAGAGAGAGTTCCTGACGGCTCAGGTATATAGTGTGGTAACCTTTAGCTGCTGAATACGAAGAGAACATTTGATATTTTTCTTTTTCTCTTTATGCATCCAAAAATACAAGTATACAGGAAATACAGTTTATTTTGAGTTGGTCCCACAAACTGTGAGGATGCAGTAAGTTCATGCTACTCCAATGAATATAGTCCCCAGAACTTGACAGTCTTATTTAGATGAAGTAGGTGCTGATTTGATATATGATGAATTAGCAAGCTTTGTCGTTATATGAGCTACAGTAGGAGAGCTAGGTTCCAGTGTTAACAGTGAAACAGTTTGGAGCTACTGGGCTTGGTGGGCTGGTATTGTGGGTTTTAGGGTATCATTTATGAGGTTGTAGTTTCAAAGTGCCAGATTTATGATCCCTGTATACTCGAGTGAAAGTGGACTTGAATGTGAGAATCGCTAACTATGTAATAAATTCAGTTAGTGTTAGTGTAAAGATACAATTAGCTGTTCTTACTGGCCTACTGTAGATAAACATGGATAGATTTTCCAGCACATTTTGCAAAACACACACACACACACACACACTTGGGAATTCATATGGCCATGTGACAGGAACCATCCCCAACTACCCGTCACTGAGTCAGAACATTCTTGTCAGTTCAACTGAACTTATATTTAGAAGCAGAGTAACTCCCTCCAACACACACACTCACGCTCCTACAGACACAGAAATGAATAAACATGATGATCTATCTATAGATGTGTGTGTGAACAGCATGGAGCGGCATGTTAATGGCCCAAACAATAGGATACAAAGTCCATACACCCACACATAATCACTGACCTTCACACTTGTCCATGTGCAGCTGTGTGAACTATTGTGCAATTCTAACTGAGATTTATGAGGCCTACAAGGTCAAGAAATGTGTGTTTGTATGAGCATGCAGAGTGTGCACTTGTGTGTTCATCATAAAGTTTGTGCAAAAATGAGCAATGTGACAACTGCTGAAATCAAATCAAGTGGAGTAAATCCCAAACATTTAGTTCGTACCTTAACATAAATTGTGAACTTAGGCTCATCCTTTTCACACTTTGGCTTCTCCTTTGGTTCCTCCTCCTTCTTAGAGACTGATGAGGATGATGATGATGAAGATGAAGAAGAGGATCTGCGTGAAGAGTTCCCTTTGTCCATCTCTGGCTCGGGAGACCTCCTCTCCCAGTTCAGATCTTTAGTGATCTTCTGTACCTCCATTTTCACTTCTTCTTTCCGCTCATCCTTGTTCCACGCATCCACTATTTCCGCTTTGTTTTCATCTTCAACGTGTGAAGAAGAAGAAGAGGAGGATGAGGAAGAGGATGAGCTGCTTCGTCTGTCTTCTGTGGGACGATGAGGTGGAGGGAAAGAAGGGGGAGCTGGTATTTGTTTTGTGGCCCATCCGACGTTCTCATACTCTGAGGTCTCACTGTACGGCACCTCAATGGTCAGATCATAGGTACCTGAAGACTCATTCTCATAGGTGAGCTCTGGGGTCTCCTCAGAGAGATCCATGCTGGTTGAAGAGATCGTGAAGAGTACAGTAGAGTGATTGTGATTCCAACAGTGCCTACCTTATCAAAAAGCACCCTAGGACTTTGGACAGGGAAGGTAGAAAGACAATGCCAAGAAAAGACAGCAGTGGTCCTTAAAGGAGAATACGACTGGAGAAGACTGTTGCTATTACTTCAGTTTACAAGCAAAACGTTTTCATTTACCTGTTTTACTCAGTTAAACGTGAAAATCAATTTACAGAGATGTGAATCTTGGTTTTATTGGTTACACTGGCACATGAGCAGAGCTGTGAAAATTACTTCATTATTCAAGTTTATTGAATAATAAAGTAGTAGTTGCCTCTGTAGAACGTCTCCAAATGTTAGTGACTCATATACAGGAAAGAATGTCATCCTGATCCCGTCCATGAGGATCTTAAAATGACCATTACACAGTGAGATGTTCACCATAGGTAATGTGAACATCCCAGTCTGTTCAAAGACTGTGGGTAAAAATTTAAGAGGAAAATCAATTCAAAGCAGCATTCAGGAATATGTTTTTGATAACATGTGGAGGATTCTGCCTCTTCATAATAACTTTGTTACATCCACTCCCTTTAGTTATTTACATTGTATTAGTAGACATGACACCAGTAGTCAATTGCATGTGATGGACAATTTGCCTGCTTGGGAAACTGCAATTCTGCAATTTCTGCTGAGAGGCATTGTGTTGCAGTTGGTCATGCGCTTCTAATCTACCTAATATAAACTAATAAAAAAGGTATTTTAGGTGATGCCACTGAAAACAAGAGGCACAGTGTTGGACTATTCTAATGTTAAATGAAGCTGACATTTGTAACTTCTATACAATTTACCGTTTTCTTTACTTTTAACAAAGACACAAGAGTTATTTTAATGATAATAATCACTAACACTGCCCCGCCCCCTTCGCGATCTGAACTCTCATTGGCTGCTTGAGCTGTCAGTTCTCCGGAGGCGTCAGTTGACGGTTACGTCAAGTCTGCTGCAACGAGAACAGAGGTACGTGATTTACCCTTCAAAATTAAAGCATTGTGTTTTAAAAAACCTGAAAATCAAAAAACAGTCATGAGTATTGCGAGATGTGTATTCTATAATTTAACAGTTGAATTGTTATTTATAAATAAATAATACTGTAGTGGGCAGAAATATAATTGTGTGTTACGTGGCCGCTAGTAGACGGCTTTATTTTGAAATACGGAACTTTCTAAAAATAAATATAGGCGGCTCGACAAAATAACATTTATGAATTCTGAGGAAGTCCATTGATGATGTTGGTGCGAAAATAGACAAAAGTGAAAGCTACAGAAACGTACTGTTTGAAGGACAACTGCCTGTCTGCCCGTCAACAGGTAAGCTGCCGTTTTTAACAGGCTGTTAGCACAGTGTGGAGGCTAGGACATTAGCATGCTAATACCTGGGTAGACTGCTAACCAGCTGTCCTACTCATATTTAAAGTGCAATGTATTATTATTACTCATTTTATATCACACACTCTCTATTAGTCTTCAGTATAGTTGTTTCTATTGTTAATATGATTGTTTGTAACATTACGTTGGCATGTTTCGGTCAGAACCAGACTTCCTGGTTGTGTTTATGTTTGAGCTCTACACTGACAGACTGTTGTTCATCATGGATTCAGCTTCATCTCTCTCTTATTAAAATGCTCGCAAACATTTATGTGTTAAAATGTTTTTGTGTGTGAAGAGGAATTTCTGTGTGGGCATAAATCTGTTTACCCTGTCACATAATCACACAGAGGTTTGGAGTTAAGAAAGTAGTAATTATGGTTACTGAGAGGTCAAATCCATGTGATTTCCTGTGCAGTGATGGACTCATAGTAGTGAGAGAGATACAGATATATAATATATGATATATAATATATAATACACATATTCTATAAGAAACATCAATAACATGGGTTTGAAAGAATATGTTTAGAGCAAAATAAGACCACATTGTGTGCATTGAGTGTTTGGATAAACTTAGGAATTATAACTAATTTATTTTTATATGTTACTGGTGTTTCATTAATTCTATTTCGTCCTCTTTTGGCACCGTTTAGGTTGTTAATACCAGTTTGATTAAGTCATATCAGTAACTCTTCTAAAGCAGATCTTACAGTCTGAAGTCTTCAAAGAGAGAGGGGATGAGTTGGAGACAGTCATTGTCTGTATTCCAGTTTTATATCCAAGCTGTAATTTCTGTAGACTGGCTCCAGTTTCATGTATCTTCCCAATCACAGCTTGTAGTTTTTGCATTTGGCGTTGCCTAACACCTCAGTTCAGAAAGTAAAGAGAAAAATGATCTTTGATAGCAGTGAGTGGAACAGGAAGAGAATTTTGGGGGAATTACACACGGTAACAGACAAAACTGTGTGTGAGAGAGAGATGTGACATTGAGTTTTATTATTTGTCATTGTTAATCAAGGAAACAAATGCTAGTTTTCAAGTTAGTATTTTATTTTAGGATTCTGTTATTAAATGATTACTTGCCTCGGAGTCCATAAAACATAATTGTTTTCACATTACCTGTTGACCTGTTTTCTCCCTGTCTGAAATAGACTGTGTTAGCTCCTGTCTCTTTAAAACCCCCCACTTCGAGTTTAAGTGAATTTCTAACTTGTCATGCATATAACCACAATAACTGAAACAACCACAGGTTTGAGCAGGAACTTCCTCTAAAGCCAGGAACACATGAGCAAAGCTGGCAGCTAAGATTTCAGTTTTTCCTATTTTTCTCTGCACCAAAACATTGACAAAAAGATTAGCGTTTGTCTTTAGAGGATCATTTGACCTTAAGAACCCAGTGAAGCGTTTGTTATGAGGCGATACAGTGGTGACGTGTTGTTAGGGATCTTAGCTTTCCCACAACACAGCAGGTAATGTGAACACCTATAGTGTGTATGAGTAGGTGAGTAGAAAGTAAGATACTGATACTGTACAGTATGCAACATGCCCTTGAGTAAAAAGACACCTAATAGGCTTAGAAAAGTAATCTCACAGTAAAAAAAATACTGAGGCCACAATATTTTATCCTGGGTGTATGCAGTAGTTACAGACTTTTAGCATAATGGAGGAGAAACATTAAACCTTCTGGTGGACCAAGTTGAAAAAGAAGGAGCTGGATCCAGCTATGATAATAACGTTTACAACATTCATTAACAGAGTTGTACTGGACTTTCTGTAGCTCTCAGGTTATACATGCACAGTATAAACCAAAAACATAAACATAAACATAAACAAAAACGATATGGGGGGAAAAAGGTAAATTAGGAAACAGTTAACACACAGCTCCTATTATTATTATTTTTATTATGTCAGATTTAGTGCAGACATTCATGTTTTCCGCAGGACAAATTAGAGTAACTTTGGCATGATCAGATTTGTGTCCTGGGGTCCCTGTGCAAACATTTGTGTTTAATTTACGTTAGCATGGTTACAGCTGCTAAACATTAGCACACGGGTACTTGATTCTAACTCTGCATCTTCTTTCAATGCAACTCGTCAAGTATGTAGTTAAATATAACATGTTTTTGTTCTTTTTTTTTTTGTTCTTTTCAGAATGTTACTTAAAATAGTTTTGGGCTTCCTGTGTGGCCTCAGAGCTTTGGCCAAAGAAAACACCACGGCTCAGCAAAGTGCTCCTCCACTGCTGCTGGTGTCGTTTGATGGTTTCCGAGCAGACTACCTGCAGAGGTTCCCGATGCCAAACCTGAAGCTGCTGTACAGCCAAGGGGTCCTGGTGGAGCAACTCACCAACGTGTTCATCACCAAGACATTTCCCAACCACTACAGCCTGGTAACCCTGCTGTTTGTGTAGTGTGCTGTAGCTTGTGTGAATCCTGTCGGTTGTTTATCAGAGTATATATAAAGACACAATTTAAAAACATAATAAATGAGAATTTCCTCTGCAGGTGACCGGGCTGTATGCAGAGTCTCATGGGATCCTGGCAAGTAGCATGTACGACCCGATCAGCAAGAAGCATTTCCACACCTACAATGACACCGACCCGATGTGGTGGAGCCAAGCACAGCCTCTCTGGATAACTGCGCTCGACTTAGGCTACAAGACGGCAGCCATGATGTGGCCTGGCTCCGATGTGACCATCAGAAACAAGACAGCGACGCACTTCTTTCCCTACGACTCTAAAGTGACGTTTCAACAACGACTAGGGAATGTGACAAAGTGGATGGTGGGAAATGAAAAGGTAGAAAAGTTACTTTAGTAAGCTTACTTTAACCTGTATGTTACCCAGCGTGTTTCCACTGCCTGTTGTGTGATTATTATTGTTTCCTATCGCTTTTCTAAAACTTAGAGGGTTATTAGCTTTTGTCTGACATTCTCTATAAAACACCTTATCTTACAGGAGCCAGGAGTGAAGTTTGCAGCACTGTATTGGGAGGAACCAGACCACACTGGTCACAAGTTTGGCCCAGACAACACCACTGCAATGGGGAAAGCATTGAAGGAGGTACAGTCATTTGGTAACATTCAAAATCTCAGAGAAGCTGACAGTGACTCACTCACAAATAAGAAACAAAACTGATGTATTGGTTAGAAGCTACTTTGATCCAATGGTCTGTTTCCCCATGTTCAGGTTGACGACAACATCGGCCTGTTGATTTCAGAGCTGAAGAGGACTGGTCTCTGGGGTCACGTCAATGTCCTGATAACCAGTGACCATGGCATGGCTCAGTGCTCAGCAGAGCGCCTCATACGACTGGACGACTGCCTCCACCCTGACAATTATACCTTGGTGGATCTCACACCAGTCGCAGCTCTCATTCCAAATAAAGGTAACCAGGTCAAGCGGCTGTATAGTGTAGTGGTAACATCCCCCCGCCCTCCATGCAGGAGACCAGGGTTCATATCCTGGCTGTGGCCTGCCTCCAGTAGGGGTCCTTAAGCTTACCCTGCCGTTGCCTTGCAAACTGCTGTGTATGTAAAGCATCTGCCAAATGACAAAATGTAATATCAGGAACCATGGGATATAGAACATGCAGAGACAAACAAAACATATTGTGTTATGAATTAGAACTTTTTTATTATTCAAAAATTAGCGAAGCTTTGACTTTTCTCTATGAAAACACAAATAAAGCCGGACTTCTTCATGGATGTCAAGTTATTGGTACAACGTGTCCATTCTCCATTTTTTAAAAACATGTTCTCTGAAGTATCTTTTCCTTTGTGTGCTTTGCAGATCCTGACAAAGTCTTCGAGTTATTGAGTAAGTGCCACAACCACATGACGGCGTATTTGAAGAAGGACATCCCTGATAGGCTGCACTACCGGAACAACGAGCGCATCCAACCAATCATACTGATTGCTGATGAGGGCTGGACGATAGTGCAACGAGGGAACAAGCTACCAAGACGTACATGTCTTTTTTCTTTCTCTATTAAACAGTCAAGTTTGATTTAAACTTCCACATATCCTCAAATCAGCATATTATAAAGGTTTTGACAAGGAAAAACAGCTATAAGTGAAGCAGGAAGAAGACTTGTCTGGGGGAAAAATGTACATAACGCGTCTCTTCCTTCCCCCAGTGGGTGATCACGGCTACGACAACTCCCTACCCAGCATGCACCCATTCCTGGCAGCGATGGGGCCTAGCTTCCGTCAGGGTTATCGAACCAGCAGTTTGCAGAGCGTGGACATTTACCCACTCATGTGCCACCTGCTGTCGGTGCGGCCGCAGCCCAACAACGGCACACTAAACCATGCTCGGTGTCTGCTGGCTGATGAGACCTGCTGGGATGTCCCCCTGGTGATTGGTCTAGTGGTGGGCGTCCTGCTGGTCCTATCTACAATTACAGGTAAATTAGAATGAGTGCAGCTGTCTGCTGTATTGAGTGTGATAGCTGTATTTTTATTGGAAAGGAAATTAGTGAGCAAGTAATTATAGTGTGAGGTAACAATAACTATAACAATAACAAGTCCCTTTCATTTTCTGTATGTCTGGTGTCCTTTTTGATCAATTTACTAACAGGACTTATTTGTTTTCAGTTTTATTCAGGTTACTGAGCTACCGCCACTCGTTGGGCTCTCGACCCTTCCAGAGGTTGCAGATTGATGATGACGATGATACCCTGTTGGAGTAAACCACTCAGAGTTGCCCGAATTTGTCTGTATCAACTGTTTATACTCCAGTAGGTACTCGGCTTGTTGCACTTTACCCATTGAGGTTGCTTCCTCTAGCTCTCACTCCTGACAGGTGTACTGTGTGTTCAGGTGCAGACACCAACAAAATAGAAAGACCAGCTGTTTAAAGAGTCCCTGCCTACTACACCTGCTGTGGAGGTAAAAACAGCTGTATTTAATACTACTGTTGTCACTGACTCTGGTTAAAGTTGCTGTTACTCAGAACCCTTTTTGCAAATACCCTGAACCTGTGACGAGATGCCAGTGATGTTTGAAAATTTAACTTGTTTTGATGAATAATGAAGATGGTGGGTGAACAATAACATTGAGATTTATCATTTTATTCTGGGAGATAAAAGTTATACTTTGATTTGGGAGCTGTATTTTATATTTTTCTGCAGGAACCACTGCACATTATTTTGTGCATTTTTCTTTTTATATCTGTAGCATTTGATTTTGTCAGCAGATGGAGCCAGTAGCTCGTCTAAGATTTATATTTTATTTCACTGAGATCCTGTGATTCTTGAAGAGAAAAACCTTGGAATATGTTGGTGTTTATTCTTCTCATTTTTGTGTGTACTCATCTCGCTATCAAATGAAGTGGTGTTTTAAAGAAGGGAATTTCTATGCATATCGACACTTAAATGTGAGTGTTGTCTATTCTGTACTTACAGTGCAGTATTATATAAATGATCCCAAAAAATTGTTACTAACATGCACAACAGATGCTCCAAAGAGATCATCATCTGAAAAAAATAAATTTTTATGAATACATTTCTATAATAAAATGAAAGCAATATTATATTTATTATTAACATCAGGTAGGAAGTTCACTGGTTTTCATATTTATCTGTTTTATTTATTAAAATACCAAAGCCAAAAAAAGAATGAATGCTTCTAATTAGAAGAAGATCCAAACCCCGTTGTCTCAGTTTGTCAGTCAAACATACACCATCATACTGCAATTATCAAATTTAGACATTTTTTCCTTACTATATACTTTTAAACAACAAAAGTAATTTTGACCCATTTTAAAGATAAATATCTTCAGTAGAAACTCCATCTGAAAGATGGAGAAATGCATTTGTCAACAATAGCTGCATTAGATGTAAATGTATAAAATATGATGAGCCTTATCCGTCAGTGCAGCACTGTTTGCATGCTTCTGCAGCCATATACCTACTGAAGTGTATATACTGTTCATGTATCTGTTCGCATGTCTGCTCCCTGCTGTTGAAACGAGGAAACCTACAGCCAACAGCTTGCCATGTCATCTCTTCTGCATATCACGTTTTTTTAAAACCTCAATCTGTAAAACTCCTTGCGATGCTTTGATATAATGACCATAAACAAATAGGACCAAGGTCAACATGATGTAATATTATTATTTGTGGATATTTTTCTTTTCAAATTCGGACCATATCTGCCACAACATCTTTGGTAGAACGTTTTCTCCTCACTGTGGATGAAAAGCTTTCAGTGATTATTAGTCACTGTGCCCTTTTTCCTTTTTTGTGCTGGATAGTACAATTTTGATTTTGTGCCATAAAACAACTCTAGTGACAATCAAACCGGTGGCACAGTGTAAAATGCAGTACAGAGACAGCCAGTCTGCACAAAATGGTCTCATTCTACTTATTTATGTGCTTGTGATGTTAAGAAGCTACATGTAAGATGTTTACTTGCACTATATTTGGGTTTTATGCTCAACATTACAGTTTTATTGTTCAGTTTTGGGAAGGTTACAAATCATTTAGCTACTATGCAATTCCAGCTTAGCCTGTAAAGACATTTCTGTTGTCCAATGAGATTGTAAAAATGAATAAACTTAAATCCAAAATGACTTTTTGTCTTTCTGTTAAGAGGAATGCAAAAGCCAGTATGTCCAGCGGGTGGAAAGAAGAAGCGACACACATTTGGAAAAATTAATTTGTATTCCTTTATAATTTTTTTTTCTCCATTGCAGTCACAACATTACAATGTAATAAAATGGTAAATATATAAAATCAAACTCGACACATACATTTCTGTATTGTGTTAAAAAAATCTAATGAGCTGTACATGTTTTCATTTATGTTTTACATCTTTAAAATCTGTAATAATTTCTATGTAGTCATCTGTATTATTGTAAATCTTTGTCTCTTTACTGATAAATATACTTTATTTTTCAGGAGGTATTGTAACAAAAATAACACATTTCCTAACGCTGGCCACCTAGAGCCATTGAAAATATCATTCAACTCTTCCTCAGAATGATTTTACGCCATCGTAGACACAGAATCCACAGACAAACCAGCGATACAGGACCTGTCGTCGCCTTATTCCTCTGTATCGTTTGTGGTTAGTCAGAAACATTCGGTGTAAATACGAAAACCATTTAAAGACTACGTGATTCCTGAAAAGTGTTTCTATGAGCTGAAGCAGGACAACAGATTTGAACATGGTTGATGACAGCAGCAGCCATCATTTCTACAGTGAAGTCAGGAGGTGTTAGCCAGACAAGCCCTGCTCTCAGAATAATACCAAACATCATTTTCTCCCTTAACTTAGGCCAAAATAATAATAATAACATAAAGAGAAGCATATATTCTGCATATAGCCACTGTTGCAGCTGTTTGCTAAATATGATGCTACAGCCAGGAGCTGATTAGCTTAGCTTAGCTGGAAACTCATGGTTACCTGGGCTCTACGATTTTATGCAGATGAAATAATAATATTCCATATATTGTTTTTATGCTAGGCTAATGTGTTTTGGATTTATGTATATTAAATATGAAGCTAAAGCCAGGAAAAAAACATCTAGCTGCAAATGACTGCTTTCAGTCTCTACACTAGCATAAGCTAAAGAAATAGCTAAATATGAGCTACAGGGTTGACTTTAAAAATAAATAAAATGATAATGTGTAGTTCTCACTAGTCACTGTTCGTAGCTATGTGCTTGTGTGACAGTAGCAGGAATGTGAAGGACAAATGAACTGAACCCATCGTTTATCCTAATTTTCTGGCTGTCTGGCAAATCATCTCCACAAACCTCCTCCTGCCTATAGATCTAATATCAGTGTGCTTATACTCAAGACAACTCAATGGCACAGACTCCTACGAAAACACAGTTTCCAGTCAAGCCGTATTTTTCTTCTCTCATTTTACTCTCTGGATATTTATGGACATTTACTATCAGTACATTTGAAAGAACCACCTAAGCAAACTCTTCAAACATAAATCCAATTGAGGAGAATTACCAGAAAAAGGTATTTACAATCAAAATGCCAACCACAAGAAAATAAAAGCTACTTTTGCACATTAAAATCTCTAGAGCTACGCTTTTTTTTTTTTCACCAAGCTGAAGGACACAGTAGAAAAGCATGACCCCAACAAAATAAAAGCTCATAGTACATCTTATAGATAAATCCATGTTAAGGTTGAATTTGACCCTGCCCTGTGCTTATAGTATCCAGACCTGAGTCAAACCACTGCGATCCTTTCTGCTTATTTTCCACAATGCAATAAAAGCATTTGTGCCAAACCAATCAATCGTCACCAGTTCTAAAAAGAAAGGATTTTAAATGCCATTGGACTCAGATCTGGTAAAAACTGGTCGGAGATCAGAAACAGCTTAGTGTTTGGTCTCGAGTTCTACAAAATCATGACGAGTAATGATACTTTCACAGCGCTGGACCAAGCAAGTAAACCATTGGCAATAAATAAATCAATCAATCAAAATAAAAAAAAAATGAAGCAATTTTGACACACACAGTGTTTTGCACTCCTACATGCACACACACACACACACGTCACACATGCTCACACACGTTAACGCAGTTTAAACACAGGCCTCGTATGTTTTGCAGACCCTGATAAGCGGAACATTTGTGTTTATCCAAAGAAAACAAAAACTATATGGTTTTAATTGTCACAATCAGATGCACATTCCTCAGTCAGAAGGATGCATCCACTGCTGTTATTCGCAAGATAAAGGTACATTACACAGTTTTCTTCCCTTCTAACCAAATTCAATTCGTCAACAGACTTTGCAGAATACATTTAAAACAAATTATCATAAGCAAATACAAAAGGTTTCAAAAAATGTAAACAAATGGTACATTACATGTTGGCATTGTTGCACATTAACACTTATGGTTTTTGCTGTGTTCTCTGAAATAAATAAAAAAAAAGGCAAAAATAAAGAGGAAAACAAGCAATACATACAATACAGTGATGTGGTATTTTTAAAGGTTATCCAAGCCCAAAGTCTTTCTGTTTGTAACCTTGCATAGCTGTGGACGTGTAGCCATACAATAACACTGACAGAATTTGAATTTCCTACACAGTGGGCCTGGCTAAGGCTCAGGTTTTTGGGGGGTAAAGGAAAAAACGTTTCATATGTAGCGTGCATTCTCAACTGTACAAATGTAATCTGAGTTGAAGCAATAATCGAGATGGTACCTGTAGTTGAGTGTGAATGCTACACATGACTTCTTCCGTAATATGAAATTTTAGGTTGTCAGACCTGACTTGGCTGTGTTAAACCTGATCTCTGATTGGCAGGAGCTCTGGGTGCAAAGGGGCTATGGTTTGGGTCAAAAAGGTCAGAGGTCAGTGCTTGGGGAAAAGCTAGTGGAACAGCTGCTTTGGAGTTCAATGAAAATCTCAAAGCTGTGACTCTTCAAACCTCTTTAACCACTCATTTCTCTAGGAACCCATGTACTATCAAATCTAGAACATTCATGCAAGAAATTCACGAGCACCATCTGTGAAACTAACAGAAAATGCTTGACTGTGTTCTCTGAATGGCACATATGCGGTTTTTAGGACAACGTGCTAACACAGTATGCTGTTTTCCTTTAACTTCTGTGCTCTGACACCACTGAACCCATGCTTAATGTACAGTGCACGTCGAGATCAGAGTGTACTAAAAAGTAGCAACACCCTCCAAATGTTCATCTGTTTGCACATGACTCAGACAGCTTAAAAAAAAAATCCACCTCCACTACTGTCGAGCAGATAAGGCATTTTAGCTTTTATGTGTCACTCAGTTTCACAGAGACAGAAGGTGTTGCTGTTTTTATGTACACTCTACACGAGGAGTCAGATTGACTGAATAAGCGTACATGTAATTCAATCAGTCTGAATGTTAAACACTGTTTTCTAAACAATATTTGGCTAAATTCTTTAAACCACCAGAACCACAACTATACAAAAACCATCCAGCTTTACTCAATAGCACCATATGAATATTGTTCCCAAATTATACAGGGGTAAGGGATTATTGGACATTAGTGTGTATGTGTGTGTTCAAGTGGGTGAGGTAGGGATGCATCCCATGTTGTTACACTACTTTTCAAGGTGTGTCTGCATGTGTATACTAAGCATATCTCCCTGCTGTGGAGGAAAACCCTTTTTGGTGTGCATGTGTTTGAATGTGTGTATGTGTTTGTGTGTGTTTGTGAGCGTGCACACTAAGCACATCTCCCTGCGTTGGAGACTTGCATAGCTTCTGCAGGACAGGAAGAGCAGTTGTCCGTTTGGACGGAACCTTTGGCACAGCCTTGGCCGATAACTAAAGGCAGTACTCAAGTTGCACCATAGAATTCAAAGAGACAATCTGCCCTTATTGCACCATAAGTACGTGTATAGATTTGCACCATATGAAGTGGGACTAGCAGCCAATTGACTCTGTAGCTTGAGTATGTTGCAACACATGAACATCGATGCTGCTGCTTCTGTTGCGCGTTTGCACCTAATAAATCGTTTGTTTGCAGCAAAGAAACTGATTTGTCTTTTTTTTTTCTAGCACCACGGAAAAGTAACGTAAGCGCTCTCCTTTTTTTTAGGTTGTTCAAACTTAAAGGGACAGTTCAACAATTTTGGTGTTGGTCTCTTTTCTCCACTTTAAACATTGTGTTGGAAAATCATACGACTGCAACTAAGAATTATGTTTAGTCTTTATAAATCTATGGTTCCCAACCTGGGACCGCCACTAACTGTCACTACATACATTTTAATGTTCTGTTTCATATGTGTATTTACTCTGCTAACTTGTTAAGATAAACCAAGAAAGACAAAATGAAAGAGCTGGAGGAGTTTTAAATAACTGGTCTATAAAACGCTAAAAAATTAGGGGAAAATACCCAAACGTTTATCTTTGCAGTCATTCAAAATCAACTAATTCTCATATTTGAGAAGTTAGAGATTTCACTAGATTAATGATTTAAAACATTTAACTCCATTTTAGCACAAAAATAATTTATAACATTTCTGTAATCTGACTCAGCAGATTAATAATAAATAAGAGACAAAAACTCCAAAAATATGTTGAATTATCCCTTTTAAGACTCGTTTTATGCATTTAAATCCTTTCTCTTTCACCTGCTTGATCCTCTTGGACAGCAGCAATAATAAAAGCATGTGTGTCTGCGTCTTTTGTAACGGCACTATCTGAAATGGCTCATGGCCGGGTTTCAACTGCTCTGCCCCTGTTTTTACTCGCGTGGTGTTAAGGCAGCCCTTCATGGCATGAGTTTTCAGGAGCAATGTTCTCGTCGACGGGTTGATGACTGATATCTTAACTCATTTGTTGTCGGCTGCCAATGTAACAGCTTGGATTAGAGGAATAAACAAACAAAAAAATAAATAATGAGCCATACATCACAGCTCAGCCGTGGGTGGCTTTGGAGGAGTTGATATTGGACACGATACAAGAGAAGACAAGTCATCAGGAGGGTTGTGACGACTGAAGTCCCAAAGTGTTTTATCGGCTTCAGTGGCAGCACCCTGTTAGCGTGGGACCAACATGATTAAGACAGAAAAATGTAGTAGATCAGAAATAATTAGTCTTGCATTTGCATTTGTGATTTCTCATTTCTGACATTGTCTAGCCAGGTCAACCAACACATCCAGATATTTTTTAAAGCATTGTTTACGTGTTGACAGAATACATTTTAAAAGAAGTAACCTCCCACAACCCTTCTGAGCAGAACGATGGAAATGATGGAGAACAGTGAGAACCCGACAGACGTGTGTCACATTATGTCCCTGTCTGTACACTGTATGTTTTAATAGTGAGTGATTCATGGTTTAATTATAGCTACATATGTTAAACTGAAAACATTAGCAGGCACTGCTCCTTCAATAAAACAACTGTAAAAACAGTTTGATTGAAGTATTAGTTTTAATATTAGTATAACTGTAAAAACAGTTTGATTGAAGTATTAGTTTTAATATTAGTATAACTGTAAAAACAGTTGATTGAAGTATTAGTTTTAATATTAGTATAACTGTAAAAACAGTTTGATTGAAGTATTAGTTTTAATATTAGTATAACTGTAAAAACAGTTTGATTGAAGTATTAGTTTTAATATTAGTATAACTGTAAAAACAGTTTGATTGAAGTATTAGTTTTAATGTTAGTATAACTGTAAAAACAGTATGATTGAAGTATTAGTTTTAATATTAGTATAACTGTAAAAACAGTTTGATTGAAGTATTAGTTTTAATATTAGTTTAACTGTAAAAACAGTTTGATTGAAGTATTAGTTTTAATATTAGTATAACTGTAAAAACAGTTGATTGAAGTATTAGTTTTAATATTAGTATTAGTCTGTTGTCTGAATCTGCTTTTATTGACAACAATCTTTGTGACTAATAGTGACCTGTTTTTATATTTTAGGTTTGAAGAACACTGCTCTGGTAAGATCATTTTAATACTCAAATAATTCATTAGTCCTCAGTAATTCTTAAACTCTACCTAACAAAAGTTAAAACAGTATCTCAGCTAATGTCTTGCTAAAATATAGCTATAGCTAGTTAGCCTAGCATAGGTGATGTAGCTAGCTTGTACCCGTAGCCAACAGGATTTTGCACTGATAGAAATATTTTTATTTTTCAAAAATGTTAACAAGTGGACATTGCATGTTTGTTTTTCTGAACATTAACACTTTATAGTTTCTGTTACCTAATGTAAATTCTGTGATATCTGAATATTCTCTGGCCAGACTATTACTAATCATCATTTTCTTATGTTAGAGCTAATGTTGCTAACTGTGACTTAGCATCCTTAAATAAATAGCTTGACATTTTGGGAAACATGTTTATTTGCTTTCTAGCTGAGTTTAGACCGTTAGCCTAGTTTAGCATAAAGCCTGAAAGCACAAAGCAGTCATGAAGTAGCTACAGCATGAAACTGCCCATAAACCCATGTCATGTCACTTTTTAATTTTTGTACAAATGAGATGTCTTAGTTAAAGAGTTTTAGGTAGTAAGTTGAAGGATTTCTTTAAACATTGTCAGGTCAGCTTCCAGTGTTTATAATGAACTAGGCTAATTGACTCTCGGCTCTAGCAGCATATTTATCTAACAGAAAAAACTCACTCAATCTTCTTATCCAACTAAAAATGAGCTTTCTCTAAGAGCCTGTGATGAGTTTGACTGTGTGTCTGACACCTGTTTCCTCTCTGTCTCCATCTTTTCCATCGTGCTCTGCTCTCTCTTCCCAGAAACCTTGTTAACCCCAAAAACCACTGTGTCCGACTGTTTTGTCCCCACAGTACATAAAAATATCCCTTCTGTACATAGAAAATATTTACACTACCTTTAGACTAGACTAACAACAACAACAAGTTCACAAACTCCTTTTAGTAAAAGTGACATTTGTTCTTTCTTTGTGTCTCGTCTTTTTATTCTAGTGAAACCCGTGAAAGTGTGAGCCACGCAACGTAAACGGCATGCGGTGGTCAAAGACTCTGGTGCGAAATTGTGCTCATCTTTTGATCTTTAGTTGTTTTTTTTTTCCTCACAGCGGAGCACGGACGCAGGAAATTAAAGGAATGAAACCAAATGAAGAGCGACTGGAGGAGGAGAAATAGGGAGACAGAAGGATAAAGAGAGAAAGAGATGGACCCGCGCTGAAGCAGCTTGTTGAGTCATGGCCAAGTGACTTACAGGTCGTATATGACCGCAAGGACTGTGTGTGAGTGTCTGTCTGTCTGTGAGTGTGTGTGCTTCAAAGTATGACAGCTTGCTTTGTGTCTGTGTGCTTATATTAAGTGTGAATGAGTTTCTAAATCTTCTCTAAAGTCTGAACATCCATGTGTACATACGTGTCTTTTTATGGTGCACGTGCTTTCATGTGTACTGTGTGTGTGTGTGTGTGTCAGAGTGAGGACTCGTACTGCAACAGTTCATAGAGTAGGGGTCCATCACGGTAGCGTATGCCCACAGCGCCTGGCGTTATGTACTGCAGGATGTTTATAGTCCTCCGCAGGCGCCTGTCTACGTAGTGGGCATCCCAGGCTGGGTAACGTTTCCTGGGCATGTCGATTTTTATAAGTGGGCCGTCTGCCTTGGTGGTGGGGGGTACTGACCTCACCTGAAAGACGGGGAGGCATGTCTCGGCCACATCCTCTTCCGTCTGTGACTTGGTCATGTGAGCCGGGGTGGGTGGTGCAGTGGGCGGGGCTGACGGGGGGAGGGGTAGACCCCATAGCAGCTGGGCGCAGCACGATGAGGCAGGACTTGGCTGGAGGTGGGCGGTGGCAGGGTGCAGGAAGCCGTAGTACAGCAGCATCACCAGGACACCCCCAGCGAACGTCAGATAGACGCTGCACAGTGCAGGGACGGCATAGGAGTCGGTCAGCAACGGGTCCCTATAGGCATACCTGCAGGACACACACGGGGTAAAAATCAAGTACACTTTTGTGAGTGTGCCCTGTGCGGACTAGCATGCAGATCCAGTACTCTACACTGACTTAGTTTGTGCCCCGCAGTGGCTTCTTATCAAGATATGGACTTCAAATATGTTGACATATGAATTATTTTATTCTGGATTTCTCTTGTTGTCAGAAAATCCAATGAAAAGACCAAAAACCCAATGCATTAGCCTGGTCTCATTACTATCAGACTTTCCCAGTCTGCTTATTCACTTCTACTGGAAAAACAACACATAGATGTATTGTTTAATGTTTCATTGTTTTCCTTTAAAAAAAAAACACAAAAAACACAAATACAAAAAAACCTTTGAATTGTAGTTTTCAGCATTATCTCTACAAGGGATGGAGTTTTACCTCCAGTTGATTATATCTGTAAAGGTGTTTTAATTTGAGTCTAACACCTTTTAACTAATTTTCCAAATTCACCACCCCTCTTTGAGTGGTCTAGACCTAGCCCTGTTGTTGAAAGCTCACTGTTACTTTTGGTCTTTTCATTGGAGTTTCTATCAAAAGGAAGAAGATTTAGTCTTCCTATAATTTCCTACCAACCTTTTCCTACCTTCTCTGGAATAATCTTGCAGATATGTCAGGGACGCTGTTTAGTTTTCTAAATTTGGTCGCCTAATCTGCTGCTGTCCACTCTTTAACCTGCCTCACTTCTCCATCTTTAAACTGCCATCATCCAGTTCTTCCAGGCTGCTTTCTCTGCCTCCACCAAGTTCAACATGCAAGATAATACTAATGTCACTTGAGCTACTTGGACTAACTCACCACAGCCCAGTGAGGATGGTGTTCTCTGCTAACACCACAGTGTAGTAAGCCACCATTCTGTAGCGCGTCCGTCCCTCTTTCACATTAAACCAGCAGAAGATGTAGACGATGCCAACCACCATGTTGAAGAGCACCTCCTCCCACTTGGACATACAGAAGTCAGTGCCTCCGTGCACCACCCAGAAGGCCATTGCACACCAGTGGATCACCACAAAGATGCCAAAATAGATGTGGAAGAGGGAGGCAAAGAGGGCGAGCGAGAGGACACGAGACGAGATGGTGAAGAGGCGCCAGAAAAGGTGCAGTAGTGCCCCACGATAGCTCATGCTGCGCTGGTCATCACGAGAATCTCGCAGCAGTTTGTGGTAGGAGGCTAGAACCCAGGCGAGAGACATGAGGGAGGCAAGGGAGGAGACGCCTACAGAGGAGGAGTACAACAGACGACAAAGAGTAGATGAGGAGAACAGAGGTGGGTGATTTAGTTGCTGACTTGTTTTCTGAGTCAGTCAGTCAGAACAAAGTCGAATCATAGTTTCAAGGTTCGTGAAGCAAAAAGTACATCTGACCACATTTATGTTGAGTCACTGTGGGTGTTTTGTGTAATAATGTGAGAACATCCTTAAATAAGAGGTAGAGTGTGACATGACAGAAACATTTGGTAATGATGCTTAATGGTATGAGTCTGAAAAATAAAGTTATTTCCAATGTCCCAGCTGCTGTGTGCGTCCACCCCCTGTACTAGTCACATATTTGCATTAAAGTAAAAGGTGTCCCAAAACTCTGGTGATGGGGATGAATAACACCCGTGGGTGGCCGCCTTGATGATACATTTCCTGGATGAATAAGGAAAAGGAGGCTGATGGACTTTGGCTATCACATCCCCCTAACACTTATGATTGTGCTTTCTTTCTGACACTACTTGAACAAAAGACACTGTGTGAAAATCCAACAGCAGCACCATCTGCAGCCACAAATTACTGAGCACAGTGTGTGCAAATTGCTAATTACTGTTTGTGCAGCTGTTGGTTTGTATATGCTTTGTGGGCTGTATGAAAACATGGTGTTGTGTTTGTTAAAATGGTAGGCAGTGTTCACGTAAGACTAGCTTCCTGGGCTTTTCAGACACCTTCTTCAGGACTCTTGAACTAAAGGCAGTGCAAGTTATGTGATCTGTGCTCCACTTACACTGCAGAGTCTCGGCTCGGTTCTCCTGAATCATGATGCAGAGCTGCAGGACCAGCTGAGGAGCAGACTCCAGGAAGGTCTCCAGCAGCCGCAGCATGTTCACGTCCGCGTACTCGAACATCATGGCCCAGTACCAGCGCCGCTGATGCTCCTTCTGCCGACGCGACATGACGCCCAGATAAAGCGTCCTGATGTACCTGCAGAGGGTCACAGGTATGAGTGCTAATGATACTAAACACTGTTCAGCTTTGTTGCTTTGCTTGCTCATAACTTCTGTTTTGAGCTGTATGATGGTGAAGTTCCCTGATACTACTGCAAGTACTGCGACTACTGTGGTCTCTAATCCCTGAGGATGAGCTACACCTGATAATGAGAAATTCAAACTAGAGCTGAAACATATATCAGGAATCCTATTAAAACTGCCAAATTAATTAAATTATTAATTAAATTTCAGATCTCCTCTCAGTCTAGTATTAATCATCAGTTTGATTTTCTGACAAAGTACCTTGTAGATGCCACACTGTGGGCAGTTTTCAAACCTTCTCCACAGCACACAGACTAAAACCTGCAGCCACCTTGAGAACTTCTACTGGGAAAACCACCATGCGTGTTGTCCCTGGAACATTATTACTGTACATGAAAATAAATGGACTTGTCCTATAAAAGTTCCTATATATTTATCGTTTTCTAACGTTGACTCTTAACGAATAAACAGCCATGGCATGATAACGATACGTACACACTGAGTCGATTTCTAGAACGGGTTAACTACAGTACGTGTAGGTAAAATAGTGTCAAGGCATTCTCTGCGTGTGTGTATGTAATTGTGAGTGCACACATACAGTACACGTGTATATGTACTGTACATATGTGCAAATGCACTTTACACTACTGTATGTGCATGAGTGTCACTGCATGCGTGTGCATGGGCTTCTACATTATGCATGTGGGGCTATTACAGCCATCTGGTTGGGAACATACAAGCTAACATCCACAGAGAGAACACCTTCACGCACATGCTCACGCCTGCTCCTGTGCGTGTATGCTAATGCTTCTACATGGACCATTTAAAGGAGAACGTGGCACAATTGTGGAGCTTTAACATATGATGATGTTTGTCCTTGACTCAAGTGCATTAAAGGATAAAGAACAAACATCCTTTATTTGACTTTTTTTTTAAAATCTATATAACTTATATTTAGGTTAAGGACTTAAAATATGCTGACAGTTGTTTAATACCCTGTTTCACACCATATGTAACAAATACAGTAGCTCCACCATCCCCACCACTCTCACTCCTCCATTTCCTTATATCCCCTTGATCTCTTTCCTCTACCCTCCCCCCTTTGTACTCCCATTGTGCACATGTAACCTTCCTTCTCTCCACAGCCTCTCCATCTTTAACCAATCTGTCTCAATCAGGTCGTACCATTTCCTCAGCTATAAACTCCCCCCATTTTCCCACCCCTTCTCCTCCTCCATCCTCCTCCTCCTCCTCCTGCTGCTTGCCCGAGTCTTCCAGGTGGGACGGTCCATTCTGCAGGCGGTGGGGGGTGATTACTGGGTGGGGTGGCTGATGGTGGAGGAGTGTGTGTATGCATGAGTGTTGGTTTAACCCTACAACCACAAAGACACCAAAGCTGGAACAGTTGAGTAGCACATCCCTAGCACAGCTGGATGTAAACACACACTCTGCTCTCCCTGCTGCCTGCCCAGAGGCAAGTGGACACCATTAAGGAGTCTTCCCAGAGCGAGGGGTAGGGAGGGAGAGTGTCCTTGTATAGAGGGCTAGGAGGCTGTAGACTAGCACACTTCTCTACTACTGCTTGTGCTGTCTAAGCGACACACACAGGAAGAATGAAATGAAATAGAAAGGTGTGTGTGTGTGTTTACAAGCAGAAGACTGTATGTGTATTTCTGTTTTTTCCCGCCAGTGCTTTTAGCACAACAATTAGCAGCTACTCTAGTCCAACTGTGCATATTTGTGTGTGTGTGTGTGTGTGTGAGTGAGTGAGTGTGACAGATAGAGTGACATAGCGAGAGGGAGATGGGTTGCCAGAAGCACAGATGCTTTTCGTCTTTGTACTCTCCATGCATGCTGACACTCATGGGAAGAGCCGTGACACCGTTTTTCCACTGGTCACACACGCTGACACGAATGACCACACACACATCAACACACACACTCAGAGCCCTGAAAAGACGCCCGACTGAGTCACACACCGTATAGTTAGGAACACATTTTCAGCACCATGGACAGTTTCAGTCAGCGAAACTCTTTTCTTAGGCTCAACTATGAAGTAAACTCATCTATACTGCAGTAGTAGTACTGTAGTAGTACTGTAGTAGTACTGTTTTCTCAGGGTGGACTCGTATCTTTCTCTTTTCCACTGCTGACTGTGATTGCTGAGTTAACTTTTCATTACATCAAACTCTAAAAAGTTCCTCTGGATCTCAGAGTTTTCCTCCCTGACTGTCTGAATTAATATCTATGGCTGCCACATAGGAGCCTAACTGAAGTGAGAGGTCACGGGGAGCCTTCCCCTGCCCTCCAGCCTGTCAGTCTGAAGCAGGCTTTCTTTTCTCCCGGCTTCACTGAGGAGACACATCACTCTTCCCATTAGCAGCGTTAAGTGTGTGTTAGAGAGCAGGGATGCAGTTTGGGGACAGCTCAGATTCTCCCTCCTACCTCCACACTTGTCCCAGCTGAAGGATGTGAATGGTGGCTTGCCACAGCCAGATGGTGGCCAGCTGCAGACGGTCCCTGCCGGGATACAGGCACCCCAGAGCCACCGCGCCCCGCTTGGTCAGCCCCTCCACCTCCCCGAGCCCCCCGCCGGTGTAGTCCTGCACGAACCAGCGGAAACTCAGAATCTGGACCAGGACCGAAGGCACCAGCACGAAGAAGAGAGTGAGGCCGAACCAGAGGTAGTCCTGCCTGCGGTAGTAGTCCACCGCCAGGCACAGGTCCGTGCCAACATCCCAGAAGAACACGAGGAGGGCGAGGATGATCCAGAGGCAGTCCAGCCACAGCTGCTCCCGGGGCGGGCAGTGAGTCTCCCGGACGCCGACCCCTCCGGCGGGCTGGCCCCCGCCGAGCAGAGAGCCGAGGCAGGCGGAGCGGCAGCCCCAGTAGCAGGCGGAGGAGCGGCAGCACTGACAGATGTGGATCGCGGCAGAGTCCAGCGGCTCCTCGGCGTCAACGTCGTACAGCTGGGCGAAGCCGCCGCCGCCGCCGCCGCACCCGACCCCGGCTTTGCCGCCGTCCGACTGCGCGGCCATGTTCCCCTTCCCGCTCCTGCCCTCCTGTGAAACGCACGACAACCGCACCGTGGTGCTTTCTCGCGGGGCGCGGATACCACGTCACTTCCCCGATACCTGCTGCCCCCTTCCCTCTCGCGCCGCGGCGACTGCTGTGTCTCTTTCCCGCCCGGGGCGCGAGGAGCCATCAGAGCCGGCGGCCGCGCGACGGCGGCTCCGCGTCTTCCTCGTGCGGTCGAGACACCGCCACCGGGCGCTCGTGAGCAGCAGCGGTGGTTTTAGTCCAGGAGCCCCGCATGCTGCCGGTCTGCGCGCGCGGTCATCCAGGGCGACGGGAGGCTATGACGTAATGCATCTCCCGCTGCTCTTAAGACGCGCGCGTGTGTGTGGATGTGTGCGTGTGAGTGTGAGTGTGTGTGTGTGTGAGTGTGTGAGTGTGTGTGGGGGGGGGGGGGGGCGAGCACCGGACACCGGACTCTTCTTTCCGACCACGACCTGCTCAGTCAACCGGAGGACCCCGACTCCTGTCTGTCATCCTACCCGCAGTCAGGCTGCAGGTACCCGGCATCCGCTGCAGCCCACGTCCGCTGCGCTCCTTTCCGCAGCTCCCGTTCCCTCTCTCTCCCCTCTCTCTCTCTCTCTCTCTCTCTCTCCCTCTCTCCCCTCTCACCCACTCTCTCTCCCCTCTCTCTCTCTCCCCTCTCTCTCCCACTCCTCCCTCTGCCGGATGACGACTTCAACCCCGAGTCCACATCTGCACGCGGGTACGTGCACGTGCACGTGCGTCAAACTATAGGGGCCGTGAAATCTCCCACTGCGCTGCACGGGAGCAGGATGATTGTTTACTGGCGAAAAGAGCAAGTTTCTGGAAGAGGGGAGGAAAATAAGCTCCGCTTCGATCCATCCATCAGTCATCTCTCCTCCTCCCAGCCGTCCAATATTCTCCTTCCCACCTCCCTTATTCCTCCCTCACACTCTCCCTCCATCACCCATCATCCCACCCAGTGGGCTGACTGGCTGTGACTCTGCCGGCTTAATCAGCAGTAACATATGTGTCTGCATGATCACTGCGAGGTCAGAGGATTCAGGAATGTGAGGAACTGGACTGGACACTGTGCACATGTATGTGTGAGGAGGGGTAGGGGCTGGAAAGCTGATGGGTGGATTTAGGATTTGGAAGAGGGATGGATAGACTGTGTGTATGTGTGGGACAGAGAATGAAGACACAGGAGAGAGGGTGAAAGATTTAGGACCTGCTGGAGAGATGAAAAGGGCGTGTCAGCAGCAGAAGAGGCACAAAATACACAGCGCTGAAGGAAATACTGATGGATGGCATCAACAGAAGGAAGAGAGGCATTTAGGAGTTTTAAGGAAACTGAAGTAATGAGGGGGGAATCGCGTGAGGATGTTGAAGGTCAGAGGAAGGATTAACGATGGAAAGAGACGGATGTGAAGAGTAGAAAATAATAGAAATACTCAGAAAACAGACGAGGGAGACGATGAGAGTTAGAAGAGAAGAAGGAACATTTTAAAATCAAGTCTAAGCCCGTAAACGTCCCTTTGAAGTTGTGCGAGCTGATCAAAACATCATCAGTATTGACCTGAAACGTGTCCATGCAGCCACCGAAGACACACACACACACACACACACACACTCTTTATCACACACACTTACTCCTCAGAAACATGTTTACGTGCGAGCACTTTCTCCCTCGCTCTGGCCGTTGGAGATTAGCCTTTCTGTTGTCATGACGACCATGGCTGTGCAGCTGAAGGACAGGGAGAGGGAGTAGATGGTTGCATAGCTGTGTGTGTGTGTGTGTGTGTGTGTGTTTGTGTGCAAGCGAGAGACAATGCAAGTGAGTGACAGCAAGACAGCGAGTTATTCAGCTGCAGCTCCGAGTGCGGGCTATTTTTCCCTGGCACGCAGACTTAAGGCCAATTACACCAGATATTTAAGAGATGCAGAGAAACAGAACCTGAGCACCTGCAGATGCACGTGTCGGCAGAGACCTGGAAAGATGTTTGGCTCTCTCGTGCAGATAGCGGGTTTATGAAGGTTCGGAAAAAGTCAAGGTTACACAATGTCGCATCTACACACACAGGAAAAACACATAAATCTAAACAAACTCAAACTTTCTCTTGCTGTTTTGCAAATAAGAGGCTCAGTTTGCCATGAATACCACATGCAATACTTCTGGTAGGCAGTACGGAGTAACAGACACATGACATTAGACAAAAATTACACATACACACCTTCCAATATACAATATTTATCCAAATGAATTAACAAAAACATCAGAGGATACAAGACCAAATTCTTCTTGTGTCCTGACGATGCTGTTCAAGATAAAAAGAAACCAGCAGCAGCTCCTGGATCAGCAGTAAACCTCAAAAGATCAAAACAACGGCCGTGTTCTGGGTTGATGTGAATCAGGAAGTTCCAAAATGAGAGTTTTAATCTGGCTGTGATTGAAGACAGAGGGAGATAAGGTGCAGATGTAATTAGGCAAGACAAATATTCCACTTGACTTGCTCTCAAACAAGCAGAAATGTGTACAGGGCACAAACCACGCCGAGAGTTTAGACACAAAACTCTGTGTAAGACTGAAGCTAATTGGTAAAGTTTGAAAAAGAGACACGCAGAGGAGAGTGCAGAGTTTTAGAAGCACTCATAGGAAAATACTGCATGGACGTTTAATTGGAGCATTATTTGGCTCGACGTGGAGACGACACAGCTGAAGATGATGTGAGCACAGTAGGAAGAAAAACTGGGAAGGACACAGGCCACGTCCAGACTTCAAGTGCTTAGAATCAGTAGTGAGAAGAAAGTAAATACATTTCAAACGTTAATAATGTAAGAATAGAAAGAAAACCACTCCCCAAATGACCAGAACAAATAAACACATATTTATTTATATATTATATTTAATTACAACGAAGCAGCAGCGTTTTTTTTGTTTGTTGAGTTTGGTTGTGTTGGCTGATTAGGAGCTATACACAGTGTGTTTCACTAACTTCTCAGTGACAACTTCACATCATCATCATTGATGTTGGTACCGTTCGGAGACCTGAGATGATCCCCAACGTAACTCCAACCTCTTTCAACCAGAGTCAAAACATGTGCTGAAGTCAGAGCACACAGTTCCTGTCAGTGTTACCGTCTATTTCAGTACTGGATTATTATTTCAGTGAATGAATGTAGGCAGCATTTTAATGTTGTAGCTGGTTGACGTAGCACCACCTGTAACCACTGAATTACATTTTACATTTTATTTTGCGCTACATTGCATTAAAGGGCAACTTCACCAATTTTCAATTAGCTTCCCATAGTTCTAGCTTGGAGAGTACATGTACTGAATGGTATTACAACTTCCATCTTAAAATAAATCTCTGCTTCTTGCTTTAAAAACCATCCAGAAGACATCACCTGGAGAATTTATTTCAGCTAGAAGCAGAGAGAGACTTTAATGTCATTCCTATATACTTCTCAAACTAGAACCATTGGGAGCAAGTTGAAAATGTAGTGAATTTTTATTTAGCAGCACAGTGTAGGAATCAATGCAACCAGCTCTCAACTCTTTTATTAATAGATTAAAATGTAATGCATACTGTCAGAAAAGGTTGATGGGCTAAAAAACACAACAGTTGCTGCAAATTGTACCTACATAAAGTGATATACAAGCAATTGTATACAAGTAAATGTAAGTAAATGTACATGGTTACATTCCACCACTGAAGGCTGTCATGGTCTGACTTCTGCATATCATTAGAGAGAGACTATACACCATAATCTATAGGGAGACTGACTTTAAAAAAAAAAACCAGTAATTCAGATGAGAAAAAACTGCAGAATTTGAAATATCAGTCACCTTCATTAACTTTTTCCAGCGCTTTAAATGAGTTTGTTTGAAGTTGATTTATGTCAGAAAATGACTGCAGAGCTGAAAACAGCAGTTTGTGACAAAGGACGTCTTTTCCTCTCTGCAGCCTGAATGAACCATTTTCTCTTCCAGGGTTTTATGACTGATTATGAGGAGAACCGCTTAAGTGTTGATGACTTTCTTGCTCCTTTGGGGGGATTTTCTCGAGAATTAATAACAACGTTGAGAATAAGTAGGATGGAGAGGAGGTCCTGTAGCTTCTTCAAAACTGAAGGATGTTTTAGTGTCAAGGTCAACAAGTACAGATACATTGCCTTCTTGTTTCTGATTCTGAGACAAATGAACCCTGAACAGTTAGTGAAAGTATACAGCTATGGGGAAGCGTAAAGGAAAGAGAGAGTCATTCTCAAACAATCACTTCCCCTATTACTGCAAGAAAACCTGAAAAGATCAGTGAACATTTAGCCTGTTTCTAGTTTCATACTTGAGAGGATGTCAGGCACCACCTGACTACACACGGGTGAAACAAAACAAAAAATGCAAAAATAACACATGAGAGCAGCTTATAAAACATGATAAATACGAGCTCTTTACTTGTACTGATCAGTTATGTCGTTGTAGAATAAGAAATTATTTATCAAACTCCAGGTTTTGTTGCTTCTCTGTGAGTTCAGGATTACTGGGAGTCATTTGAATGTTGGGTTTATTTCCTCAAACACACATAAGTAAGAATATGTTACACTAAGTAATAAACCAAAATAATGTGTTGAAACTAGAACATCCAGTAAAACTGAGCCCTGTTAAAGACATTACCTCAACATTAGGGTATAAGACAGGACCACACTGAAGCTGGCGGCCTGTTTTAAATGGTCTGTGATCCAGCATCGCTTTTGTCCTTGTTGATTAGTAAATGTGTAGTTTGTCTGAGTATAAAGAAGCTTTTAGGGTTGGCCGTGGTGTTGAATGAATGTAACCTCCTCTGTGCTTAATTTTATAAACTCTCCAAGCACTCTATTTTTTTATTACAACCAAAATTTCAACCTAAACTATAGTGACAGAGCAGCTATTGACCATGTTTTTTGTGGGCTGGCCTTGTTACGAGGCACAGGGTCGACTTCAGTGCTACTGATTGGAGCATATTAATGACAGGTAGCAAGCTAGGCTAATGTGCCTCCCCTCATTCCTCGCTAATTCTCATCAAATCTTACTTTTTGTTCGTGCTATTTTAGCACCTGCTGAGTCACTGGCGGCTCCCACACACTCAGTATTGTGTTCATCCTGCTTTTATCAAAGGAGAGGGGTCTGCTTAGCTGTCTGTCTATCATAGATCTATTTGTGGTGATGAGAAATTTATTAAATTTGTCATTAAAAATAAAACAGAACAAATGTACAGAGTCATAGAATAGCACCATAGCTCTGGTGTTGGATTGACTCAGACAGGTTAACACCAAACTGTACCTCAAATGTCTGATATTAATAGTCAGTGTGAGCCAGTGACAAGTAGTTCTTCTGAATTCTGTGTAGGACTGGGTGTTAACTTATGACTCAACAGAGCTACAGGCCTTTACAGCACACACAAAATTAATTCTGTTCTAAATAATTAGGCGAGGAAGTGTGAGGAGAAATAATATTAGTCTCTCCCTTGTTGATGGAAAACGATGTCCTCGCTGCCGTGTCACCGACAGCAATTAGCCAGCAGTTATGGGAGACTGTGGTGGGAGTTTGGAGGAGCGAGCCACGCTGCAGCAAACAGTGTGATCGAGTCCACTGAAAGTGACGAAACGTATCAGACTCCACAATCTGCTGGGGTGTAAATATGTTCACACTGCAGAGAGACGCAGTTGGATCTTTGGTGCACTGCGCGGTTAAAAGCATGTTTGAAAATAACGGAACAAATTTCACTGTTAGATGCTTTATTTATTGCGAGCCAACATGCGTGGAGAGAGGATCAAGGATGATTTTTTTTTTTTACTGTCTCATGCTGAATTTTCAGCTTGATCTCTATATTTAAACTGTTCTTACTGTGGTACAGTTTGTGATTTAAAAACCACAGACTGGTAACCTTTAACATTTCTGTCTTGTTTCCCACACGGGTATTACTCTGGGCATTTCTGTTTGTGTGTTATAGAGAAACTCATGATTCCTTTTACTCGTCAGTATCAAAGGTCCAGAAGTGAACTTTGTCACTGCAGATAGAGCACAGTGCTTTATGGTTTTCATGTTGAATCCCTTTTACTCACTAAAAGGAAACATACTACACAGAGGAACCGTTCTGGTGACAAACAGTTTTTGACATAAAAGGACAGGCTCGTGCACAATGTCAGGATCAGACTGGAACTGCAGTCTCTCTATCATGCATGAATGGGAAGTAAGTTAAAGGAAAAATTTGTTTGTTAAGATATTTATTTATTCATGCATTCTTATGCTTCTATTGCAAATGTTAAAGTACATCCATGAGCTGATTAGCTTAGCTTAGCATAAAGAGTGGAAGTTACCATGCACAGCTGAGAAATAGTCTTGCAACTTGTCTTTTTTTATTTTATACATATTAAATCAAAGAGACATACCTTATTTGTATGCTTTAGAGATGCTAGTAGACAGGTTTTATTGGCTTGTTGCGTTATTATTAATATCTATTGATTGTTGGTTTATATTTACCATTTATACACAAGAGTAGTAGGATAACTCTCCCATCTTAAGTTTGATAATAAGCATATTTCCCAAAAGGTCAGACAATTTCTCTTCTTGTTGTGAAGCTCAAAATATTCCAATCAATAATTCTTGAATGCAGCTTGTAGTGTAGAGGAATAAATGTTATTTTGTGATTCTTAGTCCCCAGATTACGAGCCGACGCTCCCTGTTTCAGAGAAGTCTAATCCCCTGACGCGTGACATCGACCGAGCTTCAGCCTGTTGCGTAGTGAAGATGTTACAGGCATGTGATGCACAGATGTTTCAGGAAGAGGCAGGAAGCAGCTACCAGGTAAATGTCAGGAGTCAGAGTTTTAGATAAACAATCAACTAAGGAAATCATAATTTAAATGTCATTTACAGAGGCTTTTGAGTGACCAAGTAGTGAAAACCATGGTGGAGGTTGCTAAGAGGGTGGAGCTCATTCTCAAGGTGAGACCTGTCTGTCTGACTGTCTGTCTGTTCATCAGTCAGTCAGGTGTGAGGTCACACTGTGTCCTGTGCTTCTTTTACAGGCTCCTGAGGACGGCCTTGTTGTACTGAGTGGTTGTGGGACTTCTGGTCGTCTTGCTTTTCTTACAGCGGTAAATGTCGTCCTGAGAAGCAAATTTCACTTGTTTTTTGGGAAAAAATACTTTCTGTGTTGTATATTTTGTGTATACTGTGTTGTTAGTCAAGCTTTAACAGAGATCTGAGGGAGCAGAAGCAGAGTCCGGTCTATTCCTACATCGTTGCAGGAGGAGACAGGTAGGTCTAGAATTACAGAGTCAGCTTGTTAAATTTATATCTATAAACTCTACCTGCTACCTGTGGCAGCACATCTCTGGCCCCTGTCATTTTCCCCAGAGCACTGTTTTCCTCCCAAGAAGCTCCTGAAGACGACCCCACACTGGGTATGCTCAGTCTGAAGAAGGTCAGGGACATGATGCAAAGTATGGGTGTTTTTCTTTTATCAATGCTCCAACATTTGACCACTGCATATTTTTGGTGCCCTGCAGGTGTGTGAGGGAAAGAAGCGAGTCTTGTTCATTGGTATTTCATGTGGACTATCTGTAAGTCACTATCATTGACCACAATCTGGATTCTGTGTAGGACAAGGTCTTACCTTTGTCAATTTGCAGATAATCTTTTCTGTGCACGTGTGTTGTCTGGACTCTAGGCTCCATTTGTGGCCGGTCAGCTGGACTTCTGCTTACAGGAACCTGACGTTTACACTCCTGTACTCGTTGGCTTTAATCCTGCACATCAGGCTAGGTGTGTATGAGTGTGTACATGCACCTCATCCTGTTCAAAAGTGGCACATTGTACAACAAATAGACAACTAGGGATGACTTTTCCCCTTTGTTTTGCATCAACATAAAACAGTGTGTTCTGAAATGTGTAGGGACGAGCCAATACCTGGCTGCTCATTCACTTTTTACAGTGTGGTGCAAAGGATGCAGGAGCTTGCTAAAAGTCAAAAGGCTTTCCTCATCAACCCAACAGTTGGGGTAAGAACCTCTATTTGTAATAATTGTAATCTAGAACACACTATTTGACTCCTTTAGTAACTGTTCAGGTTGCATTTGTGTCAAGTGTCATAATTTGAATAAAACAGCGTTTATGTACTTTGGCAAATGACTGTGCTTGTGTGTGTGTGTGTGTGTGTGTGTGTGTGTGTGTGTGTGTGTGTGTGTGTGTGTGTGTGTGTGTGTGTGTGTGTGTGTGTGTGTGTGTGTGTGTGTTCAGCCTGAAGCCATCAGTGGCTCTTCCAGGATGAAGGGAGGCAGCGCCACTAAGATTCTCCTGGAGGTTGTCCTCTCGGCTGCTCATGCTGCTACCTTCTCTAACATACCCATCACACGCAAGTAGGCCCGGGCAGAAACTCTGAAAAGCTTTGATAAGACAAATACTAAATATTTAGTATTTGTCTTAGTTCTACATTTATTATTTAGCACATTTAGACATTTTAGGCAAAAGTATCAATCATGTCCGGATGTAAATGAAAACCAGCTTCAAATGTAGAAGAAAAGGTTCTAATATAAAGTTGTTATAATAAACAGGCAAAGTGGATTTAGGGATATATACTTGTACACAGACCACGTCAGACGGCCAGACTAACTTTCTGTTGCTTCTGATCTGTCACACAGTATGTTTACCTCATATCTCTCTCTGAACTAATGATATGCAGTAGATGGAAACACCCAATAATAACAATAATAACAGTGTCTGGATCCAGCTCATTTTAGTATCACATTATAAAACATAGTAGTCTGTGTTTCCTAGAAGATTTTACACATTAAACAGGTTTCAAAACCTGGACAGTGGGTCAGAGATAAACTGTTCTCCATCTGTATTGTTCTTCGTCCTGACCAGTACATCACCTCTCTGCACCATGCGGGCAACATGCAGTTTCCACAGTGATTGTTTGTGTTGAATAATCTGCAGCAAATTTTGTCTAACAGCTGCTTGAAAGATCTGTCTGATCTCTTTTGAAACTTGGTTTTTAACATTACTAGTCACCTGTGCATTTAGTAATATCAGCACTATATATTCACATTATGCTTGTTCCCCATAAACTGCATGAGGATGTTAAAATAGGTTGCATCCTGAGTGCCCTGCATGCAAACCAACAGAGCAACCACAGTATTATTGTTGTGTGCTGCTGACCTCTAGAGGTCAATACAGAAAAGAAACACAGTAAAAAAAACGCAGTTTTTACCAATTACTCTATGTAGTGTATAATACTGTAATCATACAGTAATCAAACTGTATTCATATTCCATACTAGGTTAGGTGTTTGAATACCATTAAACCTTCCAAAGTAGCAGAAATGTTTGATGTTACCTCTTTTGTTTTTCTATCAGCGGCATCCTGCAGCACATTAGAGCATATGGGAAAACTCTGGATATCACATATGCTCAGAGTGAGGGAATAACTGCACTGGTCGAGGCAGCAGGACAAAGGTGAAGCTTCCTGTTTCACTGCAACAATAATGACATTTATAATGTGGATTATCAGCTTCTATAGCACCTAGATTTGACCTGTTCTGAATCCGATAGTCTGCTACAGTTCTGTTCTGTATATGTTTCAGTTTGCAGTGTGGGAGGTCTATATGTTACTTAGGATGGGGCTCCCAGGCTCTGCTGGGCCTGATTGATGCCAGCGAGTGTAACCCCACATTTGGAGCAGGTAAGTGTGATGTGCTCAAAAACAGCAGCAAAACAAAATATGAAAGTCACTTACATCTAAAACCCAGTATGCAGTACATAGAGTATGTTTGTGTGTGTACTTGTATTTGTGTATGTACGTATATTTGTGTGGTCTTTGTGTGTGTCAGACTACGACGACGTGCGAGGCTTCACCAGCGGAGGCTACAGAGAGCTGAACAACAGTGATGGCCCCTTAACTTCACTGGTGTGTGAAGGGAAACAATAAATTAGCGTCTGTTTAATTTGAATTAATGAACAATGAAGTAAGATAAAGTAATTACTGCAAACAAAGACTTTAACCATTGTATGGTGTTTAACAATGACATACAGACTCTGCTGATTTAATGTTTCTTCTACAGACGTACTATTAGTGCTCATAACATGAACATTTCATTTCTGTTTCTTGTCTATGAGGCCTTAAAAAGTCTAAAAACACTGTACAAGGCCTGACAAAGTATTAAAATGTCTGAAATCCAGGAAAAGCCAATTAAAACGACATCCAGCTTTTTTTACACTGTATAATGACACATTGGTCTCTTTGGTGTGTGACTTGCAGATCAACCGAGAACAGGATTAATATAAAATACACCCTGATGTACCTGCTTTATGAAACACAGTTGTACTTAATACCAAGATTTTATTAATCTGCTTTAGTCTGTTTTATTTTACTGTCGGTAGGTCTCTTAATTTAGTCTTCAGTTCTTCTCAGTCGCACTTTTTTGACATTTTGCTATTACTTTTTTATTCATATTCTATATTTCACCATGCAGTGAGTTATTCTTGTCACTCTCTACTGTGCTGTTGTTTCTTTCTGGGGAGTGAAGAGACCACAGACTTTAAACATCGCTATTCCAACCATAGAAATGCTGAAAACCTGTATCATAGCCCTTTATATCAGCACAGTGCAGAGAATTTCTAAAGAGATTATTGTGATTGAGATGTGTCTGGTATTCCAGTGTTAGCTGTTAGCTTGCTAGCTGCAACTAGCCATGCAAGTAGACCCTACCAACCACCACTTGCTGTAACTGACAAGGATGGATCCTGCAGTTGTTACTTTCATCCAGAAAACATACCTCTCTTACTATAATATTCTGTATAAATAATACATTTTATTTCTTTCCTTTAGGGTCCCGCGTTTGGCATCTCACATGAGGACTTTCTGCATGTGGTTCTGCCCAATCTTAATGACCAGGACACAGTTCTGCTTATTTACACACACTCTGGTGAGACTTTTTATTTTATTCTGTCCAGATAAAATCAGCACGTCTCAAAAGCTTCTCTCCACAGACGATGTCAGTGAAGTGGTGAAGTTGGCACGGAGGGTGAGAGAGAAGACGTGTAACCTCCACGCTGTTTATCATCAGACTGACGGAAACACTGCAGCATCTGTACAACAGGTATCTATCTATCTATCTATCTATCTATCTATCTATCTATCTATCTATCTATCTATCTATCTATCTATCTGTCTGTCTATCTATCTATCTATCTATCTATCTATCTATCTATCTATCTATCTATCTGTCTGTCTATCTGTCTGTCTGTCTATCTATCTATCTATCTGTTTTTGCAGGAGGACATTAATAGGCTGTGTTTATCTACACTACAACTCACATGGCCGTCACCTGATTCAGGGAGAGTACTAGACATGGTAAAACACACACATGGACACACACACGGTGATTCAGTGACTCAGTGGAGATGATAAATAACCGTTTTAACACATTTACTCTCTTGCTATTTGTCTTCCACAGAGTATTTGGCAGAGCTACATGAATGAAAATGTTAAATGTGAAAGGACTAATTTTATCTTCATTGATTTTTTGCATCATGGGTTATATTTTATGCTTTCACTGCTTCCCCTAAGTCCAGGTTATGTAAAAACATGGGAAAGAAAGTCAGTTCCTTCTTGCTCTCAGCAGTGGGAGCTGTCCACTAAGCTGGTGCTGAACGCTGTGAGCACCGGAGCTCACGTCTTAAAGGGGAAGATTTTCCAGAACCACATGATCGACGTGCAGGTCACCAACAGCAAACTGTACCACAGGGCCACACGTTTACTCCAGGTATATAAAATAAAACCATTTGAGGTTTTGACTATGACTAGAAACAATGGAATGACCATAAACTGACATGCAGTGGAAGAAAGTTTTCTGGCCCTGGCCTCAGATTATTCTCTGATTTTGTGTTTAATTAACAATTAATTTGTGTATGTGAACCTGTTTTTGTGCCGTAACTTGATCCTCTGCAGTAGGACAACGGTAAATAAAGGTTCATCCTTTGCATAAAGAAAACTCAGAAGAGTATGAAGGTAAACACTTATTAAATCATAGATGAATATAGGTGATCTCTCATCCTCCTTGCAGAAGCTGTCTGGCTGTTCTGCGTCACAGTGTGAGGAAGCGCTTCTGAAGGCCGTCTACCAAGTTGACGAGCTGTCAATGACCATTACATCCTCTGCTATTACCATACACACACACACTGCCAGAAACAGGACCAAGGTAAGGAGGCAGTAACCTGCATGAGGTTCAGTGACGTAGACTTGTTGTGATAAATCTGGTCTATGTGCAGGTGGTCCCTCTGGCGTTGGTCTGCCTGCTGACTGGTTGCTCTCTCATGGAGGCGAAGTCTCATTTGGAGCAGCGGCCCATTGTAAGGGAGGCTGTGGCTGTGACAATGATGTCATTGTCAAACTCAGTCGCTACTCACATTTAGCACATTCATTATGTAAACCCAAAATGCACTATTCTGTTTTGAGGTATTAGTTAGCATTTTGTTATCAGAAGCCGGAGGTCTGTTCATAATGATCTGCAGATACACTTTGTGCATCTCAGATAATTCAGACAACAGTGTTTAGAAATGAGTTGTTAAAAAATGCACAATAAAATCTGAAACAACACAGTGATTTTGTGATAGGAAGACTTTTGTATTTCTTTGTATTTTATTTGATTATGTTATAAATGTGAGTTGAATTGGGTGGAACTGCAAATCTTGCACATCAATATACCTTTAATAATCCAAAACCTCTGTAAAGACATGAGGCATTTGAGTTTTTGATGTAAAAATAAACTGCAAAAGTTATTGAGTGTCTGAGTTTTCTCCCTTTGTTTTGTAGCAGTCTTCTGCAGCTACAGACTCAGCTGTATTTCTCAGCATGATGTAAGTCAACCTCAATCCCTGCACAGCTCAAAACGCGCACACACACACGCACACGCACATGTGCTGGATTAGAGTGACGTGTGGGTGCATCTTGAGAGAAGTTGAGCAGCTTTGGAAACACCTTTGGAGCAGAGCCAAACACAGCAGGAAAGCACAGAGCAAAGTCAGGAAGGTAAAGTGGACATCAGATCTGGAAAAGCACAAACAGTAATACCAGCATTTATAAGAACACCTCTGAGGTAATAGTAATAGCTGATGTAATGTCCTTCAGGTGTTCACCCAGACTCTCATTTACTGCACCCCTGTGTGGGTATCTATCTATGCATGCAGGATGTTTTGCTTTTATTTGCTTAGAGGTTCAGATTTCTGCTCCTGCCAACATGATACAAGGGAAGTGAACAGAATTTTATTTGTGGTACTGACGTCCTTCAAACATCATATTTAAAAAACTCAATAGCAGCATCTCTTATCACTGCCACAGATAATCCCCAGAGCTCACTGTCAAGGATTTTTGTAAGGGCAACTTTTCAGCAGAAAACCTTTTAATTGAAAACCGTACAGTACCAGAAATAGATTTCCATTTGTAGCTTGACGTGAAATAATGTTAGAATCACATTAATTAAACCAATGGAGGAAGGTTTTAATTTAAACACTCTCAGGTGAAATAATGTGAAAATCACCAACTTGTGCATTTATTTTATTTATATCAGTATAATTACATTAATGTTTCATTAGCTCTAAACACATGATGATTGATTGATGGACAGCCAAACCGACCAACAGCAGCATAGGCACACTCCCCCTCTTGGTACCACAAATTGGAGGCATTTGTCAAACTAAGGAATAAATGATTTATGTTTTACACAGTCCTGAACCCACACAGTTAAAGAGTGAACCTGGAGTCCAGCTCACTCAGCTTGGATTGGGTCACATCAGATATAATTATTCCTTAAAGGGTCTTACAAAGTATATTTTTTCAGCATTTTAAAGAGCAGCTTCAATCCAGGCTCTTTAAAGGACTCTCTGCTGGAGTGCCCTTGACAGAAAGAAACAAAAGACAGCCACTTAACAGAACTCTCCCCCTCCGTGTCTGTCGATCTACCTTCATATAACCATAGATACAGTAAGGCATCAGTAACACGCTTCATTGTGTTGTTCCAAATGGTTGGTTATGCAAAACCCACCTGAATCTACAGGTCGCAACACACATCTAAGAAACGCTCTGAAATGTACAGTAAGCGTCAGACTTGTCTCCTGGCGTTCAATGTGGAGTGTAGAGTGTATACAAAAAAAATGTATACTTAAATAATTGGACTATATAAGTGTAACCAGGTACAGCTGCTGGAACACATTTACATGCTTAAAGGGGAAACGCATCCTGCGTGTTAAAAATACAAAAATCAAATATAAAGCCGCTAAAATACAGTTTGTGATTTGCTCCGTGTTTACCTCTGTTGTCCATGTTTATGCTAAGCTAAGGTAACTGTCTTATGGCTTTAGTTATATATTTTAGTTACAGATACAGTATTTGTATCTATGTTTAAATAAGAAGGTGTTTTCCCAAAATGTCCAACTATTTCTTTAAGGTAATGAGATTAAATCGCACCGCTTGAGTAGATTTAAACTGACAACTGATTAAAGCAGGTTGTTGAGTAATAGTTTGGAGATGACCTTTCAACAACAAACTGGCTGTCCAAATCCCTGAGAATCCAGCAAAGTCCAAAAAAACCAACAAGACAAAGAAATTAACTGACAAATACAATAAAAACAAAGTATTGATACACGGTTGTGTCAAACAGTCTTGAACAGCAACTAACATCAAACTGATTTTAGAGGTATATTAATGTCTTTCTGATTTAATAAATCAGTAAACCTGGGTTACACTGATCACAAACAGCTGGCAAAGATGCTTTTTGTTCGAAAAATATACTGTGGACATATCCTTTCATATGTACACTTTACTTCAAAAATATACAATTAACAATAACAAATATAATTCATACGTTTAAATAGAACAAGTGGTTTCAAGTTTCAAGAATCTATGCTGTCTGCTCGTAAATCGAATCTGGATTTGTAAAGTGCTTCAAGTGTTCCCGCCTCTGTTTTTGGTTTCAGTTTTCTACACATACAGTCTCTGAATGGAACAGCAAAGGTTTTGGGGTGTTATTCTCTTCTTAGGTGTGAATTCACACAACTAGCACACGACTCACAGTTTTGGTCTCTGAGTGAGTTAAAAGTCATCCACTCTCTTTGGGTTTGTGCCGTCTGATCCTGCCTGGGGACCGGCTCCTCCCCTGGCCTCTACCAGCACCGGCGGACACACCTGCAGCCATTTTGGGCACTTCGATGGAGTTTTGGATTGAATCAGTATCGATGTCCTCCAGGGAGCCGGGCTGGGACTCCACAGATGTTCGGGTGAACTGATGGAGGAGAGCAGCATCCTCCTTTTTGTTGCTGTTCAGCTCCTCATCTTCCTCCTCAGGCTTGAACTCCTGCACAGCATCTTCCACAACCTCCTCCTCATCTCCACATCCTCCTTCCTCCTCCTCCTTGTCTCCTGTGACTCCAGCACCTTCACGTCCTGATTCGTCTGCACTGGTTTCACTTGCACGTTTGCAGTCGGTGTCTGAGTCTTCGGCGTCGGCCTCCTCTCCCTCAGTCACACAGACGGCTGGAGTTGCCCCCTGGCCCAGAGGGATAAACAACATAACAGTAAATTATCAAATTAGCTGGGTAGCGCTGGGGAAGCTAAGTGTCACTAATTGCAGCTACAAATGAGTCCAGGAAGGCTGCAGAGAGAAACGAAATACCTCAACTGGTTTAAATTCCTGTTTGTGTTTGTGTGAATCTAAGGCTCCGTAAAACATACTGATTTTCTTAAACAGTTGGTGAGTGACAATAACAGCAGACGTCCTCGGTGGAAGCACTGAGTTGCTGCCAAACAAAACAGATTTGTTCATTCTGTATAATTGGATAGCAAGATTATCTTTTCCCACAGGCTTGGAATTAGTGGCGAGGCTGCAGTAGGTCAGATTCCTCTGTGAGCTACAGTAGACTTTAACCCTGCGGTCACGTCCAGGCGCTCAGTGGTGTTTTAAAATAGAGTGGATGGTGTTCCAGTCAGTGTCTGCCATACAGCTTTTAAACATGCATGTTAAAAATACCTAGCCGTGTAAAAGAAGGGAAAATAATGCTACAAAGGGATGTTAGTCAGTTCTTTTCATGTTAGTATGAGTTGCTAAAATCACTGTCGTGTGCAAATACATCCTCTTAAGATAGTAGGTTTAAATTAATCCATTCATTATTTGGTTATTTTATTTATTATTGTTATTATTTCTGACAATTGTAAAACTATCCATCCACGATTTGCATTTTATTATCACATTTTGAGTAATAAATTGACCTTTTACCCAGTGTTTGTGTAAAACTTGCATCTGATCACGTCCTTACGTGTCTGAAATATTCTCTATAATCATCAACAATTCATCAGTCATTATGTTAATTGACTGATTTTTTGACAGCTCCCACTTGTTCTTGTGCTCATGTTTAAATACATTGCGCTTATATCCAGTTTACCTGTGTTGGTGAGGCTCCTTCCACCTCTGACACCTCCCCTTCCTGCTCCTCGGTCTCTCCTCCCTTTCCGTCTTCGTGAGACTCCCCCTTCTCCCTCGTCCTCATCCTCAGCCTCTGCAGAAGTGCTGACGTTTCCCTCTGCAAACTCTTCCACCAGTGTTGATTCTTCATTTGCTGTATTCTTTGCAGCACTGTCATCCTCTGTCTCCCCAGACACTTCTTCCTCTCCACTTTCTCTGCCTGTCGTTTCTGCCCCCTCCTCCTCCTCCACCTCCTCCTCCTCTTCACCCTCCCCATGATCAGTGATTTCTTCTTCACCTCCTGTTGCCTCTTTCACCGTCTCCTTGTCACTCTCTTCTTCTCCAGTTCCTGTCTCTTCCTCATAGTCTTCCTCCCCCGTTCTCTCCTCATCATCTGCCGTTTCATCCTCACCTGTTTTGTTGCTAGTGTCCTCAGCCTCTTCTTCTATTTCTCCATCTCCCTCTTCTGCTTTTTCGCTCTCCTCATCATTTCTGGCAGTATGGCACTGGCATTCTGCCTCTTCTTCTTCTTCCTCCTCCTCCAGCTCTTCATTTTCTGATGCCTCATCTTCCTGAACTCCCTCGCCTCCTGTTCCACCCTCATCCTGCTCCTCTTCCTCTACACTATTTCCCTCCTTTTCAGCGACTACCTCCTCCTCTTCTCCTGCCTCACTGCCATCTTTTGCTTGTTCTGCCTTCTCACCTTCTTCTGAAGTTGTCTCCTCTAAAACATCAGCTTTGACATCCTCTTTGGTTTCATCTTCCTCCTCTTCCTCCTGCACTACCTCTAAGTTCCTTTCCTCCTCATCATCGTCCACCTCTTCAGGTTGGGGTACAGCAGCAGGTGATGGACTTTTCTTCAGCTGGAGTATCTTAAGGAGATCAAACTCCATCATCACTGGTGCTTCAGCGGCCATTGGGTTAGTTTTGAGAGGCCGGGCGGCCATTTTCTTGCGGACACAAGCATCACAGGGGCAGTATTCATCATCACTTCGCTGGTCGCTGAAATCACCCACCGTGTCTTCATCGCTGACGGAGTCAGCGGTTTTCACAGATTGATTCTTCATGACCTGAAACAGATTAAACATTGAACATCTTTCTGCCACTCAAGCTTTAATATCTTACAAGGTGTACAGCAAATACAACTTGTGGTGGACTTACTTTTAACATGCGACGTCTTTTCTCTGTCATGGTGGACTCCCTGGAGAGGTTTCCTCCTGGCGGTGGTCGAGGTGACCGCCCTAATTTGCCTGCACGACTCTGAATCTTCCTCATCTCACGTTCAATACTGTTCTGGATGCGCTGACTCACCTCGTCCCTCAGATCCTTAATCATCGTGTTGAGGATGAGGTTGTCGTCCAGGTCCCAGCGAACTTTAAACTCTGCCATTGCATCAACGTAGTGGTTTATGAACTGCTTCTCTATCTTCTTCAGAAGGTGCAGGACCCACACTGGATCGGGGTCTTGAGATAATCTTTTGGTCAAAGGTGCTCGTAGGACAGTTGGAGGTGTGCCTGAGCTGGTGTCCTCCAGCGTCTCTTGCTCGTTGTCAGTGGGGGATTTGGAACTGTCATTGGCAGAGCTCTTGTCTGACGATGAGGGTTTATCATCAGGTTTTGGTCCATCTAGACTTGGAGGGACTGTACTCTGCTCTTCACTTTCTACAGGTTCCTCTACTATGTCTGTTGTAGCTTGCTCTGTGGACGTCTCCCCTGGTTCTACCTCGATCTCCTTGTCTCCTTCCTCTGCGTTTCCTTCTTCCTCCTCTTCTACAGCCTTCTCTGCTCCCTCATCCTCATGTATAGATTCTGTCTCTTTTGGGGGTGTTTCATCTTCTCCTTGATTCACGTTCTCTTTTGCTGATCCACCCGAGCCGCTGCTCATATCCACCCCCGACGAGGACCTCGGTGGAGTCACCTGCTCTCCGCCACCATCCTTGGCCTCCTTGGCCTCAACCGCCTGGGGTTCAGTGAGCCAGAGGGACTGAAGAATGGCCATGATGTCCTCATACTGCTGGGGGCACTGCTTCTGTTGGTCATAACCAGGGCTCACTGCAGGCTCAATGAGCTGGAGCTGTGCCAGACAGTCCAAGAGCCCCCTGGCTGATGTGCTCAGTCTGCGACCATAAACTGGAGACACCTACAGAAAACAGCATACGTAGAATTGTCCAATGTTACATACATAATGCTGACTGACTTCCACTCTACATCTATGTACATCAGCTATTCTTATGGAGTTGTTAACATGACCTAAGACATAAATGCAATTGAGAAAAAAACTCACTGCTTTACCTCAGGCATGCTGCGACACCGACCCAGAGAAGAGCTCAGGAGAACCTTCATCACGGCTGCAGATGAATGCCAGTTCCTAGGCAGAGATTCCCCAGTCAATAACAGAGTGTTGGGGCCAGATGCAGTACCCACTGCATCCCCTGGAGCTGGATCTGAACTAATCTCCTCCACTGCTGCATCACTTTTAGCCTCTGTCTCTTTCTCTTCTTCCTCCTGAGCCTCAGTTTTCTCCTCTTTGTCCAAAGGATCACCTTCAGGAGCCTCCTCCTCCTTTACTGCCTCCTCTGAAGGAAGAGGTTTCTCTTCCACCTCCTTTTCCTGCTCCAGCTCATTCAGCTCGTCGTCAAGTGTGAGCATGCTGGTGTTAGCTGGGATGTTCCGCAGCCAGTCACTGACAACGTCATTAGGTGACGCGTTGGGCAGACAGGCAGGTGTTAGTTCCTCTACCACATCCTTCTGCTTCCTGCTTCTATGACACCTGGCACTTTTCTCACTCCTTCCCTTGTCGCTGCACTTGCTGGCTTTTGACTGGCAGCTGCGTGGACGTGCAGCAGCCAGGGTTTCCTTCAGCAGGTCAGCGGCAGACAGAGAGTGTGACAGGGTGCTTTCACTACATGTTTCCACTTTGCTTGAGGATTTGACAGGTGTTTCTTTCTTTTGAGAACTGGATGTTTTGATACTACCACTGCAGCTTTCTGCATTGGATTTGGACTTGTGACCCGCTCCTTTGCTTTGCTTTGATTGAGCTGAAGCTGCAGACTCAGGCCTGAGGCAACAGGGACTCTTGTTGCCTGTGATATCTTCTGCCTCACTGCCTCGTTTGCCAGCCTGGTTTTCAGTGCCATTATTTTCTGAATCTTCAGCAGCTACATTGGCATTTTTAGGACCGACACTGTCCTCATGGGTGTCCAGGTTGCTGGCTTTTGTGCTCGAGGAAGACTTAACACTTGCTGTTTCAAGGTCATTTCCTGCTTTGGCTGGGCTGGAACGAGCGCGTCCCTCTTTAGACTTACTGTCAGGTATTTGAGTTGCTGCTTTGACACTATATTTACAAGAAGATTTGTGAGACTTGCTGCTTTTGGTTGAATTTGCACTAGTAGATCTTTTTGTTTTGTGTTCTAAACCTTTTTCACCTTCATCTTTACCGTCTCCTGGAGTTTCAATAGTGGGAATATCGACTGCTGGTGCATTGTGGGGCAAAGTGCATTTACTGTCATTATCATTGGAGATTGTGAACCCTGTTCCCTCTACGTCTTCCTTAACAGCGGACTCCTCTGGGCTTTTGGGGACATCAGGACACTTCCCTCTGCCCTTAAAAGAAACACTGGACTTGCCACTGTCTGATTCAGCTGTTTCTTTGTCTTCTGGCAAGACGAGAGAGACTGACCCTGATGAGTTTCGACTCAGTGGTTGCTCTGTGCCTCCTGATTCTCTCCTCTGTCTGTTGGACGAGGATGACTTGATGCTGGCTGCTCGCTCAGATGCTTCCTCTTTCTTCTGCTCCTCATTCTCTTCCTTATCCGTCACCTGTTTCACTTTAGCGTCCTTGTCTTTCTTTCCTGAGGATGCACCACAGCGACATCTGGACCTGCCAGATTTAGCAGAGGTTGTGGAGTGAACTGACAAGGCACTGGGCCCTCTTTTTTCTCCACCAGGCAACAACTGCTGCACAGGTGATTGAGTACTTCTAGGTGATGCAGCTGGGGTTTTGGGAGAGTGGGTCCGTGGGGAACGGGCCCCCTTTGGTGAGAGCATTTGGCCATTAGAGTCTTCAACGACCTTTATATCTGCATCTGCAGCAGCATCAGCTGTTTCACTCTGATTGGACTTATGAGATAAAGAGGAAACATTTGATTTTACTGATGCAGCGCTTGGTGCTCTCTCTGTTGTCTCATTTCCCTCCTCATCAAACCCATCTGGCGTTTTAATGGTGACAACATTACGACTTGGTGACGCCACTTTGAGAGTCTTTCTAGTATGTGACTTTGATTTTGACTTCACAGACAGACAGTCTTCTTTGGTCTCATTAGAAGGAACATCAGTTTCAGAAGTATGTGATTTCCCTGACATTGCACTGGGGGTTCTGTCCACCATGCCATCCACCTCTGTCGTTGTATGGCGAGACTGTGCAGAGACAGCTGATGTACCAGATAATGCACTGGCAGCCCGGCCCTCAGTGTTTTCACCATCACCTGTATAGTCTTCTGCTTCTGTGTTGCTATTACATTTAGAAGACCCACCACTGGCTGCCCTTTCTTCTTTTTCGGATTTGGTAGACATTACACTTTCAGGCCTCTGCTGTGTTTCCACTTCTACAAGGTTGTTTTCTTCCTCCTCAGCCTCCCCTGCTAGCTTTAAGCTCGGCGATGCCGCAGCTTTACTGCCATTACAGTCAGACTTGCATGACTTAGAAGATTTAATAGACACATTAGATTTCACTGATCTGGCTGACATTCCACTTGCTGCCCTTTCTTCTTCATCTCTTTCAGCCTCTGACCTGGGAGAAAGTGCCCTCTCAGAAGCTTTGGCTGACTTATGGGATTTGTTAGACTTGACAGACAGATTGGACTTGGCTGACATGGCACTTGCTGCTCTCTCCTCCACCTCTGTTCCTCCTTCCTGTCCTGTTTCTTGTGTGACAGCTACCTTAGCACGTGGAGATTCTGCTTTCACACAATGGCTACAAGTGGACCTATGAGAGGTGCCAGACTTTGCTGTAACAGTTGATTTAACTGAGAGTTTACTTTCTGGTCTTTCTGCCTTCACAGATTTTGCTGAAGCTCTTGATTTAACAGAAAGGCTACTAGGAGCTCTTTTGTTTATGTCACCCTGCTCTTCTGTGACTGTATTGTCAGTTGGGGAGGCGACCTTTGAACTTAACTCACAGTCGGACTTATGAGACTTGACTGAAGCACCAGACTTGGCAGACAAGGAGCTGACTGCTCTCTCTACAGCATTCTCTCCCTCTGCTTCCTCTCTTGTTCTGATGTCAGGAGCTTCAGCTGTGCCACTGCAGTTGGACTTGTGAGACTTGCTGGACTTGGCAGACAGGTTGGACTGAGCAGACATAGCACTGGGACTTCTCTCCTCCTCTTTTTCAGTTGTGACTCCAGAGGCACCATTGCAGCCAGACTTGTGTGATCGATTGGACCTGTGACTTGTAGCTGAGGTGGCACTAGGAGCTCTTTCTTTCTCATTGGATATTCTTGACATGGCACTGGATGCTCTACCCTCCAGGCCATTTGTTAAGCACCCATGATTGGTGAGATTGGTTTTGTTGGATTGTGTTGACACAGCTGAATCATCTGAGCCATCATCATCACTGCCATTTTTGCCATTGTCTTGGTTGGACACAGGTGAAGCAGGGTTTGGAGAGGCTTGGTGCGAACGATGGGACCTCTGTGATGTTCTACTGCTGACTCTAAGCTTGCAGCCGCCACAAACACGGCACACACTGGATGCCCCCGACTTCTGAGAGCCTGCTGAAAGCGCTGTGCTACCAGAAAAGCAACTAACAACTCTCTTTACCTCTTCATCCTCATCATCTGCTGCCCCCTCTTCCTCTGAGTTTGGGATGTTAGCTTTGCTAGACCTGCAAGAGGCTCTGCTCATTTTGGACTTGGAGCTGGACACTCGGCCCACATTATCTGCGCCAGCTGTTGAGTGTGGTGTGGCTGCACTGCAGTGACAGGAAGAAGCGGCAGATACAGCCCTACTTTCTCTTTCTTCCTCGTTGTCATGTGTCATGTTGCTTGTCGGCTTATCATTCAGGTGAGCCTGCGAGGTTGGGGATACAGATGGTTGGCTGCAGTGACAGCACTGTGAGGCGCTTGGTGGTAGTTCATCATCCTCGTCATCCTGATCCTCTCTGAGTGATTGCAGGACATGTGAGGAGCTGCTGACTGCAGACACAGGACGCTCCCCCTCTTCTTCCTCGAGCTCATCCTCGACTGACTTCCTGGTGAGGGGTCGTAGGTTGCTATCCATGGCAGCTACTTCACTGCGACTGCAGCACCGGCTCACCATGCACATCTCTACATGAGTATCTGCTTCTTGCTCCACTTCTACTCTGTGCTCAACGTGCTCTGTCACACACATCTCCTCCTGGACCAGTTGGCTCTTTTCTGAACCCGAGTCTCCTCTGCAGCTGGAGAGCTGTGCTCGGCAGCGCACCACTGTCCTGGAATTACAGGATGAAGAAGAGCTAGAGGAGTGTGTATGTCTCATAACTGTGTGGGTGTGGCTGGATGTATGTGGATGTGGGGGTGGGACAGGAGGCTGTTTGTAGCTGTGTGCAGGGTTTTCCCACAAATCATACTGCACCGCCTGCCTCTGGTAGCAGCAAGGGCAGTGGTTTATCTCCAATGCACGCTGCAGTGGTTGGTTGGAATAGTCTGCACGCTCTGGCTCGAAGGACGTGGAATCAGGGTCAGAACAGCTCTCTGATTGGCCTTGCTGTAGGTAATGGGGCTCAGCCTGACTCAGCGGGCAGGAGTCATTGGTCAGCGATGGAGATTTTTTAATCTGTGTTGACCACTGTAGTGTTTCATCATTGTGGAGGCGAAAACGTACTCTCATCTCTACGGAGAGGCTGCCGTCTTTATTTACGAGCACACGCTTCTCAATGTCGTCATTCATAATAGCAGGCCGGCCCTGGGGACAGGCACTCACACCATTGCCATACGACTTGTCTGAAGACAAAGAGAAACGGGTGGAGCGGTTTGAAGAATCTGAACGAGGGTGGATGATGCTCTTTTTGGTTTCCAGACCAAAGTTAACTGAAAGTTAAATTTAAATTTAATTAGTTCTCATTTTCTTTTAGTTATTTTTAGTTTGTTGTTTAAGTTGAGGTTTGTTTTACACATTTTACATAAAATTACCATTTTTCTTGCTTTCATGTCCTTCACTGTACTCGCTGGCTCTGGACTGAGCTCCATGAGGTGGGGATCTTGCTTCTTGAGTAGCAGGGGATCGGGCCCCATTTCCAGGAGTCCTGGGGCCCAGACCGGGCAGTTTTTCCTCTGAGCTCTTCCTGATAAAGTTTACAAGCATTGGGCTGAAGGCTTCCCGGCCAACACACACCAGCACACTAGGGCAAGTCATCAGGCTCTGCACGCTGTCAATCTGTAAAACCAGGTCACTCAGGTCAGTTGAACTGTGTGCAATGCAAAATGCACTAAATCCACTAAATTATAACTATATTGAAATATAAATCACTTCTTACCCTACGTCCCTCTGCAGTGTACAGTTTGCGGACATGAAACTGCATCACCTCAGACACCTCATCCAGAAAGGCCCTCAGGCTCCTGGTTGACCTCCTGCTCAGCACCACGCTCCTCCTCATCCCTGGTTCACTGTTCTTCACCAGCAGAATCCGTCGCTGCCTGTAAGGCAAGTGGCCCGGTGGAGTTGTGGAAGAGGTTTCAGGACGCTGAGGTCTCTGGTTGTGATGATACCAGTTGCTCGGGCGTTTGCTGGCCAGCTCCATATTGATTGGTTTAGCCTGGCGCCGGTCAGAGCAGAGGTAGCAGCCGCCATCCTGCAGCTGCTCTAGGTGTTTGATGGAGCGGGTGCCACGGGGGGTGGTCACAGTCCGCACGCCAAACGGCAGAGGTACCTGTGGACACACACGTTTGCTGTAAATATATATACTCTATTTATCTGTTTATGTGTAGTCCATATTTTATCGTTGTAAAATTGACATTTCTTAAATTCTAAACTTTGCTTCACTGTAGAAAAAACAGTAAGAAACATTATATATATATACATATCTATTATGTATATATATATATATTTAGATTTAGAGAAAGAAAAAAAGCTAATGCTGTGGTTCAAGTGAAAAGTTGAAAGTACTGAACACCTGCATCTGCACAGTCAGCTTCAAAAGAAAGATCCACACCACAGCTCTGTCACACTGACCTTTTGTGAAAGGTCATCCAGCAGAGCATCAAAGCATTTGAAGCTGCGCTTGTGGACGGCCATCCTGATGCCCCCGAACTGGCTGTCCCCGCTTTTGTAGAAGGTGATCCGCTTGGCTGGGGGAGCTGTGGTCACATGGGCGAGGCGTGAGTTGGAGGGTGGTGGGAACGGGACGGGTGACGTATACTTAGGTGGGGGTCGAGGGTCCCACATCCCTGCCTGGCCTGAGTACATGCTGAAGTTTCACACAAACCTGTGGGATAAACACAGACATGCAACAAGGAAACTGAAAAAGGTGTTGCATAGCAAACAGTTTGCTTGTTTGTTTTTCCATTCATACTGTTGTCATTGTTTTGTGTTAAGTCATTAGCAAGTCATTAAAAAGTTCCCCGCCAATACACATCAAAACTAAAAACTCAATACTCTTATTCTCATTCTCTCAGTCAACTTAATGAGTTCTGTGACCGATTTGGACTTGAACAAAAAGTAGTCACATAATGCAAACTGACCATATATATATATATCAAATGCAGTTACGGAAACATCTAGAGTATAAATAAATGTTCAAGACAGAACTTCCCACAGTGAGCTATATTTGGTGGACAGGCCTAGAACACATCAAGAAATCCTATTTGGAACGGACGGAAAAGTTTCTGTCCTGCACAAACCAGCTTGCATAATGTGCAGTACGTAATACATACTGTTCCAGTTTGTTTTATAACTTCACGGTGTCCTGATCAACACAGTGATGAATAAAAAGTGATTCTTTATCTTTTTGGTTTTGTTGGGTTTTATATGGGTCTGTATCACTGTCTAATCAGACATATGCTGGCGGATCATTCTACTTGTATCAGTATTATAATCACTACAGCAATCAGCCAAGTGTGACAGCTGGTTTCTTATGATCAGTATGATGATAATAATGTTAATAATAACTCTCACTTAGTCTAAGGAAGAGGTGAACGTTATCAGCAGGCTTAGCAGCTTTGAAGTCCCACAAAGCTCGACTTCGGTCCAAACCACTGCTCTTAGCTCTAATCCCTCATCAGCTCTGTGTCTCTTAACAACCTTAGACCTAAAATATCACTGTATTCATTTTAATTGATCCAGACAGTTGAATCCAAACACATAACGTCATGTTAACTATGTCGTTAGTGCTTTACAACAGGTTTGTTTCTTGAATTTTAAATGAGCAATGAGTAAAGTCACAGTCAGTTACAATATCATCATACCAGTCTTGCTCACATGACTATAAATGTATAGTAGGGCTAAAACTAGTGATTGTCTTTATAATCAATTAATCTAATAATATTTTCTGTAATTGTTTCATCTATGATGAGAAAATAAAGAAGTTAATTTCATTTTAACTCATTTACTCATTTTAATCTTCACTTTTTTATCATAAAAAAGCAGCAAACTTTCACATTTGAGTTGAAATTTACACAAACAGATAAAAACAATAATGTAAAAAATAATAAATGAGCAACAGCAGGTTACAGCTGTACAGGATATATAACCACTTAACCACTGACACTAAAAAAACTACCACTTTCGATCACCATAAATCAACCATTTAACCATTTCACACCACTTTACCTCTGCATTTATATCATTATTAGCAGCACTACTCACATATTCAGGAAACATCGTCCAAAGAGATGTGAAAAAGCTGAAGAATAATCTGTGGCTGTCCCTGCAGGGTCCAACTGGTCCAGTCAGACCAGGAGTTTGCACAATGTGACTGAGTGTGTGTGTGTGTGTTTGTGTGTTAGTGTGTGTGTGAGTGTATGTGTGTGTGTGTGTGTGGGCCACTATTGCTGCAGCTTGAGTCATAGACTGAGATGCAGCTACAGCAGAGCCACTGGTTCCACGGTTCTCAGGGTAAAATGGCAGCCGGTAATTGGGAACACAGAGAAGGGAGGGGGCGGATGGAGGGAGGAGAAATGAGGAGAAGAGAGGAGGGGGGAGGACTAAGGATAGAACGAAAAGCCTGCTTAAGAAGAGCGAGAAGGAGGGGGGTTGCTATGGTGAAGCCAAGATGGTGGCGAGACAAGTGATTTTCTTACACGCGCTGCACCTGACCTGAAGAGGTGGCACATGCTAATTTGCTGTTTAGTTTGACCACAGATGGCTGATGTTTAACAACCGTGAGCAGAAAATATAAGTTTGAATTATATTAGTGAAGGTAAACAGTACAGTAGAAGTAGAAAGATGATGATTTTGAGCCTTGTCTTGTACTATGATTCCTTTTCTGTCCTTTTAACACTCACTACCAGACAGAGGATTGTAATTATAGACAATCTGTCTGACAGCAGATCACTGAAAACACCGACTGCTCCTATTGAAATGTGTCATACCAGTTATTATTGGTGGAAAACTGCAGAAAACCAATCATAAGCAAGTCACGTCAGAACAATCAGTATGAGCAAAGACTATTTACAATAATAATGTAACAATGAAGTTATGTGAAAAAGTCACATTTGAGATTTAAAAGTGAAATTATAGCTGTTTTATAAATGTTTAAAATTTAATTTTAGCTATTGCGGAACAGTTGGCAAGCTTTGTAAGTGACTCTAAAATCCTATCTGCTGAGGACACAGATGCATTAAGACCAAACCTGGCGTGGACTTAAGAGGGACATCACCTGTGAGGGATCTGTTGATCACACAGCCAGAGAGAGAGAGAGACAGATCCCCACATCAGTGTCACAGTATTTATTATATATCTGATATATTAGTACTGATGCATCAACATGTGAGAGTTTTTATTGCTGTGGTTGGTCAAACTGCAGCTTGTTCATTTATTTTATCTACTGTAAGGGAAAACAAGTTTACCACCTGTACATTTAAAGCTCATTCTTTGTGGCTTCTCTCTTTACTGTAGAGAAACAAATGAAATCTCACTTTCTGTTCAAGCTTCACGGCTGCACCTCGTGGCCAATAGAGGGAAACATCCACTGCAGGTTTCGCCAACATACTGTGTTAACTGAACTCTGAAGCTGCAATGATGAATCCGGGCATCTCAAGGTGAACAAAAACATCTGCACAATACTGTCGTTTGTGCGTTTGAGAACAACAGGAATCTGTTACTTAGCTACAGGATAAACTGTACGGCCTTGGATAAAGAGGTCGTGTAGTATTGAGTAAATTATTGCATAATTCACATTTATGTAACCCTAGTTTCATCAGTCTGTATCTGCTGCACAGCTCTAATGAGAGACAGCGCAGGTGAGCCTCCGAGAATTCTGGGTAGACAGGAAGTCATGGTTGAGTAGTTCCTGTGCTGACAGGTGCAGGGCGTCAAAGGGAAGTGTCGGCAGCAGGTCCCTGCTGGTGCTAATGGGTATTCCTCACGGATAAATCAAGGCCGTCATCACCCGTCTGTTGTTTTAGGTACTCGTCCTCCCCATGATTCCATGCTGAGCTCTTCCTTTGTGTTTTGGAGTAACTTCATGATGGACCTTACCTTTCTCACTCATCTCTTTAAATTTGAACCAAACTAAGTGAAGTTGTGTCAGAGCTGAATCCTGAATGGTTCAGTCAGCAGGGCGAAGCAGCAGAGAGGAAGGGATTAAACATATGATGTGGCCTACTTCTCAGTCCCTCCTGCTCCCTGTCTCTTATCCCACAAGATAAGCAGGAGTGTGTGACTCACCTCATACTCACAACTGCATCTCAGAATTAGGCCTAGACATAGAAATGTACTGTTTATAAATAAAAATACACTTCTCAGTGTAGTTTAACAGCTGTACACACAGGTGGGATACACACCAAAACACTGACGTCCACTTAGAGTCTCCAACAGCATGGTGTTAGTAAAGGAAGAGATAAGAAATCTTACCTGTATAGTCGCATAACGAGGGAAATAACAGAGGATCAAAAACCGACTTTCAGAAAAAAACAAGGTATGAGAGGCAGGTGTGGCTGGACCATCAGTGAGCAGGGACCGAGGTGTGCACCGCTCCGTCTGACATATGCTGCGCGTCCACTTTCCTCCGGAGATAAGAGGCGCATGTTCAGACGCGTCAAGACAGCGGGTAGAGACGGGGCCCCGACGGAAATACGGTGATTGGATTTTCAAATTAATGCGACTAGTCAGTGCATTTTTACTTGATATCCTAACATCAGTGTCAGAAATTCTGAAACAATGTGACAAATAATTTTATCATAATTATAAAGTCACCCAGAGTCGTGCTCATTCAAAATAATTAATTTATTAATTAATAATATTAATTTATTATTAAAGATAATAAATGTATCTTTAAAAGTGAAATGTCTTATTTTTGAATGTATTTATTATTATTAATTTATTAAGTAATTTTCAGGAATTTAAATTGTTCTCACAACCACGATGTACGAATAAAATGATGATTTCCCTTATAAAAGCAAGAAGGATCTATAGAAATTGTTGTTATAATTTGGAAAGACAATTTTAAGGAAGCCACTATTACAATTTAAGTTGCTTTGCTTTAGAAAAATGACCAGAAATATACGTTTATTTTCCACAAATAACAACTTTTAATAGTAAACTTATAATACTTTTTGCCCCCCTTGTGGGAACCGTACATACAGTAGTTGTAAATGTATATTTATATTGTATATACTGCATACATATTAATTAGCCTTCATTATAAGACATTTTCTTGTGTAAAGTTTTCTAATATCATTATTTTATTTCCGACTGAAACATGTGTACAATTTAATTTGAAAAATAACCAATACAATTAATTTTAGTTAATCATTTTTAGTTTTAGTTTTAAAATGCACAACCGGAAGAGGTAGGCTTTAGTTGTTATGAATCGCTTTATCTTTCCTTCTGGCATCTCCTCCGCTTTATTTGTTGAAGAGCTGGACGAGGTGGAGAGTGGACGGGTTTCTGGTGGACGAGGAGTGGGATTCGTGTAAAAGAGGATTAGACCTGCCTGAGCCATCTGTGGCCCCGGACTGACAAGCCTCGTTACATGATTAGTTATCAGCTCATGAGGTCTGACTGAGGAGAAACATACTGCTCCTTCTACCTTTGACATTAATTAAGTCCATAATAAACAATCAACAAAACATCAGAAACAATAAATGTAAGATAAACTCATGAAACTAATACATTTTATTATTTAATAATATTTTATAAACAACTTGTGACTTCAAAATAGCAATACAGACTACTATTAGTTTTACTTTATAGTATTAAAACAACAGAAAACTAAAAATAAAACTAATCAACAGGAACTCCCGACATTCCATCAGCCACTCTACGTCGTACGTGCACCGTACGCGTAACTGACGTCATTGCGCTGATAGCGTAGCAGCGTCCGTCTCCCGTAGCAACCCGTCAAAGATGGCTTCACCTGCAGACAGTGAAGTCGCTCAGATAGTGAAGCTCCAGGTAGGAGGACACTGACACTGAAACTATTGTAGTTGTTGTAACATGTTAGGTACTTGAGTATTTGTTTTCACAGCTGTGTACACATAATAATTTAATTGTTTACATATATATATTCTGTATTACTTTCTTTCAGAGAGATGCTGGTGTGCAGAGGCTCAGCAGTCACTTCTCCTGGCCTGAGTTTTGTGACGAACGCCAGCGCTTCCATCAAGAGTTTGTTTATGATGTTGCTATGTTTGCTGCAGCTCGTGGCTTCCCGTGGTCTAACGTGATTCAGGCAGCTGTGATCGCCAAAGGCATCTTCCCACAGCTGGATGGTAAGAGCTAACAGAATAGAAATCTGGCAGGTTAAACTGTGCCACATGGAGGTTTGGGTGAAAGAGTTTTGTTTGTTCATTTCACTTTCTACACCCAATGACTACTACTTTTATTATTGTTATTATTATTATTATCTATTTTTGAATTACAGCTGTATTAAGTGTTGAAATATTTAGCCTCTAAATTCAGATAACAAAGCGAAAAAGGAACTCGAAAAGCTAATCAACCTAGTTTTCTGCACTAGCAGTACACAGAACTCATGAATTCCTGTCATTATTGCTCATCTATTACAAATGTTCTTTTTTAACTCGGTCATTTCCACTGATTCATACACAGTATTATTAAAACATTCTTTATCAGTATTACTATGAAGCCATTACACTTAAGCTTATAAGCTATTCTGGTTTTTGACCAGTGTCTATTTAGTAATCCACATAGTTTAATATCCGTCCTTACAGGCTGTTGAATTTTCGTCTTCTCTTCTATCCATCAGGTCATGATGTACCCAAACTCCTGTTCTCGCTGAAAGATGCATTGTCTGAGTGTTTACCAAACCTTACCCCTGTGCACAGACAGGAGTTTATCGAGTTCCTTACAGAGACGTGCGTTATTCGGCTGCGGCTTTTCCAGGCAGTGGTGAATGGAGCTGCTAACATCTCAACCAATCAGCTACACTTGGAGCTGCAGTTACCACCTAAGCCCTGTCCTCTAGCACAGGTAATGAAAACTCTGCATGCAGGGACTAAAAACTACAACAGAAAGAACAGAGCCTATTATCTGCTGATGCTGCAGTGAACTCCTAACTCATGAAATGCATCTCCTTATTGGTCGTTATAATCCTGTGCATCTACTGTACTTATCCTGCAGGGTACAGATCTGCATGAATGGGAGCATCAACGCCGACAAGCCCAGCTCACCTCAACCCTGCAGCAGAAGGAGGCGGAGCTGAGGAGTCTCAGAAACAAGATGAGGGTCAATCTCGAGGAGGTCAGTGTTCCAGTGGACGAGCAACTGGACACAAAAGTAAGACTCATTAAGGGATTCAAACTAACACAAAAGCAGTGTAAGCATTTAGAATAATCTGTTGTGCGCTCACTTAGATCATGTTTGACATTGTCTGTAGGGTGTTGTGGAATTGGTTCGTGCAGCAGTGAAAAACACAGAAGGGCAGCTACTTGTGACTTTGGATCAAGAGGTCTCCCTTCTCTGTGACGTCCTGCAGCTCAAGCTGCAGCAAGCGGCTTTGGCCACTGGGAGGCTCTACAGTCCTGTCCCTGACGGTCACATCAACCTACATGCAGACACTTCACCAAAGGAAAACATGTTAACAGCAAAAGCTACAACAGGAGTGAAATAGATAAAGACCTGAATAAAGCTTAGTTAATGGTTTCTAAGTGTCCTTACAGGGTGCAAGTGAAATGGACAAAGACGAAAAGTAATAAGAAGTAATTGTTTTTTTGACAGCATAATAAATACCATCAACTTAAAAAACTACACTCTCACTTCACTCTACACATCTCTTTAACAGAATTATTACAACACTGCTTTTAAAGAAAACATTTGTTTTCCTCAACAAGTGAAAAGGATTCACTGATTTAACCATTCATCCATAAATATTTAGCAATCAGACTGTGAAAACACAGCTATCTCATGAGAAAACTGCACCAGGCAACTATTGTTAAAGCACCTGTATTAACTCTCCATTAACTAGCTAAGGTCACCAGTTTCTACAGTAACAGTAACCAAGGTAAAGCCTTTAAGTGATTAGGAAAACGGTATGTATTGGTGACGAGTTGGAGAGCAGCTCCTACTGTGAGCCAACTGCCTTTAAGGACAGGAGAGGTCTAACATTTATGTAGCACAGATTACAAGTTTTTGTGAGCCTGTCTTAATGTGTTTGTCTATATCTTACCTCATCCATCAGCTCCGTGTGGCCCTTGGAGACACCGTAGATGGTGCAAGGCCTCTGCACACACAGCTCAGGGGTGGGATCCCTGGGAGAGGATGCACAGGTGGCCCGACAAAACACGCAGACCATGTTCGGTGCTATGTTAATGTTAAGATATTATGGAGACATACAATAGATAGACAGAGGGGCTGTGCATAACTGTGGTGTGTTAGTACTAATACTGTATGACAGTGTGTGTGTGTGTGTGTGTGCCTGTACTGGTGATGTTGACCTCTTTGGCCAGTGTAACGTTCTCTCCCACAGCAGACAACACAGCTGATTAGTGAACCAGTCAGCTAATGTTGTCTCTGACCACAAACTCCCTCAGGTTCTTGTAGTCCATGATGTCTGAGAAGATGCGTGGACCTGTGAAGGACATGAGCAAACAGTTAAGCACAGCCTAGAGTTTGTTTTTAATTTGTGAAAAAGCTTCCAGATCTTTATGCTTTAAAAATTATATAGCCTGTTTACACATGTTGTGCTCCTATTTAGGAAATATAAACTTTAGCAGGTTAATGCTTATAGTACACGTATTTACAATATTTTATGTTTTGATTTTGTTCTAACTATATATGTTGCACCACCAGCATCATAAAACCTCCTGAAAACAAACACATGCATTGTTATCATTAAAAAAAGGCTTTGCTTGATTTGTACTTATTTAAAATAGAATACCATGAGTGCATAAGTTTAACTGTTACTTAGCATTGTTGTTTTCCTTCCTCTGGCTGGTCCTCTAGCTTTTGTTCTTGTTGCATGCTGTGTATTAATTAGACTGATATGTGACTGACATCCACACAGATTAGCTTCTTAAATCCTGGTCCTGACTTGGTCTAGATATGTAGATAATCTGTATTAATCTGTATTCTTAATCTGTATTCCAGACCCCCTTATTACGTTTGGATTATAGTTACCTTGAACTGTACTTCTTTACAAATTAATTCAGCCTAGCCCCACAAACTATATGTTTGAAAACAGGCAGACCAACCCTGTAATAATAGAAATCAGTGTGTCATGAGGGGACTATCTGTGGGAGCAGCACCTACTGCCGCTGTAATGTTTGATTAGCTAACAGCAGCTAATCCTGGTTAACGGGAGTACATTAACTTCAGCTAACAGCTAGCTAACGCTTTATGCTTTATCTACGCTACAGGGAAAACATAAATATCTAAAATAGAAAGGCGCAAGACTAGTCATATACAGCGTACAGATGAATGACATTTGCTTTATACTGAGATTTAAACAGGATAAACGTGAACACGTGTATTGATAAATGAAAACAGACGCGTGCCCGAGCTGCGCTGTGATTGGCTAACAACTCGAGGGGCACGACCACCGAGGCCGCCAAAATAAGACGCAGACTTCCTGCTACAGCTTTCAAAATAAAATCCGTATTTACGAAGGTGATGGCGAATTGCTCAACAGAGGATCTCTTCACCTTCTAGCTGAAAAAAAGAGACACCAAACTAACTTTTATTGCTATTTATTGTTGTCTTCAGGTGCATTTACAGTAAATAAAATTGTGCCACAGACAAATTGCAACACACTTTACAGCGCATTTAGTTTCTGCTGTTTAGGGGTTGTTATTCGTACAAAAAGGCAAAAATAAAAACAGTACATTGCAAATTCATGTAATCCAGAACAGGATACACTACAGTTTAGCATTACAAAAAGCCAACGAGATTACTTAAAACCACTTAAAATGATTACAATTACATTTTAGATATGTTTTACAAACAATTTATATTTATGATTCCAAATTTCAATTTGAAAATTACTTTATTTTTCCTCAAAATATTACATTTTCTCAGTTGAAGTATTTTATATGTTTTCTATGTTCTGTCTTAAATAAAATGTAGGTTTGTACAAATAATTTCATTCTGTTCTATGTAGATTTTACGCAGGACTCAGCTGTTTTGGACTTAGATTCCTATTAATTATAATCATTGTTACTGTTGATATACATAATTGTATATGCAACTGTATATAATACATATGTGGAATTATTAAATGAGAACTTTGAGTCTTTTCACGTTTTTTCTTCTATTTTCAGTGACTGGAGAGAGAATGAGAAATAAACTTCTACATTGACTGTGTCCTGTAAAGCATATTCTAAAAACATATCTAAACTAAACTAAATACTAAATAGTAATGTAATTTATTTAGTATTCATTTATTCTTTTTGATGTATTTGGGCTATATCAAAATATTTTGTAATGATTAGATATCATGTCTAGAAAATCTAGGTCAAAATATCATTAATATAAATTATATTTTGAGATGCTAGGCTACATAAAACGAAATGGTTAAATAAAGAAACAATCTTTTAATCTCTTTTAAAGGATATTCATGGAAATTTAAACTCTTTTACAAAACTGCAAAGCTCCAAAATAAAAAAGCAACAAAGCTATTTTAAAACTTGCAGTTTTGTAGAAACAATGATTTGATTATTGTTTTTTTGTTTTAATTATTTTTTCCACTTGTACTTGTTTTTTAGTGAATGTAAAGAGTTTTAATAACACTCGCTTTTCTTATTTTACATTTTTGTATCACAGCAACAATTGTATCGAGTTTTTCTCAATAAAGTTATGTTTAAAAAGGAAGACCGGGAGAAGGTGCATTGTGGGTAGTGTAGTTTGACCGGTGTTTGTGAAGGAAACTGCGCCCCTGTGGACTGTAACAGTACTACTACTACTACTACTGGCGACAAACTAATTAAGTTTATTAGTAATTAACTAAATAATTAAGCGAATTAATTAACAGATATTAAGTTTCAAACTGGATGCGGTCGTTGTTACACCTGTGAATCTAAGCTAATGACACTAGCTGTGTTTCTGTAAGCTAGCAGAGATGGAGACAGGAAATAAGGAAGACACTGAACACAGGACGTGGAAACTTCGTCTGCAGTAAAGAAAGATAATAACTTCTAAAACGTAAGTCAGTCACATTTGCTCTGTGTTTTTGTTGATATTTAACACTCCTTACTGTGTTTTTGTTGATGTTATTTGCTGCTATGTGTTGCATTGACTGATTTATTGCTGTTGATTGTGAGTGGCAGCAGGTGACGAGGCTCAGTTTGTTTATGTTGGAGAGATTTGTTAGAAACACGTCTTATAATAAACAGAGCTGCAGTCATGGGTTGTATTAGATTGTGCAGGTGTACCAAATAAAGTGAGTGTCTACTAATGAGTGACCATCCAGGTGTGAACATTTACTACAACAACGACAGGTGTGATTAACTCAGTTAAGATGTGTTCACGAAAAGCCCAGAAAATTAATGGAACAAATTGCCCTCCTTTAATTAAGATGAAATCCAGTGTCACTTCTAACCTCGCCCCTGCTAATTATGTACAAGTGATTTATTCTGTGCTTCATGCTGGAGGATTAATCCGTGTCTTGTGTTATTAGCTGAATGGTGGACAAGTGTGTGCACACAAACTTAAATCTGATTTGACAAGATCGTTTGTGTGTGTAAGAGAAACAACAGAAAATCATTATACATTTGCAAAGAAACATGTTTTCTGCTGTTCTGCCCTTTAACATGTTTGATTATAAGTTATTATAATACACATAAGGAAGCATCAGTGTAGATTTCTCTATATTACAGTAAATGTAATGTCTTCTTATGAAAAACTGAAGATTTTATTAGTGAAGAATAAAACTCAAACCTTCATCAGATGTTACTGTTGATAACTTGGTGCTAATACAATAGTTGCTTATTTGTATTTGTATGTATTTGTCTGAGATGATACAGACTTCACTTTAACGGTAATTTGTATAAAACACTACAGCTAATAAAAACAAACAAACAAACAAACAAACAAACAAACAAACAAACAAACAAAACATTTAGGCATTGACCATTTCTAGAAACCTTCTCATTATGTGATCATATGTTTTTGTTTCTGGTCAGCCTCCAGCCAGCAGGTGTCAGTAGACATCCAGAAAATATCAGGGGCTCATCTCTCCTCTGTCCAGCCTGCTGGCTCAGCAGAAAATAGCAGTTTTATGTTTTTTAATAATTATCTATTGTAGATTAGTTGTATTTTCTTTTGCGTCTTTTAACATTTGTAAAAAAAAAAAAAAAAAAAACAGGACCCAGTTTGATTTTTATTAAATTATCATTTCAAATATTCACAACTGGGAAAAATTTGTGCAGCGTTATTATTAATTTACTGTTTAAATGTTTGGAGGCCCTTGATTTTTTTTGTCCACAGGAGCTACATAATAATGTTAAAATGATACAGTACATAAAAATGCTAAAATATATTGTTTTAGCAGTGATTTGGACAGGATTTATTTATCTAACACTCCTGTTTAACTCCACGTTCCAAACATCTGAATGTGAACCAGTTTTTCTTGTGATTCAGTTCCAACCATGCAGAATGGGGCACAATAGATGATGCATGTCTTATTGTTCATTTTCTTAAATAGCCCGTGTTGTGTTGCCATTTTGGAGGTCTGCCAAATATCTGAATATAAGCTATACACATATTCCAGGCTTGTTTTGCTCAATGTTGCTTTGTGCACATGTTCAACATAATGGGATGTTGGCGCTCCACATGAAAAAGAAGATATTCTTTGTTTAACATGGAAAATGTTTACATACACAAATATGGATGTAATTACTCATAATTTCATGGCTGCAACAAAAGCCGTTATCCACACAGTAACACGCTGAAGTTTTAAAGTACATTATGAGCTTGTCTACAACATATACGAGTGTTTTCTAAGTTCTGGTAGCTAAGGAGGGTCACATTCAAAAATCAGTGCTGTACATTCAGACGTGCTGCACTATCCTGTGTAAAAACCTAACCTAAGCCTTTCTATACATACTGCATGGATGTAAGTGGATTATATTATTATTATTATATCAGTCTTATTTTTTAGAGTTGTTGTTAGTGTTTCATATGTTAAAGGAAATAGCAGTTAACTGATTTTAATAATTTAATTTATATTTTATAAACTAGTAAAATGTAGATCTGTGAAACAGTAAAAAATACAATATTTCCCAGTGAATTGTAGTTAAATAAAATTATAAAGAAGTATAAAGGAAGTAGATGAGTTAAATACTTCAAAAACACACATGTGAGCTTTTGTCAACTATAAGTGAGCTGTTGTTGTTTTGTTAGCCCGGTCCGTGTCAGTTCCCCACCACAGCAGTCTCCATTGACGTCAGTATTAAACAGTGCTGCCTGTTTGAAATTAAAAAATAAAAAGCCTCTGAGCTATAACACATCTCTATTAATTTGAAGCCGTCTTTTCATCTCGCCTCCTCTTTGTTCTGCAGCCGCTCATGATTTCAGCCCAACATAAACTAGTTGTTACAAGCACCAAGCTATCAACACGGTCTGGGATGTAACAACAGTGCACAGTGTCAGTCTAACTAACACTGCTCATATTGTACGTGAATGAAATCCATTCCAGTATTTAGTCAGCATCGCTCCTAATTCACCTTCATGACTCTGGCCACTAATGGGACTGTAGTCAGGCCTATTTGTTGCCTTTAGGGAATTGAGGCTACATAACGTGGGTGAGGGGTTAATTAGAAACAACTGAAGGGGTCAGAGGTGTGTATCGAGCACATGTGATCATGAGAGGGCTGGACCTATGGTAATAGGAGGCAGATTTAAACGAGGATCATCAGGAGAAGATTTATCTGCTGGCTGTGACACAGGGACAAATAGCGCTGATAGGTGAAGGCCTCTCTGTGTCGGAGTCCAGTCTGGATGACAAATAGCTTGTGTGTGTGAGTGTGTGTGTGTGGAGGAGAGGTGGAGGGGTAAATAGGATGCCAGACCATATTCACTTATCACTGAGTCAGGTGCTTCCTCGAATCCGCTCTCGACATCCAGCGGGGACCCATTTGCTCCTCTCACTCGCCTCTTGTTTTGTCCCTGCCTCTCTCTGTCGTCCTATCTATCTCTCTTCTATTTAATACTTACCCCCCCCCACCCCATCTTCCCTCACCTCCTCTCCTCCAGTGCTCTCAGCAGTATCTCCCCAGCCTCTCAGCTTCCCATATTACACTGCCAGATAAGAGAGGAGAGGGCCCCGACTGACAGGAACCCCAAATTAATTTACAAGCAATGATGCCGTTCGTGGGCTGATAGAACAGTCTTCATACAATATGAACGGACGGGGAGTGACGCCTCGGAGGCCCCACTGAGGAGGGAGTGCGACTGTGCTATCTTTGTAATTATAGGAAGAGACCTTGATCCTTCTGTCTCTTTCTGTCTCCCTTGGACCTATTTTTTTCTCGATAAATGTTGTAGAAAGAGCCCCAGAGACAAATCCAAGCTTAGTGCTATGGATACAGGCAATGAAGAAATCTGTGGTTCGCTTTCAATCTCAACTTTTCCTTCTTTCTATGGCTTATATTAAGCATGATTTGACCATATTACATATCGTGTTCTTCAAGGAATTGCTCTCAGAAGGGATCCGGGCCACAGTTGTTTCGTCCTCCTCAGACTCCCGCTGTTACTTTCAACACTTAGTGCATGATTCGCCACAGCTCTATGGCCTAATAGGCTTACCGCAACACAGAATCTAAAGAAACGTAAGTGGATTAAGGAAATCAGTTTTCCAGTTTATATAGCATTCATTTACCACTGCCAACAGTTGATGCTGCACCAAAGCTTCATCTATGGGAGCTATTGCACTCAGCGCTTTTTGGCATACATGCTTCAAGGTCCTCTGACAATCCAGAATGAGGAAGTAGTAAAGAAGGCCTGGATCCAAGCTGGGCCGCATGGTTTACTCTCTCTCAGTTGAGGGCTGGTCCTTGAGCTTCATCTCGCTTTCTGAATGGCTGAGGAGCACTTTTCCTACAGATACGCAAGAACTGTCTAAGGCCCCGTGACATGAAACTAACTTGCTAATTCAGTTCTGTGACTTCTGAGCCAGATATGGCATCGGGACGGGGCATAGAGCCGACGTTGGGCTTTATTGTAAGAAACACATAAAATACGAAAACTGTTTGTGTATTTTATCAATGGAGACACATGTCTGTGCGGGAGTATTTGACATTTAGTAGTCGACACAGACAGTCTGTGATTTCTAAATTACTGTATGTGACGTTTGAGTTGATGTTGAGACTGTAGATAAATGCAGCAAAAGAAAGATCTGAAGCTCATGCCCAAGAGTAAACAGTTATTATTACATTTTCCCACCTTGACGGGTACTTGAAAGCCGCTCCAAGCAGTAGAAATGCAAACTTCATTTAGTTCCTTTCCTAATTTTTGGGCCAGTTTGGTCAAAACATTCATGGGAATAATCACAGTTTTTGCAGTGATTAAGAATAAAGTCTGCTCTGGAATAGTTTTTTTCTTTTTTCTTTTATAAGGACGATTTTTCTACTTAAATTGGGACCAACAGCTTTAATCCCATCTGTCTAAGTTAATAGCAAATAAAAGTGAACCCTTCTTAATGTTTCAGCGCTCACAGATCAACCTCATGACACAGTAATTAAATGTTTTAAATAGCTGTTACCCATGCTAACATCAGAATCTAGTTATTGATGGGTCCTTGGCCTTAGGTTGACTGATTACATTCACATGTGCATCAGTCTAAAAGCACAGGAATGGATTCATTCACATAGTTTGGAGGTTGAAGGCTCTGGGAGCTATGAAATGGATAATTTGTTGAATCTAGTGTTCAGGGGCAGCTGCACGCACTTCCAGAGTCTTGCCCTGATGGCGGTCCAGCAATCCGACACACACAAAAGCCATTTAAGTTCAGTTAACACATTAATGTTGGATTCCCAGCATTAGTAGCTCCGGCTCTCTGGATCCCAGTGTGATTACGCTTCATTCAGTAGACGGTGATGGTTTCCTGGGACATGCTTTTTGGGCGCTTTCCCTTTTATTTAGCAGGAAAACTAATGTACACGGTAATATGTGCAGAACACATTGGATGCTGTTCTTTTTTATTTTGTTAGTGAAATTACAATCACTTACTTTTTAGTTCTGAAAGCTGTTATGTAAATGATAACGATCTGAAGGCGTAAAAACGACAACAACAAAAAAACAAAAATGATAAAAAACAGAAAATAAAACAGATGTTGGATCTGTTTGCTACATGTGGAACAAACATGGCATTTGGGGGGAGAAAGGGGCTGAGTTGAGGTTGTCGATGAAGCAAACATTAGTAACAGTTGTGGGCCGAGATCACAGCGCTAACATAGCTGCCACAGAGACGTGCAGCAGCCAGATTGTGCTTATGAGCCGCTCGGCTCCTCTCGTAGACGGAGAAGTGTAAATCCAAAGCTGAAAACTCCATTAGGCCGAGTCAGTCATGCATCCGTGTGCTCCAGTGCCAGACAGCTCTGTAAATCAGCTTCCCTTTTTCTAGCTCCAGTGAAGAAGACAATATGGGTAGTGTCTGGGTACTGAGCAATCGGGCCCTTGGGTTACACACACAGACACACACACACACACCCTGGGGGCCTGGCTGCTACAGAGTGAGACCAAATGCTCTGATCCAGGTTGAACTAACCACTGACATGTGCACCTGTCAGACATGGGCTGCTGGAGGTGTGTGTGCATTTAAGTGTACGTAGTATAGCGACTTGGTGAGTCTCTAATACCAAAACACATAATGTATCCGTCCCCACTAGACCGTGCAGTCGTTAGCCTTTAGCTTTGAGACATTTGTATTGTGTCATAGTGAGATTTAATTCATTTTCTTCTTGTGTTTTAGAACAAACAGAACAATACGTGAGCTGTCTACACATATTAATGATAATGCATCACAGAATAGTTTCCTTATTAAAACAGATTTTCATTTTTACATCCTCTCGTTCTCTCTCTCTCAGACACACACACACACACACACACACATACACAAATGTGCAAATGCACAGACTGTAAAGTAAATGGATTTGGAGTGTGTCTGCCCATCCTAATCTGTTGGCCAGTAAAAGCTGACAGAGGCCTAGCAGGTGCTAGACACTTGTCTGTGGAATGTGGAGGGCCAGACCTCAGACCTCCCACCAGGACGGAGCTTCCTCTGTGCTGTGTGTGTGTGTGTTGGGTGGAGGGTGCATGGGTGGCGGTCACCACCTGCTCTCGACCCAATTTCAGTTTTTATCAGGTCCAAAAAATTGCATTGCACTATGTAGGATTTTCATCTAGTTCTGACTGAATTGAATAAAAAAATCCCCAGTATGCTAAGTATTTTATGTTTTAAAGGAAATTTGAAATAAATCATAATTTTCAGGTGAATGTTTTACTAGGTTTTTTTTTTAAGATTAGAGCTGCATCTTTCTTACATGGGCTGCACATAAACACATAAACACAAATTAACGGTGAATAAAATATAAAAAAACTTTCATGTCTCAATAATAATAATAAATTAATGTAGGAAATGTATTGATTCTAAAATTGTATAATAAAACACTGTATTATATAGTAATAAAGCAGTTATAGGGTTTTTAATTATTTTAGAGATTAGAAAAGATTAAATCTGAGAAGTGCGGGTAACATTAGCCTCTGGACTGACTGGATTAAAATGAAGCATTACACAGACCAGTGCTGCATCGCGTAGTTGGCTTAGTTTTCTTCACAAACCGCGCTGGGGGAGTTAAAACACACAGAAGAAACTGAACTATGCAGAAAGCCAAAGGAGAAATCTAGTGGGCTACCTGAAGCCTCTTGGAAAAAGTAGTACAAACTGCTAATTTACAAATTACATGACATGAAATCCTAAAAAAAAAAAAAGTAAAACAAAGAGTTTAGTGGTTAAAGTACCGACTTGTTCATAGCATAAACATAAACCAAAAAAGTAAATTAAATTAAACTTCACAATTTATGGAAAAGTGCAGGAATCTCGGCTTTGGTTTTGTAACAGTGTTCATTAATCAGATATGTGCTACAACTTCTCTTAATATTTGTTAATAAATGGCAATAATTAAAGCCCGTGACTCATATCTTATATGTATAAGTTTAGTTTTACAAATGAAAACATTAAAAACTGTAGCTAAACAATTTGCACTGGTGATCTGACTGTTTCCTGGTAAACCCCTGAGACCTAAACAGTCCCTTCTCTGTTTGTGGTTTCAGTAATTAATGACACAAAAATGGCAAAAATTAATTTAACTAATTGAGTCACTATGCAAATCTGTAGTTGGCCTGCTAGTTTAATTACATGTAGCTCACTACTCCTGAACACAGATCACAAATTCACTTGTAAATGTGCGTAAGTCAAATATTAATAGGAGACAAATGTATTAAAACTAGATTGTGAAACCAACAGCCGCATAATTTCACAACCACTGTACTGTACTCAGCAAACTAAAAAGTCCCTATGTGAACAAATTTAATATAAGGATTTATTTTAAGAAGATTCTGGTGTTTTATTCTCATAAAAATAATATAATGGACCAACTATAAATGGGGAAAATGTGTGTGAAAGGAGAAAGGAGAGCTGCTAATCCACAGGCTAATTCCTGTGTTTACTGTCATCATTTATCATGATACAGTAAAATTTATTAGGAAATCTTTAACATGCCTCAGGCCTGTTGTTAATATCCCTGGGAGTTAACAGCGAGATAACTGTAGCTCCCTCTTGTAGCTCAGCATTTAAAAATACTATTAATTCAAGCTTATCAGGAGAACAACACACTGCATTAAATGTGTGTGAATCAGCAGAAAAGCGTTGTGCGCGCTGTCTCTGATGTCCTTAATGTAGATTAATGCTACCTGCCTGTGTTCTGGCTCCATCTGTGGACAGCAATTAAAAGCAATAATCACCGTTTCATGGTCTGGTCTCTTAGTAGGTCGTTACTCTCCACCTCGTAGCCCCACCACCCACCGACACCTCTAGCGTTTTCACCAAATTTAGGATAACGAGGAAAGTTTGGGTGCCGGTGTTACAGTGCGTTGGATTTGTTATTCTGAGCTCAGAAAATAATGAGTCAGCGCCTTGTTATCAGTATGCAGAATATGCTTACTTATAATATATAAGTAACTGAGCATGTTTGGACCTGAACGCGTCGAAGGTTATAGGTTGAACCACTCATTTGTTCCTCTTCCTCTTCTCATACCTCTCTTTTCCTTCCTTTTCCTCCTCTTCCTCTCATTTTCGCCTGTGTCAGAATGACTGATGGTGGACAACAGAACCGGGTGTCCAGCTTTACACCTCCAATAAATGGCTGTGGCCTGCTCGGCCAGGCCTTGGACCAGACACAAATCAATATTACACCATTTAAAATCTATCAAAAGAGGATTTTTGAGTGTTATAGCTGCCTGCATTGCCTTCCACCCACCGCCAACCACCTTCCTCAACCTCCCCACCCTACCCCCATCATACCAAGCCACAAACACTGAATCAGACACTTTATAGTTACAACTAGTAATCAATAAGCCAGCACCTTCACAGATCTTAACCGCGGTCGCCTCGGAGCAGTGATGGATGGCGAGGAAGGCCACGATTCATTTTGTCAGGCCATTACGGCGGCGAATTCTGTCCACTTCATCCTGCAGACGGTCATTTTTCACACTTCATAAGAAGCAGAAATGGGTTGCGATGGAGGAGAGGGAGAGGGGGAAAAAGGAGAAGAGGCAGACAAAGAGAAGGCAGACGGAGAGAGTTGACCGAACCAGCAAAGAAATGAAGAGTAAAGTAAAGATTGAGAGGGAAATACAGAAACGAAGGGGGGAGGAGAAAACGCAAGAGCGATGACAGATGGTAGAGAAAGCAGACTGAGTGGCTCCTGTAGCCATTTTACCCATTTTTGTTGTGAAAAAGAAGACACACACTTCACCGAATGCTACATAAAATCATTAGAACATTAATTCTGGTTAGATTTTTATGTTTACAGGCTGAGAAAACAACCTTTTCATTTGTTAAAACCTTTCTAAACTGACTAGAAATCAACACAAACAAAAAATAGTATGTTTGTTAAGCAGAAAACAAGACACCAGCGAACTAGACTGTGTCTATAGTGAGTGTGTAACCAAATCAGTCAAGGGGGAAATTGATTTTTTTTTCCCCCCTTGCTGAAAGCATTTTATCGCTATAAAGCACACAAGGGCAAAGTAACCATGAATAAGTCTCACTAGTCAAACGTATTATGTTTACAAAACAGCAAAGTGGTAAATTAGTTGAGCTAAAATGCACTCTGCACTTCCACACAGTAAAATATTGTGCTATTACTTCGCTTCGTGTTCAATTATAATAGCCATGGAGTACTTTGTGTATAATATATGGTATTAGAAATGTTATGATGGCAGGAAAACGAGTGGACTGACATGGAGAGAACGATAAACCCTACTCTGAATCCTTCCTTTCTTTCTTCACCTTCTGTGATTTGCATTAATGTATCTCCCCCTCTCTTCCTCTCCCTCCCACACCTCACTCCTCCTCCCCCCTTTTTGGCTCAGCTCCCAAAGACCCACGGTGTTCTTGTTGGATCGCTCCTGCCTCGGAAAACAAGTGACAGCTGCTGTGTGTGTTTGCGCACGGTTGTGTCTGTGTGTGTTCGTACGGTCCCTTCGTCGTGGTCTCGCCCCATATGTTGGCCCTCACCTGCTGGCGGGCGAGGATTATGAGCTACAAGCCCTTATTAAAACTGGATTTGTTTACTCTCCTGCTTGCATGCAGCAACAACAAAAACAGTATGACCCATCCGACGCTGGGACGCTGCCCGGTCGTGAGAAAGGCCTTTGTGAACACAGTGAGCGAGAAAAATAGTGAAAATGTACAGATTAAGCCTGAAGCTCATTACAAATGTCACATTTTCTTGCTGTGAAGTCAAGTTCAGATGATTAGTCCAGTGCCAGAAAGTTGATGTGCAGCGGTTTTGATAATCTACCATTAATCTGGGGGAAAAGAAAAACAAAATTGGTTCCAGATTCTCAGACAGGAATAAATATGTTTTACTACATCGAAGCGTGATGAAACGAAGTGATCAGGTTGTTGTGTCACTGCACGATTTCGACATCCTGCAGCAGAACGTGCAGATAAATCCTGAAGTTGTCGTGATTTGCGAAGTAGCTCGAAGTTTCCACGATAACCCAAAATAAAACTTTACCTGATTTCTGTGGATGTTGATACAATAGAGTCATCAAGAGATGAGTCTTTGTCACCGTGAGTCAACAAAATGTCTTCAGGCCTTTCTGTGTGTTTCCTCCCACGGTCCAGAGATGAGCAGATTATCTTAATTGGTGACTCTAAATTATCTGAAGGTGTGGTTTTCTTTCTTTATCAGCCTATCTATACGTCCAGGGAGGAGCCCCCTCTGAAAGATAAGTAAGTAGAGCTTATGCGTGGTGAATGATCCGGCCTCCGCAAATTAGATTCATGCTAATAAATCGTTTTCCTAATTTGCAACGTAACAAGGGACTGTTGAGGTCTACGCAACAAAAGCAATTTGGTTAAGCTTTAGCAAAGATCGTAGCTTTGGTTCAGTGTTCATGAGGTGAAGTCACAGTCAGCTCTTTCTCTAGTAAACCTGACTGTGATTGTTCCCTAACTTTAACCAAGTGCTGAGTGAACCTCAACAAAAAATTCTAATACTGATGTTTCTGCTCAGCTAAACCTCAATCATAAATATATTTTTGTGGGGAATGTAATTGCAACTGGATTATGGATTGTATTAACATTCACAGTTACTGTAAAGGACAGAAATTTGTTGATAACATATGAATTAAATGTACACAGACAAACAACATATTTTTGTGTCCTGTCAGTCCTGTGTCTTACACGCCCTACATCCACCCCAACCACCTCCCTGCAGCTCGCTTTTTGTAAATTAATGCAGCGCTTCATTAATTAAAAAAAACATGCGGCATCACAACATAATTATTATATGATTACTTTCATCATCTTGCTGCAGTTAAAGGCGATTTTCAGGACATGTGGTTTGAAACATGACCATAAAAAGATGGATAACTTCTCCTAAATCAGATATTCTGTCACATTCAGTGTCAATTTATATAATTAACATTCCTCCTTATGTTAATCTGAGAAGGTAATCTAGTTGCAGTTGTGTTCGTCTGACGTCTGAGAATATATTTTGTTTCCAGCAAAAGAAAACAGTAACATCTCTTTCTCCCTCTCGTCTCTGTCCACGTTCTTCTTTTCTCCAAATTGTTGAAGCATCACTGACTCAGATGTAAGGTGTTGTGTTACAGCTCAGTGCCACATATTTCTATTTTTTGTCATCTTTATTTTTGTGTTTTAATATTCACCACCTCTCATTATCTGGTGTTATCTATTTCCTGTCTTATTTCCTAATCTCATTGTTCTGCTTTCTTTTCTCTCCTTGCTCCTCTGTTCTTTTTTATTTCCTGCTCTCGTCTCTCGTCCTCTTGTTGCGTCTTTTTTTTCCTGCAAACCTCTCTCTGGTTTTATTTCTCCATCATAATAGTGCAGTATTGCCCTAATAGGATGCCATCACCTCCCCTCTGCTATGAGTTAACATCCACGTTAATAGTGACAATTCCCATGGACTGTTGCACTCTCTCACCTACACACACACACACTACGAAGTCGTACGCCTCACCATACCCCACTCCCAACACCGAACGGCTGCAACGTCAGCATCTCTTCTATGGAAATTAATGGGGAGTGTGATGAGATGTGGAGGTCAAAACAGGGAGAATATGAGGAAAGGAAATGGAAGAAATGACAAAAGAATAAAAGTAGGGAAGGAAGAGAGAGCAGGTAGCAGAGAAACGGACAGAACAGGGAAAAGAGGCAGAGAACAAATGAGAATGATAAATGGCAAGCGAGGCAGAGGAAGGTAGAGAGGCAAAGTCAGCATGTGTCATGGAAATTAATGGGGAGTGTGACAAGTTATGGAGTCGAGTGAGGGAGGGAGTGAATGAAACCAAAGGTGTAGATAAGGTTTTGAACATGTTAGTACGCCGTGATTTATGTTTCTTTTTTGTTTCGTCTTCATGTGTCTATCACGGTTTCATTAAACAGTTCACTCTAATACTATATTGAAACGAAGCGCTCGTGAATCTGTGGAAATCTGATGAAGGTTGTTGGCCTCAGAAAATATTCCCTCTACGTTACAAGCTTGTGTCTCTGTTGAGCACAGCTGTATCAGCTGGTCAGTCTGTGCAGAGCTGCCAGAAGGGGGCACAAAGCTACTGCAGGACAAACCGAGGGGAGCTTCAGGCCTCCACCTCTGGGTTTTATATCTGGGTTTTATTTCCAACTAGTTTGTAACAATTGTATTGATATGAATAGGTGATGTTTTTACTGACTTTATAGTCACATAAAAAAGTTTAAAATTAATAAGATTTTTTTGCTCAGATGTGACACCAATTTTACTCCTTAGAAAATAATTAAATTAAACAGAATAGAAGACATTACAACAAGACATAAACCAGACACTAGACAATATAAAACCCCTTATAAATAGAATATAAAGATAAAAAAATATACAAACCATGTTCAGGATGTTTTTTTTTTTGAGTAAGTGTTTATTTTGTCAGTGTGGACAGTTAAAGTTATAATAAATGAGAAATCAGGCACAGGTTAAGTAGCTCAGAGGCGGGGACAAAAGCCAATTTCCTTTCTGCTTGTCACCTTTTGTGCTAAAGCACATTGGAGGATTGAACCTGTCAATCAAGACTCAAACCAGCATGTTGCCCCTGCAGCAAGACAATGACAAAACCTTTTTCAGGCTTAACCCTTTGAAGGGGCCTTTTAAAGGCATTTTAGTGAAACAAAAACTAACACTGTCCTCATGAGAAGCAACACACAACATGTTGTGTCGTCCAGAGATATGAGAGCAGCTGTTTTTAAGCTTTATCTCCATAAAGCATTATTATTATTATTTTAAAAACTTTGTTGAATTACATACTTTTCTTCTCTTTTCACACTTGATAATGACTAAAACACTGAAAATGTTTTATAAAGGTTTTGCTAATGATTCATTAAAAGTACATAATAAAATAGTAGCACCACAAATTCCTTAATATCTGCATTTAGTTTAATTCAAAGAGAAAAACTTAAAAGTGCTCATATACTGCATTTAAAATTAAAGGTAGCATACTGTATATGTGGCGAATTTAAAGACCTTGGTCACTTTTTTTAGTTTGCTGGTTTCCCAGCAGGGAAACGAAGAAGGAATGAGGATGAAAAAACAGACAGAGGGAATTGGGCGCTAAAGGACAGATTGAAAAAACTTCCCTCGGCCGGCCAAGCATCACAGACATCAAAGTGAAGACATTGTTTGGGAGGAACAATGGCTACCGTCACAGTCCAGGAGTTTGTGTGTTGTTGCGTGTTTGCGCTCCCAGAATCCCCTTCTGATGGCGAAATCACTGGATTATCAAACCAGCAGATGCAAACGGCAGAGAACAATATCATCGGCAGCCCTCGGAGGGGAATCCTCTGAGACCCGTCTGTAAGAGACGCACAGATAACATCAAACAAAGAAAGTAGGTACTTCTGCTGTTCAGCGGTATTTTTTTTAAATGCATAGTTTAATAAGCCGTGTTCAAATCAGACGGTAACAACTGTTCAAGAATACACATCATTTAAAGTGAATTAGATTTTATTTTTCAAGCACACAAACATTTAAAAACTGACATTTAAATGTAGGAAAGGAAAATATTTTACAGTACATTCCCTTTACTTTTACATTAAAATTACATAGAGATTACTGTAACAGTTTAAATCATAAAAAAGAAAAAGTTTTAAAGTGGATGCTCCTTTAAATGTCACCCAACACCAATGAAACAGAGCCCCTGACACCAGCTACAAATAAATCTACAGTATGTCTCAAACAAATGATTGCTCCTAAAGACACTAAAGGACTTGTGCAAACCTCAGATCTTAACTTGCAGAAAACGTCTTGTTGACTAAATGCGTGACAAATATGAAAGCAGGATACTTCCTTTTCAGTTGTGCATGTATTTGATCCATGATCTATATATAATTAATGTCTTATTACTGCACTGATAAAGTAAAAATAAAAGAATCTAGCACTTTACACCTTTTTAAATTATGGTAAAACAAATCCAAACAGTTATTAGGAAACACAGGCACAGCTAATCCCATCTGTACTGTGGAGTGGACTGTCCCGGTCAGCAGGGAGCATATGGGAATATCATCAAACTGATTTGCTGTGTCGACATCCTTATAACCTCTGGGATGCTTCAGCCATGGAGGTCCAGGCTGCCATGCCTCCTCCGACACTTCAAAACCACAGACAGACTAGTGGGGATAATGCAAAACATAGCGATGGAGAGACAGACAAAGAGAAGCAAGAGGGATTGGATGAAAGAGGCTGTTTTTCTGGTGCACCTAAAGATGTATTTCAAGTTTTATTTTAATAGTAGCCAGAGGAACTGCTGTGATCCTGAAATAGTCTGTTTGAGAGACAGAAATCCATAGAGAAACGTCCACCTGGGCTTCTACTGGCCAAACAGAAAATCAATAAAGATCAGCGTAATGGCAGGGAACACACACAAACATACTCAGAGGTTCAGTGAATAAAACTAACACTAATCACACATTATTAGCAGCGGTCCGGGTAAACACAATTGATCTCTGGGTCCATTAATGGAAGTCGTTAATGTTTTTAATGAAGCCAAGTTTGGCTGAAACAGGAAGTGGAAGAAGAGAAGGGAGGACAGAGGAGTCGGAGAAATGTTTCTACATGATGAAGAAATGAATGGATGCATGACAGATTGTAGGAATGAATATGGAGAGTGATCACTGTTATTAGCATCAAATGTCAGGAACATTTAGCAAACGACACACGACCAAATTCAAATCTTCTTTCCCTGCGTTTCCTGTTATTAGCATGTAGCTTGTTAGCTGTAGCAAACTTGTTGCAAACAGAGGCAGCAACTTGTTGAAGGGAACAGAAAACTGAAGGTCACAGCAGACCGGTGATAAGCAAACACTCTGTCAGAGATTACATGTGTCAACAGCTGGAAACACGGGTTTTAGACATATTTGTTATTACCTGTGCTATTAGGAGCAAAGATTCAGTCAGATATGTTGATTAACCAAACACTGTTTCATCTTTAAGGTGAAATTTAACACTCTCCTCCTGACTTCTACTGAACATTATGATTAGTTAGCAGAGAACAAACAGTAAATGGAAATAAATAAAGCTTCACTGACTGTTTCTATAGATCTAGTGATGTAGCTGAGGCACTGATAACAGAAACTGTGTTAATGTCAACTCCTGATTTAGACCGTTTTATTTTTTGGTTAGTTTCACTCAACATAAACTGAATGTGTCCGTATATTTTCCATTAGTGGGATTTTAGTCCTCGGTTTGTCCTGTATTCTAAAAATGTGAATCTAAGCATTTCGAGGCTCCTGCTTTTGTCGTCTTTGTTGTAGTTACCACAGTTAACTAGTTAATTGAAAAGTGGATTCACAGGTGATTTACAAGCTGAATTTATTTCCATTGTCACTAAAATACTGATCACTGGTTTTACCCTGAGAGGAGATGCTACATTGTCAGACAGTGTTAATACAGAATGAACCTCTACTGAAAGATTTACCTGTCGTATTTCCTTTGATAGGAAAGCAAAACATACAAGATTGAAAGTATTACATAACATAACACATCCACATCAGCTGCCTGCTCACATGAATTCAGGGTGGTTCTTAGTAATGTTACAAACGGCTAAATTAACATTCGAACAAAATATATTTTGGGCAGCACAGGAAACCACTGTACTTATCGGTTGCTGCAAATTGAAGTTTTATTTAAGAATATTTTTATACACTTTAGTTTTATCTTGTTGACATTGCACCAGTCTTTATACATCCATTTCAGGGCACCATAGAGTTTAGGACACAGCAGTGTTATGAAATAAAAATGAGTGATGTTTAGTAAAGTGTTGCAAATGATTTGCAGCTTCAAGCCAGCAACTGACATCACCAGTTGCTGGGTATCTTCTTTAGTAACTTAACATTGTTTGATGGTGCAGTGGTTCTTTGGGTAATGTTTTTAGTGGGAGAAGCTAGCAGTTTCATTTCAGCCTTTAGAGCTTTGCCTCCTGCGTACTGTTTATAGAAGTAAAACTCTCACAATCTGCAAAAAGCAATGAAACAGGCCTGGGGACCTGACTTACAGAAATGCTGACATGCACAAATGCAGTGTCTTATCCAGAGCAATGTAAAAAAGAAATGCAACAGTAGAGAAAATTGACTTGGAAAAAAAAATCCCTGATAACCAAAATTTCAAGAAGCTGTTGTGAACCCAGACAATAGATGTGACAAACATTTGTCTACCCCTGAAATGATGATGGGAAATAAAGAAGAGCCCGGGTAAAGAAATATGAGCCGAGGTGCTGTGGTTGCAGCATTTATTTTGTCAGTGCTTGTAGAGGAGGACGAAGATACAGAAGGAGGCAGATGTGATTCAAGAGGGAGAGGGGTGGCTGCGATTTCTACAGTGTGCCAACAGTGAAGAAAAATGATGTGCATAATAGTTTCCTGTCTCCTGCAGTAGCTGATGGGGTGTTTTATACATGAGTAGTGCCTCTAAAAACACAAACTTAAGACTGTTTTTTTTTTTTTTTCCTTTTGACAGTAAAACCATTGAATTGTGGAATACTGCAACCACTGTGTATTGATAACTTATTAGTAGGTCATTTACCCAGTGATATTATTTAATTTTTATAACTAATAACTTGTACAACTATATGCAAAAAGACAAAGTAACACTTCATTCTGAAGGTATGTGAGAAGAAACACTAAAGCTTCTTTCAGTTGTGTAAAAAAATAGTTAAAATGAGCTCCTTCTTAAAATGCTCTTTAAATCAGTAATAATTACTTACTTAGTCATAATTATATAATTCAGATAGCACTGTTCATTTTTCTAATAGTAAACTTTATATGCTCATTAAAGCAATTACTTGTTAAAATGAATCTTTACGCTGATGACTCTGTACTATCTTTATGCTAATGACTCTGTACTATCTTTACGCTGATGACTCTGTACTATTACCATTCCTTTGATATACTGCAAAATGCACTTATATAATATTAGAATAATATCACTACATAGATTTTCTTCTGCACATTTATAGATATAGACAATACAATATGAAAATAAATTGTCACAAAATCGCTGCTGGAAAAATAATTTGTTTTATAACATGACAATGCTCCAATATGACTAGGCACAAATAACATTTAGATTTAGGATGAAGATGATGATTCTGATTCAGTTGAGTGTTTTGTTAAGACTAGGAGACATTTGTTGAAACTCCAGTCTCCTGTGTGTCACTTAGAGGCGTCTTATTACCACAGGCTTGTTTTGTTAAGTAACTTTTGGGGAGTTTAACAGATAATGAGCAGAATTTGGCAGTGACTGGGACAGTTGGAGCTGTTGTACGTTTTATCAAATCAATTTGATTCTTTTCCTTTTTTCGGCTCCCCATTCTTCGCCCTTAGCTTTGATCGTTTCCTGATCCGATGCAATATTTTCTGGAGCTAAATGTCAGCAACCATCAGGAATTACTCTCTTGCCAAAAACAGCATCAATTTCAGCCTTGTTAGGCCGCCATCCTTTTATGTACGTGCATACACACTCGCACACTGGTCGGGCAGCAGCAGACAGTGTAAACCAATCCCTCTATTGCTGTCAGCAAACAAGTGGCTACCCGCTGGGTGAAAAAAGGGCACGGTGAGAAATCCTCTCAATCACTTTCAATTAATACCCCCTCCCCTTTGCTTGAAGGGACTTTAAAAGGACAGTTTTTCCATGTGGTGTGTGTGAAGGGGCACTTAGGCTGCCTCCTGGCTGTGATGGCACACAGATATTGATTTATTTTCCTCTTGAACAATACGTATGGCTGGCAGACCTCACACCAGACCTGTTGGCATCAGGGAATCATTAAGAAAAGACAGGAGTTGACTCTAGAAGCAGCAAGTGGTGAATGTACAAATATTTAAAACATTCTCAGCCACTGTTTCCTCAATAATCTCTTTCCAACATTAAATTCAGCCTGTTGTGATTTCCAGACAGTCCTTATCTCATGCTAATAGTGTGGATAATGATAATAAAAGAGAGTGGATGTGTGTGTGTGTGGTGGCGTGTGAGATCAAGAGCGTCCCTGCTTGAAATGATTAGAAGGCTGGGGCCATTATTAGCTCCTCTCTGCCTTTTGTATCTGCTGTAATGAATATTGAGGGGGGTATTTGGAACACTTTGAGGAACTAACAGCCTTTTTAATCCTTTAATCCTGAGGAAAACCAATTTCACCCCTATACACACACACACACACACACACACACACACACACTTTCATTTCAAAGGGGTTTTTATTGAACATACTGTGTGTGTGTGTGTGTGTGTGTGTGTGTGTGTGTGTGTGTGTGTGTTTAACCTGCTCTCGTTAATTTCCCGGCTCAGAGACCTGGTGATCCTGGAGATTAGGTTCATTAAAATCACATATTGTACGCACTGTGGTGTGTGTGTGTGTGTGTGTTTGTGTTTGTGTGTTGGGATCAAGTGAGCAGATAGGGAAGGGCCACCGGTGTTGGGGTTATCATGCTTGTAGGTCCTACACTCACACATTTCCCTATGACACCCCCCCACCCCTCCCAGTTGCTGCTGTCAGCAGTGTTTGCTGCAGTTTGACCCTGACAAGCTCGACTCCTGCCTGTTTGTGAAACTCCCTGCTGTGACTAGTGCCACGGAAACCTTTAGGAAGTTTTATCTTTTAACCTTTGCTAACTGAGGACCTAATCCTCTGCTGCCAAAGATACATAAACAGCCTTTAATAGGAAGCCGAGATCTGACCTTGATGTATCTCATTGTAGTAATGCGGGTTGAATTCTATTATGTAATGATAAAGAAAGCAGAGTGTCACCTCCTCCCTTACTACTACTGCTGCTTAGTGTTATAATGAAAAGAAAAGACACTCTGGGAGTCTTCATATGCAATATAAAACAGAATAAAAAGAGAAGCATATATAAACGTGTAACCAATTTTGTTTCACGTTGGATCATGGGCAGCCAGTGTAACTGAATATTTTATCAGTGGTTCTTAAAGGATTGTGTTTAAGGAGAGCACATGTGGCTCATGCATCAGTTTCTGAAAAGGCTTGATAACATATCAGGGGAGGAGTGTGGGGATTTCTTTTTGTGCTTGCAACATTTGTGTATTTTGTATGTGTCTCCGTGTATGTTTGTACATTACTCCAGGCAGCACCTCCTATCACTGCTTCATAATGGAGGAGTGTCTGGGGGGTTTTATCACTGAGCCTGGCTGTTCGGGGGGACTCAGGGCTGGGGGTCCTGCTCAAAGGGTCCCAATGAAGCTGAAAATGTGACTGAATTGAAAAGAGCCTATGGAGATTCTGCTTGTCTTTAGCTGTATATGTGTACGTGTGTGTGGGATGTTTGTGTGTGTGTGTAGAAGTCAAGAGGGCAGGACACAAGAGAGCGCCAGATAAGAATAGTCATCCCAGCATGCCACAGGGCCTCCCTTACTCCCTCCATAGGTGAGCAGCACATAATGAGACAGATAAAAACCAATGGTGAAAGTGAAAGCTCAGATAAGGTCTAATGAGAAGCGGATGGGCCAGAGAGGCAGAATGATACAACCACAGAGGAGTTGGCGGGCGGAGGGGGTGGAAAAGGAGAAATAAGGAGTGAAAGGTGTTAGACACAAGGAAAGAGGGAGAGAAGAGGACAAAACAGGAGCGAGATCCAGATCATGAGGGTTATTAGTGTACGATGACACATCTGAGGAGTCCAGGACAGGCGTTTGGATCTCTCCACTTTCCTGCTGTGCTCGATTTCTGCACCTCCACCTGCACTGCAAAATACTTCCACCACTTCAAGTAATTTAGTGTTAACACTGATGATTATTTTTAATTAATATAATCATGATACACCCATGAACAACTAGGAGTCTGTGCAGGACTCAGCACTGCAGTGTAACATTATGTGCCAGCGAGCTTTTGAGAGGAAATCTTCCGGTTTGTTTCGTGGCCAAAACAGTAGAAAGGAGCTGCTTTTCAAGAGTAAATGAAGCCTTCAGAGTTTTTGGAATGAGCTGGTGGAAAACCAGCTCTGAATATTTATATTTGCTTAGGTTAATCTGCAGAAAAAGAAAGAAGCACAGCGTTTACTGAACACAAACACTCTTGATAGTGACTGTCAATTCATTGGAAACGTTTCAAAATGAGGGTGAGATATTTTTACAGTGTCTCCTCTCCCTTGGTCTATCTGATTCCTCCCTTTCTTTCTCTCCCGCTGCCACCAACTGCTCCGTGTCCATCTGGGTACAACATCCGCTCTCTAGGAGTCATCGCTGTTTATCTGTATCATCCTTCAGCAGATTAGCTGACACCTCTCACCCCTCCTGCTATGACCTGCCCTGCTGACTAACCCCCGATACACATTCTTCTACATTTTGATCACTCTATTCCTGAACTCTTCTCTTTGCTTTTCTGATTAAGTGCTTCTCCAGAAAGGATGCACACTGTTGTTCAATGAGTGTGCAGTCATTTGTTTGTCTGTTGTGTTTTGACTTTGTTTGTTCTATAATTTATTGAAGATCATTTGGCTGCGACTAAGTTGGCACTGAAGACACAAACGGGGAGTGGGCCCTATCTTCACAGTACACTATCCAATCATGATCAAAACCGCTCATGTGACTGCAGTGTAATCTGGTTCATGCGTGTTTACTGACACACTCCTGGAAATGTTTCATGCAGTTAAAATCTGTATTACAATAATAAAGAAATGTGAAGAGTAAAAGAAATAACTGTGTTTTCTCTATAGGTCATACTAACGATGCACAGGACAGCCTGTGGCCAGGCTCCTACAGTAGTGTTGGTAAGTCGGATTCTTTATTTTTATGTGTAATTATATGTATATGGTCATACATCTGAATTAATCAAACTCCAGAGAAAGTATGGGAATCTAGTAGATGGACTGCTGCATTTTGAATTTGACCAGCAGCACCCAAAAAGAAACCAATAAGGAAGAAATGTCCACAATTATAAACAACAGGTGTATTGAATTTATAAGTTGTTTTTTTGTTTTAATACTACAGTAAAAATGCAGTGTATTGTTCGATAAAAATGTATTATTAATATCTATTGCTTGAGACAATGCGTACACCAACAACCAAGATTCTCAGCCAGGTTAAAGCAGTGAAATTCACCAAACTTCATTATAGTAAATAAGTTACCTTTACTAGAAGACACCCTGTTGCTTTAGGGTCATGACACTATAAGACAACAGGAAAGAACTGACCGACTGCTGAGCCACCTGACATCACCGTTATCTGGGTCAAAAGGGGCACTAAAAAATAACTGTCTATACCAGCCGATGGTGGTAGTCATTCATAAAGTAAAAACAGAGAAAGTCCTAGGACTGCAGATATACAAACCACAAAAAAAGCAACATGCACCACGAACACAAGGCAGATAAATGTTCACCCTTGACCTGACATTGGCAAACATCGGTCCTGTGTGTCACGGTGCTTAAACCAGTTTAATGCCTGGGGATGGGAAGTCATCATTTCAAGGCACAACAGATCTTATAGATTCTGACAAAAAACCTAGTGAACTTTTGTGTAAGTTAAAGAAGCTTTTTGGATGAGATGTGCAACGTTTCAACTTAACAAAAAAGAAGTCCAGTGGACATTAGTCAATGTCCAGATAAGTTGAACAAGCTTAAAAATAAAAAACTTTGATCTTTATGCTGTGTTAATGACAAAATAATAGTTGATTCCACTAAATTCCTGTGTGATGGTTTGCAGTGTAGTTACTTACGCACAAGCTGAGTCTATTGGATCTGGTCAAAAATGAATCTGGCGACCCTCAAAGCTCCCAGTCGGTCTCTTTGGCGTTCTTTAGTGTGGGATCTACAGATCAGCCTGTGCATGTTTACTAGTTCAACTGTTTCCAGCCATTCACAAACCTTTCTTTCTTTTGAAGTCTGGGTTCGTTAACAGACCACTCTTTAATCCGGAGGGGGTAATGGTATCGATTAACACAACCAAACTGGTTGAATACCCAGCAATAAGATGATCAATCATATCTTAAGGAGTCCTGGGCCACATGTTTTAGTCCCTGCATTAATTCAATCCCCATTATCCGGTGTAAGGAGGAGGCCGTAATGGATTTGTGCACTCTAACAGAAAATGGCTTTTTGAACCAACACAAATTAGCACAAAGAGTTTTGGCAAACCATACCCGTATTATCAACATAATGGGAAATAAGACTGCGTTAGAAAATGGGGGGTTAATAATGTGTACAGAAAGTTTCAACTTTAATTTATCATGCAGGAGAGACTATTAATCAAAGCAACTGTGAAGTGATGTTTTTTCCATTGATTTTAATCTATAATTTAATCCTTTTAGTTAATTTCCCCACAAACTACTTTTTGTGCTTTTTAGTTTACTGCTGCTGAGCAATATGTTTAATGTGTTCACTCCTACAGTATTATAGATAGAACAAATGGACTTTAACAGTATGACGTCAGTGCAGATTTGAATAAAATATAATTTTTTAATGTCAAGATGCAGGTTTGACTTTTTGCGCCCGCATGTATCATAGCAGATCAAATTAATTTAGGAAATCTAATTATGAAGAATTCTGACTTGATTCACTGGCTACATACAGTAAGTACGCCTTAAATATAGTTGATAGTTGAATATAAGTTGACTCTTGGCTCATGTGTCAACACGTTATCTCCATGACAGCTGAAGAAAGACATGAAAGGCAGGTAAAAGCACTGGACAGAATCAAGAATGAACTTTGACTTGATCGAACATTGAAGGGTCAAAATCCCTAAAAAATAAGGTTTTCAAACTTACTAAATTCTGATTGATTTACAGAAATATGCAGCCTCACTGTCTAGCTGAGCTCTGCCCAAATCAGTTTGTAAGAAAAACTGAATATAACCAAAACAGTTTTAATCCAAGCAGATAATTGTTATGTAGGAGCCACTGCAAGGAAAAAATGTTTTTACAGCCTTGATGTGTAAATTAGACCTGATCTGAATGTTAATCAGTCACTTTTTGTTTTCAAAATATTTCAATATTCAAAATACCCATAGTGTTTCCTTCCACACATCACATCACATTTTCTTGCACATAAATCAGTAAATAAAACAACTAAATTAACTAAAGTTAATTGAAAAATATATATAAATTGTTAACTTTTAGAAACAGTTTGGATTCTGACCATCTCTGCATTATTGTCCTGTATTGAATATTTTGTTGATTCATGCAGTTTCTTACTCGTCCTTTATGTTATGTAAGTGCCACATGTTCATATGAGATTCCCAAACATGGATAAATAAGGGTTCAACGTCACTGACGTAAACCAAAGGAAAAGAGTAATTCCCATACCAGTGGAAAAGGAGAAAGAAGAGTAAAATGGAGGCTAGTAAGGATTTTATTAAACATGATGACTTGTCTATCGGGTAAACAAAGCTTCCTCGCCTGGTGGCCTAATACTCTGAAAAAGTGCCAAATCAGCCGGTGAGGATTCAGTGTGTGTGTGGGGGGATTAAAACTAAAACCCATGAGGCTGTGGCACCCCTGTATGCAAACACAGCCCGCTACGTTAACCCAGTTTGATATCACAATGCATAATCTCGGCTTTTTTAAGAACACACACACACACACACACACACAGAGGCATAATCTCTTTCTCCCGCAACTGTCGGTGTGTGACCTCCACGGCCTGATGCCTGCTGAGTGACGGGCCGCTCATCTCTGCACAGCATGCTGTGTTATGCTCATGAACAATACACACACACACACACTTTTGTACATGCACAGTTGACAGCTAGTTATTTTCTGTGCTGGTGTATTTTCTCCGACATCTCGTTTGTGATGGTTACAGCAGCGCCTTCCTTGTTAGATGACACCCTGTGTGAGCGTGTGTGTGTTTTTCAGTCACATGTGTTTTGACAGTAGTGACCTAAACTGACCTGTCCTGTATCAAGCTGTAGCTTGCTAGACTATGTATTTTCTCACATAGGTCTTTTATCTTGATATTAGACAGTAGAAAGCCTGAAATATGGTACTGGGGTAACCTGGGTATCTGCTACTGTTAATAAGAACATCACTGACAACTCAAAGTCATGTGGTCAAGGGAAACACCTCACCTTTTTAATAAATCAAGATGCTCATTTATATAAGTTATTAAGTCTCATTTAAAGTTGGTGGAGGGATGAAGGGTATAGACTCTAATGAAAGTTATGTTGGTTGCAGAAGTGCAGGGGAGTTCACGTAGTAATGTTAATTTGTTTTTAGCCTTTTTTCATGACCGACGTCGTTAAAAGAATCTGATTGCAGGATTGTTTTATTCATTTTGTGGCACAAGAGAGGAACCAAATTATGGCCACTCTCACTTTCTTTTGACCTAATTTTGCTACACTGGCTCTCAGAGTTATGTCTGAAGGATTCTTCAGCTCCTGTTGAACTTGAGGTGGTGGTTTTTGACACCAGAACTGTTGCCTGCGATGTGTTTAACTAAATGGAACCAGTCCCACAGTGTCTCATGTGACCTTTCAGCCATTAGCAGCGTCCTGTCTCGACAGTTCTTATCAATTAGATGTTGTCTAATTTATTTGTGTTTTTCTCTAATGCCTCAATGGAAAATACACTGAAATGTGGTGGATGTGAGTCCTGCAACGTCCTGACTTGTACATTTAATTTAAATCTATAAACAGTTTCGTTTTTATCCTTTTCCATACTTTGGTTTCCTTCCCTCTGTGTACACATTTCTCTTGAGCTTCTTGAAGGACACATTTCAACTTCAGGACTAATAAAACAACTCCTTTGCTGCTGTGTTTCTGACTGTGTTTCCTACTCGTTGTGAGTTTATAACTACTTCTGTAGTTTTCTCAGTGGTGTGGCGTTAAAATAACAATAAAAGGCAACACTGAGTCGACAAACTCCTTTGACTACTTTCTATTTCCAGCACTTTAGTCTAACCTGCCACTTTGACGCTCGCAGCACTTTCAAACGGTTCAGCAGCTTCCCCTTCATATCTGCACCTGGCACACATCAGACCTGTGGACTGACGGCAAATACCCATTAGTTAATATTTACACAGCATTCACAAAGCCACTTCCAGTCAGTTATAGGTGCTCTGCAGATGTTTATCACTGTGGGCATTGATCCGTGCCTTTCCATGCAAAGGTTGGCCCCTGGAAAGGTTAATTTGGAAAACAAGACAGCAGAACTGTTGAGACCTTCACTCATGCTAAACTAAAAGTTTGTAGATTTAATGGTTTTTCTGTGGAAAATGAATCCGTCTCTAGAAAGTTACTGTGTCTGTGTGTGTCTCCCTAAGGTTTCACATTTTATTTTTGCCTGCAGACTTAAGACTGTGTCTCAGTGTGTGATAATGGTGATCTTGCCGGCTCAGTATATGTCATATTGTGCAAAATTAGTTTAAGAAAATCTTTGTAGGCTGGATATTATAAATTTAGATACAAGATTGTTCTCAACATATGTATGATTTTCACTGTTTGTCCCCGTTGGTTAGTGCAGTAGTACAGTAAATATTCATCACCATAAGTTTTACCTGATTGTTGGTTGTTATCAGTGTCTGAGAGCAGCTGTTATTTGCTTATTTGTTATATTTCATACAAGAATTCAGTTTCAGAAGACTCCCTAGATCAGATGCTAACAGCTAGTATGGCTACACCACTTTCTACCCTGTTTGCAAGTTGTAAATACTCTGTTTGCATGTAGGCCTGTAAAATTTAATGACGCTGATTCCCATCAACGTACAGAGCTGTAAGGAACCTTTTGCAAATTAATAAAAAGAGCACATCTCTGTTTACGGTCAGTACTTGCTATGTTCGCATTAGTGTTAGGAAACTGTCGTTTGATGCATTCAGGGACAGTAGGGAGTGTAGGTCATCTGCGTTTTGGCAGAAGTCAGAGCCCCAAAGGCAGCACCTTACAAATGGTCTGAAATGAATAACCAGAAATGCTCTACTTGTTTATTTTAGATGTTCTATGAGACAAAAACAAATATAACCACTAACAACAGGAATTATTTTTACTTAATTTTGGCTTAATTTTTTTTTTTTTTAATGTTTATAGAGTAGTAGCTATTGAATTGTTAGTGTCTGTTCGTCCGTATACGATGCAGCACAAGACAATAAAATGGCCTCTGTGATACTATGCGGATGGTTCTGCCACCCCTCTGAGACTGGAACTGCAGCCAGAACAGGACCTGAGAGGCCCTTGAGCTAAAGAGGAGCCTCTTTACAAGTAATTTATCACCTTGCTGCAACCTGTCTCAACTCTTTGCCTTTATGTCTCTCTCCCACACCCTCTCTTTCCACTACTTGCTATCTTTCTCACTCTTTAGTTAGTCTCCTCTCTTCCTCCCTGTCCCTGCAGAAACCTCCTCCCTCTGCTGTCCAGAGCCCTCACTCAACCCCTTCACCATCGCCTCCTGGTCTCTGTCTAATCCCAGAGGAGAAAGCTTCGGTTGTGTTATGGCGTATGAGTATCTGACCTCAGCATCGCCTCTAATCCGGCTTAGTTCACTTAATGATGCCACTTGTGGTGCCACGAACGCCACCGAGAAGTCTATAAAAGCCTTCCATTAAAATGCAAATCCGACCTGGCGGAGAGAAGCCGAGTGACACAAAAGTGGGAGAATTTGACCGCAGACCCCTTCTGTTACGTCGCTCAGCTATGCAGCCGGTGGAGTAAAAACGCTCCCTCCAATAATAACTGATTGTGTGATTAGGACCACTGCTGCATGTTGGTGATGAAATAGGCTCTCGTCCTCCGCAGAACAAAACGAGCAAGAGAGGGAAAACTCAACCTATTCCATTTCAGAGGAGACTTGTGCTTTTTTTTCTGTTGTTGTCAGGAAATGAACAAATGGTTATCAATGTTCGGAGGAGAAATCTCCCATCTCTCAGCCAGGTTTTCCCAGCTGATACTATTTTCTCCGTACAATGCAGGAAATGAAATTTCTCTGTGCGCTGTATCACCTCCCGTCCGCTGCCCCTCTCATCTGCTCCACCTTTTTATCAGGATATCCTTTACTAGGAGAGAGAGAGGGAGAGGAGCCTCCTCTCCATCTCCAAACGGAGAAGTTATCTCGAGCAATAACATACCGTACACATCAAGTCTGATACACACAGAAATAGAGTAGTTTCAATTTACAGAATTATTTAGAGGACGGATGGATTTCTGGTCTTTTTTTTTTTTCTTTTCTAAAGACGGACTATACCATCATGTCCTTCACTCTGCTGCGTTTGTTTGTGTGTGATGGTGATTTAGTGTCTATTAAGACTATAAGAGCAGTGGACTTAAATGAAAATCGGGTGCTGCATAAGTATTTTCCAAAGTTATGTTTTTCTGTTTAGTTCAGTCTTAGCTTTGCTTTTTATTTTGGTGGCGGTGAAACTCCATGGAAGCAGAAATAAACAAACAACATCTCAAATCTCATCTAATATTATTATGAGATGCTTTTTTTTGCCTCATTGTAAATGTGTGTAAATGTGCTCTCAGTGATTGTATTCACTTCTTTTAACAGTAGTTATGATTACTAACAATTATCTTAGGTAATGATTCAACTTTTGATTTGGTCTTAGGTAAGTGCTTCATATACAACATGTTTAAAATGAAAAATACAATAAGCCAAGATTACATCTTAGCTTTTTTCTCAAATCTATAGAAATTTAGATTATGGTTTATTTGGTTGTATTTATAGTTATATTGTATTGTAGTTATATTTTATAAGGTCTTAAACTTTAAACACTATAAAGTGCCTTCAGATGAGTTTTGCTGTGATTTGGCACTATACAAATAAAATGGAATTTAATTGCTTTTCTGATGTTTTATAGATATAAACAACAAGATGAAAATAATCCTAGTCACAGCTCTAGTGATATTACAGACAGACATGAATAACACGACTACATGGTTCAGATACTGACAATACAACATGCAGTATGTAGCTACATTCACACTAGATGACATAGTTATAGTTGAACATTATACTTCATAATTTGCTTTTAGTTTTTCAACTAAACAGTTTGAAATATTGAAATATTGCCTTTACATTTTTCTACTTGTATGTGACGATTTCGAGGAGGAGGAGACAGTTTTCATTTTGGCTTCTGTGCCAAAATGAAAACCGTCTCTTCCTCCGTTTATCAATTCGCTACAGAGAAAATCTTAAAAAACATGTACCTTACAGCATCTAAGATGAAAAACAACAATCAAAATTATTATAATATTTTTTTGTTTAGGCCAAAAAGTTTAGTGCTCCTCATTTCAAACATTTCGGTGTTAAAATCTTCAGACAACACACAAACATTGTTTTTGGCAAAACGGGTCGATGAGGCAGTGTTGTTGGCTCTGCGGTGAAAACAAGCCTATTGAGAGTCAGGAGAGTGAATTTTGGGTCGCTTCACTGCCCTGTCGCCTGCCAGTGATTGGCCTGATTCCCGCTTTGAGGAATGTGCTCATGGTCTGAACGCACGCACGCACGCACGCACGTTGAATACAACTTCAACTTCATGAACAACATCATCAACAAACATGAAACAATTATTTTAATATTTCTTTAAAATAACTTTCCAAATTCAAAAAGTCTGACATTATGTTGTCGTACACTGACTTTAAATAAAATAAATAAATATTAGGTGCTGCCACTCCAGAAAGGTGATGGGAGTTGTATAAAGTTGGGTGCGCAACTTTTAAATCTAAAACTTTTTAAAGCTGATTCAAGTATTTACACAAATTCTGTACATTGTACTACTAATAAACTTAAAAAAAAGTAAAATAACTAAACTAAATATATTAAGTTCCTTATAGTCTGTTGTATCACTGTGACGCTGTCTGGTTTAATCTTAAAAGTGATTAGTGTATGAAAAAACACTTCCACTGTACGTAGATGACTTTTTGAGTATTTTATTAGCTGTAGCATCTGTGCATGAATAGTGGCTTTATTTATTATGGTGTTCCTCTGAATACTGTGATGTTCACATGTAAAAACGTTGCAGATGTGTTCCTCCGATAAATATGTTTTCAGTTACTTTTTGTTCACGATGCTCAGAGATGGGACAAAGTGTGCTATGTAGAGTGTGAAACAATAATTTTGAATCCAAATTAGTCAAATGAACTGTTCCAAAGTACTGAAAATGTCCCATCTGTGCTCATTTGGCCTTCAAGTGCCCAGAGGGAATTCAGAGAAATTAACAAATGGCATTCACTCAAAATGGCACTGTAGCAAAAACTTAAACTGTCACACAATGACAGTTCACTACATAAATTTAAAAGAGGTTTAAATATGAAGTAGACCTAAATGAAAAGTTTTTATCTGGATTGACCGTTGGAGTCACTTCAGTACTGGAACAGACAAACACAACGTTTATCTCAAGTCTTGAAGTTGAATTCACTTGAATTGGAGGAAATGACAGCGACCTAAAGTCCGAAACTGTGTAAACGCATCGTCGGCTCTGTTGGGAAAAGCATTGTTACGTTAGTTGTGGCAAATGGAGGGTGTAAAGTGGGAAGGGCGCGATGAAAAAGAGGGAGAGAGATGTGGGGAGCATCTGCCTGTGGTCATGGTTCATTCACTTTCGCTATGGCCTCTCAGCTCTTTGAAAATGCAAGATGGTGAAAGAACTAGAGAAGGAAAAGGCCGGGGGGGTGAGTAAAGAGTTGGCATGGCACAACATTTCCCCTGATTTTCATCCCCGGCATTCATCATATCCTCCAGTCAAACACTCTTTTTAGCCATCCCCGTCACCAGAAACTGAGGTCTCAGAGGAAGCAAATAAAAGATGGGAGCTTTACACCAAATTCAGGAATGATGAGCGCTTGATCTTGCAGCTTGTACAACCCAGGCGAGTGATGCTCTTTGCTTTTCTTTTGACCTGACGTAGCTTGTTTCCCTGGAGTATGTACAGTGTACAAATGAGGATAATGGTTAGAGCAGCTCACAGGGTAAGTGTTGAATGTTTTCATGGTCTAGACAGAAGAGAACCCAAGCAAGCACAAAATCACTGTGCTCCTTAAATTTCTTTTTTTTTTTTTTTTTAAATGTTCCTTATTCAATTATTTTCACCCAGACTCATGTTCAAACCTGCTGCTTCCTGGCCAGGAGAGATAAGCAGAAGCTTCGGGACGAACACTACGAAATTCAGTTGGAATCAAAAGCGGCTCCATCACGACTTGTCCCAGACGCCCCTCTCCTTCTTGGGTTTTGGGTGCTAGAGGGGGTGGGGAATTGATTTGTGACAAAGGCAGGGTGTTTGCATGTTAAAGACGACTTCATGGGGAAAAGGGAAAGACATGAGGTCACTGTTTTCAAGGCCCTTGGCACAAACCTGATAAGGCTGCACAAGCGAGTGCATTAGACAGGGGAAGATGTATCTGCTTGTGATATAGCGTCACACTGGCCTAGCCCCACCCTAACCCTCTTTTACCCACCCCTCACCAACCTCAAATCTATAGCATCAGGAAGCAAACTGTCACATTTGCAACACCTTACCAATCACACGTTGACCTCAGGGGCGCCAACGTTCAAAACTGCTCCACATAGGAATCACAATGCAGGCGACAAAGTAAGTTCAACTAGGAAATTCAGGTCCGTCAGAGATTTTGTGTGCTCACTTTCTCTGAGTCCGAACTGCTCAAGGATACTTTACAACTTCTCATGAAAGCCAGCTCTTTGTCAACACTGGCCGCATTGTCAGGTCGCTGGTTTGCTGTTTGTTGTAATGGTAATAAGGGGCAATAGGTAAAATGAGTGATGGCATCACTGGGTGAGGATGAAGTGCAGAATACACAAAGAAAACCATGATTTATTGGTTTTATTAACAGTTTCTGCACTCAACACCACATCCTTTGTGTGTGTACGTGTGTCTGTATGGTATTTCACTGTTAATGATTTGCAGTTATTGATCAGGACTATGTCCAACATCTGCCATTTTAGCACATGTATTTAGCATAAAAGTGAGGTCTGGCCATGATAAAGGTCAAAACATTTATCATTTCATGCATGTGTTATTTATGTTTATCATACCGCTTTGGTTTTTAGACGTTATGTGGATGAAGTGCATGTGCAAATCGTACCTTCCAGAGAGCTGGTATTTTATGACTGTAACACATAAATCAACTGATATATTCTGTACAATGCAGGATTACATTCCAGGACTTGATGTTTGAGGGGAACAAAAGCTGAAATGTTCTTACTTTTGACTTTTTGGCCAAGACATCCTGAAACTCGTCTTTTTTTCTCTTTCTCTCTCTCTCTCTGTTGGCTACACTCTTTCATTTGTGAGTCCTTTGTCCTCTTGCACGCCTCCGTTTTGTCCCATTAACTCAGAAGTGTCAAGGCATGCCATTGCTAGCTGTGCCCAAGCCCGAGCATGGCAAAGCAGGACAGATGGTTGCTAGGGAGGTTGCCAGGGTGGATCAGTGGGCCTGTGTGTGTGTGTGTGTGTTTTCACTATCTCAAAGCCACGCTTCACCGTTGGACAATGGCATCGCCGGCCCACACCAGGGTTGAGTTGTGGCACCAAGCCGCGACCCAATAATGCCAGTGCCGCTGAGGGTTGCGACCTGGAAACGGGGGCTGACTGTGATAACAGCTTGGCCGAGCGGCAGGGAGGACACCTTGTCAGTGTCGCCACGTCGTAACGCGTGAATGTCACTGTCCTGCCTGCCTGCCCGCCACCTCTTTTTTTTTTTTTTTTTTTTTTTTTTTTCTCCAATCAACCCCCTCCACCTCCTTCTAAACCCTCCACACATGCACACTCCACTTACTCTCTTCTTTCTTGCGAGTGTGCTCCTCCATTTTGAGGAAAAACAACATGCCCCAGTAAGATATGAAAACCAGAACCAGGAAGACAATAAAAGGTTTCTGCTGATTTACTGTGCTGATCTATTCTCAGCTTGGTTTTGAATCCGCACCTTGGCAAAGCTCTTGATTTGCTTTGATCACCCTTTCTGGGCACTGTAGTCCCTGTCTTTTGGCCTATGCTGTTTTGTGTGTCTTTATCGAGAATGGTCCGTGTTGTGTGAATTATGAGATAACTGTTTAGGGAGCTATAGTGTCCCATCGCTGAACACGAACTGTGGACAACACAATAATCACTATGGACGAAATTTGAGAGTATAGGATGCCATGTCAACAAACAGGAACTTGAGATATATCCTATCACTTGAACGTGTGCTAATACCGTAGCAGATGTTAGACAATTGCACAAGAGTCCACAATTAACTTTCAGTAGATTGTGTTGTTTGAAGAAGTGCAAAGAGCTCGAAGTATGTGTAAATTTAAACTTGGCTTAATCTTAACAGGCCAGATTACACCCAGCAGGTGAGTCTATGGGTAACAGGGACAGACTGCTAGCTTTGGCACGCCGCCTCACCAGCAATAACTCTAATGGAGCACTTTCAGAGCTCCTGGGAGGGGAAATCAAATGATGTCAACCATGTCATAATCTAGGTCTGGCTCCATGTTGGAAGGTACAGTTTTAAGGGCGAGAAGCGATGGATTGGTGTAGAGCTAATGTCATGACTTCTCTGATCGACATCTCGTGCATATGACCAGGAGAAACCACATACACTCATATCTCTTGTTTAACAATTTAATTTGAGATCAAAATCCAACCAAAAACCAAACTACAGCTGACTTTTACAGTATATTTAGCCTTAAAATACTCCCAGCCCTTGTAATGAAAAGCAAATAAGTTGCACGCTGAAAAGATATCTTCAATCACTGAAACAGAGTGTAAACAAAACCAGCAGTGGGTGACAGTGTTTCAACAAGAGGTTTGTTCTTCAATTATGGACCTCAAGCCTTCACAACAAAGATATTGTTATCGCTGTCTACACCTTCCAATCCATGTCTGATGTCTTGCTCTCACAAACAACCCCTGCAGGTTTTTCTCTGATGGCCACAATCTTGTATTTTCAAGTTAATACACTGAAACCACATCATTGTGCTCGGCTTTGACACTAAATTGACTCAGTGACTTTGTTGTTATGAGGTCTTAATTGTGGACTAGGTTGGCTCAGGTCACGCCTTGCTTTGTCTGAGAATTGGAAGATCAGAGACTTTTTGATGACACCATTGTATCCCTCATCCAGACCCTGTTTTGGTTAAATATGTCTATGGTTGTTGTATGCTTAATTAGCTTTAGCAAGTAGGAAGCTGACAAATTCTTGTTCTCTTAGAAAGTCAGGAATCTGCTGATGATGTTGATGATGCTGTCCTTCACATGATATTAACACCCTCTCATTCTTGAGAGCTGCTTATTTTAGGACCACAGGGGTGCCGTCAGATCCCCATGCTGGTAGGTCACCAACCTCCAACCTGTGTGTGTGTGTGTGATCTCTCCTCCGACTCAGAGCATTCAGCCAGTGACTGATGACGTTCCCCTCCAGTGCCAGGCGACATCACGGCACAAAGGGCCACTCCGGGTGGAACAAAGACCCTCTAATTGTGCCTTTGAGCAAGCCGCTTGGTCGGTCAGCTGGTGGCAGGTGGATCCCTCGGGTCCTGTAGATTGGCTGAGGCCTGAGCTGCTGCACCATGATGAAATTGGGAAAGAAGAGGCTTTGTGTCTCCCATTATAGCTGTAGGTGCTCAGCTAATATTAGTGTGGATTTCGTTCACATTGTAAAAGTGCTGTTTTACCAGTGTAATGATCAGATCATAAATAATGCACATTTTGACATACGCAAGTATTTTGAAGTTTTATTTTGAAATTAAATCAACTTGCAATTATTGTGTAATGGTGCATTTTAGGAATACTATGAAAGAAATTTAGTTGTTTTACTTTTTAACCCTCATTTGCCTATTAAAATAGCAAAACAAATACAGGAGCTATAACTTCTGTCAAAAACGACACAATACATAGCAAATCTGTGCAGCGTGATTGACTACAAAATATACGGTGGCTAAATGTGGAGCTCAGAAATAGTGAGTCGTGCCCAAATCTTCCGTGACACTGGGGAACGTTCTGACTGTGATGGATGGTGGATGCTGGTGGTCTGTTGTTGTGGGTGCAAACAGCCAGGCCATTTGGTCCTATTGTTAGCCATTGTATATGGAGGCTATTGAAGACTAACCCTGCCTCTGTGCCCGAGGTCAATGAGGTTTGATGACGTTGTAATGGATCCTAAATGACTCTTTAAGAAGGTGAAACGAGAGCATCCTGCAATGTTTTCACATCTAATAAACTCCAATTTTATGAAGAGCACATCTTAAACGGAATAAGATTTGTTTTGTCAAATGAAGAAAAGGAAGTTTATAGCTCAAGTCAGCTTGGGATATTCTTATAACAGAACCTCACAGAATCCACACCACTGCCGTGACAACTTCTCCACATCAAAACATGTTTTCTTCAAAACCAGCCGGCTATTTGTGGCGTCTCCCATGTAGCGGCATGTCACAAGGAGAGTGTTTGTTGTTGCTGTGAAAAGACAGCCTGCTCTCAGAGACATATTTGTGTGAGCGTGTGTGTGTATGTGTGTGAGAAAAGGCCGGCTGCTAGGGTGAAGCAGCGACAGACAACAGACTGAGAGGCAGTCTGCTCCCGTTGAGTCTGCACTGCTGTGCTCCGAACACACCGCTAGAACGTGCTCTTCTGCAGATTATACATTACTCACTCAGTCATAGTCACAACGTCTGTAGCACACACTCACACTGACACATTCCCATGTCTTATACAGACCGAGGAAGGACTTGTCTTATGTTATCTATGAGTGTTTCGTTTAAGAATCGCTTTCTAAAAAGGGTGAATGTAATTTAATGTATAACACAGGCCGAATTCAGTTGTTTGTAAACTGTTCTGGATCATATGCAAAGAAAAGCATGTTTAAAAATATGTGTAACTGTGAGAAGATTAGTGCAGGATGTGTCAATGGTGCATTGATTTTATCTGTCGGAGACTGATTTGTTTGAATCTGCAACTGAAAGGCTGAAGGGGTGAGTCAAGTGTCTGCAGGACAAGATGGATGGAGAGAGGGCTTTTATAAACTCCATTCTCATGAAATCAATGTCTGTTTTTTTTTTGTGTGTGTGTGTGTGTGTTCACAGTTGACCACTAAACTCACAAAATCCCGCTTGGAAAAGAATCTGTAGCATTTCTTCTAATGAATTTCGTACCGATTTACTTTCTAGTATATTTGGGATAAACTCATGAGTTCACATGCTTTGCAGAGTTATATCCTTGTGTGTGTTTTATGTGCTGTTCCTGCTCAGCAGGGTAATAAATGTAAATAACAGTCTGCTGAGAGATTAGGGTTTCCATGCTAGGCTGCTCTGCCAATTGAAATCTGCTGATGAGGACAGTCAGAGCACCAACTGTTCCTCAGACAGCACCACAGAGCAACCAATCCATCGCCATTTGTTATCGGCACACATGCACACAACCAGCCTGCTGGGATTATGCTAGTCCCTGAGAACTGCAGCGTGTCTGTACTGGTGTATCGTAGCTATAAGTATGTATGTATGTACTGTAGACTGCATTTCAGTGCAGTTGTGTGTATTTGTTGATCTTAAAGTGTGTTTAAAATCTGTATATAAATTAATAAATGGCTATGTATTTGTGTCAGTCCCACTGGGTGCTGACCGAATGACAATAGACAAATTCCCTGTAGACCCACTGACTCCCATTGAGAGTTGCCTGTCCCATTGGAGTCCCCAGTGTGTCCTCCATCACTCTTAAGACAGTAATTATTTCTTCGTTTTCAATTAGCAGCCGTCACCCAGCGTGGACACAGAGCCCACAGCGGATGGCTATTTCCTACAACCTGGATTCATCTAAATTTCGTCCTAAAAAGCTGAAATACAGACATGTATTTGTATTATGTATTGTTAATACATGTATGTTTAATGTATTAAACCACATTCTTATCTGAAATAAGTTGAAACTGACAGACGCTAATTGGGATCTACTAATCTATATTTCATATTTCACAGAATAGGTGGTGAATTTTGTTTCTAGCTTTTTAACACACTCGGCCCCTTAATCAAATATTTATAATTGAAGGACACTGTTTTGAAGCAATAGCTGTAATTCTTCATTTATTTTGTCCATGCTTGACAGAAATGTTTTTCTTTATCTGACTAGACAGTTCTTTTTTGTCTGTATCATGTCCATTTTCACTGTGGTGCACACAATGACACCAAACGACACAATGAAGACTTTTCTCCATTCGTAGGCTGAATGACCGACGACGCCTGTGGCTGTTTTCAGACATGCACTGCAACTGTGAACTTATCTAGACATTACCCAGAGGAGCTGTATGTGATAAAGCTGTCTGAAGCAGCTGGACCAAACATTAAATGGACTTTACCTTGCAAGGTCCTTTGTGTAAACTCCGCATTAATATCCGATTGAACTTATGTGTGCGAATTGAGCAGGTCAGTGTGCGAAGGCTTCGCCACAAGTTAGTGGGCGTGCTGATGACGTTGGTGTGCTGTAAACGGAACTCCAGGCATTATCCACACTTCATGTGAGAAAACTGCCGGATATATGAGAACAGTAGTGTACCTAAAATATCAGTAGAATTCACTTGTTGTGACCATTTTTAAGATGTAGCAGTAATGTTTTTCAGGCCATTTAGAAGATTTTTGTAGAATAAGCAAGAATTCATGTCTTCAGAGCTTTGTCGTTTTAATCTATGTCAAATCAAAATCATATTCTGAAAGCGTATGCAAAGTCTAAATCTTAGATCTCATTTATTAGAGTTAAACTGGCGTCACTCCTCTGCCAGTTATCAGCTCAAAAGTTGACTCAGAGTTGAAGTTTTAATGCTCCAATCTAAAAACGGTGTCCAGCATCTGTTGTGGAAATGCCCACATGGTCCACACTCCAGCTGCAGGCCATACAGTAGAACCCACATGGCTCACATCTGAGTACCGACTGTACACATTTTACAACATGAGCCATGATGGGATTGTGGACCATGCAGACTCGGATTAGACTGAAATAGCATTGTGTAACACTGCAGATCAGCATTGTGTAACACTGTGGAAGACGATCCACTGTTTTTGTGACGGCAGTATGATTGCATTTTCTAACACTAAAAACATGATTCACATTTGCAACATCTAGTCAGAGAGAGCGTTACGTAGCCTCATGTGCTTCAAAGGAAATGGGTCCTAAACTAAATTTCAATTCAAATACGGTGGCAGCAGAGCAGAGGTTTTAGAGCTTCTCCGTGGAAGATTGTTGGCTTGAATCCCTTGCTGGAAACTCCTCTTTCCTCTGTCCTAATGTCTGTCAAGGTTGAACCAACAATGCTCTTAACCCCCAGTGGCTCCAGTGAAGCTGCAACAGTAGAGGACTGTGGTTAAACGTTCCTGCTGGCAGTGTGTGTCTGTAACAGTGTGAAGGGGGATGTTGCAGAAAGAAGCGATGAGTCAGCTTTTCCTGGATTGTTAAACATAATTTTTCTAATGAATACAGAGTTTACACTAAGGATAGAAAACAAGACAGCAGACACATTAAGGTATTTGAGAGAAAAGTGTCAATTTGAAGTCATTTTACACATATTTGCACGTTATAAATAACTTTCTCTGTCTCTGTATAAGTTGAGTTTGTTCAGGTGTTCTGAGTTTGGGTTGTATGAAACTTTGATGCATGATGAAGCATAACTCAGAGAGACTGTCCCACTGTGGGTAAGTGTCTGTGCTGTTGTGGGAAACATTGCCAGCATTGTATTTAATTAGCTTTCTTAGTGTGTCTATAAAGAAAACAATTAGTCTTAATTAAAGTCGCTGCATGCTGTTGTGTGGTTTCAGCGTTGGTGCACACATACTGGGCATGAATAAATAATTTCATAGAACACTCTACATTTACTACGAGGATAATGTCACACTGTACAAGCTCTTAATATTTATCATAATTGCCTTTGCATGAATGATTCATAATTATCAGTATTCTTGTGCAGCTTTCAACCTGTTTAAGACCAAACCGAACGTAAAGACAGCATAAAGCTAAATAATCTAATTTAATATAACAGAATTTTGCCTTATAGTACTATACTGAAGAATAGCAGAGGCATAATGTGTCAATAATTTATTTTTAGTAGCAGAGAGTATTTATTTTTTTACAGTGCAGGAGTCTCAGACCACAATAACACAATAACAGCACAGGCCTGTGACGAATGAGAAGGATAAATATTGTGTATGTTTGAGAGTTGCTGAGGCGAGGCGGTAGCCTAAAGATGTACTGAAGATCAGAGGGGAATACACACACACACACAAAACACACATGAATTTGGTTTAATATGTAGCTTCTCCACATGAGAAGTGAAGCAGAACCCTTACTGCTCTCCCACCAGAAGGCTGGAAGAATACCGTGTTTGTGTTTGTGTGTGTGTGTGTGTGTGTGGAGTTGACTTTATTATTCAGTCTCTTCATATTCTTCAAATTGCTTTAGGAGGAGAAAATACGCAAAGAGCCCCGGAGAGCTGCGAGAGCTGCTTTTACCATTATTATTATTGTTATTAAACATTAGGGAAGGTGGAAGCGACGTGAAAAATAATTTGCAGCTGTTTTTGACTCAGGGGTTAATTCACAGGTAGCGGATTGCTAATATGTTGTGCATCATTATCATATTTGTGATGGACAATATGCTTTTCTCTCTATACAATTTCATATATAGATGATAAAAGCTAATTAACAGTAATGTATGACGGCTAGATTTCTTGTCACCTTTTGTGACAGTGGTCTGATTTATTATTTGCGATGCAGCATTGTCACACAGGACTCGGAAACTCCACTTGTCTTGTGCTGTTCTCATCATCACTGGCTTTTTGTGTTGTTAAAACACGAATGGATTGAGTTCTGCTGAAGTTATATCAAAAGTTTTATTGAGGAGAAGTTATTTCACGATAGATATCGTTATATGATGCTATTGTATGGCAACATTTTGAATTATATGACTTATAGGTCACAAGGACAGAACAGAATCTCTTTGTTTACAGAAAAATGAATATTTTATACCTGGTAACCGTGTAATTTCAATAAGATTCAGACATATGTAGCAATAACTTACAGTAATTAGCATAGGACAGTAAAATCAATGTGAGCCTGATGGAAAAAGGCACTCGTAGCAGCTTCAACATTCACAGCCATTATAGTGGGTTTAGACAGGACTGCCCACTTCCTCTGCTCTTATTCCATTTACATCCTGACTAAATTGTCAAACCTCAGGTGTAGTTGAAACTTTTAGCGCTTTAGCAAGTGGGTGCTTTTCAAAGAGCTTAATTAAACTAATTATCTACCCAGAGCTGTGTGAGATAGTCAGAGATTAAAGTTTTAGTCCTTCGGATAGTGTATTATCAAACCCCTATCGTTTTCTCTGTAATTTAGAATTAATTGGAAATAATATGTACGGTGCACTGGGCACATAGTGTGGCCCTCTAATCTATGGCCTGTGTAAGTGGTTGAGATAAAGCTAACCTTTTCGCCTTTCATACAGGTTCAAGTTAATTAAATCTCACTTTAATTGTATTTTAATTTTAACAAAAACATACATTAACCCCATTAATGTCTCCTCGAGCCTGAGCACAAAAAATGCTAATAGAGGGACTGAATTAAAAAAAAAAAAAAAAAAAAGAAGTGAGAAGGGAAAAGTAGTAATTTTCCCCCTTCTTCATTTTCTGAGAGAAGTGAAGTGTCAGCGAATTCAGGGTGGTGAGGGCAAAATTAATTATTTCAGCTTGATAAAGCTTTTCATCTCCCTGACTTCTTGCACTGAAAAAGCCAATTAATGATGTCAAACATGCTCTCCCTCTCCGGGGACAGCCTCCACTCTGATGTGTGTGTTTACCACAGTGGGACAGAGTGGGCGAGCTCTATGTATATGTGTGTGTGAGTACAGTGTGTGTGTGTGTGTGTGTGTGTGTGAGTGTGAATTACCTCCCCAGCCACCACAGGACCTTCCTTCCTAATCAGAGCCCACCTGTCAGGCCCCTGCCTCATTATCTACGTACAGAGAGGCCATTTTGTCAGGGCAGCTTCTTCAGCAGCCAGCAGCCTTCTGCCTGCCAGCGGGAATGTATTGCACTGTCCTCTGTGAGATAATTCACTTAATTATGGGGTAGAAGTGGCCTGAAGCAGGAATAGGTCAACACAGACTGACATGTAGCTCAGTACAAAGCTCATACGCCTTCAACTATGCGCAGGCCCTGAGACAAGAGCATACAAATTTCTCCCCTCTGAGGAAAGGTTAGCTTACTAATTAACTGACTGGGAAAACGCTCCTCTCACCACAAGGTTAGAGGTCAGAGTCAGCTACAGCAGCAGCACTGGAGTATCTCACTCCAGCACACTGAAACATTAACATACTTAAATGCATGATTAAACATAGAGCTTGAACCTTGACTGGATGAAGTTGGAGACGGAAGCTGAACTGTTTCACGGGAAGGAGCAAACATTCGGAAACTTTAAAATTAGATTGACCTAATTTTCCAAGGGATTTCTTAAATTTGGCTTGGAACATATTGGGGGTCTGGGCCATAAACCTGTGCAGTCGAAATCACGAGCATTTGTCACATATGTGCAATAGATTTGGCCAACAGAAGGAATTCTTCTATGCTTGAATGGTTGCTCCCAGAACTGTAAACAACAATTATAGTGCACACTATAGCAATGCTAGCTGGTAGAAGCTAAACCACAAATGTCAGCCTTGTGGGAGGCTGGAAAACACCAGGACATCACCAAAGACACTAAAGCTGCAGTGTGTAACTTTTTTTTGCATATTCGTTAGCAGAAATATTTTCCCAAACTTATCTTATTGTGGACTGGCGATGATGTAGACTGAGAATCTACGAACAGCACTGGCAGCAGTGACGCCTGCTTCTTAGTTTTTGAGCGAGGTTCACCTTTCTAACCAATCAGAATAATTTCAGCTTGATTAGTAAGCTTTGTAGCTTCTTATTTATTGTAATTTGATGATGACTAATAACTGAACGACTGTGTAGAGCGTGGTGGAGCTTAGCAAATGTTGACAACCACCTCCACTATTGTCAAGCATTAGCATCAAATGTACAGATGTAGGTGCCTGTTCATCCAGGAGTTGTAGCAGCAGCATTTCACTGCATTTTCACTGAGAAAAAGATGAAGAATAATTAGGAATCTTCCTCTGGGAATTTATTGCAATGAATTTAATATCTGTCGATATGACAGCTAAGATGTCCAAAATGTTGCTAACTTTTAAAATTTTTTAGCTAACACACCAAATTGAACCACCGATGACAATCGATCCATCTGTCTTTTGTATCAAATGATAGTTTTTATCTTTAAAAAAAATAGATGTATGTTTATATAGATACATTATCATCATAGGACGTGAAGGCAGAAAATGTGTTGGCTGCGTTTGGCATCATCATGTGAAGCTGTTTGCTCTCGTTCCTGTTTATCTAGTTATTAGTGGTGTGTGTGTGTGTGTGTGTGTGTGTGTGTGTGTGTGTGTGTGTGTGTGTGTGTGTGTGTGTGCCGTTGGACAGGGTGAGAGTGAAATATGGACTTGGATGGAGAGATGAGGGTGCTGGCACTGATCACTGACAGCATGATCAAGATGTACTTGACTGCTGTGTGTATGTCTGTTTGGGGGTTGTGTGTGTGTGTGTGTGTGTGTGTGTGTGCATGCGTTGGTGTCTAAATATCTACTACACCACCGTCCTCCTGTCACCCAAACTTCATCCATTCTCAGATTGTGATGATTCAAAGTCAGATCTCACTAACACACAGTAACATGCACAAAGAGACAAAGAACACACACACACACACACACACACACACACACACACACTTATGGGAACCATGTGGGACAGACTGTCTCTGACATTACAACCATCATCTCACTCACTCTCCTGCCCATCTCTCCCTTGTTAAAGCTTCACTTGGAAAAGTTGTGTGTGTGTGCATGTGAATGTGGCTTTTCCAGGCATATTGATAGAGTTAATTCCTGCTCGTTTATGGGAATGAAGTCCTCTCTTTACATCTCTTTTGCTTTTCTGATTTAGTCATCAATCAGCTGCATGCACTGCACGTATGTGTCTGTTTGCATTCGAGACGTCTAAGTTATGTTTCTGTTTTCGTAAATTCCTAAAGGAAGCAAAACCAGACGTAGGTAAAAATATCTTATTCTTACTGTAAAATGTGACCTCGCTGAGGTATTTAAAGTTAGAATTTTTTACCATTTTAATGCAACTAAACATAATTTTGATACCATTTATGGCTCATGTACTTCAGTAATAACTATTCAGTTATTTAGTGTATTTATTTCAAGTAATTATCCATTCATTGATGTTCATTGTTGAGTTACCTGTAACTGAGAGATACATAATAAAACTGGGTCCCTTGTAATTCAGCATAATCTTATCTTCAATGATCATTTTTATACTCTTCAGACTGTTAAGTTACTGTTGAAACACTCCGACATGGGGAATCACAGGGCGGGCTTTTATTGTGAAGGGTCCACAGGAAAACAAAGCGTCTTTGTCACCATGATTAGTTTTAACCACAAGTGTTCATGAGAAATGATTAATCTTATGGGTTATAACTTCAACACTTGAAAACGAGTGGCCTTAAGGACACCTTTCAAATTTTGTAGCAGCCCAGTCCAGCTCATTGTCGGGTTCTTTGCTTTAAACTCAAAGTTTGACCTCTTCTAAATGAAAAATTGTCAATTAGCAATAAAATGCACTATAACACAGTTTAGTACAGTAACAGGTTTTGCTTCTTAATATACAGTAGTTCAGCATTTAGCATTATCCCATTATTTGTTGCTGCAGTGGTTTCCTTTTTCTGTGGAGACAAAACCAAATAGTCGAGGGTTGAAATGAAACAAACTAGATTTAAAGTCATGGAATAAACTAGTTTACAGGTTATTCACCATTAGCTTTGGTGCTCTTCTATTAACTATAGATCAGATCTGTGATACTGGGCTTTTACCACAGTCTGCACTCGAGTTGCTGTATTATGTCTCAGCATCACGGTGTGGATTGACTGGTGACAGTTAACAGGACACTTTCCTGGCCACCAGTGGTGTGTGTGTGTGTGTGTGTTTGTGTGTGTGTGTAGATGTCTGACTGTCTGCATTTATCATCAGTCAACATCATGTATGTTCACACAGGTACATTGAGATATGTCATGACAAAATATCCACTTTAACAAGTCATTTAATTGAAGCTGGTACCAGTGGGATTTGGAACTTGATGAGTTCTGCGACCTTCGGAGTCCCTCAGTGGTGATATTTTACATGAACTGTCTCAGAGCTTTTCTACAGACGTTCAGCTAAGCCCTCAAAATTAATTTATGAGTGATGAGGTTAAATATTCTGCACACTGGGCTTTCATATGAAGTCTTGCAACAGCATTTAAAAAGATTTGTCTTGATTTGACTTGAACAAATGTTCTTTTAAGATTTGAAATTATATTCACTCGCCTTTAAAAACAATGTATGTATGGCAGTCACACCCCACAGCACAGATATTTCTGTCTAAAAATGTACTTATAGGATGAAACAGATTAAAATTAATATTAAAACTAAAATAGATTTCAGCTCTTATGCATAAATACAGTAAGTATCTAAGTGGATGAGATCTCATGTTACACACTTTAACTCCTGTAGTCGTTATTTTTACATGCAGGTTTAACATTATTCATAATTCACTCTCCTTCTCAACCAGAAACTACTGAGATATATTATAGCAGATAATTAAAGTACATTTACCATTAGATTTACATTTTATTTCCAGGACATGGAGACGAAAGAGGAAAATATTCATAATAATAGTTAATAATAGTTCATTTGACACTTTATACATTGTTTTTCGTGAGTTCTCCTAAGTTATAATTTTTTTACATTTCATTGTCTGATGACAAATTTGTTAAATGCACAAATACGACATGAAGAACGGCTACATGAAAAACTAAAGAGATGTGTATCTGTGTTTGGACCGAGTTGCGTAGAGTTTTTCCTGCTGATCTTATTGTGTTCACTTTTATCTCTTGACTCTCTGCTCCACGCGTCATCACACCTCATAAAGTCTCCGCTGTCCGGTCTCCTCTTACAAAAAAGTCATTGTAGACAGTAAAAAGCTGTTTGTTGATACGCTCCAAATGACAAATCCTGCCAAAGAAGCCTCCGAGCCTTGTCTTCTTTCCACAGTGATCCTCTGTTGATAGACGTTACTGTCTCCACTCCCTGTGTCTCTCTTCCTCCTGGTTTCAATTGAGTGTTTGCTGTTTTGGCATGACAAGGGAATTTCACATATTACCAGTGCAGAAGGTGACAGAATGAATTATGTTTACCAAGAATAGATCATGGGGTGCTGTGGCTGTTTAGTCACCTCACGGCTACAAGGACCAGAGTTTGAATGTTCTCTCTTTCTCTTCTGTGCCTGTGTCTTTTCTCCAGGCCGTTAGGTTAATTGGTGACTCTGAGTTGCCCATAGGTGTGTGTGGTTGTCTGTGTCTGTGCCCTGTGATAGACTGGCGACTTGTCCAGGGTGTGCCCTGCCTCTTGCCCTGGAATAGTGGTTTGGATGATGGATGGTTGAATAGAACAACAGTTTATTGATAGGATTAGTATTTATTTAACATCCCAACATGTTCATACTTCATAAATCTTAAGTAAATCATTGCTGACTCAAATTTTCCATGATGGTTTCTCGTCCTCCGTCCCCTTCTTGGTCTTTTCATCACTTTCTTTTTGTCCATTCCTTCGCTGCCTTGCAAAGCCACAGATTGTCAAACTCCTCAGCGTGCCACACTGATCGCTGGCGTGTTTGACATAAACTTGTCAAAACAGGCCACATTGTCTTATTTCAGCCTGCGACTTTCTTTCTCTTTTTCATCTCACCCTTTTGCTGCATCTTTTTCTGTGTAATCCCATTGTGCCAAATTCCTCCATTAATGTCCAGAGGCGTTTTTTACTTACAAATGACAGATGTTAACGGCTCTTATGAGATGGGTGGCTCAACTCCCTTGACAGATTTCTTGGTCGTATCCTCATCTGAACCTCAGATTTGTGTGTGTTTTGAGATTCACGGTTGTTTTTTTGAGCTAAAGCTGCACCGTGCAGCCCACATTAACTCGTCTCTTCGGGGTAAATTACTCATCATCTCAGCGGCTAAAGGCTACATGAGCTTCTGCTGGCATAACGCACCTCAATGCATAGATGGAGAAAATAAAGAATGATTACATTTGTGTCAACGAATTAACAGCATATAGGACAGTTTTTGTTTGTTTGGGGGAGTTGAAACCTCAGTAGTGTCAGAACTGCCAATTTGTGGCCAGTTTGAGATGTTGACATCTGCATTCTTTCACGTTCAGTATAACTCTCTGCACTGAGCCCAGAGACCAGCTTTAGATTGCTTTATTTATCTCGACGCTCCTGTGGTTGAAAGGATACTCCGTCCTCGACAGAGTGTGAATATACAGCTGCTCTAGAAAGAATTTAGACCCCTTCACTGAGTGCACAGTTTAATGTGCTGTAGAAACTGTTGAGAAACTGGAAACGTACTGATCACAGTATGTAAACTCATCCTCAGGGTTCTTGATGGGAGCTTGTAAAAGGACATCACCACTTACAGTAGATGACAAGAGTTGGTGGAAGCGTACAAAGAGGAGGAGCTGCCCATTTAGTGTAAATATTAAACATGTTTTGTTTGGGATTTGAATCCACATGTTACTAAATCTTTTACCATCTCATTTGATGTATGCAAAGCAATGGACGTTTATTTTCTCTGTGTGTCTCTGTACATACGTTCAAGTGTTCTTGTAAATATCTGTATTGAAGTTGGTGAGAACGGTATGTTCATGCATCAGCATGATGTTTCTCCATTTTCATAACTTTACAGGAAATGTCTTGATTTGTTTTCTTTGTGGATGGACATTTATTTAATGTATAATGCTCCGTCTGTGCACAGGTACATTTTATGATCTCTGAAGGCCATAAAGGCTGACGTTAGCATTGCTCAAAAGTTCACTGACTGCTCTCAGGTTTCCTGATATGTTTCTTTCAGATTTGTGTCTCCCTTCCTGGAGTATTCCTGTCCCCTTCCAGCTACTGTCTGGTTCCCATGAGCCATGAAACAGGATCGTAGCCACACTACATATGATTGTGATTTTTACATGTGTTGACTTTGGTTCTGTCACAGGTTTTGTCACAAAATCATTCTTTAATAAACGTGGACTTTTAATTTAGGGCTTGAACTACAAAAATCACTTGTTAGCATTGAATTAGCAGAAAAACGGCTAAACCATTGAGATGCAAGAGAACAGTGAACAGAACTTTATTTAAGTGAAGTTAAAACTCAGTGAGTTTATACACGTCAGACAAAACCTGTCTCTCAAACTCTATCTAGCTTTGTGGTGCCATACAGAATAACAATCATATTTCTTCCTGAAACAATAACTTGGAATAAATTTTAAACCTTTGGCAGCATCAGACAGGAATTTATGTATAAATGACACGGTGCCAGTGTTAGGTTTGTTCTGATGCTCCTCCGATGGCCTTAACCAATGGTGATACCTTACCGTGAAATAAAAAATGAGTTGCTACAGAACACATTCATAGTTTTCTATGAATTAATTGTAAATATCCAGAAAGTAGTTTGGTCCACTTTCTGTTGTGTTTTAGTTCTTGTGTGATTCCACCAGGTCTTTGTCTATGGAACAGAAATGTATGTCTACAGCTTCGTAAAATCCACGGCAGATTTCCTTCATGGGAAAATGGGCTTTATTGTTTCTCGTCCATTCTGCTTTTCACTCTCTGCTCTTTATTTGAATTTCATGAGACATTATAGTCACGTGACTGCAGACCAGCTATAGATTTTCCAGACAGATTACAACAGCATACCTACTAGCTAAATATTTATATATTTATAAGACAAAGTTGCATTGATATTTAGTGATTCCACTGAGTGAGAACAGTCACAATTTAAACAGAACTAAACCTAAACATGTGTTAGCTGTGCTGTAGTGGGCACCATATTGTAGAAATGTATATTAGAAAAATGTGCAGATGCAGAAAAATGATCAAAAACACTCATTTATTATTAAAGATCCTGAAGAATTGTTCATTATAAACACTGCGGTGCTCTGAATGAGTTTCAGTATCTTATTCAAGGACACCTTCGGAGGCTCTTTGTGCTTTCAGACAGTTAATGGGGCTTGGACCTGCTTTTTCTGGTTGGACGGTTTCATCAACCACTCCAGTATTTTGGAATAATCCGCCAGCACCCTGTGCCAGTGATTGCAGGCTGCTGCTGCATTTGATGACCCAAAGAATGTAAAGTGATACGTATCTTATATCACATCACAACCAGATTTATGTGGAGATTTGACAAATGCACTTGAGTTGAATAAACGTCTTGTCTTATGCTGTTTGTATGTGTGTCAGTCATTAGTTTCTTCTGTCTCTGCGTCTCGTTCTAGAGTATGAGACTGATTACAAGGAGCTGACAATCAGGTCCAGGCTTGGATCCTCAACCTTTATCTTCTCAGAAAACTCTCTGTGCGTGCATCTTGCTGTGTCAACTCCAATAACAGAGATTTCCTTTCATTTGGCCTTCCCGCTCAGAGGCTGATACACACAAATACACATAGATATACAAAGATGTTCACTCATCCACCCACACCATTCCAGGCACTTCCAAATGAAAGGGACAGTAGTGATGCCACAGGCCACAGGCCACCCAGTACTGCAAATGAATGCTCTGCAGTTACACTTCATCTGTCTGTCCTCTATAAGATGACAAGTTCCCAGTGTGTATGTGGTGTGTGTGTGTGTGTGTGTGTGTGTGTGTCTTTTCGTTTCTGGCTTTCTGATGAATGTAGGTCCAGTGTTTGCTTCCTCTTTATGCTATATTTTGGGTCTCTACCAACTTTTTCTGTCACTTGTTGGCGATAAGGTTGAGTTTAAATGTGCAAACAGTGCAGCTAGAGTCAAAACGCGACAAGGCTAATACAATATTTTTGTGGTAATATATATTTTGTGGTATCATTAGCAGCCATAGTGTCTTTCCCTCGCTGATCAATGGTAGCCCTGCTCAGTGCAATTGCTGTAAACAAACGGGTCCATGGTTGTGACAACTGGTAGCTTTTTTTTCTCATACCAGTGCTGCTGTTAGTGGTGGTGCTTCTCAAAATTAAGACCACATTTCACATAATCCCCTGTCTTGTCCTGTAGTTTAGAGGATGCTACTAATTGTTCTGGCTCCCTTCTGTTGCTACATGTGTTTGTTTTCTGTTTGCAAGAGGACTACAACGTTGGGATTGGTTTTATTCCAACAGTCTTTATACTCTCAACATCTTTAGCTACATTTACACTGACTCATTTATGACTAAATATTGTGAACTTTTTTACATCCCGAATCGCTGCATGAACTCCCTCTAGCTCTCGTTCTTCTTACTCTTTGTTTTTATCCCCTCTTAAACATCTGCTGTATTTTTGCTCTGAAGGCTAAAGGCTGGATGTCGTGGCACTAAAAGAAGGGGGGAAGAAAGCAGCAGAAACAACCCTAGGAATGTCATCCAGCCAGGCAGTCAGCGAGGCCAGGGCAGGCGAACTGCAGAAAGGCCACAAGTCTTTGAAGTCTGCCTCGACAGTTGTGGACCCTGGACGCTCCCTGGCACAGTGCAGCAAAACCTGATCACGTTTCATTAGTTTGATGGGAAAATCAGACAAATGGTTCACTTGAGGTTTATTTTAGTGCTGCTATCCTCTTGTCAAAGCTGAGGAAACTTCACAATCGTGCACAGACACATGCACGCTCGCTCTCTCCTGAATAGCATGTAGAGTTCAGGTTAGGATTAAGCAACAAAGAACACATTCATCTTTTTGGGTCAGGCCAGAAGTTTGAAGTGTTCCGGTCTGTTTTGTATTTTATTGGACACACACACACACACACACACACATACTTATATATAACGTGTAGTGCTTGATTACATTACCTTGTATTTTGAGTTAAATCAGAAACTTGTGCACTTTTAGGTTGGTATGTTTCCACAAAATGTTATTGAAAACTGTATTTTGGTGTCTCACAGATCAAAAGAAAATCCTGGAAGACCTTTCAGATATTCTGGTTTTGCTCTTTAATCTTTTTTTAAAATAAAGTTGATGAATGTTTGAAATCCAAAAGACAAGACACTAATGATACTCCACGTGTAGTGTAACTACTCACTAAAAAGAATGTTTTATTGTAAGACTGCAGCACACTGCTGTTGTTCAACGTGTACCTGATCCAGCTGCTCTCATAATTTTATCATTTCAATTCTTGTGGACAGCTGCATTTAAGGCTCCAGGGTTTTTGGGGTTCAGGGTCTTAAACCACCAGTGTTATGACATCATTTCTGTGCTGAGGTGACATCATCATCAGTATCTGACTTCCTCCAACACAGGTCTTGACCATGTTTTATATTTTTTCAAACAGTATCTAACTGAGGAGTGTGAAGGAGTGTGTTTTGGGTTTTGACTTTACTACTAAAATGTCCTGAGAGGATTTTCTTGAACTGAATATTATGGCACTCTGACTTTACTGTAATGTGGACATGAGGTCTAAGGAACTACTAATGAGCCCTAATAACTACTAAAGCACATTGTTTACAAGTCAATTAATTTATATAGTTCTGTAGATTGGATATTGGCTACAAATAAGATGAATGCACGATTATATGAATGCTTATACTGGTTTAATATCAGTGCTGTAGTTCAAGCTCAGGAAATGGCTATATTGTCAGATTAAATCATGTCTGTGGCTTTAATTGTGTTCAGTACATCAACAATTTTGCAGTAATTCCCGGACTCACTGCAGTATCGTTGCAGCCTGTGTGTTATAAGCCTGGTGTGTTTTGCTGTGGGCTGTAAACACACACTGAATCAGTGCTGCGTCACGCTGTGTGATGAGGAGGCAGCAAAGCTGAAAGGACAGGCTGTGATCCTGTGACTGACAGGGTACAAGGTCCTATTAGATGTTATATTTAACGTGCCTTGTCCAATCAAAGTGTCACTCACAGTATGAGGGGAGGGCCATGATGTAATTTCTTTCATTGATTGACAGGTAACAAGCTCCTATTAGCTTTTCTGTCACTCACACGGCCGCTGCTTGTTGCTCTCAGGTTGTTTGTTTGTCTGCTGGCATGTTGCCTTGTCCTTAAAAATATCCCTCAGCATCAAATTGTTGTTTGTTTGTCTAACTTTATTTTATTTCATGATTCATGACAGAAACAAGAAAAACGTTTATGTGACTGTTTCTTTTCTGTCAAAGGGGAAATGGAGCAAAACAGCTGGTAAAGCCCACTTGAATGGCTTCCTTTAGGATGTAATGAGATGCTGAGAGTGCAGCTAATCTCTTTTCTTCTGCCTAAGTCCACTGTTTAACCAGGAACATGAATATATGCTGGGTAAATGGCTTTTCTCTCTGCCCTGGAAGCAGTCTGTTCACTTCAAAGGTTAAGGGGAGGGTGGTGCAGTGTTGGCACTCCTCTCTCCCTCCCCACTAAATCCCTGTCTTCATTTTACTTTCTCTTTTCATCTCTTTTCTTTTCTCATTTAGACTCCTTCCTTTTTTTTAATCACATCAAGAGCTTTACGTTTCTTTTCCTCAACCTTAGCTGCCATTTTTTTATTCTGTCTTCTTTCCACAGCTGAAGAATAAAATTCTTTTTAAAGGTTATTTCACTTTTAAATCTTACAATTGACTGATACAACTTTTGTCTCTCATATAATGGTTGTCCCTGCATCTCTCCACCTCCTTTCCCTCCTCTTCTTCCATCTCATTCTATCATTTCCTCCTCCTCCGTCGCTCTTGTCCAAGCATTTCTGTATTTGTCGGACTCAGAAACAGTGGTTTTGGTTACAAACCCTGGGAATCCAGGTAGAGCATGGAGAGGCTTTAGCAGCTGAGAAGGGGGACATCTTTTAACATGAAGGCAGAGTAGTGGATCAGAATGGCTGTGCTCGGACAAAAAAGGGGCTAATCCGTGAAATCTGTCCGGGTCAAGGGTCAACTTCCAGCCAGCCATGTGCGTCTAGGCATGTGTGTGTGTGTGTGTGTGTGTTTGTGGAGATTAACTTAAGGAGGCTGTGAAGGAAATAAGGGGAAAGTTAAAGGGAGTGTTTATCCTCTTTAAACTCACTTCACAGCCAACACACTGGGGAACCCTGCGTGAGGAAATGGAGAGGGGGAATCACTCTCTCTCTTACTCTGCAACACACACACACACAATGCATATGCTAATCATTGTGAATTTTAATTAAGTTTCAGCCGTTTTGCAATCAAACGGAAAACACATACAGTAATTGTTCCTCTTCTTATACAGCGAACAGCTGCTTGATATAGACATTTTCATTAAAATGTCCCACTCTGTGGTTGTGTGGTTGTGTGCACTGTACGCATGTTAATGTCTTATCGGTTGATAAAGACCTTGGATGCTCTGTATGAAGCATAAACACATCAGCAGTCAGCGTGTTACAGAAACAAGCGTTTCATGAGTTTGCCCTCAGCTTTTCAGTTGAGAGATGAGTGGGAAGGTGAAATTATCCTGTCTGCAGAACGTCCTGCACAACATGCTTTACAGATATTTTTGTTTCATATATAGTTTTAAAATTCTGATTTTTATTTTAATTCACTTCGAAATGGCAACTGAGTTTTAATTAACTTGAAAAAGATACACGCGTAATATGGAGATAAACAGTGTTCAAAACTGAATAAATAAAATATTATGAGATAAATAATGATAGAATAAAGACATATTTCTTAAAAGCTGTTTTTTGGAGACATTTGTCACATTGTCTGTATAATATTTTTAAAAAATGAAATTATCTTGAACTATAATATAATTTGTTCCATTTTGCAACATTTTAAGATAAAAATTGTTCAAATTGCTGATTTTTATTAAGCTGCAAAACATATGTAAATAATGTAATGAAATATTAAAACCCACAGTGGTCAACATTTAAAAATAAGACATTAGGAAATAAATAAATTCCATATTAGCAAAGACAAATGTTCAGTCTTGCAATTATTAGCAAAAGAGAAAGTGCAAAGGAAAAACTCCTTGTTTTAATACAATAAAAAATTATCATCTTTGATATTTTTCTTTTTAAAAATAACATGTTTTCACAAAAAAAGTTTTCTCGTTTCAAACATAGATAGTAGATAAGGTTTGCAAGAACAACTTTCACAGTAAAATAAAGAAGAAATTAATTTATAATTTATTTTATATTTAAATAAATCTTTACCTTGAGGCACAACCCAGGAACCTCCTGAAATACTGTGTAATTAATGGGTATTTTTTTACGCTTCATAGTTTCGTACCGTATCAAACGACAGGTTCCACTTCATCATGTATGAGGTTCTCTGGCCACTGCAGGTGCGTCAAGAAGGTCAAGGGTCAAATGTCAAGGGTTTAGGGGCTGTAAATGCTCCCACTGGGCCTGACACCTGTCACACATGTGGGAGGTAGGATAAGCTGTCAGTCTGTGTGTGTGTGTGTGTGTGTTGTGTGTGTGTGTATAGATGGACACCCGCAGCACTTTAGCGGGAAAGGAGAAAAATGAAGGAAGGCATGTGCAGAATGTGGTTTAGAATCACTTCAGACCGTGTCAACAGTGTGTGTGTGTGTGTGTGTGTGTGTGTGTGTGTGTGTGTGTGTGTGTGTTTGTGTGTGTTTGTGTGTGTTTTCAGACATCAGCAAAGCACCTTGCACGCTGCACCTGTACGCGGAGCTCAAGTTACCCTGTATGGACGTTCAAAGAGAGGACAGCAGTGTGAGTATTTCTGTCTGTGGCCCACACACACATTTCACAGTTTAACTGGATGTGTACAGAAGTAAAATAATAATAATAATTTACTAACAGTTGATATTCTAATGACTTTTTCGTAGTGAATGCTGTAATTCAGGCAGTGTTACTGACACACACGACCGTATCCTAAAGACAAATTCATTATAAATTACTGTATCAGACTGTATTAGATTAAAAATAAGGGGGTCTTATTGGCATGGCAGCCATGCCACCATGTCGTCACTATTACAGGTAAAACACTGGTATTTAAATGTTTTGGTTGTTGATGGTGGTTACTGACATAACTCTGGATCTTTTAACCTAATCCTGAGTTTTTGATTAAAGTAAATCCACATCTTCTTGTAACTGTGCAGTAGATTTACTATTATTTACACACTGAGGGAGGATAACAGTGCAGATAGAGGTCCCCTCCTGTAAAAATAGCTCTTTTCCATCCTTTCCACACAGTTTGGTACACAGCAAATTAGACTCGACAAGACATGAAATTAGTGTTTTGACTGGGGAGTTCCTGATGTCAGCTGGCTCAGTTTGTCCCTGCACTCGTTTCTATGACTGTAGAGCTGTGATCCACCCTCCAGTTAGTTTGCTCACAGCTTCTGTTTCCTACATTGTAGATTTGTTTACTGTGAGTCACATCCAAAAGGACTTGAAGTTGGAGCTTTGCATTAAAGTATGTAAACTCTAGACTGCGTCACATATGATGCAAGAGCTGAATTAGAAAAGATTCTGCAACATAGTGATGACACTTGTATCTTTGCTGTTGTTTTAAAGGGACACTCCGACTTGTGGGTACGATCTGGCAGCTTTTAGCTTAAACCAAAGTTTCCATAAGCGTCCGACGGTTCTCTTTACTTATTTTAGTGACTTTTTCAGTTTTATTTCCAGCTGCACTGTAAAAGCAATTTAAAGAAAGAAGAATCAAATGTAAATTATTGTAATATGGTAAAATAATTTAGTAATTTGTGTCAACATTTTTACACCAGTGCATGTGGATTGCTGCGTCTATGAGGTTGTGCATTCACTAAAAACACCCAGCACGTATTATAACATTAATGGTAATTAATAAGTCAGTAAAACAGCAGAATACACCTCTGTGCACATCATTCAGGGTTTGGAATAATGCCATTTTTTCTGTGTACAGTATATGTGTGTGTGTGTGTGTGTACAAGCCGCACACTAAGTGGGATAATAATACAATGACCCCAGGAGGCAAAGTGATTAAATTATAATCAGCACGGATTAATTAATCTATAATATTTATTCCTATTATGGCGAGGGGAGAGGAGGCACAGAGCTTAGAAAAGGTTATGTGCGCACGCTCCTCGCTCTTTGTCTCTGTGAAAAGCGACGCTCGGGGGCGGGAGAAGCGACAAGGCCCCTTGACAACGCAGGCAGAAGGTTATTGCTGATATCAAACGCCCTGCATGCAATTATCTGTCACAACAAATAATTAGGAGGGCTGATAATGAGGAAATTAACATTTCCATTGTGGAGATGTTTTATTGTCTGCTTGGGTCACTGCAGAGGAGGCTTCGAGAGTGACTGAATATATTATAAATCCTGCAAATGTGTGTTGTAGTCTCTCAAGACTACAACACACACAAGCAGGCAAGCACAGGGACGTATCAGAGATTGTGTGTCTTTATGTGTGTAGGCATTTTTATGCAGAACACTGCTGTGCAGCATGGAGACCGCTTGGATACATCTTTCTAAAGTACAGTATGTGTATATAACGATCATTTCTAGTCATGTTTTTTTGGACTTCAGTGGCATATGTCGGTATTTTCTTTATAGGATTTTGAATTAATTCATAATTTAATGAGCTGATGATCAACGTTGTGCAACTATTTTAATAATCTATTAAACATTTTGGTCATTTTTCATGTGAAAATGCAAATTATACAGTTTATATTTGAGTATTTTGGCTGTTGGACAAATGAAAGAAGTCATTTAAATACCTGTCTGTTGCATATCAATTATACAAAATACACAAAACACTAATGAGTAGAAAAAAGCTCAGTGAAAATAATTCAATATCAAACCCTATAAAATAATCGTTACCATTACAATCAACAAAAAAGTTGAATGCTTTAGCTCTGAAGACGTGGACAGGAGAAGAGAAGGTTTTATAACTTTGACAATTAACCCGAGTCACAGTACGAAGCTGTGGTCTCCATGGCAACTGTCTGTTTATTGTGTCAGAGGGTGAAGCAGGGATGGAAGTGAGCGAGAGCTCCGGCTCTGTGTGTGTGTGGATGAGCCGGGGGTGGGTGGGCATGTTGGGGATCTCTGGGTGGGGAGTTTTCACAGGAACTTGACCCCCAGACACACACATGCACACACACATGCACACACACATGCACACACCCTAGAGGGGCCATGGTTGCCATGTATTTTGACTGACACATTTTTGACGCCCTGTGTGCAGCCAAGTTTAGCTCTCCTCTGTGTGTGTGTGTGTGTGTGTGTAGGAATATTTCCTGGCTTTTGAACTCCTCCTGATTGACAGAAATGGGTTCTGGACAGACCCCCCACCCCCCATAGGTCTAAGTGTGTGTGTGTTGGCATGACAGCTCTCGCTCTGCTCTCCCAACCCCTGCGGCTTATATTGAGGGTCATTTTAATACCCCAACATGTTTAGGAAGAGCCAATGACATCGCATTGTTCCCCGACAATGGAGGGCAGGCGGAGGGCGCTGGAGGTCAGAGGAGGGGGCACCGGACAAAAAGAGGAGAGAGCGCTCATGGCTCGTCTCCTTTCACCCTCCGTGTCTAGACGCCGATGTTCCACGCAGGGTCTCGGAAGAAAAGAGAAAGACGGAAAGAGAAGGGAAAGGAAGAAAGAAAGGATGTGGTGGAGGAGGGGTGGGAGGTGGTTCGCCGTGTCTGGTGGTCTGACGACAGTCTTGACAGAACAGGAAAGGGCTGATAAAGGTCAAAAAGGTCACTGCTAGATTTATACGGGATGCAAAGGTAGGGGGCTGATTAAGAGAAATAAAAACTGTAATATTGCTTTAGGACTGTTGGAAATCTTTAATTATGACTGAGGGTCGTCTGTGTTGTGTCACCTTTGGAAGAAGCTGTGGAGCACAACAGTGGGGCAGTTTTAACCCCCTATTATTGGTGTTCATGAGCTTTACACTGATGAACATGAAGCTACTGCCACATTAGCTTAGCTCAGCAGATTTGGACCAGCCCAGGCTAGCTATTCAGTCTTTACGAGAAGTTGTATGTACTGTACGTCCTTAATGTAGCTACATGTTTAGTTTAGAAACTAAATTCTCATTCAGAAAGTTTTTGGAATCCATTAATATTTTTAATTATTTTGATGTAGTATTCAAGTTTTTATTATCAGAACTTATAAGTTGTTCTGACTTGAATTTTTTAACTCAATTAAAAATGTATAAATTAATTCATTTCTGGGAGTTCACTTAACTCATAAATTACATTCATGTAAAACAAAACTACCATGTTCAGACTTCCCAGCCTTGTTTGTAAGTTAAAACTCTTCAAATGTTATTTTTGGTAGTTAAAAACAGTCATGGTGGAAACTTGCTGTGTCTTTAATAAACGTTAAATTAGATCATGGTTGTTTATTTTCACCATGATGAAAACAATATGAACCATGAGGAAGACTGGTTTTGGTGAATTCACTTCCTACCCCTGTGCACACCAGCTGGTCATGTTCGCTGCAGAACTATGGCTCTTTAAATCCAGTAAGTGACCATATATTAGCTACAGCTACTTATGTTGGTCACTAAACTAACAAATCTCAACCAAACTGAGACAAAGTGTATGTACATTACTACAGATTGTCTTTAAGTCACAGCAGAGTTTTATTTACAACCTCCAACTGAAAATTACAATGAGGATTTGAAGGCATCATTAACATAAACGCTAGACAACAAATGAAGTATTTTTGTGGTACGTCTCTATTCATCTCCTTCTGTCTACAGTACTGTGCAATTATGAATAGGTTCAGTTTTTGTCGTTTCAAATGCAGTTTTAATTCTACATTTGTGAAGCATTCAAAGACATCGTGTTGACCACAAACCAGACATTGTGAAAGTCTGCACTTAAGTCAAAACAGAGAGACGAAGAGAAGAAATCCAGAAATAGGACGGTAACAGAAAGACGTGTGAGATGTAGATTGAGGATGAAGACGTGTACATGTACAGTGTGTGTGTGTGTGTGTGTGTGTGTGTTTTGGTGGGATCTTGAGGCAGGTGGCAGCAGTTCCAGAGGGGGTTGGTTTTGGGACCCCCCAGCCTTCAGCAAATCCTTATTTTAGTCCTGTGCTAACTTGTCCAGTCCAATAAACCTTTCACCCTGAGGGCTGTAAATCGCCAAACAACTGGTGTGGTTGGCTCTGCCACCCACTGAGACATGCCAGCAGGCGGGCGTAAAAGGGGCATGTCAAATGCCATCAGAGAGGAAACTCTAGAGGCCCGCCGACTGGGTTCGTTTCCCCTGCTGCAGAAGCAGAGATGGAGAAACAAGCACTAGGCCACAGAGGCCTACTGCTTCAGCCAGTTTAGCAGCTTGGCTGCGCTCCTGTTGACTGACAGTAGTGTTCAAGACAAAGTCAAAATAATTACTAACATTTACTCAACCTATAGCAAACTGCATGAGATAATGGTGAACGTTTGGAAGCAAGTATTGGAAAAGAATTATATATATACGGTATTTGTAAGAAATGATAGCTAGAGTCAGGTCCTTTGAAATGTGCGGGAGTCATTCTGGAAGCTAAATAATTAGAAATACAATTTTAAAAAGAGTCGGTGTCCATTAATATGGATAAAATATTCACTCCCCCAGTCTTTAGACTGACTGTCAAATGGCAGAATAAAAATCTTGTTTATGTAATTTTGAAAGTTACCTTTATGTTTAGCATTGAGAACAGGAGACTTTTTATCTCTAAGTCCCACTGCGAGGTGTTAGAAAGTGGTAGGTCGACTAGAGTTAAGTTTATTTTGTCAAACATGCATGATTTATTGAAGTATTTCAGGAAATGTTATTTCTTCTAAAGAGGAAAATCTGATGTCAAAATACAGAATGCTGCTCTATAAATTGAAAATATCTTTATAAATAAAGTTAGTTTTGAAAACCAAAATAACAGAGTGAACTAAAACAGAGATGATATACAGAATAATGATGCAGTTAAAAGTGAAATGTGATCACAAAATGTTAAAATGAGATGATTAATCTTGATAGAAATCAGTTTGTTTGTTTCCCACCACAACATTTTCTCTCTCTCTCTCTTTTGCTGTTCGTTCAGCAGTTTCCCCTCCTCCTGTCTGTTTCCTTGCTCTCTTGCCTGCTGATGAGCTGAATCTTCTCACTCTCCCCTCTCTAGCACTTTCCTTCTCTCTCTCTCTCTCTCTCTCTCTTTCCCTCTGTGTCAGCCTGGCCCCTCATTTCCATATGAAAGTGCATACGGGGCCCCGGTGGTCCCCGGAGTACACAGACAGACCGCGCGCCGCCCCCATTCAGCTCTCATTTCCTCTCCGACTGCGATCCCTCTCTGAATCAATCATGTTTTGCTTTGGTGCCGTCCAGTAGCGTTCGTTTAGAGTGCTCCTCATCAAGGCCCATTAAATAAATATATAATGAATAAAAGAAATAACCAAACACCTCAGTTTTTCACAAACACCTCAGGTTTTCACAAGCTGATCTTCACATTTTTCCTCACAAACACACACATAATCACAGTCTGTCAATAAATGGGACAGCACTTAGAGAACTGATTCACCTAATTAGCAATCAATTAGCTTGTTACCACCAGCAGTAATTACCTTTTATAGAGCCAGAGAGGAGTGCAGCTGCTGCCACTAATAAAACCTAGAGCCTCCTCCATGACCCTCCACACCTAACAAGCCCTGTCTCAGAGAGAGTTATAGGCCAAGGGGAGCAGCCAGTGGGTAAGTGTGTGTGAGGAAAGTGTGTGTCGCAGGCGGGGGGCCCGGCAGAGCAAACACAGTCCCCAAGGGGCCTCTGTCTTCTCTCTTTTTAACGGGCTTAAATCCTGTTTTAATGAATATAGGGTCAAGCTAAATGGGAAATCCATCATGGCAATAAAAGGAGGAGGCTTCAGTCGTGGAGGTTTCAGATGTGAACGGGCTGATGTGATAGATACAACTTTTCCCATTTAGTTTTTTTATCATGCTGTCACTCTAAAGATGGTCGGACTGCAACAACTACTGGGATGACTAACGTAAAAATGTATGCAAACATTTATCATTAGCAGAGGCTAAAAAAAAGTGACTCGGTGATCTCCAGATGTTTCTACTAACTTCTTTGTGAGGTTGGTCTTGGATAACTTTATCGTAAAACTCTTTAAACACTCATATTCCCCTCATGAGAAATTGCAACTTCCCCTTAAATTTAGTTTATAACTCGTTATTCTCATTAGCATCATGTGTACATTGTGTTTGGTATTAATCAGCAATTTTAGCTTGTATGCTAACATTAAACTAATCATCTACATTATATCTATTAAACACAGCTCGAAATGATGACAAATTCTCTATGATGCATGAAATAACTTTATTAAATTCAGGATGTATGAATGTGCATTAAAGAATCACACCTTTGCTGCCATAATGCTTATTGCAGCCATGCAGACGATACTCAGATTTAAATAACTCTTTCACCAAGTGACTGTGATGTCTTACCCACACGCTGTCAGGGCTTAGAGCAAGTAAATTTTATTTCCTTCAGTTAAATAACTACAACACAGAAGTCATTGTATAGGATACAAGTTAGTGCCCGGCTTGTATTCAGCACCATCAAGACCAAACTCAGGTTTACCATCTCACACAAATGGTCTGAGGTATGTCCAGGCAAGATTTAGAGGAAGTGCAGGCCTTCATCTCCAGCAGGGTGAGATCTTCTGTCCGCTCTTCACAAAATAACAAGTTCAGCTCACTCCAAAACTCTGCTGCTGCCAGACGAGTAACTAGAACCAGGAGAGCTGCACACAACACTGGTGTTCTTAAATTCTTAAAGGCTGCAACTCACAATTATCTCCATCAGTGATTCATCATTGATTCAATAACTTTTTCATGAGATGTTCAGTGAAATAAATCCCTTCTCAGGTTATTATTCCTCTAAATGTGTTTTCTGACCAAAAACCCAGACATACCTGTTCTCATCTACTCTGCTCATGTCCTTAAGCATCTAGGACACCTTCCTTTTGAAATTCATCTCCTTTAATCCACCATGCTTTGCTTTCTCCTCCCCGCGACTATCTGAGCTTTGACTATTTATTAAACGCAAACTTTGAATCCTTTAATCCTAAATGCAGCGCTTTATCCCCCTGAAGCAGTGAGAAAATAATTCAGCATGTTTTTATTTTTTTTCCAGCAGCACAGGGGCTCACAAATACCTATTTGGATCTGTGCACCCCTGTTTACTTGTAGCAGCATGTGGGCTAACAAAAGCCCCAAGTGACAACCAAGGTTAATCCTATATGTTTGCCATTATGCGGGGTCAAGCTTCCTCGCCATATATTTAGTGTGTCATTAATTTCCAACCTGCTACTGCTGCTGCAAGAGCAAGCTGCCACTGCTCAGGTCCCCCACACCAAGCATACGTATGCAGATGGATACACATACACACACATACACACACTATGACTCGCTACATTAGCTAAATGGCCAGACCTCCGTCTCTCTCTTTTCCTCCCTCTAATGAGACAGGTCTTTGGATCATGTAGTCTATTCATCATTCTGCTTGTTCCAATCTGGCTCTTCTTTTATCAGGGTTTGGTTGGAGGACCGAAGTCATCACAGGCGACATAAATCACCTGTCAGCATTGGTCCCTGTGCTCCCATAATGCTCTATTAGTGGTTTCAAAGCCATTATTGACAAAGCAGTGGCTAGGTGTTGTGACCACTGTGGCTGTGACCATTCCTGTTCATCTGTTTTCTAGAGCGTGGTTATTGTCCCTTATTTTGTTGTAACTCTTGGGTGTTTTCCTGTTATTTTGACCAGGGCTCTATTACAAAAGAGAAAAATAAGCCAGCTTCAACTCACATTAGACCAGGTGAGTGTACAAATGGCACCACTGGAGCATGCTTCCATATCTGTATTAATTTCTGACTCATCAGCCAAAGCTCAGCTGAATTAACTACAATAGAATTGTGAAATAGAGGGAATGGGGTTTTGGGTGTCATTGGTTTGAAAGAGGTTTATTTTATTGTTTTTCTTACACATTGTTACGTGGTTCACAGTTGACTTTGGTCAGCAAAAAACTCTCCCAGCTGAAATAAGCCAATCAGTAAGTCCTTCACAAAACGAGAACATTTGAAACGTTAGTGGAAACCAGGACAGAAACACGTCAGTAAAGTTGTGCACATGGCCGTGTCATTACATGGTTCAGATGTAGAGGGCTCCTCAATGTATTTTGGTCACTTCACTGATGGTGTCCCATGAGGAAATAAAACGGCAGCATGAAGAAGCATTTAACCTCCACCAAAATCCTGAGAAACACTTAGAAGAGTAAAAAGAAGATGCCTGCTATCTCTTTTCATGAGAAACTCGACCTCTCAGCCCCCCACATCTGCAGCCAGTCCCTCTGGTCTGATCAGAAAAGACAGGATATGACCTCATCTATAACCCGGTGACCCGAGGAAGTGCTTCAAAAGAAAATGAGAGTTCATCTAGGGAAGGCTTGCACGAAAAATGATGTTACTGTTTGACCTTTAATGTAACCTCGGTTTTTGTTTTATGGTGAACGTTGTAAAGTAAATGATGCCTTTGTTTATTCTGTGCAGCTGTGAAGGGTTCGGTTTTGTGTACTCCCACTTTAAAGTTCAGGTGGATTCTTTAAGTGGTGGATCAAAGGATACAGATTTATCCGTCATGTGATAGTGATGTTCTGGTTTCATGTCTGTTTAAACAATGAATTTGTTTCTATATCTTCCTGAGAAGCATCCAGTGAAAAACAAACACCAAAGTAGGCGTTACTTTTTCTTGGCAGTATTGAGTTCACACGCAGATTTTAGGACAACAAACATTTTTATTGTGCAGCGTCACAGTGTGCATGAGAAAAAAAAAACCAAACAACTGTTGGTTTCCAAACAGGCGGATGCGGTTTATTAAAGAAAACAGACCGGCCGCAGGATTTCGTGATGGAAGGTTATGATTTTAGCCCAGTTTTAAAAAGCTAAACCACTAATAAATCCATCTGTTTACCATAAACTGTCCAGGAACTACTCTAATAATGAATCTCTATGTATTGTATATTCTGTATATTTGTAAAAGGGGAAAACATTTGTAAACTGGGGAAACAGCTTGTTGTCATAAAACTAAACTGACCTTTTTCTACTCTGTACAGGCAGCGATACTTTCTTGTTTTTCTTGACAAAAAGAAATCCCATGGTTCACCTGAAATCATTTCTCTCTGTCAGTCTGTCTCACTTGTAGAGAGGTCGTCTTCATGCGTACATACTCTGCCAGTGTGTGTGTTTGTATTAGTGTGGTGCTCCTGTGGCTCAACTAAGACAAAGAGGGAGCCACCAGGGAGAGGATGGAGGCATCCTTGAAACTTTACACAGCTGTACATTGACTGAGAAAGAGAGCAATGGGAGGCGGGCAAAGGAGGGGACACACACTCTTAAAAAAAAATACAGAGCAAAGAGAGAGAGGCTTTACCCATCAGTTTTTGGTCAGGAGCCAGGTGCACAGATCACTCTGATGGGAACACAGTCTGTACACCTGTTCAAACCAGCTGGCCACCAGTACCTGTCTCAGTGGCAGCTTCACCCTCAGACACATCCACACACTCACTCCTCACTCACTAACTAAGGTGGGGGGTAGTCGTGGGTGGAGGAGTTAAGCTGTTGAGGTAGTGCAGGTATATTGCATATGCGTGCATCTGTGTGTGAGCACATGCATCGAGTGCTCTTATGCAACTAACCCCACCTCTTCTCATACACGCAAACATTCCTCTGCTCTGTGTTATTGTAAAAGAAACAGAAAATGAGTACAGCAGGTGAGTGGTGTAATGCTTCATCACGATATGTTTTGTAAAACCCACTGACTCGCTCTCAAATGCTGATGTGGATCATAATATGATGTTGTTTGGAACCTAGCTGCTCAGCAGTGTGCACAAACATGTCCCTGTGTGTTTCAAGTGATTGAAGGAGAAAAATGGAGGAAGAAATTGAACTTGAATGGGCATGTCTTTACTGTGTGTGTGTGTGTGTGTGTGTGTGTGTGTATAGATGGATGGCTAGAAAAAGAAGCAGAAGCAAATTACATATTTCTTTGACTCTGTAAATTTTAAATCGAAATAGGAAAAGGCAAAGGCAGGAATAAAAAAGGAACGAAATATGCACATGAATGAATGAACAGATGACCCCCGGCCCCTGCCCCTCCTCTGGGCACCACAGATGTGCGTGTGCACCGAGTGATAAACGCCAAACCAATTGAAGCAGTACGACCTCGGCTGTAATAAAAGGCCTAAATGGCATTTGCATGGTGTAATTACTGCTGGCTGGCCTGCTCTTTGTGTTGGCGGACACTGGGGTCCTGTTGAGAAATTATCCCTCAATGGGTGCTGACGAAATAAGGTGGGAGAGGCGCGGTGAGGTCAGAGAGGCGGCGTGTTCGTAGCTGACTGGTGCTCCCAAAGCTAACACCATGTGTGTGCATGCTATCCTTTTCTGTAAAGCAGCGAGACCAGTTTCTCTGTACCAGGCTGTTGAAGGTGGCACCTGGCTGCCTCCCGTATTAAATTCCTCACAGGGATAATGATGTTCTCGACATGGAAGATCACATTCAGCAGACCTGACACCCTGACACCAGCTGCCAAGGCCTGCAAATGTAAATCTCAGCAGATTAGACGTCTGTAAGCAGCTTCTGTGTGTCTGTGGGTAGGTGTTAGATATTAGTACAGGAGTTGAGACAGAGGAGTGTGTGTGTGTGTGTGTGTGTGTGTGTGTGTGTGTTGGAACTTCTGTCTCAAATCTCCCTTGAAATAGACTCTAAACAAACCTCATTGCTGAGTTCCTGATGATTCACTGTACGCTGGAACCTAAAAACCCTCAGCCTGACGTTTTTATGGATGTTACCTATTTAGCAGCCTTGTCGAGTTGTAGCCAGGATTTTGTGTCCGACTGTGTGAAACTGATCCAGCTACAGTACAAGACTGTCTACAGCTGATTCTAGACCGACTCGGGGATTAAAGTTTGAATCACTTCTGTGTAAATACTCTAAGTGGTTTGTTGGTATAAGCATTTGTAAAACCACCAAGATTTTCTTTTCCTACGAAATTCATGTTTGGCTATGGAAGATTTAAAATGCCAAAATAAAAATGAAACAAATCAAACAAAGAAATCAAACAAAATACAATACGGTCATAGGCATGTTTCCTGTGATGTGATTGATTGGTTTTAACGTGAAAACATTTGATTACTGAAGACACAATAATTAGTAAATGTTTTAAAAAGGGAGCCCATTTCACATCACTTTATTATTTACCTTTCCAAAGACCCAGAAATCCTAATCATCCTATACTTGAATAGTACTTTCCTTCAGTTAATTTGTGGCTTGATTTGATAAAACAAAACTTATGAACAATGAATTTGTAAAATGTGTCAGCTGTAGTTGATATGTAGTTGTGTAAATTCTTTGTCAAGTCTCCATTTAATCAGATGGCTATTGCATTTTGTGGTCCATACCCTCATAGCTATATTATTTCTACTTTTATTGTAGCTGTTGCTAAAACATATTTACAACAATGACCCTTAGAACCAGAGGATGGCTTCTTCTCTTTTCAATCTGTCAATCTGGTGCTACAGCTAAACCTAGTTTTTAAAACTTAATGTAAACACATTCCTTTCCTCAGATCACACCTGATATAACCCAGACCTCATATTCTGTCGAAATGTGTTTTTGAGGATTAGGCAGAGCTGGTGACAGTATTGATCAGTGATGCATGATATCTTATTTCCTCTCCTGTTCACTATCTACAGTGGCAAGAAAAAGTATGTGAACCTTTTAGAATTTTATGGTTTTCTGCATCATTTTGTCATAAAACATGATCTGATCTTCATCTAAGTCAAGATTATTAACAAATATGATGTTCCTAAAATAATAATACAATTTTGGCAAAATATCTTTGTGGACTGATGAAACTATATTAAACTATTTGGACGAACACACAGCACTACATTTGGTGTAAAAAGGTCACTGCATATCATCATGAAAACATCATCCCAATCATAAAGTATGGTAGAGGAAACATCATGATTTGGGCCTTCTTCAACATAATGTGAGAATGTCTATACGTCAACTGAAACTCTGTAGAAGCTGGGTGATGCTACACAACAATGACCCAAGAAACACAACAGAATGACTTCAGAAAAACAAAATCCACCTTCTGGAGTGGCCAAGTCAGACACAAGAAGTGAGAGTCAGATGAAGATCAGATTATGTTTTATGAGAAATTAATGAAGAAAACCACAACAATTCAAATGTTGTCTGTCATAGAAATGTCTGCCATGTCCGCCTGTTTTCTATTTTACTGTTATCAAAACTGTACACTTTAGGTGAACAGTAGTGTTTGTGTTTAATTTCTTGTTTATTTGTTAAACTGGTTGAATTATCTCTCTTTATAAGCAGTTGTTCTCCTGGAAACACAAATTTAAAACCACGTCCTTGCCTCAGTGACTCCAAAAAGGGATTTTAAGATAATTTTAATTCTAAAATTGATCTCAGACACACAAACATGTTTGGAAATGAATATTATTTACTTCAATGTGATTTACAAGTCATTCTCCTGCTTTAAACCCCACCCTCCTTGTACTCTAAGCTGGGTTAAAAAAACACAACTATTTTCACTCCTGCTAAGCCTGGAAAAAAAAAAACTATGCATGTGTAGAAAAACATGTCCACATGTGCATATATGCATACCATGTTTCTACTTGCACAAGTGTGTGCGTGCTGTGTGTGCAGCTACAGTATGTGCGTGTGTCAGCATCACCGCTCCATCTCCCACGGCGTCTCCTGGAAGCTGACAACTGGATAATAGCTTTTTACTTTTCCAGAGCAGGGCTCCGGAGAGAACTAATATGATTATAAATCATTATTCAAGTAGAAAGGTAAGGTGCAACGCTCAGGATAGTAAGAGAGCATGATAATAGCATCATTACCTTTATTCAGTTTTTTTTTTTTTCTGCAAACGTGGCAACTCAACCTAATGCACGACTTGAGGGGATTTTTCCTTGTGATATGAGGAGGTGTACATGAATCAAACCACCATGAAGGGCAGCACAGAGGCGAAGATGAAGTGATTTTAAAGGGGGAACAATTATAATAGGGAGTGGTGTTTGAAGAGATTTAGTTTGTTACTGCAATGCAATTCCTTTACATGTGAGTTTTTGGTTTTTGGGTTGAACTCTATACAGTAGGATGCTTTTTCTTTGTGATCAAGTATTTAAAATTTATTTTTAAACAGGCAGGTGAAAACTGTGCTTCCATCCCTCCGTAAGTCAGTGTTAGAAAGAAATTAAAACTACAACTGAAGCATAAAACACATAACTAAAAATAAAAACAAACAAAAATAGCTGATAAATGTATTAATGCATTTAGAAACTTGGTCTAGAAACAAGTCCCGCTGTTAAACTACCAAAGGACGGCTGGTGTGCTAACCACTAACATGCTATCCAGTGAGAACATCCAATTGAACTTGTTACCTTTATGAATCTTAATGACCTGTCACATAACCTTTAGCTATTTAGTGGAACAGTTTACTGCCACAGAAGAGGTTAAATGAAGCTGGCTGGTACTGACTAAGCTACAATAGCTTTCACTATTCACCATTTCCCTCAGGTCTGCATTATCTACTACTAAAGGCAGTTTGAGTTGGAACAGCATTTCAAATGCACAGCTCCAACTGTGTCTCTGAGTTTAGAAATCTTTGCCCAAAGCCACAAAAGACATTATTATGTAACTGGTTTCACAAGCTTTTTACGACACATATAAACTCAGTAAAGCCAGTTGTATCCACTTTTACCAGCAGATTCACAGAATCGAAACGAATCGAAGTTTGCCTGATCCCTCACGTTACCGCAAGCAGTATTTAGAAAAATGAACATTTACAAGTGCAATGTAAAATGTACTTTATCTAAAAGCAAAAGGTTTAGATTTGTCCTTAGATTCATGTGCGATTGCTTAAACATGGCTGCCCTCAACAGATGATTTGTGTTTGATTTGACTTTGAGTCCCCATCCGTGAGTCACGTTTCGTTCCGACTGTAGTTTTAAGGGATTTATCTGATGCTCTTTTCCAGATTCAGCATCATTTCCGACTTAACTAACTGCTTTGTTATTCTGCTGCTGTTCAGGTATGATCTCCTGATGAGTAGGCAGCGCATCAGATGTCACTGAAATTCAGGTGATTTAGCAGCCGATTAGTCACCAAGCTGGAGCTGTGTGTGGAGTGCGGCAGGGAGAGAGAATAGAGCAAATCCATCTTTGTCAGAGCAGAGAGATGCTGCAGCAATTCCCCCGTTGACAATTCAAAACGATGTAAAGCTGGGAAAATGTGAAGTGAATGAAACAATGTCATCTACACTTTAAGATAGGGCTGCCATTAAACATCCCGAGAGTAAAGAGACTCAGACTTAAGAGCTGATTGAGGATCAGTTTTGCCTTTGAGGTTATGTCAGCTCTTCCCGTCCAAAGATAAAAATCAATGCCTTGATGTTTGCTCCAACAAAATGTTTCTGTTTTATCCATCCATGTAATGAAGCTTTCTGCCACCATTGTATGCATCTGTATGTAGCATGCTTGTGTATATCCTTTGGTATATGGTTGTACTCTGTGTGTATGGTTTTCATGGCACCCAGCTGAGTAGGAATCTCACCATTTGTCCTCCAGCTGATTTCTGTAAATGCAGCAAAGAGGCCCAACCCAGTAACTTTATTTTTGGCCTTTCAGCTCTAAGGCTTAACAGATGTCATTCTCACCTCCTCTGCAGCAACATATAGTAAGAAAACAAGTACGGGCATGCAGCATTCAATGCCAGAAAAACTAGGGTGTCCTACAAGAAGTGAGTGGAGGTCAGAGTGGAGGATGGGTGTGTAATGCATCTCTTTCATATGTACATGTGTTTGTGCTTTGTCATACATTTGCACCTTATGTTCACCTTTCTGTTTGCTCTATGAAGTTTCCTTAACCACATCAATACTTTTACTGCAGAATTCCACATAAATGCTGCCTTCAGGTATAAAAATATGCTGACATTGAACATATCTGCAGCAACAGAGATGCATCTATAAGTGTGAAACAAAAGCGCATTGATTCACTGCAATCAACTGGATTTTAATCTCGATATCAGACACTTGACATCAGGTGTAGTTGGTGATCAAAGTACATCTGTGTCCTCTTAAAGCAGACTGCTATAACCAATAATAGTGTTTACTTATCAGTTTAAGCGGATCCAACTATTATCAGCATCCTCTGGTAAAAATGTGGTTACCTACAGCAATTATTTCTGAGGTGCCCTTAAGCCAGCTCCCAAACCTCTCATTATCTCAGCTGAGCTGAGAGACAGTTTTCTGTGAGTAAATACAACTGTGAGGATGTAAAACAGAATTACTGACAAAGGAACATCCAGATTCTCCTACGTTTAGATCTGAGCTGCGTCTATTTTTTATTTTTCGCTGTTTTCTCACAGTGAAAATATCTGAAGAATTCAAACTGGATCAAGGCCAGTACAATAAAATCCTTTTCAAAAATGACTCTCGGAGCTGCAGGGTTCTGCTAAAGGATGATAAAGTGGGGTGGGGCGGGAGAGTTGACCTTGTAGACCAGAGGAAGGAGGGGACCATCATTAGTGTGGCACCAGGAAGGTTTTACACTTGACCTGACAGCCCTCAATGTCCAGATAAGAGTGAAGGATGAGCTTCGGATCCTCCCTCCTTGCCTCGCTTCCTCCTTCCTTTCCTTATCCTCCAAATGATCGTATTTAAGACTATTCATTCTAAAACCACCAGGAAGAAATCATGTGTAATTCACATACTCAGATCCTCATTACCCCGGCTGCAGTGTTTCCCTGCCTCAGCAACACCTCTTCATCCCACTCCTCCTCATTCTCCCTCTGCATCCCCAGTGACAGCACAGAGACTTGTTAGAGACTGATGTCTGCCCCAGTTTAACTAATTAATCTTTCTTCAACTAGAAGGAGCCTTTCCTGGAGCCCAGCAGAAGCCGTCAGGACACTGATTGATCATATCTGGGTTTTTATGGTGACACTTTATGTCACTTGACAACATGGAGACATGTTGCAGGGCTGAAAAGCCAAAATCAGCTCTATCCAAGAAGATGCACAACATGAAGCATTTTATTTTGTTAGTACACTGCAGTACTATCTGTTTTTTAAATGCACAGCTTCTTACTATGTTTGAGGAGGTTGCCAGGTCTTGCTCACATTAATTCAATCATCCAACCTCATGCTGCTGGAAGCATCGGCAACCTTGACCATGCCAGAGAGTAACTCAACATAACATGAGTAATAAACTGTATTTGAAAAGGTCTGAATGCGTACCCATTTCAGCTGGGGGATGTAAAAATTGCTGTGCTCCTTATGTGAGGCCAGTTTCCTTTTGCCTCCTTCTTCATCTTTATGATCTGATACAACAGTCTGTGTTACTGTAGACAGTGTACTTAACCAGTCATTAATCTGACTTGGTCAGGTCTCTCCAAAGAGATCGTTCATCTGACAACTCTGGAAAATCTTTGCTTGAAGTCTTAAAACAACTACTGTACAGTACATCTAGCATTGTTAATAACAGCATATAAATCATGGTTGTGTGTGCGTTATTAGACCTTGGCCTCAGATTGGATTCTGGCTTCAGATCGTTCTGTAAATGGAAAAATACTACAGGAAACACTCCTGTCTCCTTGGGAACCCAGAGAGAAACAACAAACTCTCCTCACAGACTATTTTTAGACAAGGATTATTTATACTTTGCATTTAAAATAAAACCATGGCTAATGCAAGTACTGGCAGCTTTTTGTTGGATCCTATATTGTGTTCTGTATGGCTGGACCTTTTTTTTTTTTTTTTTCTTAAAGAGATCTGTTACATCTGATCACATAAAAAAATGTTTTAGTGTTTTTGGCAGTAAAGAATATGTTCCTACTGTGGACAAGTTGCAACACCCCACCCCACAGGAAATAACAAGGGGATTTATAGGAAATGTCGTATTAATACTGACAAATAACTAGCACTAACAAAATGTTAAACATACATTATTTGGACCATGATGTCATGTGTTTGTCACATTAGCTAAATGTTACAGGTAATTGTGATTTACTGATAATAATTACTACACATAGCAGCTTTAAAATCTGACCTCTGGACATGCAACATTTTCATCAGACAGTAACAAATGATGTCTTGTTCATCATAAATCCAGAATACATGATATTGTTTCACTGTCTGGGTCAGGTACAATTGTCTGTCTGCAGGACAGCAAAGTATGAGCTCTTGTGTCAAAGCTTCATTAAGTTCTGATCTGTGCTGATTGTTACCAGCTGTACTGTACATGCTGATACAGTGTGTGTGTACATGTGTGTTCATTGGTTCATAGTGGAAGTTGAAGGACAGTGAGTTATATCCTGCACTGATCTAATGAAGGTCCTGGGGAGAAGAAAGACAGTATACCCTTGATATAATGCCAAATAGTATCCTTAATGTTTTTTTTTTTCTTTGATGTGAGCCAAGGTGTAATGTTAAAGAGGGAGCAGCAGTACAGTAGGAACCCAGTTTACACATGCAATCCACTGGCCTTTATGTCATCATGATTACTATAGATAAATACGTAAAGTAACTAACAATGAATTATTAAAAAAAAGAAAAACATCTGTCTAATGACCTTGTGGTGCATATAATCAACGTCACTTACATATGTAAAAGTCAGTGTTGTCAGTGTCTATCAAGGGGTCAGAGTGAGCTTTAACTGAAAGATATATATTTGTGTATCGTCGGCATAGAAGGGAAATAGAATAGACTATACTTGCCAATGATGTTATGGGATCATTTAAAAACAACAAAATCTGTCCTAGAATGGATCCCTGGGTCACTCCACAGTTTACGGGGGCAGACGTTCTGATTGGCTGATTGACTGGGTCTTCTTCCACTTTTCCTTTTTGAATGATGAATACAGACCTCTTGTTGGTATAAAGAGTTATTGAGTAGTACACAGGTGGTGACGTGAGGCGATGCAGCAGTCGGTCTCGGTTGCCTCTAGTGTGTTTGCTTGGTGAGCAAACAACCCATATGGACTGCTTTAAATACATAACTGTTTAGTGCTTGAATATTACTTGATCTACACTATTTGAAACCAGATTTCAAGAGGAAAATGTTTCTTGTATTTGGGACAGTATGTAAGTGGAACCTGCCTTTTCCCTATAGGCCTTCCTAATGATGCATTAATGATCATAATGAAGTATTATGTGGTATGAAGGACAAAAGGTAATCAGCTTGTTAGCATTAACAACAATACCTGCTGTTGAACATGTAAAAAGCCAAAGTTTGAAATAAAAAAGTTTGCTGGATGAGTTGATGGGGACTGACTGACTGGGCTGGTTGAAAAACGCGCCTTCATGCTGATTTAATAAAATCACACCTCGCCCCGCATCGTACTTCTACTCTCTCATGGTGGATTGAACCTGACCCTCACTTGACTTCCAAAGCCAATAAACAGCTATCACATGCTGATCAAGGAGATGTGAAACTGTTACTTTTGGCCTCCTGTTCTGTGCTTTGATGTGAAATCATAGCAGGACCTTGGCTGATAGACTAAATATATACAGACATCTGCACCTCACTTCATTCGTGTTTGATGTTCTTTGCAAATATGTTATATTTTTGCTTTTACCCAGCAACTGTGGAGAGAGTCATGGTAGGCTAATGAAAATCGGCTGTCGCTCAGTGATTGATTGCACGAACAGCCAATTGGAACCCTGCTACTCCCAAAATTGATTTCATGTAAACCAACAGTGGCACTGCTGCTTCTTCATTTCATTAAATGTACCAGGGCTTCAATCCTTTTTATCCATGACTTGTATTGAATGAAAGAGAGCCAGACGGGATAGCTATAGATCCAAATCCATGTGTGCAACAGTGCAAATAATTCCACGTCTCATCAAACAGAGAATAGAAGAAGAAGAATGTGGAGGGAGCAGAAAAACAAAGCATGTGCCTGATGAATTAGTAAAGTATATATCATGGAAAATGACTTATTTACAAAGCGGGGGTCATGTACCTGTGCAGGATTTAAGAAGCTTCTATGAGTTATCATGCCATCATTCCACGCTGTCAGTACCTTATTATTTGGAGGATCGCTGACGCTTGTATTATGTTTCACTCCTTACTCCTTTCTGGAACCTTCCACTGAAGCCCTGCTGGGCCCACTCATAAGTGGGGGAGTTTTGGACTTTATAAGTTTTCCCAGAGAAAAGCCACAAGACTGATTTAGCTGTAATCTTATCCTGTGTCTTTATAGAAGCCAGATCTGGTACATCGTGAGCTGCTCAGTCAGACTCGGAGATATAAGAGGAGCTGTAGAAATGACGGAGTCGCCTGCTAAGTTACAAGGCTACAGCTGAAGAGATGAGCTATTGTATTGTGTATGTGAAGAGCAAAAAGAAATGAAACACTCCAAAACCTACTGTAGGAAGACTGATGTGATTTGGCTCTTTATGTATTAAAGGAGCTTCCAGTATAATTTTAACATCACTATAATATAATAATAATAATTTATAATTGAAACTTTTTTAATCCTCTTGGTGAATTTCTTGTGGACAGGCAGTTGCAGTCAGGGTGCCAAAGGGTTCAGGGTCTTGTCCACGGACACTTCGACATGTGGCTGGGATTCCGGAGAACTGGGACTTGAGGCACCAATCCTGAGGCCCTACAAACTGAACCACCATGAATTAATAGTTTAAAGCATCAGCGCAATTACTAAATACAAGCATATCACTAATTCATACCACATGCATTTGAAATAGACTAGGATCCCAAATGATTATGTTCATATTGGACAATTTTGCACTTCCAATCATAAAGTACTGCCGTCCTTATGTAGTGAGACACAAAGTCAATGCCAAACAGCACTACATACTTTTGTATCTGTTATCTTGGAGGGAAGAGAATCCCAGCATCTGCAAAACTGATCTTCTGCCTCTGAGCCACTTTTTACAGCATACAGACAAGCTTCTCTCACCAGAAAATTGCAGAGGACATGTTATAATATCCTCTGAGAAAAAGCAGTTGGTTTATGGGAAATGTGGTCTTCATTTCATGAAAAATGCTGCTTGTACCTATTTAATAAAATGAGAAATATGGAAAGGAGGCTGAGGTACTGCCAGTTGGTATCATGACCTAGAATCATTTAATATAAAGAGAATGATAGTTAAGTAGAAATAGAAACACATGCAGAAGCGAGAGGGGAAATAGAGAAGACGAGAGTGCTGAATCGAGAAAAGGGGGTAGTTGTAGCGGTCAGGAGTATCGCAGTCAAAGTCAGATCAATTTAAGCTGCTAAATTCTTCAAGGTGTCTGCTGAAAGCTGGAGGGGGGCCGACGGCATGCTTGTTTGCAGCTGATGAGAGATAATTTCATATTCTCTCTGCTCTGTGGCGGGCGTCACCTGATAGTCACTCATACCACCATATGAAATATTGGGGCCACGATCACCGCGGTACTCTAATGACATATCAGTCTGCTGCAGTAGGAAGGCTACTTGTATACCTTGCGGCTGGATGGGTCAATTTAGATCACGGCGAGAGTATAAATTAATCGGGGAGCTGGGGGAGAGAGTTTCAATTAAGGAAACCTGGATTGAATTGTGCTCGTCTTTTCAGTTGAGTGGATTTTCATGAACTTGAATGTGTCAAGAAAATGTATTTATATCATATCTATTAGTACTAGTCTTTATATGTGGGGAAAAGTGACCTTTAATCACTTTTCTAGCCTTGACAAAAAATAAATAATTCCTTCTTTCCACCAAGCGGTGCACCAAATTCTTCCCCTTTTAGGAATGCATGCATCTGAACACAATGAATGGTGCATCTTAACCTTAAACTCATGTATGCTGTTTTGTACCAATGAGACCCAGTGCACCGACTTATCCCAACTGCAGATGTCAGAGCAGGCTTTCTGGTTATCTGATCTGACACATAACATGGCAGATCTATTTGAGCAGTCTATGGCACGAGACAGGAAATGAAAATGACTTTACGCTCTTCTTTTTTTTATTTAAATAGTATTGGTTTGCTCAATCATGCGTGTTTCATGTTTGTGAAAAGAAGATGTTGAACAGCAGGGATTTCTATATCCAGGCAGAAGCTGGCATAAATACAGGATCTGGTTCATGGGTCATCGTGTACATGGCTCTGTTTGTATGTATGACGTGTTGTTCTCTTAGCTTTGGGTGACATGTTAACACACATATGTCTTTCAGCAGACTGTGGTTAAAACTGAAGGCTCAAGTGAGAAAAACTATTTAGTTCTGAGCTTTTGGTGATTAGCTGGTTTCTGACGGCATGTAAACTTGGCAGGCGTCTGGTTACAGCGTGGATGCTGCAGAGTGTCATTTCAGTGGAATGAAGCAGATGAAGAAATCAGGGAGGGACATAGTGGAGTCACAGCAGAGAAAATACAGACCAAAATACGGCTGCTGTGTTTGGTAATGTCATTACAATCAATACTTTATCAGGATTTCATGACTGTATGTATTTCACACCTGTTTTCACAGAAGGAAAGAGGAACAGTCAGCACATTTTGACTATTGAAGCCACAATGTCACTTTTGTTATTCAGAAATATTTGATGCTCACAGTGAATAGTATAAAACATCTACTGCACAAGTATCAATCCTGTGTTTTTTAAGGTGATGTTATGACCAAGTAGTTTGAGTTCTTGAGTCTAATTAACTAGATGTTTTTGAAATGTATGTATTGTAAATACAACAGTATTTTAACTTGATTAAATTGATGTTATTAGTTTTTTTATGGGGAGGACAGATGCGGGTTAGTAGGTCTATGTACTCCTAGTTGGCTGAGAAGGCTGTTTTTATGTAAAAGATCTATGTAGTTACCTGAAGGTCATGCCCCTCTTGGCAGATAATGTAAAAATAATACACAGACAGTAATTTGTAGTCTCTCATTTGGCAGAGGCCAACATATCCTGAGTCAAACTCCAGAATGACAGATCCTACATTTCCCAGACTCCAACACATTCGATTTTATAGTGTACAGAGGCTCTAATGATGATACTCCTCTCACCGCCAGTTTTCAGTTGAGGTTTTCTGCTAATAGTTTATAGTTTCAAAGATTACAGGGAACAATTCTCAGACATTAGCAGTACTACTAATGACTCATGAGCCCTTTGACGTGTAAATACCAGCAGAGTCCTCCTCCTTTAATTTAATTTGCCACTCAATTAGAAGGCAAAAATAAGTAGGCTGTTCAAAGCTGTACACACAAACCCCTACACACAGTAGATGTAATCAGGTCATCAGATCCCCAGTAGAGCTGGTAGGAAGACAGTTAAATTTCCCTTTTGTATTGTTTTGTATTTGCTTCACATTGTTGAGAATGTGTCTCTCTGGAACAAAACCTCTATAGTCTCCTCAGTTGATTACTCTTGACCAACAAAATGTGGATTGAATCACATGTTCCTGAACACAAATGAGAATCTATTGACAGCAATTTGATCGAGATGCAAACAAAGTGTCTCGCTGAGGATCTAAGGGATGCTGGGACTGGGAGAGGCCATCCCACGATTTTGGCTTGGCTCTGCTGAGGAACGGAGACTAAAGGAGACATCGCTCGGCACTGAGAGCACAAGTTACAGAACTTGATGAGAAGTCAGCGAAGGCAAACAGAGAACGGGGGAGAAAAATAAGAGGTAAATAGAGAGAGAGAGCTGATGAAGTGAGGGAAGTGAGAGAGCTGGTTAGTCGCTGTAGACGTGAACTCTGGCTGAACTCCCTCACTCTGGCGGTCTCTGCTGCAGCCTCAACGGGATGAGGCATTCGGGTACAACTCCGAGAGCCTGACATCAAACCGACAGCAAGACATGATATCTTATTTTCCTGAGCTGCGCTGACACAAATTCAGCTCTCCACTTATTATTTTCTCATGGCTGTAGAGAGAGAAGTCGCACACAAAAAGAAAACTCACTGGCAGTCAGCTCCCAGATGTCCTTGCAGTTCCTTCACTTTTAATTCAAATAATTTGCAGATTGTTTTCATGACTGAGGATAAAGACGTTCCTCTTGTCAGAACTCTTAGTTTTTGATTGAAAGAAATCCTTGACCTTCGAGTGCCTTTAAATTGAGCTGAAGGAGCACGATTGCATGTGTGTGCAATTGTATCTGTCAATCTCTGCATGAATATAAGACATGTGGACAAGTCTTCACCATATATATATGATTCACTATGTGTGTGTGAAGGAGAGAGTGAGAGAGTGTTGCAGCTCGACGTCCATGCTGACAATGTTCATAGATAAAATTCAAGTGCAGAATATACATCACACTTAAATTGCTGTAGTGGCTTAGAGGTGCAGATTGCCTTTATCAGACAAAATCTGACAATCGCACGTACGGGTGGAGGATTTTTTTTCTTTTTCTTTTTGGTTTCATGCTAATTTGAAACGTGCCAACGTGTCTGCAGCTGTGCCCTGCACCTCGCTGACAGGAGCTACAACAATTAAAGCTGAACAAATAAATGGCTATCACATCACACAGGGAGGTGAAATTGGCCCACTTCAAGCATATCAATCAGAGCAGATGTGTGTTGAGATAATAGAAAGACTAAAGCGTGGCACGTTTCTATCGAGTGCTGGAGTGCTGGGGCATTTGCCTTGCTATAAAACAATAGGAAGGGACTGTGATGGTGCGGCCTTTCATGTACTGGTGAGACTATGAAATACATTCCAGGAAGTCCAGTTAAAGGAACAGATTTGCATTTAAAGCTTATCAGATGGTAGACAGAGCATCTTTCGTCACATTGTTTAGGTTTTACAGCTTTTATGCTTTAAAGTAGCTGCTTTAAGGGGAAAATCTCTAAAACACACTGTGCACAAGTTGGTCAACACCAAACAGCTGATAGACACATTTATTGTAGCGACTATCTGCTGATATTTCCCTGAACTGATCTGAAACGGAGCTAAAAGGAGACTGAATATATACAACTTGAAGTAACGATCTTAAAAAGCTGTTTCAAAGATTGTTGTGTAGATTTTAAACTGGATGATTGTTGATATTTAAGATTCAAGCTGCAGGATCATTTGGTATTTGATTGGTTTATCAGCTTATTTTGGTTTATAGGTATCTCAGTATTAATTACTGTATACATACTGCAACAGGAATCATTTTCATCCATCATTCAAGTAGTTTCCTGCGATGGTCTTACTTTGAACTGTTACACTTTGAAACCTGTCCAAAAAGGGACGTGTTGACAACCACCTGTATCTCTGTGTGTTCATTAGGATCTGAGCCTATTTTGGGAAAGTGCATTTGATTAAAGGAAGTCAATTAAAGAGTGGACACAGAAATCTGTGCTGAAAAGCACTGACCTGCCAGTGAGATGCATGGTATAGTTTACTGATAATCCATGACTGCTAAATGTTTAGACATTGATGGAGCAGATTCCATAATCTGTATTTTCTTACAAGGCTCATGGTGAGGAGGACGTCCTTCTATTGTAGCTAAAGGCTATTATACTTAAAGCTCAACCGTTTAGCAGCAGCTCTATGTGCTTCTCTTCACTGTGGTCACAAAGCCTTTTTAGCTGCCATCCAGCTAGATAGTAAGTAGAAACAGTTTAGCTGCAGCATCTTCGAGCGGTTTGCTTCCAGCCTCAACGGCACATTCCTCATGGAGTCTCGGCTGGGTAAGAATGCGCGTGGTGCTGGCCAAAAAATGAGGCGAATTAGCATAAGTGCCATGTTCGATCCATCAGTGGGGGACTCAAATGGCTGCTGGTCCTCATCCCGTCCTACTTTTGGCCTTGTTTGCAGAGGAAGTCGTGAACTTGGGGAGAGGGAGAAGAGAGAGGCAGCCTGTTTAAGTTGATATTTGCTCTCAAAGTAATTTGAAACAGATTTTTTGGAATCAGTGAAAGGGCTTCGCTGTAATTCCCTTTCATGCTCATCTTCTATCTCTGAAGTCACCACGGGGCCTAAACAGCAGCATAAGGATGCCAGATGGATTAGAGGGTTTCTCTCTTTCTATCCCTCCCTCCATCTCTTTCAATCACAACATGTTTTGTGTACAGGGATCCAGAAGGCAGATGACAGAAGACCAAATCACACTGGCTCTTTCTCACTGTCACTCTTTTCTTTCCTCATAGTAACTTACTCTGACGTGTGTTTTTTTTTTCTCCTGGGGCTCGCTGAACTGCTTTTACATAGTGACTTGCTTGAGCAACTGCTGGAAAAAAAGATGACAAAAATCGCAAGGGCACTATTATTGGTTGCTATTATTCTTGTTGTTCAGTTCTTGAAAAACAGAAAAGTGTCTCCTGCCTTTATTGTAGAACGCAGGTTTGATCTCTTATGGTTGAAGTTTTCTAAGCTCACATATCTGGTTTTACTGCTTAGTTCAAATCAAATCAGGTTTCAAGCCTTTACTTTGAAATTTTGAATGACATGCATGCAACAGCAAGAGTCAACACTGTGTCTCAGACAAAACATAATGCTAACAGCCACAGAGACTGAGTTTATTTCTCTTTACCCACAAACTCCATCACAGACAATGGGTGCCAGGCATTGTCACCAGCCATGGAAGCACTACTTTGTATAAAAGCAGTAAAATCTGCAATGCGTTTTGTGCCACTTAAGTGCTACTATGAGAATTTAAACAAAACTAACACAGATATTGGTATTTGTCTTGTAAAAATTCTCCAGTTAGGGCTTTATTTTAGCTTTTTAAATACATATTTAAGCTCATATGATACTCTAAACATCGACTTATTACTGATGAGCTGTGTCTTGCTTTATATTGCTTCACATGCTAGAACACAGTCTCCTGAATGACAGCTAGAGGTAACATGTTAAGTGCTATTGTGGAAAAAGCGGAGCGCCCCGGGCTCTGCCTGGGATCTGTTCGACCGGGTACGAGGATCCTCATAAATATCTCTCACCAGCTCATCAGCTGCACCATTTTCCAGCCCAGATCCTGAACTGTGGGCTGGCGGAGATGAGCTGTGATGGATGCAGTGTGGCACGGTCACTCTCAGTGCTGGGGGGGCCACGCTGATAACACCAGCATGTGAGAGTGCATTTGTGTGTGTGGGCAGGCCCAGGACAATCGCAGCTTAAGGGACCAATAAAGTTATATTATGCTATCCTGCAATAAGATTGAGTTAAGATGATCCCGTGTTCACCTGGTGAGTGTAAATGCAGTATTCATTCTGCTTTTAGCCGTGTTATGGTCACTTCTTACTTCAGAGAAGAATATTTATCTCTGCAGATGCTAAATGCATCACCATGTGCAGCAGCTAGTCACTGATTGTCCCATTTGGATGCTTGGTGTTAAGCATAGTGCTGATTTTAAGAACTTATTATGATAAAATAATAAAACCACCAACATAAAGCTAAAAGATGTTATGATGTAGGGTCCTGAGAAGAATTATACATAATTAGAATTACATAATAATGTCAGACATGTATATGTGTAGACCGCCCAATCTCATTACAGTATATCAGATACAGGTCAGACGCCCTGACGAGATGTCATCTTCCATGAGTCCAGTGGTGTCAAGGTGTGATGTGTCTGCTGGTGGCACCAAAGGATCCAGTTAGAGTCTGTATGAGGCGCCAAGTGGGATGATGAAGACATGTTGGTGTGGACGATTAATTTCACTTTTTGTACTTTTTCAAGCTAGCACGTTAGCCTCATAGCAACAAATCCACCAGCTGGCTGTGTACTTTTCTGTATGGCGTTAGCATGTTAGCATGTTAGCATACCTCCTCTGGCTTTCTCCCACAGTCCAAACGCGTGCAGTCGGGGTAACTGGTGACTCTAGTTTCATACTTAGTGTTCATAATGAATATGTGAGGCTGGAAACACAGGCAGATAATTAGCATTACATTTATGAATGCAGCACAGGTATTTCCTCAAGCTGTTCATATTTTCTAAGCTGACTTTCTATGCAGGCTCAGAAACTGAGAACGTGACAACGGCTGCACGCTTGTGCCAACGTGTATTTGCTGCTGAGATGTCTCTCGGGACAAACGTGAAATCCTAGAGTTGGTTGCCATCTCATCTGTCATGCTGCTTGTAAAAGAATTATTCCCTCTATCAGGCCAATGAAACTACAGCTGTTGTCAGCTGCAGAGGTCACACAGTCGTAATGAGACTTTGTATTGTAATGAACTGAGGTCAAACAGTGGAGCATTTCAAATAGAGCAGATTGTCTTAACATGTTCTTGAAAGAGATAGATAAAACACATTATGCAGTGGCTTCAAATAAAAGATAAAAGCACTAACAGTGGTCTGACGTTGTTGTGTTTTGCTAAGGCCTCCTTCATAACCCTGGACAAGGTTTTCCAGGGTTTGCCTCGTCCACCACCACCTCACACCTCCCCGGCAGCTCAGCCTCACCAGGTGGTTTGACTTTGCAGCCACTTTTCCACTTGAGGACTTAATGCAGACACACAGGCCCAGCTGGAACCAATTATGTCAAAGACTCAGCCATCTAAGTCATAAACATAACACCAGCTCAATCAGCTGGTACAGAAGGCCTCCAACAGACAGGAAGCCATCGAGAGAGTTTTAACGACGCTGCTCGGCGTACATCCACTGTTAAATCACATATATATTTCTTTATTACAGGGTTATAGCGATTTAACCCTAGACTAATATGAACTATTGCTCTCAATATGTTTTCTCTTGTTTTTGATGTATCACTTTAAAGAGCTGAGGAAAACTACATAATCATAATTATCTGTGAGTTTATCACTACGAATTCCTCCTGTAATTTGACCCTTTTGTTAATATGATAAATCATAATTCTAGTACTAATCTAATCTGTTGAATGCTACAGCACAGTGCTGCAGGCTGGTGTTTTCGTAATAGACCCCTAAGTCCGATCCGTAGTCAGTACTGACTGGCATGTACATCTGATATTGACTCAGAGTCCATCACTATGAGCCGCTAATCCTCTGATGTGTGAAAGATTAAGGTGCGTGCAGATGGTCTTCAGGTCATGGGGGGCACTACTGTTGTGTCACACCCACAAACACAGGCTGGTTTAGCCTCTGGCTGACCCGGCCTTGGCATGAAACCATTTGGCCATTACGTGAAGATGGTTTGTTTATTTCTTTCTTTATTTTTATTGCCACTGAAAAACCAATGCAACATACTAAAATAATCAAATTCTGCATGTGTAGCCTTATGTTGGAGATAAAACAATTTATTTATTGAATTTAAATGAATTCAAATCAGTTAATTTAGGAAATTATTTAAAATGTGTGACTAGTTTTTGGGTGAGGACAGTCTTGCTGTGGTCTGGTCTGTGTTTTGGGAGCCAGAACCTGCTCTGAGGGTCTTTAAAAGTCTCTGAGGTCACTGAAGGCTGAGCTGGCCTGAACAGAGAGACATCTGTCCAGGCCTGGAAGGATTTCACGCTTCTGGCCGTCCAGATGATTTAAGCCCTCCAGGACTACCTGCTGAGAGAGGCTCCCAGTGGGTTAACCTGACACAGATGGATCCCCACGCCAGCAGTGAACACACACCTAGACATCCACACGTCCACGCACATGTGCACCCGCACAGTAGTATGTGAGGGTAAAGACAGATGCAAGTGTGGACATATAGGAGCAAAAACACACTTAAATACAGAACTGACCTACAGACATGCCAGAAGACACAACCACACACACATACAAAACAGGATTTCACACTCGTACTGTAGACACAGAAGGACAACACAGCTGCACATTTTCCACTGACACGCAGACTGATACATGTCATACCACACAGTCATTACTGAGATGGCACAAGTGGAGGAGGTGAACATTATGGCAAACTCAGTTGGACTCAGATAAAACCTTTTAGTTGATTTTGAACACAATTTAAATATAATGAGCTGCAGTTAAAACACAATTTCAATTAGCCACAATTTGCTGCATTTCATCATTGGCGCCTTAAAAATACAAATTGCTTTTACTTGTTTACTTATTTTAAAAGCGTCTGTGTGTGACACTGTTCAACTTTCTTGTTTGTTGCGGTCTTATTCTTATATTCAGTGTACAGATAAAAGACTGCTTTAAGTCTTCTGGCAAGGCAGTAAATAAGGGTATTTCCCAACAACAAAAGGTCCAATAAATTGTGTAAAGTCTCCCCTTCTGTAAATGTGGGGAACTTGTGAGAGACAGATGTAAAATGTTAATTTCCCAACATGCAACTTGTTATCATCTTTCATTAGACCCTTGCTGCCTGCTGTACACCCCTATGTCCCAACTTTGCAACACAAGCTGTCTGTTATAAATTTGCAGTTCCCAGGCTGAGATGACCGTGACTTTACACAACCTCAGTCACAGAAGACCTGATGTGTGGTAAAGTTAGCTTTGCAGAAAGTTAACTTTTAAGAACTGAAACATTGATGTCCAAGTCTTGTGAAAGTGAAAATGACCTATTGGTAAAATATTAGTCAAATATTGTATAATCTAATAGGTCTGCTGTATTATATTACAGCACATACCTTTACATTACTTTTATATAGCTGGAAAAAACTGAGAGTGTACAAGCCAAACATCCAAAAGTGAAACTTGTGGATGAATGTCCAACAATATTTGTTCTCCTCTTTAGGTAATCCCATGCCTTTAGCTTGACGTGACGTTTCCTTTAAGAACATTGAATTAAATTATGTTTGGTCAAATTAGACACCACCTATTACCTATACTATATATATACATTACCACTAATTATAATAATTAAACTCTTGTTTCATTTGTCGTCTTATCTAATCTTGTAGAGCTGGGCATATACTTCTGCCTGTGAAATAGCAGGGATCAGCAACATCTGGCCAGGACACCAGGAAACGCCTCTCTCTGTCTTATTCTCAAATATACACACAGACACTCACAAATGCAGTAGTCCTGGTATTTAAACCTGTATTTCCAACACTGTAACTGTGTGTTTATGTATTTGTGTATATGTAACTCTTAATTTATATGTTGCAACATTTTCTTTGGGTTGCCAGTTGTTTATCGTTCCACAGTATCACACACTTTGTTTGTTTAGTTCTTCACTTCCTCAAGCAGCCACTTGCAATAGACAGCTTGACCTTTGACCTTTCTGGAAAACTCCTGCAGGGCATCTGGACCAAAACTAATTTCTGAACAACCTATTAACATTTACTGATAAGTTACATTATTGCAGGTTTTATTATAATTACGTTTGCTTATTAGAAACATGTTTTTTAACTTTGACATTTACAACTGTCGTTGGTGGTTTTTCTGAAGAAGAGTCTTGACCCTTTGTTAATGACCCTTTAATAATGTCACTGATTAAACAGCCTGCTGCCATGAAGGTTGTTCATATTAATGCATGATATATGCCTTATTTTAAAAGTGATGCAGTGAATTTATTGTGAGCCAACACTCAAACTAAACGTTTAACGCAGTGGAGGTAGCTAAATGTGCAGAAATGTAAATTCACAATTGACAAAAGCTCACAGCCAATCTGTGAGTACCACAAATACATCACCCCCACATTACACCTCTGGTTAATTCCTCTGTTTAATCCCATTTGCCTGTAAGGCCTATTTTGGTTCCTTTGTGAAGTAAGTGAGCCAAATAAACAGTTGAAGTGAGCTGCTGTGTTAGTTTCCTCAGGGAGCACAGTGCTTTTACCATCAGGGGCCTGTTTCTACACACATTAGTGGTTAATTATTATCAGCCTGCAGCAATAATGAGCGCTGCATCGACCTGTGGCTGTATGAGTAGCAGTAATATTGCCTAATGGAAAAACAATCAGCCAGTTTTTCCCATTGAGCCGTTCAGCGCGTTTGCATAGATAATAGTCGATTGATTAGAGAGAAAACAAGCAGGAGAATTTTTTTGGAGTTTGAATGTTAAGTTTGAATATTAGGATAAAGTGAAAATCTGTATACCTCTCTTTTTTTTTTTAAGCCTTTATAAAACATTTACTTTAATTTTCATACTTCTTACAAATCTGCGATTGTGGATGAAAAAAGAATAGAAAAGCTTTAGCATTACACACTCATTATACACTTATTGTAGTTGTATCTGATGCTTCTGCTTCTTCAGAAAACATATCAAGGACTCTGAGAGTTAACCTGTTATTTCTATTTAAAGATAGGTTAAAGCTAAATTCTGATTCTCCAGATTATGTTATTGATTAGAAACATTGTCGATATAGTGTTAATTCTTAAATCCACATTTTCAGTACCAAGACTGCCCTCCCTTCCTTTTTCCACTGATCATTTCTCGGCTCAGTGAAGCTCCAAAGACGACAAAATGTGGCTTGACTTAACACTGTAATGAAAAACTGTGGCTTTTCACATCTGTCTTCAAACAAAGGTCTGACCAAGAAAATATCTTTGCAGGAAAAAAAAAAAAAAACAAATGCAAAATATGACTTCAAATGTAGCCTTGCATGCCATTTTTCATTTGTGAAATAAGGACAGAGTTTCCAGGACTTCAGTTAAGACATTTGGCCGACCGACTGTGAACGTGACTGGTCTGCTCCTCACATGTCAGCGATCCATTACTGCTGATCCATCAACACCTATGGAAAAAACTCAGTATTATCATGTTAAAACACTTTCGGAATAATTCTGTTAACATCTAATTTGATGATGTTGCATCTTGCACCAATGAATTCAAGTGCACTTGACTTGAATGGTTTGGAAATAGCCACACAGACGTGCTCGCTGGTATCGTATTTCCCAGTTTAGCTGACTGTGTTCAGTTTTTTCCCTTTTGACTTGAACATAAAGAGCGAGCGTAGCCAGCATGCATGCTATTCTTACATGCAGCCTGATGCTGCAGCGTGACACTGCTCTGAGGTCTGTATTTGTGAATTCCTGTGGACACATGGGGAAAAATACCCACACACACACTTATACAATGTATGAAATCCCATCCACCAACCCAAACTGGCTGGCATTTTTTTAAAAACGTTGACATGTAAACTTCAGCCTCTGGTGGTTCTTCACCACACACTTGTCAAAACGTTCGGCTAAAGTTTCTCTGCTGGAGCTGCAGTTGGCTATTAAAAAGCCTCTGAGTATTGTTGTCATTCTTTGCTCAGATCACTGGCTAATGCTAACAACAGCCAACTTCTTACTTAGCAGGACGTCATAATTAGCAGTTCTCAACATGAACTGTGATAACGGCCTTTTTTGTGATGTTTAATGAGATTTTTAGATCTTGTAAAAACTACAAAGGAACGATTCCACGTCAATCCGTTGGCCTTTTCCAGTCTGGTACCCTTTCTCTGTTTAAAACTTTTTTCCTCTACCGACGTGTTATTTTTGTCTGGTTTCTAGCACATTATAGCGTTGCAGGAGGTCGTACACGCACTGACACAAATCTGATCCCCAACCAGCTGTTGGAGGCGGCTCATCTTCTGTCGACAAACATCTGCGGTTCATCTCCACAGTTTGACGGGAAATGCAGGACTTCAGCTCCCTTATGCTCCTCTCTTTTCTCCCTTTTTCCCCATTCCTGGTTTCTCTCTGATGTTTGTTTTTTGACTCTCAACCATCTGCTCCCGATGATTTCTTGAATATTGAGTTTAATACACAGAAGCAGGCGGAGGAGAAAATAAAACAAGTTTCGTTGACACTTGAAGAAGAGCTTATCTTACTTCGTCATGTTTGCTAAATGGAAAGAAAATAGTTATTCCACATAATATATATAGGGAAGAGTTCAAATGTGTGTTATTTATCTGTGTAACCTCTTAAAGATTATCTTTCACACGTCTTTCCCATTGCATTTTTCACCTTTCACCCCTTTGATTCGTCACAGCCAAGATGCAGGTGTTCAGTCTCACACCTGTTAGGAAGAGAAAGCTCCAGTAAAGAACAAATTGATTCACTTCATTATCTGACATTTGGTCAAAACAACAGTAAGTTTGATCATTTTGTCAACATCAAAGTGGAGATAACTCATTACCACCGCAGCAGAGACAGTGTGATTTGGCTGAGTATTCAAGCAGTGGTTGTGATTATCATTCCAACATAACATGATGACTTTGTCACCGTTTTAGAAAAGGGCTTGGATATGCGATCACCACAACACATTAGGAAATGTTCCTTTTTCACAGACGGGAGCTTAAAGGAGGGCATGTAATGGTAATACAGACCATTTTTTTCAACCGTACATGCTGCATATTGTCTGCAATAACTGCTTTCTTTCTTGTTTTGGAACTGGCCACTCCTCAACCATGGTGTGTTGACATGTTGCATAAACTCTTATTGCAAGAAAAGACGATGAAGTCCATAAAGTTAAAAATAAATGTTGTAATAATCAGGGTTCTAACTATTATTTTCACTAAATCATTTCTACTAAATCAATTTACATTTTTAGATCAATAAACCATTTGACCAAAACTCCAAAATATCATCAGTTTACTATGATATAAATGTAAGAAAGTCTGGAACCAGATAATGTTTGAAACATTTGTGAAATCATAACAGGACAAGCCGTGCTGCTCACATAACGACACACACTGTACAGTACATGACAGCAACACAGAATAAAACACATGCGCACTGAGTGACTGACACACACACACACATCCAGATGGACAGAGAGACAGAGTTATGCTTTAGATGGTATGTCACAGACCACACATTGTGCCGGCTGTGTGTTAAAACAGTTATTCACGGTCTCGCTTTCTGCTGGCCAGATCCAGAGATGAGTTGCTCTACTAACCTGAACTTCTGGCCTCCTTGTGTGTGTGTGTGTGTGTGTGTGTGCATACATATGATGATGTGTACATATGTGCATGTAAATTGATATTTGAGAGTGTGTCTGTTCATTTTGTGAATTTGGATCTAGAAGTATAAGGATAATAATTAAATAACAGGGTTTAAGAAATATTCCATAAGAAGTACTGTGCTTACTGTACTTGAACATACACCAGAATAATTGTTTGCGACTGCAGCAAATTGGGTTCATCGTCAATGGTGGAGCAGCCAGACTTGCTGAATATGGGAAGCTATACTGTCTTTTGTCGAGCGAGGCTTCATAAATAACTTAGACTTCCTTCCCTGGACACCTGCCAGTGGCTCTTCACTATAAACTACACAAGCTCCACGGCTTTTTTCTGAGCAACCGACTGCAAAATGGACTGCTGGCTCTTGACCTCCTGTGAAGTGCAGAACCATATTTGAGCTAATATTTCTGTAGGGAGGACCTGAAGCGATTAACCACCCACCCTCCACTGCCTTGTGTGAGCGTGCAAGTGTGTAGTTTTAAGACAAAATCCTAAATCAAAACACTTTCAACATATAAACATACAGATGTGTGTGAATATATTATCTTCTTTCAATGAAAGTCATGTGGTGGAAGATTAGAAACTCACACTGAAATTAAAATACTGAAATATAAGATAAGCGCTTGCTGCAGATATTATTATTCCATTCTTCAGTGGAGGATAAATGCTGACACTTAATGCTGTATTTACACACTATACGTTTAGGAGGATCCATGTTGTTGGGTTTTTAATATAGGACGCTAGAGCAACTACCTAGTCAAATTAGCTAGCTAGCATGTAGGACTAAATGTAAATGTATTTTCCTTTTTATTTCTTTTGTCTGAAAAGGAAGCAACGCACCTCATGTATGAGGAGCTTTCGCTTCTGATTAGCTTTCAGACTTTCCGTCCTCAGCACTTAAATCTGCAGTTTGACCTTTTGGTGACATGAAGCAGCGTAAAAAGTTACTAAAGTGAATCCAATTATTCAAGTAAATAAAGCTGAAATTTCTCCTTTTTTGTGTTTAGAAGTCAACAAAACACCAGTGATATATATGGTTTCTCAGCAAAAACTAATTCTAATTTCACATCAGATTAAAAGAATATTACTCACCTGCTGTCATTCAACATAGATCCAATATCATGCTACACACATACTCAAATACTCTGTGGAAGCACTTGAACAAATTTCACAGCTCATACATGCACACAAAAGTGCCGCCCCACATTCATCATACCACTTGAACAGTGATAGGTTTTCTCTCCCCTTGACAGAAAGAAGTCTTCCCATACTCCCGGTGGCCGCAAAGGGCCCCACGCATGGATGACATCACTGCTCAGCCTGGAGGAGGCCGTGACAGCCGTATGTAAATTGAATATGACTAATCGCTTCCCCGCATCACCCCTCGCCACCGCTGGGCCGCCGCGATGAAAGATGGAGGAGAGGGAGATCTCCACAAGCGCGTCCGCTTTTGAAGTGTGACAAGAAGGTGAGAGGGTAGCCAGCCAGACGGACAAGGTGTGAGTCAGCTATTGTTTTAAATTGTTCAAAGCAGACGTAGACAAAATTATTTTGAAAAAACACATTAAAACAGCTAAAAGGTCAACGCCAGAGCCAGTACCTCATGCTAGAGGGTTAGCGGGGACACATGGATGGCTGTGGTGTCTGTGTTGACCAACGTGACAATCTCCCAAAACATATGGGGCATGGATTCAACAGCAAAGCTCTTGTCTGAAGTGTAATGTCTCTCAAGGGGGCAGCAGATGGGAGCAAGTTTAAATTGCCGTTCTCGTCGATGACTTCTTCTCACAGCTTTGGTTTCAGCAAGGGAAGTGGTTCACACACACACACATAGTAGGAGAGAGACAGAGTGAGAGAGGCAGTGGGAAGATAAAGTGAATCCACATGTGGAAGGCATGAACAAGAGGCAGAGGTGCATGTGACCACCCATACAACAGGAGAATCCCAGGTGTCCGTGCCTTTGTTCTCATTGTGTTTCTATGTGTGTGTGTGTGTCTGTGTGTGTGTGTGCGCAGGCCTTTATCAAAAACCCAGCCTGAGAACGAGAGTGTGAAATGTGCAACGTACACATCACTGTATGTTGTTTTTGTCACATACATACGATCTGCAGAAAGAGTTCCGCTTCACAATGAAGAATGCACACGTCAAAAAATGCACTTTCTTCCGCGTGTAATTAAACTGCTCGGATCTTCTCCTCTTTTTTTTCCAGCACCTCCGTGTTGTTTTGCAGTTTTCACCCTCATTAATATGCTGCATATACTCAACTGATGTGTTGTCTGCCACATAGCTGTGGCTGGAGATGCACTGTCATTTCCTGACGCTTGCTTTTTAATTACAGAGGAATAAGTGTCCTTAAGTGCGCCGCCTTCTCAGTAGCACGCTATATATTGGAAAATTACATCCTTACGTTCTGGATTATCCTTTAAAAAATGCAGAGATGGTTGAAATAGATTTAGTTCACAGGACTGAAATTTTTAATTCTAATTTTATTCCCTAAAACACAAGGTAGTAATAGTCACTTCATACCAGACTCCCATAGAAAAAAGTAAACATTTTCAACACGGAAAGATTTTTGCATAGTTGGTTTCTTCACATGAAGAATATTGAAAAACTAAATGTTGGGAAAGTTCCCCATCATTTAAAGCCAGAACCAGGCTGTTTGTATTCTCTGTGTGTACAGTGTGTTAGTGATGCTCTCGTTCACCCTCTCCACGCACTACCTCTCTCAAATCACCCCCTGATGCGCAGAGTAAACAAGTGGCACTGTGTATATCCTCCATGTAATCTGGATTTAGCTTGGTGAGATCACGGCTGTTGGAGCAGAGAGCCCCCTGGATGCTCAGCTGCATTGTGGGAGGTTCTCTTTCAATAGCACCTTTGTCTGATTTTCTGTGTGAGTGTTTGAGTCCAGTTGACAGGCCACAATAAGTCTTGAGTAAAGTTCCCCATGGTGAGAACTGATCTGGGTCTGGGTGTGTAGTCCTGAAATAAAAAACTCTCAGCGTTAAATGCTTTGAAAATGATTCTTGGAGCTTCTTTGAAAGCTGATTGGTCTGCTGTCCTCACACACACACACACACACACACACACACACACACACACACAATGCTATTCCAAGTCAAGTGCAAAAAGGAGTTGACCCCTAAGAAGTTCACAGCCCGACATATAAACAAGTTAGAGCTGTTTATACTTTTATACTTTCTTGTACTCTCCAATCCTTAAACCTGAGTCTAACATTATCCCTCTGTCTGTTTTTATTACTGACAATAAAATATTTTGCCGTAGATCTGTATATTATTTATCTGTTGGCACATACTGTACATACATTAGCTGAGGATCTAGCTACAGTTAGCTTTAAAGCTAAATCAGCTTAGCACAAGATGCATGTCATTATTCAGTTATTACCACATGACTAAACAAGACTGTAGCTAAAAATGAAGAAAGTAAATAAAAAATTAAAATGCTTGCTAAAGATGCTAATTAGCCTAACAGCTACTGTTTTTTCAACTGTTGACTCTGATGCTACCTAAGCTAGCTGGTTGGTAAGCGGGTCTTTGGACTCAATGTGGTGAAGTTATCTTCAAATGACATATTTAAATGTAGGTTAATTATGAATTCATGTATTACATTAATTGAAGACACCTTATATTATATATTATGACATGATACATTTAATTTTCCTAAAATTAGAAACCCATCCACAGTCACATGGTGAATTTATATTGGTTAAATATTCAGACTAGGCATAAATTGAAAGCATAAGCAGTATTTTTATTTGCTGCAATATTATATACAGTTCTTTTTTATGTGTTTATTATTTTATTTCTGTAGTAATTTAAAGCTACTGCTCTAACTCTTCTTGTTTAGTCGTAAATGTTAGTCAAACGAGTATTTAGAAATGCTTATGTTGTGTATACTTGCACTCATTTTCGGTTCAGGGCATGGGACACGTGATGTTGGACCAACTGGGCATCTACAGTAATTAATTAAAAAGTTGAAGAGGAACTCTCTCATTGTCTCCTTCCCCTCCTACGGAGGCAGCAGCTGGGAAGAAATTACTCTACACTTCTGTACTTAGCACCAGCACCGTCACAGGGTAGTGATCTAAGAAGCACTTTTAAATCAGTCTCTGTGTGCGTGTGCAGACCCAGGCGCTCTTTTCCTGCCTTCTTGCACATTCTTCTATGTCTCTGCATGGGTCCATTTCATTGTGTGTATCCTCGTCTCTGTAGCCGTAATTGTTCATCCACTGAAAGCTTTTCTACGTCTGTGTTGACATGTATTTTCCTGCAGCGTGTAACACACTAAATAAACACTCTGAGCAGCTGATTTGCATGGACACCCCTTTGTTTGAATGACAGGTGGTTAGCCTGCATGTTTCTGAAGGGGACCTGGTTGGAAAATTCATGGATTATTGTAGTGGTGAATCTATCTAGTGATTTATACGTGTATTTACCTTTAGCTTCATTGTATATTACATAACTTACATTGTATACGTTTAAAAACTAATGGAAATTATTCATATAAAACAAAGGCATTAGAAATGTAAGATTTCTAGTGCCATTACAAAAAAAAAAGAAAAGTAGACTGCAGCAATTTAAAATATAGGCTCTTCTGTGCTTTTAAAATATTTATATTTTTTTAGGCTAAGTAATTATAGATAATGATCGCTTTGAAATCTATTGTTATTGTTTTAATGTTTTTACCCGAACACATGAGCAGAGTTATTGTAGGTTATCAAGCTTGTTGGGTAAGTTATAATAGTACTTAATGATAATGTTTAGTAGAGTACAATTACCTAAAAGTTGTACTTGAATACACACAAAACAAAACTGCATGAGTGCCATGCATGGACTCTACATGCACTGACAACTTTCTGAGCTAATAGGCTGCAATTTTGGCAAAAAGCATAAGGAGAGAGTCGAGTGCTGTTTGTATAAGACAGAGACCTGATGCCTCATCTTCAGCAAACCCAGGCTGTCTGTTTGCTGCCACTGCCTGATTGTTGTCTCATCAGTGTAACTTTCCTAATAATAAAAATCTTATTTAATTGGACCTATCTTTAGGGGGTTTGCAGTGATGCGTGATTCACCAGTGCACTCTGTAGCTGGATATTATATAATATCATTGTTCTTGGTTGAGGCTTCATTTTGTTCATGTGTGCTACCTGCTCTGAATCCAACTCTCCCCACTTTAAACGGCAGAGATTTCCAGTGTGTATTCTCCTTTTATTACTTTCATTTGCATATAAATTAAATCCATATTGTGCCTGCGAGGCACACTATGCTAACTATGCAAACGATCCCTGGCTTTTCTTTGTTTTACAGATAAACCCTCAGCTTCCTCAATGACAAGGTGGGAGGGGGAGAGAGAAATCCTCTCGCTGTTTCATAATTGTATGAATTTTAAATACACTGTCATAAGACCCTCTTCCGCATTCACAGCAGGGAATGAAACTATCATTATAATAATAGAGCTACAGGGTTAGCTGACCGTGAAGAGCCAGGCAGACTCTTCACCTCTGTTCACACATGCAGGCCAGATGGTCAAAGAGCCTAGAAACACATTAGGACTGTGCCTGTTTTCTAAACACATCACCAACCCTGTATTTTATTTGTAAAGACAAATAAAAATGCATTGAGAGGATTTTTAACTGTCTTTAGCTTATGCAAAACTACCTTTTGATTTGAGACTATAGCAAATACTAATTTAAGCCACAGAAACTAATTGGATCATGTTTTGAATACATTTGATTGTATGTGCTGTTAGTAGTACTGGGATTAAATGTAATGTGGGAGGCCTGAAGCTGATTTTTTTTTTTTTATGTATATGACTAGACGTGTATTTGTCCCATATTTACAACATACTTTCTTTTTTTTTTAAATTTGGACCCTGTCTGTCATTTCAGTCCATTATAATTCACCATTGCACAGGCAAAGCATTGTCTGCCGGATGATTGCATACTCTGAGGAGTGCGCACTCTTCATAAATAGACTAAATAAATAAATATTGTCAACGCTTTAAGAAGCAATGGTAATTAAAATCTGAAACCTGCGGGATAACCTGCCTATACACCAACACCGAGTCCCTGGTCGTCGTTTTAGAAATCAATTATTAACACACTATGTGCTGTGTGCTTATGAAATCTCTGCTCTGTGGGCAGAGCTGAACACAAACGCAGCAGCAGCACGTAAAATAATTAAAAAGCCTGAAACGCGGAGGCCGTGAACTCCTCCGCCACAGACCTCTGCAGGCTTGTTAGCTCCTAATTAAATAATCCGACTCGCGATCGGTTGTATATGAGCCACGTAACAAACAGAAATAAAATAAGTCACGACATGTCAGCGTTGGTTTGTTTAGAGCACAGCCGTGCGTGTCAAGAGTTTGCCCGAGGTTGATACCACCGCACGCTGCCTCTTCCAACGCCCTCCTCTCCTGAAACCATCCGCTTTTTTCACGAAATAAACATTAAAATCAATGCAAGACCCTCTCCTGCTGCAGATTTAAATGTGTTGGAAAGAAATCTGGATTATATTACAATGGGAAATAAATCGGCATTAATATTAGACGTATGAAAGAAAACCCAGACCTCATGGGACGTTACTTATCATAAAGTTTTAGCCTCTTTTTGCGCAAATGCCTTGTTAGGAGGGACATAAAAACACTGGTCAGAGTCATTGCAGATGACACCGAGCTTAATTGGCTGGTGCACATGAAAGTGTGGGGCCACCAGAAACTGAATAACTGACAAAACAAGCTGCCTATAAACACAAAAAGAAAATGAAAGACAAAGGTTGTTAAATTAGCATAAACATGTGTGCTTGGGTTTGTTTTTTTGTCGCTAATGTGAACATGCTGTTATATTTTCATAAAAGCAGTAATCATCCAGTTTTCCTTTTAAAAGAACCCACTCGGCTAATTAACATAAATGTGACACTTACAATTAAATTTAAATATATGCACCATTGCTGTTCTACCACATCCCGGAAAATTACAGGGGTTGGTGAGAGGGACATTTTTCACACCAATAAGAATTTTTTCTCGCCAATAAAATTAAAGTCATAATAGTGTTTGTCTCTGAATTTCCCCTTCAAAAACAGTACAAATAATAGCAGCTGTAATGCAAAGACACTCATGCAAAGGCTTCAAGTTTGTCTGCTCTCACTGACCTTGAAGCAGCCTGCACACACACACACACACACACACACACACACACACACACACACACACACACGCCATGTCACAGGGTTCACAATCAGGCTCTATCAAACCTGAACCTGAGGTCACGTCAGGCCAAGCAGGCCAAAGGAGAGGAGGAATGAAACAAGTGCTTCTCCCCAAAGTAGAAAACCGAGCAGATACACTGGTGCAATTCATCAATAAGTGTTTTCATTTCATTAAAGTTCAGCGAGGAGCGCGTCTGAGTGAAGGTTTAGCACAGATCTGGAAGCTTGTAAATGCCCAGAATAGATTTACAGGTGAAATGTTATCCATTATGGAGAAACAAGCAGTGTCCGATTCTAGTGAAAGATGAGCTGCGAGACAGGAACTGTGGGACAGTGTGTGTGTGTGTGTGTGTGTGTGTTTGTTTGTGTGTGTGTCCCATCGTCTCATACCAAAATGAAACGTAAAGAATTCATTGGAATATAAATACAATCATTTTAACTTTACTTTATTTAACTTTTGTAAATTACCCAGTCTAATTATTTTATACCCATCTTTAAAACGATTAAATAATAATAATAATAATTCTATCTTACATTTATATTTAAGTGTTTAATTAGGGCCCATTTTATGTGTAAATATTAAATATTATCTGTGGAAACGAATGAAAGAAAGAATAATTTAGTCGATCAATCTACCGTTCTCCTTTTTTTTTTTTTTATTATTTCAGACTACATGTGAACATATTAAAATCTTTGGCTTGTCTGAGTCTGCGGACTGATGTGTTGGAGGAAAATATGGCGCAAGTATGGGGGACAGGAGACCACAAGAACCTACAGAGCCAATTAGACATCCTAAAAAACAACGAGGACAGAAAAGATGCGATGATGCTGCAATGAAATATACTGTATACAACATGATAACTGTGTGGCTATATAAACTTTAATAACGATCGTTCATTTATATAATTATGTCCATATACTGTTACCATAAACAGAAATCTGTGTTTTTAAATAGCGTCGCCCTCACTTCCAGTTCATCTTTCATTATGTCCAGGTCGGAGAGTCAGGTAGTGGCCCTCAGAGAAATGTCCGGGCCCCTTATTCACTGTCTTCCTTGTCCTCCTGCACGGTGGTCGTTGAATGGTTGTAAAGTCCTTGAGCCATGAGCTGCAGAGCCAGGCCGTTCTTGTAGCCGCTGGCCTTTTTTATCTTGGCCCTCTTATTCTGGAACCAGATTTTAATTTGAGACTCGTTCAGGTTCAGTTCCTGGGCCAGAGACTGTCTCCGCTGCTCCGTTATGTACCGGTTGGCCTGGAACTCGGTTTTCAGTCTCTGCAGCTGCTCGGCCGTGAACGCTGTCCTGGGCCGCTTGTCCTCCTTGCTGCTCTTCTTCTTTTTCAGTTTCCGTGTCCTTGGGCCTGGTGTGGAAACAACAATGGAAATAAAATATTTATTCTACGGCTGGATCACGAGCACAGAGGCGCGCAGAGCGTCTCACTGTGTGACCAAACTGTGCTGATGGGAGGTTGGATCCGTGCGTAAATCTCAGACTGGACACTGTCTGGTTATAATGGATATATTTTTAAACATTAGCATTGGGAAAAGTTGATTATTGTTTCTGTTTCACTCTTCGCATCAAGTGCATTAAATTAGACTCTGATGATAAATATAGAACCAATCTGTATTATTCCATCTATCTTTTACAACACGCTACAACTCTTTGTGGTTTGTGTTTTTGTAATTAGCGATATGAGCTCTTCAGAAACAATAAGAAGGACTGATGCCACTTTCAACTGTTTTTTTTTCTTCCAATTTTAATCAGTGATGAAAACGTTGACAGGATTTTCCTCCGCCTCACAATATAGGTCACAGTAGTTGTGGTGACAAAGCCATACCTACATGATCAATTCATTCCTGTTAATCTGAGCTGCAGAATAAAACTCAGCCAACCATAGGAGGACAGAAACAGGCCTACACTTTCCAAACACTGTACCCAACTGTGGCAACTCTGGAGAAAGACCCAAACAAACATTAGGCCAGATATTTGCTGAACGCCTCACAACGTACAGAAGATTCACTGTGAGGAGAAATAGTCGAGAGAGGGAGAGTCGCTCCAAATCTGAGCTGTATCAAAAAGTCAGAATCAGTGAAGCGGTCCACATATCTGGGCTCTTTGACTGTGTCTGTTCTCACAGAGTCTGCTGCAGAGGATCCGTTCAGGCGCCAAAACAAGCAGCGACTCCAATGAGATGAGTTGGTTTTGACAAGAGTCCCTCTGCAGACTTTACAGGTTCACATCATCTCAGTTTTCTCTGAAACAAACCACCCAGCTACAATTAATGGAAACCATCCAGCAGCCTGATTTCTCAATCCTACAAACGGAGCTGCAGCGCAGTGTTGACGGACAATATACTAAATGCAGCCGTGGAATAAAGCTCGAGTGGCAAACATGGGATGAAAACCAGTCACACGGCTGAAGTAGGATTTAAATTAGAGCCCAAACTGCAAGTGAGAGGATTTCAGGGAAGTGCTGCACAGGAAATAAACTCTGCATCCACATAAGATGGAGACAAAGAAAAATTAAATAAAATATTACATAAAAAGTAACGGGAGGGGCTTTGACCGTAATAATTATTAAGTATTTATTAATTAAAAGCTAAAGAACATTAAAGTCGCTATAATAAACACAGAATATGCAACTAAATGCGTCTGAACCACATAAATCGTTATTCTTCGTTATGTGGTGTAAACGTGAGGATACTACATTGATATTTTTAATGAAACCTCGACTTTGAAATAATTCACTGTCCCCTGTTTATTTATAAGAATATTATTTCAGAGTGAGCTCCTCTTTCAGCTGCAAATGACAAACTAGTGCATCCGTTTAACCCCTGTGTGTCTGCACACACTGAATCCGTGAATCAGCTGATGATCACAAAGCCATGCAGGTTGAAAGTCAACAGGATTTAAACTAATGCAAAAAGGAAAAATGTACTTTGTATGTTGCCGAATTGTTTATATTTATATGTAATTTAACATCACTTAGACAGTTGCGCAGATTCAAAACCAGAACATCATGTTTGTTTGTTATAGTTTAAAAAACCACCGTAAAGTTACAACAGTTAGGTACATCCTCCAGAAAACACTTAAAACGCTGATGTATGTGTTTCAGCAGAAGAGACTATTATTTATTTTAATGAATTTGTAGTTAAGATGTATAATATTACACAAATTAACCAGTTTTTTGTTTAATTCCCCCACCTCTACCTACCACTAGTAGAGTTATGTTGAGCTTTAGTCGTAAAATCTATGTTCAGTGCATAAAGTCTACAACTGCAGGCTCAGCCATGAGGATTCCCATAATTATAAACTTTTTTTTTTTTTTTTTTTTTTAAATGTGCATTTGCTGACAAAGAGAGCAGCATCACAAGAGGCTGTGTTGTTGTCACCCAGCAAAAACAAACCAAAGCTAATTCTGCACACGACAGGAACAAAGGCCTCGCATTAGGCCCCATAAAAACAAGATGATGTGACACTGCACACTGAGCTGCAATGAAAAAATATGCCGATTTGTTTACGGCCCAATAACAAAGAAAAAACTGTAACAACATGAGACATGAACTGTTTCACCCGTGGGATTAATAAAGTTCTTTGGATCTTGAACATCCCCTGGTGCACTTTTTATTACCTGTTTAATGACCTATTTTAATCCCATTTTAATTTTATTCTCATGTCTAGTCCAGATTTCCTTTAATTATTTTTTTAATTATCTGAGTTTAAACCACTTTGGAACAGGAACACTAAATATTAATATGCCAACTTTAAACCCCCCCACTCTCAGTAACTTTGAGCCTTTTTATAGCAGGTCCCTAACAAGTCCACCCCAGCCATCCAACACCCCAGGCGGCGTGATTCGGGGACTACTAGCGCCTTACCAGATGAGGGCCGGTCCGAGTACCGTGTGCAGTAGACCCAAGCGGGCCACAACAGCGGCTGGCTCTCCTTCGCTGCGGGGGGAGAGCCTCCATTGCTGCCGCTCATAACCATAATTGACGAGGGGCTGTCTGCGTATCTGCCAGTCCCGTTGCTCGCCGGGTCGCTTTGTTTGGACGAGTTCTGCTTGGACGAAGGCGAAGAGGACGTGGACGACGAAGAGGAGGGCGACGACGAGGTGCTGTCGCTGCTGCAGTTCGAGTCCAGGCACAGGCTGCCGGTGTGCGGCGGCCTCGCTCCCAGCGGGTTCACGTTTTCTCTGCCCGGCGTCAGGCTCCGGTCGCGGTAGCTCGGCTCCTTTCTGCAGCCGAAGTCCGGCCGGAGGATGTTGTCAATGAAAAAGTTCGTGGTTCTGTGGGCCTGCTGGGCGGCCTGGTGGGGTAGGATCAGGGGTGGGGACGGGAGGTTCGGCGACAGGGACATGCTCTCCTCCTCGGTCGAGTCCCGGCCACTGCTGGGCTCCTTCTGCTCTTCCATAGCTGGGGACGGTGACAGATCTCGGCCCGGTCCGCGCCAAACTCCACTTGTTGCTCGCTCTCCCGCTTCCGTCCGGTATCCAATTTAGACGCACATGCAAAAACAAACGTCGGGCTCGAACCAACACCTGCTTTCATTTAGAAAATCACCTACAGCGGCGACATGTCGTCTCCTAACAGCCTTCCTGGCATAGCGAGCAGCTCCGCGTTGCAGCCAGTGTCCGCGCCTCTCCCCGGTGCAGCATAATATCTGTGTAGTCGCTCTTCCTAAACTCTCCAAATACCGTCCCCCCCCCTCCGGGTGTGTTTTTTTTTCTGTCTCTTACACCCAGTCGGAAGCACGTGTGCGCGTACACACGTGCAGCGGGCCAATCAGGTGCAGAGATCGTCCCTGTCACACCTGAAGACGTCCAATCGGAGCGCGGCACGAGCATGCGCACCCGTATTATCCCAATGTTGGTCAGGCACGTGCACACGCTTGTGTGCAGCAAAACAAAAACAACAGTGAAGCAGACGGTGCTGGAAAGATGGACGGAAGGTGTTCACGTCAGGAAACACCTTCCTGCAGCTCAGGTTAGGGTTTAGTCTGATACTCATTTAAATACCGCCTCAGTTAATGAGGTTTCTTAATGAGAAAGACGATATTTAATGCAGATGTTGACTGACTCGGACAGATTTTGGTTCCAGTAACCACTATAATATAGACTAAAACTGTTTTTGAATTATCTGGTATATGTTTGATTGGCTACAGGACCCTTAATTAGTATTATTTACGTGAATAGTAATTTGCAATTTTATGTAAAAATTCAATATTATCCTTATAAAAGTTTATAATTTATTAAAGCTACAAAAATATTATTTTGAGGGTCTGGTATTTTCTTTTCACTTTTGTTTTAGTTTCATTTTCTTGCATCTTTTTTGTATATGATGCTTCTGTGTGACGCATCTAGTCCATATTTATAATTTAAACATATACTTAGATAACACAGCTTACGGCGCAATAATATGCTCTAATATGAATTATACGAGTAGCCTCTAAATAAAAACATCTAAAAATAAAGTTTAGAAAGAAACGGAGGCTCAGAAACACGGAATGAGTCCCGAGAATAAATAGTGGTCTCCTACTAGAAGTATCTTCAGACTAAGATTAAATTTGCCATCAAGCTCTAATTGGCTACTTGAAATAATAATATTAACAATCATAACAGCAACAGCATGAAAGTGAGGACGTGATGATGTTTAACAACGCTGCGGTGAAATCTTTATCCCACAGGAAGGACTGGGAAGTCGTGGCTACTTAATTAAATTCCAATTAGGACAGTATCAATATGCTGTTTAGCCGCAGCGCCATTGTGGGTAAATGAGCACTCAGTCTGCTCTTATCTGGCGCCGCAAAGAGAGGCTCCTTGAGAGGGGCCGCAAAAGATAATTTATAGCTTTTAATTAGTCTTCATTCCGCCCGATCAGCCTGGTGTTCATCACGGGGAGCGGGCTGAATAAAACCCGAGTCAAAAGCGCTGTCACTGGTCCCTGGCAGGGCCCTTAATCATGGTGAAGCAGGGGCCGCGCTACAAGCCACGTAATTTCCAAGGTGCTGATAAAGCTTGTTGAATAATAGCGGGGGCCCTCGGAGACACCATTTACAGAAATGACTTTATTGACGGCTTAACGTTGGTAATTCATTTTACCTTTCATGTATTGGGAGCCGGATTTGTCGCCGTAATAGGATGATAAATGCACTGACAGATCGCAGCCTCGGTTTTATTGAGTAGCCTATATTCTCGAGGTGCATCCGCGGCGCGCACACACACACTCACACGCTCACACACGGTCACGGTGAGCTCCTTGATGCTCTGTCTGGAAGTAAAACCTGCACCTGAACCGGCTCCAACACAGAAAGAGAAAACCAGATAGTTTCCCCTGTGGTGAGGGGTTAAATGAGAGTGTATCCAAACGCCAGAGGACGCAAAAATAGCTGCATTTGTCTTCTTTTAATGTCTCTATACTTTGTGTATCTTAGATTGTGTTCCCGTGTTTGGCTTCACTCTGGTTTGTTATCTGGCACAGAATCCGGTCCAAATTACAGGCCTGCAAAAATAGTCTGTTCAAAGCAGGCAGTGTTTTAACACCAGGCCACCAGTTCGGTTCAATGATGTCTTGGAATGAGTTTCATTACCTTCCTGTACCTTATTGTTTTCCTACTATAGATAGTCTACCTGTTTTTTTTTTTGTTAAAAACTAATTTTACTATTACATTTTTTAGCAAATAATAAAAAAAACAGTTTCACAGGCCTCATTCACATCCAGTGGTGGAAATGAAACGACACACAGGGACATGCAAGAGGCTGCATGAGTCACGTTTAAACAAAAAGCTCAGTCAGACAATGAGACAAAATCTACAATCACACACTGTAACAGTGGATATCTAAGTATATTTGGGCTTCAAATGTGACTGCACAAATTATCAAAGTGTGTTTTATTTTGTAATCCACCATGAGAAAAAGATTTAAACCACACACATTCTGTATTGGCCACAAAAGTAGTTTAGTATTTGGCTCGTGTTCTCTGTGTTGTGGAGAGGAACGCGGTGCACAGTCCTACCTTTTCTGTTTTAAATGCTGTTTACCTGGTTTCAGATGGGAAAATACAGTTGTGAAAAGCTTTGCACGGTTGCAGCTTGTGCTGTCACCTAGTGGAGGATGAAGAGAAGCAATACGGTAAATCATGGTCTCATCCTACAACCAGGTTTCTACATTCAGCCGTGCAACACGGGCGCTATCATCACATCCTGTACTGCACTGGCTGAAAAGTGACTTATAATGGCCACATGTGTTATTTAAAATGTTTTAATGTACTCCCAGAAAAGTAGTTATTATCATACTGATGATATCATATCATAGTTACTGTGCAGATGTTTGATTCTCGCCAACCTTCAGGTTAAAGATGGAAACAAAAATGCTTAAATGCAGATTATTTGCATTTATAGGAGACGAAACAATGTGGGGAGCTGCTCCCAACATCTGGAATCAGGTCATTTAAAAGCAACTCTGTGACTTTGGCGACATCTAGTGACCCAGATGTGCAAGTAGGGAGAGTGTATTTGAGCTATTTTACATTTTGACAGAACAAACTGTAAAATAATTAAACAAATTCACTTATAAAGTGTCACAAATACACATGTGAGGTGCTGGTGATGTTTCCATTTAGTACCACTTTATACTTTATACTACAAAGGCAAATATTGCACTCTTTACTACAGTCATTTGACGACTGAATTCAAGATTTTACATTTAGTATATGATGATCCGTTAAAATATAACATGTTGCTGAATCAGTCAGAACAAAATTAGCTCCACCTTGATTAAATTGCATTCTTTGGTAACATATTAAATGAAGGGCATGTACATTTTATACAATGTGGTATTACTACTTTGGATCAGAATCTTTCTTTTACTTCTGAAAAACAAATGAAATTAAGAACACAAATAGGAAACTCAACACCAAATTAACAATAACTGATCATTTGATGTTTTTTACTGAATATTCAGGCAACTGAAGCTTCAAAATATCAGTAAATATGGAGGAACCCTTGTAAATACATTATATTTTTATACAATCTGCATTTTGTGACTAAAGCACCTGTACAGTCGTACAGTCTGACTACTCTGCATGTCCACTAGATGTCAGTGGAAAACAGTGGAAAAACAGCTTCACTCCAAGCAAACAAAGACATAAACAAGAGGTTACAAGGCAAAATCAATCAGTGAAGATTAGTGACGTGCAAAGACGATGGATGGGCTTTGTCATAACAGCAAAGCCAATAAAACCACCAGTGAAGACATTTGTTATAGAGTTATAAAGTCAAATAGCTCAACTTGTTTAAGACATTAAACTGCAGCAATGAGGCTGTTCTTAAACAAAATTATCAAAACTAATGAAAATTAACATAATTTATAATCATTGCATCATTATAAAACTAGTTTGATTCTAATCTGTGACCATTAGTTTCAAAATTGTGAATGAATCTACTTTTTGAATATGTTTTATACCTTTGTGCCACAGGTGTCAAATTAAAGTGGATTTGCGGTTATGGGAGGCTTCATCCTAAAGTGACTTTAGAAACAGGGATGAATTTAAATCACTTTCTGCCTTACAAAGCCCTTCAAATATTGAAATGCCAGTAATGTACCGAGGACATGTTTGCATATCGAACAATGATTATCATTCCCTGAGTTCCTCTCGTCTCTCACTTCCTCTCTCTCCGTCTGTTTCTCTCCAAGGTTCAGGCTCTCCCCAGTAATAATACATGAAGGGCTCCTCTCCCTCATCCATTAATCAGGAGAGAGGCTGAGGTAAAGGAGCGCTGATCTTTGGCCCTCACACACATACACACACTCACCTATCGTTAATAATTCAAGGGATGTTAATGCAGATAAATAATTAAGCTTTGGGGGATCTTTAGAGTCCTAATGAGAAGTGGGGGACAGATTGCTCCTCAGTCTTATTACGTCGTGCTGAGAAGTTTCTGAAAGCTTAAGGTGTTGATAAATGGGCCCCATCTAGTAATTGGCAAATGAAATCGATGCAGACACTCTGCTGGGCTTTGGTTGACAAAATTACCCATGTACGTAGCCACAAGATGTTGCTGTGAAGTAGAGATGTCTCTTTTTTATTGGATTTATTCCCTCTGTTTATCTGTCTGTCTGTCAACCAGTTTGATCAAGACTGAACTGTCTTTATGACTGTTGGGTGGATTTTTGATCCAGCACAAGCACGAGGTTGGAAAATATCTGGACAGCGACTGGCTGAGTTATCGTTGTATTCGCCTCAGGTGAAACCTTCACACTTCAGCCATCACCTGCAGTCCTCTTATTTGCAGTTTTAACCAATACTTGCAAAACGAAAACATCAGCCTCAGCTGTACTAGGTGAAGCCTAGTTTAGCAAATGTTAGCATGCTAACAAACATTGTTAATAAAAAGCAGTGTCATTATTTAGCATTAAGCTGAAAGCACCAGTAAACCTAATCGCGGCCTTCCAGAACTGTACTCAGCATGGTGATGGACTTTAAGTCTTTTCACCATGAGACCGATATTTATGTCCACAGTGATTTGCAACAAGTGAAAAATGTTTTTGCCCAAAACTTGAAACCTGAAAAAGTAAAGATGTTGCTGTTAACTTCAGTTGTGCCTTGTTAGTAGCGCTGATTAGCAGCTCTACAGTGTCCTTAGCATGCTAGCACACTAAATTAAGTGAACATGGTTAATATAAACATAAGCATCTTAGTACTGTCATGTTAGCGTTTGGATAAATTGCACACATCCTCTACCACGAATGCAGACTTTTCCTTGTCCTTGTCTTGTAGCGTTAAAGCCCTGTGAATAAACTGGTCTTCATTAACACAGGATCGTTATGTATTCTGTAGAGCTGTGTTTTAATGAGCACAAACAGCCTGTGTAATGACATGCATCAACTACCTCCAGTAGTGCACGAGCTACCGTGTGTGTGTTCGTGGCTGAGGGGTCTCAGAGCATGGGTGCATATGTGTGAGTCCTCATCAGCCATGCAGCCTGGGGCCACTTTAACCTTTCAGTCAACTCTCTGAGGATCGTCTCTCTCATCTGGCATCTTCAGCCTGTCACTGTCATCTGCCAGAAGAGAGATGAAAGATATAGTCATTGGCTTTGTTACAATAAAGGCCGCCTGCTCCAATGACTTTATTCCTTAACCTTTCCTCTCCTATAAGTGGACGTGACAGACTCCTTGACATGGGATTACAAAAACCTCCAAAGAGCAAAGAGACACAGTGATAAATTAATGAAATTAGATAAGTCATTATTAGATTTGAAAGAAGATTTTACACAGTTTGAGTAATTAAGAAAAAATGATAAAACAGCAAAAACAGAAATAGTTAAGGGAGCTAAAATTAAGCGAATAGTTGCATAACATAAGACAGACAGAAAAAGAACACAAAAAGAGGTTTAGATCGTGTACCAGGTCGTGTCATTTCAAAGCCTCTAAAGTCCTGTCAGTCACAATAAGCCGAGGGAGGAAGCAGGACATAAATAATGACAATATAAATGCACAAGAGAAAAAGAGGAGGCGATGATGGTTGAAGAGATAAAGTAAGGAGTGTGTGTGTGTGTGTGTTGTGTCCTTTAGCCTCTGATTATGGCACAAGACAGAGATGTACTTCTAATAGTTAGGAAAATCTTCATGTACATACGTGTGAGTTTGTGTGTTTAGGTTACGTCCAAGATTAAAGACTACCTTTAGAGAAATGTAGAATTAATAATTAAAGTTTGAGTTAGTTTGGATAATAGTTCTTTTAACATCATTATACAGTTTTGTTGCTACAATATAAAATACGAATGAGATTCTAATTTAATTTTCTAATTAAGATCAACCCTCAGTTTAAATCCTTCAGGGGAAACATTTGCCTGTAATTTATTTGGATTTACTTCTATGAAAAAATAGATGTTCGCTCTCTATTCTATATTATCTCTGTTCTGTTTCCCTTTCTTTTCCCTTGTTTGCCCGATTAAACTGCAGTGGAGATGTAATTTTCAGAGTGCAGAGTGACAGATGAAGTGAGTCAGCATTTGGCTGAATCATTACCCAACATATGAATCGTAATACTGAGACACACACACATTCCACTGGAGCGAAATCTGTCTCAGTCCCAAGTTATGTTTGCTGTGTATAGTTTAGGCTCACATTAGGACATAAAGAAACCTGGCCATGCTGACTAGACCTGATTTAATAATTACAAATTTGTCTCTTTAGAATCAGTGAAACGAAGGACGTCCTCTGTTCTCAGACCCTCACGGTGGATCAGAAAACATAAACCTATGTAACTAGTATCCAGACAGACACGGTTAGTTTTACAGTAGTAGAACATATAAAATTAGATTAGCATAGCATTAGCACCGACATCACCATTTGTGTAACCTTTACAAAAGTCACTGTGTAAAAATGCACTGTTTTTATAGGAATCTAGTTATTTCTTGGCCTATTACAGTGACTTTGTGGGGTCTCCATTAGTTGACTGTGTCCCTGTCCCTTGGTTGAATAAAGCAGAATGAGCAACAAGACACACAAAATCCATCTATTCTATAAAACCTACAATATAATAGAAGAAGAAGAACCTGGACCCCAGTTCCACTGTTCGCTATTGAATAAAACATACATATTATTCTGCAGTTAAATCTTTTAAACAGTTAAAAGATCACATACATTTCAAACCGTCCCTAAAAACTTTTGCGTATTCCTTGAACAAATGATCAAATAGAGTTTAATCCACCAAGCAGTCAGACAGTGATTGTTTCACGGTTACATAGTTAATGCTCCGAGTCTTCAGTTAAACCTCCTTTCTTGAATTTTCCATGTTCCTTTCTTCGAGCTGTGTGGATTGTGAGCACATCACATCAGTAAGACTTATACAACAAAAGAAGAAGACGAGCAGAATGGGTATTAAATTCAAGTGAAAATGTGTCTCTGTGTCCTCTTTAGACGCCCCTCTTTATTTTTTACTCAAGCTACACTGGCATTTGCATCTCAGGCATGAACATGGATCAATCATCGCGGGGAGAAAAAAGTGGTGGAGTGAAAGAATGAGGAGGGGTTTTAAAAATGTCCTGATGACTGGGTGCTTGTGCAGAAAGCTTTTCAGTTGTAATTTTTCATGTCGAGTCGGCAATCAGCCACTGTCTGAAATCAGCTGAGGCAGACCGTGTTTTGCTGCTGGAGACACATGTTTGGGCGGTAGCCTGGTATGTTTTTTCATTCTTTCATTAGATTAGACTCACAGGATTTAATTAAAAACAATCATAGTTAATGAAGGTGGCAGCAACAAAAGGCAGAAAATAAAAAACACACGCACGCACACACACACACACACACACACACAAAAAACTTGGCAGACCTGGCGACACAAACGACACATTACTCCAAAAATGATGCCTGTTGCTCAGCTGTCTGTCAAGCTAAATTCCCCTGAACACTGTGTGTGTGTGTGTGTGTGTGTGTGTGTGTGTGTGTGTGTGTGTGTGTGTGTGTGTGTGTGTGTGTGTGTGTGTGTGTGTGTTTGTGGCCTTGTCCCACTTATCTCATCCATCAGAGAATTTCACTACTCCGTCTGTCAGTCAGCAATCCCTCACTGTCACCCACACTAGGGGGACGGAGCAGCCTGATCATCTATCGTGTTGTTATATGTGTGTGTGTGTGTGTGTGTGTGTGTGTGTGTGTGTGTGTGAGCATCCCTCCAGTGACACGTACTGCTGTTGATGTCTCAGTTGGTGTCAGCAGCTCCACTTTTCATCCTAAATGTGTCTGCAGTGGGGGCTGAATGCTTTCAAAAGACCATCATGCTGTGGTGTTTGAACTCTGTTACTGTGACATCACCAGTGTGATTCACGTTTCTAAACCTCCATGAACAATGATTGTGTCCTGCACTAAGTAAACGGCGTTTGGTTGTCGTGTAGTTGCAGTGTAATAATACACTAAATGATCTTTAAAGAATTCACACAACGGGCACGAAAACTACTCACTGAAGCAGCCCTTGTATGTGTCGCCCTCGGAGCTCTGAGAACCATCAGCGTGCTCCTGCTTCATTGAAAGTACTTTTCTAGCCTGTTGATCAAGTTTATTAAGATGTCTTGTCCAGACAAGCACGCTTCACTGCAGCAGATGGGTTTGAAGAAGGATCCCAGATGATGGCACACTAAGTTTTTCATGCCCTGGGTTTTGTCTCTCAGGCAGCGGTATGTAGGTTGCTGCTGTCCACAACTGTAAGGACAAGCTGCAGACAGGATCAATCTATCATATGCTATAACAGAGACAGACACATTTACATCTAGTCTAATTTAGAGTTGCCATTAAGCCTAATATGCATCTTATGGGAAGATATTTTTCAGTTCACAATATTTTCTCATGTTAATAATGTTGTATTTGATTCTCTCCTCTCCGTCTTTCCCATAAGTCTAACTATTATGACTCCTTTGCTAATTATGCACTCACGACTTCTCCTATAAAGCTTTGGGGTAATGATGATCAACATGCGAGTTGACCCAGATGTAATGATCTCTCTACAGATAACCAAAATGTCCACTCTAGAGTGCGACTCTCTGCATTTATATTTGGTCTGACGGACAATCTTATGCTTTTACATCTTATGCATATGTTGTTTTTTACAACTTTATCTTGAATCTGTAAACTAGAGGTAGTGAATGTAAAGTTAGTGCACCCCATGGAGCCACAGTGGCCACCATCTGGAGTTTTATAAAATCTGTTTTGTAAATTTAAGAGACCTTTTCAGTCTTGAGAAATAGATTATACTTATTAGTAAAATGATTTCTATGTTTTATTTCATAAATTTAATAGAATATGGTCAAATAATCATGATAGGCAGGTCATAAAACTGGCAATGACAACAGGGTGCCTTCTAAGGCCGACAGAGCCGGATCGTAGAGTGCAGGAAAATAAGCCAGCATCTTAATAGAGGTTTATCGAGCTAATATTTGCATTCCACGATTTCCATTTAAATTGACAGGGGTGGAGTGTAAACAGCTGTTTTGTGTGTGTTCCTGAGGGCACGGGATAAAACAAATCAAACACACACGAAACAGCCATCATCTTAATGAAGGCTTACAGCGATATTAATGTCTGGTACAGTATTAGCAAAATTCACTACAAGTTAATCAGAAGTGAAACACACGAGCCAGCAGCTTCCACCCACTTTTATTTCTCAGAATATAGATTTAGTTTGATCTGGTAGGGAATATTTACTGTATGTTACTGTATATACAAGTAACCAGTATGATCTGTATGATTTCTATAGAAATGTTCCTATAAAAAACGTATTCTTGTTCTTAGTCATATACAGAAGCCCAGTACAGTCATGTTTCTTAGTCTTACAGTTTTTTAATTAAACAATAGGTGATTTATACAATATAATATAAACAACTCACAACCTTTTTGAATAAATACACCGTATGTAAACAAAGGATATTTAGGGAGACGCCTGCCACAGGACACTCCATAGAGAGATGGGTTCATATGCTACAGTGCAATGTAACACATTCAAACAGACAATTGTACGTACGTACAGATTTCAGACCACTAACAATAATATATTTCAAAACCACGTCTGACATTAAACATAGTTTACTCAAAACTTAAAGTCTCATTTCCTCTCTTACCCTGATGGAGCTGTGCACTGGATAGAAGACGTTTTTACACAGTGGTGACTTTGTCAAACAATGTTTATTGACATATGGGAACTAATATATAACATATTCAGCAGTGATCCAAGACATCCATTAATATCTTTTATGTGTGGTTGTTGTTTTCTGAAGCACTAAACACAAATGAAGAACTACAGTTTTGTTTACAATAGCAACTTACGTCGTTTTCCACTTCGTATTTTTTGGAAAATAAGGAACAAAAACTGTAGAATTGCCTTTAAAAACAAATAAAAGTGATGTAAATAATTATTGTTTTAGTTACCACTGTAAATCCCTGTTCACACCTGAAAACAGCATGGCAAAATTAACTCTGCATTATTATTGTAAATGCTTGGTGTTCATGGCTACATGTAGCTGGTGACGTGCTAATCAGCTGGGAACATGTGAGCACTAGTCAGTCTGAAAGGTGTTGTTGTTTTGTTGTTGTTTTCACTGCACTTTGCTGTTTACTCCTCATATTTTGTTGTCCGGTTTGTGTATAATTTCATTACACTAATTCTTTTTCATTGCTGAAAAAGAAAAACAACTCTGCGTGCTATCTTCAAACCATCAGTTAGGCTGTATGTTTATTAGCTTGGTCTCTTACAGGTCAACTCTTTTCAGCTGTTGTCTTCAAATCTTTTCCTTTGGCACTTTATACTCCTGCAGACTAGGTGCGACCACTCTGTGCTGCTCTGAGCTTCCACAGTGCACCAAGTGGTGCTGGGGCGAGCTGAAAGTTCAGGTTTGATGAACTTTGGCACCGGCTGCGCTGACTAAAAACAGTTTCTGAGTTAAACTTCAAAAATGACAGGTTGTTCCCAAAACCACAGACAGCTACTAAGATCATTTTAAATTCAGTGATTTAGTCTCTGAAATGCAGTGGGGTCCTGCTAGCAGCATTAGCATTGAGCTCAGGTGGCGCCTTTTAGTGCAGCACACCTGCTACACTAAACCTTAACTTTCTGTTCTGCCAAAGATCAACACAGTCAAAACATGAAATTAAAGTGTTAGTTCACTACAGCTGAACTGCGATTTTGACTGCAATGAATTGATTTTGCCATGAAATTTCATTTTTCACTGCTGGTGTGACTGTGACTAAAATCCAAACCTCACTGGGGGGGTGTACCCTCACCACAACTCAACTTTTTTAACACCTCAATTGTAATATTTATATACCAATAATACACACAATGCTTCAAAACCCTGTAAGCCTATGGGAAGCCGGTAAGGCCTATACTGGGGCATCACTCTGTTCACTACATTGCTTTGCTTTCCCATCTCAGAGCATGCTTATGGTGTTGGATCTGTAAGCTTTGGCATGCGGTAAGTTACCTCAACATTAGCTTTTCAAAGGATATTATGTACTCACCGGTGGCCACAGCCTCCAGTTGAACTAAAATCAAATACAAATACAAAAGATGCTGCACTATAACATAACATACAGCTACAAATAACCCTGTGCATTGTGTCACCTATTTTTAAAACAAGAAAAAACATAGTTGACAATATACTTTAATGGAAACAGTTTAGTGAAGGTAACTGTCCATTGATCTGACCCTTTAGTCAGGGTATAAGATGAAGCCGGAGAAAGTGCTATACTTGTTGTTATTGCCTCCATGAGCTTTTCCACCATCTAGTTTGACATAGACCTCATCTCCAGAGTCCAAGTGCAGCACAGCACTGTTGCTGGCATAGTCGTAATTCTGGTCTGCATCCTGAGCTATGGCACTGGCCCGAACCTGAAGAAAAATGAGACAAGACTCATTGTGATATGCAGGAGAACACAACAGAAATACCAAGAGCGTAGAAAAGTTCATGTGTACCTGAGAGGCAAAGTGGAAAAAAGTAGCACAGCTATAAAAATAGCATTTGATGCATGAAAGGAGTAAAAGTCTAAATGTTAAACTACTAAATGGAAATTCAGGGAGAAAATTGGTGAAAATTGTCAAAACCATTACAGGACAGAAAGCTCTGGAACAAAATTTAACCCAGGCTCTTGTCTCATTTTGAATTTTTATCCTCTATCATCATCTACAATAAACACTGATGATGTTAAGACTCATATCTGCCCTCTCATCCCGCTGGAGCTGTTCATCCAAACAGGATTTACGCATGAGCGCCACCGCCTAACAGAGCAGCCAGAAAGAGAGAAGATTTCTCCAGAAATATCACTCGTGTGACTCTGTATTAATTAAAGACGTGACTCGTCAGAATATGCAGTTATATAACTTGTGTCAAGAAGTGTGAATTGGGCAAACCTTAGGCGATACTGTGCGTAAAATGCGGATTTTAACTCATTGGTTAGTCTTGTAGGGAATATAAGACTCTATCGTTTGTATCTTAAAACTATTAAATGAACTCCTAAATATTGCAGATTGCTGGCATCTGATTTTCTAATGTTTCAACAAACACTTTACAATGATTTTAAACTAGATTAACAGTGGTTTATTGTGGTTTATTGTTCCTACTCTCCGATATTACCTGTCCATTTTTGCACAGGTCGGCCCACATGCTGGTCCCGTCTCCTCCACGCATCAGCACATGGTAGGTGAAGAAATAGATCCCCGGAACATGGCAGGTGAACTTCCCGGTGTTGTGGTCGTACTGGTTCCCCAAGTTTGTAATCACGTCATCAAACTTTAACACCTCATATCCCTCATGTGGATTTTTCAGACCGACGTAAAAAGCGATCCTTAAACTGCTGATCGTTGAGTTGCCACCGTCTGTTTCTCCGTTTTCAGCTCCTGCAGCTCCACTTAACGCGGGGAACGTGATTTTACCATCGCCGCGCTCTCCCGGTGGCCCCCTCGGACCCGGGGGTCCAGGTTCTCCCGGCGGTCCCCTAGGACCCGGTTTACCTGGGCGGCCCGGCTCCCCGCGACTACCTTGCGCCATCGGCGGCTGTGGGGCGACACTGTTCAGGTTCTGGATCACCTCCATGGCCGTGGCGCCTCCTGGTTTCGGGCTGTATGGGTCACAAACCATCCGACAGGTGCCCATCATCTCATAATAATGAGCGGAGGTTTCAGAGGAGCGGAGCAGCAGTAACGGGACAGCAATGGCCAGAATGAGCAGAACCATCGCGACAGCAGTCACAAGAAAGACCACCGACCACTTCCTCCGTGCGGTTCGGGGGCAAATGGACGACAGAAAGCCCGTGGAGCCTCTCTGGAGCGGAATCGTGACAGATGACTGGGGGACTTTTAGGAGAAAAAACAAACGAGATGTAGTTAATTAAGTGCGCATCCAGTGTCCAGCAGTTGTAATTGGTGGCTCCAAGCCCCTGGGCAGCGGCTGTGACCGGGGAGCGTGTGCGCGTCTCGGCTGGATGGATGGGCGCGCAAACAGCTGCGTCCAGCTGCTACGGTCAGCAAGAATGAGACCGGAAGATAGAGGACTTAACCTTCAAATTAAAACAGTTGCTTATGTTTATGAAAAAAAAAAAAAAACAATTCAAACACGGTCACGTTAAATACTGTGTTATTTTTAGAATCTGTAGGTGCACAAGCAAATTCACATTAAACTTGTCTGTACAAACATTTGTTTGTAGTCGACTCAGTATGTATTGTATACTGCTTTATTCCACTGTTTTTCCGAGAAAAATGTGCTTTTGTTCTGCAGCAGGGCTGTATTTATCGGACATGTAGGCTTACTTTCTTGGCAGATTAGGATTTTAAAACATGTGGTCAAGGTGGCAGCTTTACACACACACATATATATTTAGCTATAGATTGATTAATCCAACTGAAGTAGTTAAAATTAGCTGCACATCCTCAGATATAACATTATGTGCACCAGTAATAATGCTTATTATTACTTTATTTTATTTTACTTTACTACTTTACTATATTAAAACTGAATACTCCTGTCATTTATCTCCTTCAGCCCTAAATTCAAATAATTGGTGCTTATTAGAAGTCGACAGCTGACATAAAACATCTTAATAGATGCAGCTTTTACTTTAAATTGCCTAACAGGAAGTACTTTATTTTGGTGTTACAACTTGACAGAAGAAGAGGGAGCCTGTGCGTAAAGTTTCTGCGCAGCTGTTATTCAAAATGGCACTAAATGTTTAAAAGGATTCCACAAAGACTCTTCAATATCTTCATGTAGAAATACATGTCAGACATATGGTTGGAAGAGTAAATCTTTATCTTTAAAACTCAATTTGATCGCATGTGTGATGAGACTTTTGTGGAAATTGTATAATAAAAGTAATAAAATATCCAAATATAACCTATTTACGCATTAACCTTTGTAAAATATGGTTCAGTAAAGACATGGAAGATTAGGCCTATAATTATTAGTGTTAGCTTGAGCACATTGTGTTTGTGAACACATTAGTAACCAGTTAACACAGAAAACTAGGTGTCACATAATTTTATTCCTCCTCCTGTATACAGTATCTGTATCCAAACAACTTTGCAAATTAATATAAATACATTATTTTTTAATTATGAACACTACTAAACCAGGTTAAAATCAGATTTAAAAGGCAATCTAGACAGCATGCTCTAATATTTGACTCAGACCATGAGGGTGCCCTTAAACGTCAGAACCAAATGGCTGAAGGCACGTTTATTGTGGTGACATGAAATGTCCAACTGCATCGGTCATTTAACACACACACACACACATACGCAGACACAGGGGCAGCAGGGCTAACAGAAGGGGGGAAAGCAAATAATATATGCAGGGAGTGGACCAGAGATGTCTGACGGTTGTCGACACCTTCAGCTCCAAGCTTCCCCTGGCTGCAGGGACATATTTGATGTCTTGTTTCATGAGGTGGTGAACCACAGGCCTTGAATTTAGATCCTTCAACAAATTAAAATTCTTGCTGTGAACAGGCACTCATTACTCCATTGCATACAAATTTGTCTTAAATGCCTCTTTAGCCTCTTTTGTTTCTCTTTCCATTGAGGCCATGTGTTCTAAGCATGTGGTTTCTAAGCACATCAGAAAAATAAGACTATTATCAGTGTCTTTCAATGGTTATTTCCAAAGAGTGCAAGCTTTTGAGACACCCAATAAAGACAGCCTTTGCTCATTGAAAATAAAAGCGTTATTGATTTTGTCCTACAGCTTCAAAATTCCCCCGAAGGACCCGTAATACTTAGAAACTGCAAGCTGGGTGTTAAGCACCTGGAATTGGAGCACAGGCCCCATATCCACAACAGAGGCTTTAGAGCTCAAGGCGGTGTGCGAAATCTTCAGAGGCCAGAGACAAGGCTTAACTGAAGCCCTGTGGTCACACTCCAGAAGCCCCACCCCTAACCAATTTCAGCTTTTGCTCTGCTCAGCTCCCCAACTCCCCAGAACATAGCTCCAGCTGTGCTGCTTATGTCTGAAGGTGAGACAGAGCATGAGACGTCACGATAGAGCTGGGTCAAATGGGAAATTGAGGTTAAAATTTGAGGACAGTCCTGGCAACAAGCAATAATAATCTGAAAAACAAACCACTAAAAATAAGTATGAGGAGGAAGTCATATAGAGCACGCTATGCTTCTCGACTCTGCTACATGACTGCAGAAATGACCTTTACTCAGGATTAGTACAGTGAACTGTATCTTAAGGCTATGGTGAGCCATGCACAACACACTGTCCACACTATGCACTGAAGCTGCTGAGATTATCCTGCCCTGCAGCACTGCTTCTAATCATGATGTGCAATAAACACAAACTATACAATAAGACAAACAGATCAGGTCCTCATTAGCTGTCCATCTACCTAAAATGTTACATAACCCAACGAGAACGGAAACAAAACTAAACTAAAGCAAATGAAGAAAACAACAACGGCTGTTTCAGAACATGGAAAGAAGTAGTAACACAATACAAACATACTTTATTAAGGTGCTGCATTCAAAGTGTGTCAAACTATTTAAAACAATGAAACCAAACACAGTTTTTGACACTGTTTATGACCAGCTATTTTCTGCAATATATATTATTTACATTGGTTGGTTTTCTCTCCATATAGCCATTTTATTGCTGACTCAGATTGCCTAGCTGCTTAAGAGATTCACAGAAAGGGGTATCACATTTAAAATTATAGAAGAGCTATTTATAGTAGAACTTCAGTAAATGTTTGCAGTCACACTGCACCATTGAATAACATTTAGCTTTTATATTTTGGGAAATTTCAAAGCATAAACAAATCTGAGAGGAAACACTGGATATTCTTAAAAAGGTTTAACTATGGTAAAACAGTTTGTATGCATGGCTCCTTCTGCCTTAGTAATGGCACCCAACTGTATAATTAGCCCCACCAACTGTTTACGTGATAAACCACCACCTAATATTCACATACAGTAACAGTAGTGGATGAAAACACATATTTCACATTGTTGTTTGCAGGTTTTTTAATAAATATGCACTTATTTACCTTAGTGTTAACTCTGATTATTGCAGATCATTTACTAGCTTACAAGTCCAGATACGGTAAAATCACAAAATATGTCAAACTTAGCTAGAATGAGAAGATGTATCTCACACATCTCTCTGGAAACCACAGAAGAAAAAGTAGTGACAGCCCTCCAATTAACCTATGACTTCTATCTTCTCTCTATGATTTTATTACAGGATTAATTACAGGTGAAACACTGTAATAACATTCATTTTGGATGAGCAAAACACACTGTGTTTACTTAGTGAAATGTCATATGGTATTATTGTAAATCTCTGTGGGAAACTTTGTCTGAACCACAACAAGACAAGAAACTTGCAACATCAGCTCCTGTCTCCACACGTAACTCTAATCCCTGATGAAGGGCACTGGAGACACCGCATCCCTTGAAAGCACAGAAGCAAATGTCTTTGTCCATATAATATTTGATAGTGAGGTCCTGCCACATGTTAACACAGCTGCACCTGTTCACCTCGAGCTAACCGCTTATGACTGTACCTTTACTTCTCTGCCACAATATTTCACATCCAATCCATTTACATACAGTAAATCATGATTAGATTTGCTTTACCCTCAATAGCCAGAGCATACAACAATAGAACGATGTATGTTGGAGTAGTGTTGATTTATAAGGTTAAAATACATCTAAAAATTAGCATCACAACTCTTTAATTACTGGGGTAATTAGAGAGACCAGGGAATGTTAAAAGACCCTGATGTATTATTAATTAGCTTAACATTGTCACTTGTTTTAGAGAGAATAGCAAGATGAAACCTGTTTTATTGGAGTAAATTAGCTGTGGATTGTAAGATTAATATGTTACTACACCGGGGGACAACAGTTATCGATACTGTACCTATGAATGAAGAATCTCACAACCAGAGAGGCTATACATGTCAAGCTCTGTGACCTTAAACGTTGTAAACAAACATGAGGCAATGGCCAAGAGAGACTGAAATAGAGAGGGTAGGCAAGCATGCCTTTGGTGTGTGTGGAGGGGGGGATACACACTGATGTAGCACTGCAAGCCAGCGGGATTCAACCTTTTGCAAGTGGCAAAGGCAGACATGATGAAGTCATGCTGACAGTGTGTTACCGGCGGTCAGAAATCTTTTTAACACGATTTTACTTCAGCTTTTTCCTTTAAATCCCAAGGCCAATACACCAGTTCACTAAGCAGATGGTGTAAACTGGAAAAGTATTAAAAACCAATATAGTAAGAGAATCATTATACTTTCTGTTATTTTTAACAGCATATGCTGTTTGTCCAAGTCGTTTGTCCAACCAAACTGTATCTGTATCATTCTATTTAATATGCAGTGTGCCTCAGGGGTCAATTCTTGGTTCAATTCAGTTTTGAGTAATCTGAGACTCTGTATGTATTTTTCTGCATACTGTTATGGACAGTTACTCGAATTTAAATAACCCATTTGCCAAATGGGTTAAATCTAGTTGAACAAATTGTACTTTTTGCCAAGGCTAAATTTTTAACTTGTTGATTTTTTTGTTTAATAAAGCACCTTTTGGGGCTCAAACTAGCAGTTGCATGATACTTTATCAATTTTGAGCCACCCAGCCCTCCCTCTGCTTGGCTATGCTCTTCTACACCCTGCCCAACCCTTTAGCTCTCAGCCACATGAAATAACAAATTATAGGAATGCTAGAAAACAGTCACACAGAAATGATTCATCTTTTCTTATTAGCTAGAAAGGAGACCCTCACATTAAAAACCTTTGAATGTAGGTATCTCAGCACTGCTGCCAAACTGTTCCATCAACACAAGTTTTTGAAAGCACCTCTCTATTTAAGATATACTTTGAACCATACGTCTGCTAAAAAACTTTGACAAGTTATACATCTACATTGAAGCTCTACATTTCGAGTGCAGCTGCCCACTTTTAACCCCCTGTGTTAAACCAGTTCTTGTTCCTCTTGGCATTGGTGCACTATCAGTCGATTTGAAAATATTTTTCTTGATACACAAAGCATTTTTGTTGTTGTGTCTTCAGGTTATTTCACGGTCAGCAGTGAAAACATGATCGCACTTTACATGTTGTTGCTCCTTGACTCTGGAACATTGTCCCACAAACTGTGGGACAAACCTTTTTTTTTATTTTCAGACCATTTATTTTGTGGATTGTGCTCTTGAGTATGCTCAGGCTTTATCTGCTCTGTGTTGGCCAATAGTTTGGGGAGTTTATTCCCTGGTTTATCTGCTGCCCCCAGGCTGGAGGCGTGAGCAGGGCGGGGCTTTGGCTGGGACGTCATCTTATCAGGAAGGAGCGCAGGAGTTTACAGACGGAGGAGAAGCGTGTGAGTAAGTAAGTGTAAACTAGCAAAAAACGTGGCTGTACGTACTACTTAACTCTAAATTATTTAAAATAAGCTGTCATTTTTATCAAGTGTGTGTTCTCGTCTTGTATGTTAAGCAGCGTAACTTTATTCTGAGGTAGTTTCCACGAGTTCAACCGAGCACAACAAGGTGTATGCAAACCGTTGTTTCTGCTGTGAACAGAACATTAATATGCTTTTTGACATTTTTTTATTACTTTACCACTTAAAGGTCAGCTTTAGTAAAAGATAGATAGTTTGAATCGGTTTCTGAATAGTAGGGGTTTTTGTGGTCAGTTCGGCATACATCTGTCTGTTTACTAAAGCAGCGTTTTCATAGTAATGTACATTTTTCACTGCTAATAGAAGTAGGACAGGATGACCTTGGGTTTGGTATGTGGGACTCAACAGTGCCTTATGTGTTCAGAATCACGTTTAGCATGAATATAGCAGATTAGTAAGATGCATGCATTTCATTTTATGTTCTCTGATGTTTTGGATTTAGTGACAACAGTCTTAATTGTTACCATAAGGGTAAAGCTGTTATTGGCCTTTCACTGCCCTGATAATGCAGAAGACAAATCTAGGACATGTTAATTGAGACGCACAGCTACAGAGAATCCTAGTTCTGTTTTTTTTTTTTTTTTAACAAAAACAAAAAACAAACAGGCGATTGTTTTAACTTCATGTTACACATCTTTTATTATGGCATCTTCAGTTCTAATGCTATATGATATAACAGCCCTCTACAGTCTAGACCAAAATAACAGTGTGTGTAAGTTAATATCAAGTATCTTTATTAAATATTATCTTAAAAACAGTAGACTGCAGTGTGTATATGTCTGCAGTTATAATTATACATTTTTTTTCTTGCTCATGTTAAAATCCAAATATTTATCCTCTCCCCCTTTCTCTAGGCCTGCCGGTGTATTATGCCTGACGAGATGTCGAGGCCTTTAATCCGAGACAGAGGTGATGGAGGTGGGTGCAGACATTTGGAAGCTTCCATGTCTGAACCCGGTGCTCCAGTGATTGGCATCCTGGGTACAGGTGACTTCTCCCGCTCCCTGGCCAGAAGGCTGGTGACCTGTGGTTACCAGGTGGTGGTGGGGAGTCGAACCCCCAAGCGTGCTGTGGCTCTGTTCCCCGAAGAGGCCGAGGTGACACACACACAGTGATACTGACACTCATATCCATGCTTATCATGTAATTGGTGTTTTTGTTTCTGTGCCTGTGGTGATAATTATATATTTACCCACAGTTTCTCCAGCGTGGATAATAACTGTTGTTATTACCCTGAATACATAGTTAATATATAATCTTAGTTAAAGCTGAGAGTAAGCTGTGGCATGGTAACAGTATAGAGAGTCTGTTTTAAGGATGACCTGCATTTATGTTATAATTCTTAGATGATCTCTGCATACAATTATCTGTTAATGTCTAATAATGTACACTCCTCTTAATGGTAGAGCTTTGATCGTGTCTATTTCTTTCTTCCAGGTGACCTCTCAGATGGAGGCCGCCAGTCAGGCAGACCTGGTCTTTGTTGCTGTGTTCCCTGAGCACCACACCACACTGGTGAACTTGAAGCCGGCACTAGCTGGAAAAACACTGGTGGATGTTAGCAATGGTTTGCGGGTGAACAAGGACGGGCCTTCCAACGCTGAACAGCTGGCTGACCTGTTTCCAGAAAGCTCTATAGTCAAAGGGTTTAACACGATATCGGCCTGGACGCTCCAGGTGGGCCCTCGGGATGGAAGCAAGCAGGTAGGACACATCAACATCCCTTTATAGCTGCTCTATGTCTGTGTCTGAAGTCTTCTACTTTTTAACCATCTTCATTTTTTCTAGGTTCTCCTGTGCAGTGACAATCACGCAGCCAAGAGTTTGGTGATGCAGGTCTGTCGCAGGATGGGCTTCATCCCTGTTGATATGGGCCTCCTCTCTTCTTCCCTGGAGATTGAGAACATTCCCCTCTATCTGTTTCCCTCTTGGCGCATTCCTACCCTCTGCACCCTGTCCCTGTTCATTTTCTTCTACCTGTACAATTTCACCCGTGATGTCCTTCAACCCTACGTCACAGCAGGGAAGAGTGTTTTCTACAAAATTCCCATTGAGATTGTTAACGTCACTCTTCCTTCAGTGGCGTTGGTGATGTTAGCCCTCGTCTATCTCCCTGGTTTATTCGCTGCTTTGCTCCAGCTGAGGTGGGGCACCAAGTACAATCGCTTCCCCGACTGGCTGGACCGGTGGCTAATCAGGAGAAAACAGTTTGGGCTGTGCAGCTTCTTTTGTGCTGTTTTACATGCCATCTACAGTCTGTGTCTTCCATTGAGGAAGTCTTTTCGCTACAAACTGATCAACACTGCTTTAAAACAGGTGAGATTATGAATTAATCTGCATTTGATGTTAACACGAAGTGAAATCTCTGGACACACTGAGATATTTAGTATTTATTATCCAGGTGAAGAATCATCAGGAGATGTTGTGGGATGATGAAGAGGTGTGGAGAATGGAGCTGTACCTCTCTGTGGGCATCATGGCCCTCGGGCTGCTGTCTCTGCTGGCTGTCGCCTCGCTTCCTTCTGTGGCCAACACTGTCAACTGGAGGGAGTTCACCTTCATACAGGTACACACAGTCATACACAGAAACACACTCCATGTGAATACAGTGGTGAAAAAGGTATGTGAACCTTTGGAAATTCATGGTTTTCTGCTTTAATTTGCCATAAAATGTGATCTGATCTTCATCTAAGTCAAGAGTATTAACAAATATAATGTGCCTAAAATAATAAGACAAAAAATTGATATTTCATGTCTTTATTGAGAACAACCTTAAAAATCTCATAGTACTAGTGGAATAAGTATGTCTGTGGATCAGACCAGCACATCGTTTAGGAGGAACTTAAGCCCATTCTTCCAGGCATATTACATCATATTCTTTGGAAGTCTAGTGTGTCGCTTTCTTCATGTCCATCCATAGCATCTCTTTTGGGTTGAGGTCTGAGCTCTGTTGGTCGTAGATCCTCTGAAAGCTACTTTTGGTGAGGCATGGCTCACATAAGCTAACGTTTGAGTGTTTTTTGTCAGTCAGAAGTAGCTCTAGCTCCACACCTCACAAGACCCCAGGTATGCTAACACCTGAATCCCATACTTTTTCCACTAGCACATGAAAGATAATATTTTTGTGTTATTATTTTTAGGCACATTATAATTAATATTAAACTTAAACTTAGATGAAGTTCAGATCATGTTTTATGACAAATTAATGCAGAAAACCATGAAATTCCAAAAGGTTCACGTACTTTTTCCTGCCACTGCATATGCTGCAGGATTAAAATAGAACAATGAACAAAGAGTAGCGGACATGACACATAGACATACAGGCAGGCAGGTGTCAGGCTAATGTGTGCACACATGCCCACTATGTTCCCCATTCAATATGCTCACATGTTCAGTAGTTACACACAGACTGTGACTCCCGTGTGTGTCCTTCTGCAGCTGCCCCAGATTTAGCATTAAACTTAGGCTGTGACAAAGCCATCAGGAGTGTTGTGACTCAGTAACGACACACTTCCTCCTTTGGTCTCCTCTCCCCTTTTGACTTTCCTCCTCATAGCCCCCTCATTTCACCAGGACTTGATGTCCGTCTGTGCTGCTTATTCCCCTTTCATCTTTCTGTAATCCGGTGGCCGTCAGATTAGTCATGTGTCGACAGTCGGTGTGATGAAAGGCAACTTTCTGTCCAGCTCATCTAGACTGCAGGACAGCTGTGGGCAGCATGTGTGTCTTCATGTGTGTTGTGTACTTTATGTGCCCGTCGATGTGCATATATATATTTGTCTGTGTGTAAGAGGTGTACTAGTGTGTGTGTGTTTCACGATTCATCCATTACACATTAAGCTTCTGCCTCGAACCTGAAGGCAGAACATCGTCCACTTGACCTGTACTTAACTGCAAAACACAATCAGGTCCGTAAGTATTTTAACAGTGGCACAATTTTCATAATTTTGGCTCCAACACAATGGATTTGAAATAAAATGAACTGTATAAAAATTATTTTTTATGCAGAGTTGCCAGTTTTAGGGGCTGAAAAGACAAACAGAGCTTTTTTACAGTCAATGACTGCCTGGAGTCAGGAATTCAGAGATGTCACCCAGTGTGGGACTTATTCCCTGCTAATGCCCTGCCTTTACTGAGGTTGTTTTTGAGGTCAGCATTTAAAACTATTTAGTGTTAAGAGTTATTGCAGGAGCTCAATAGCAGCCCAGTAGTTAATGTGTGAACCACGTAACGGCAACGCCCCCCAACCATGAAGTGCCCTGGCTTAGCTTGAGCTGTCATACCCCCTTTCTTCCAAAGTTTCCTGTCTGCCTCTCTACTATCAGTCTATTTAATAAAGCCTAAAATGCAAAAAAGTATCTAAGAAAAATAGTTACGGTTCATCCATTACAGATTATGAGACATGTGACACAGAAATGTGCAGTGGATTAGATTTATGTTAACACTCTAATTCCAGACCTGTGAATTAAGTGTTCCAGGTCTAAAAGCACACATTGTGGGGTAAAACTATGATTCGTTCTGTTTCTGTAGCTGAAAACAAATCACACAAAAACACAACACACAACATGACTCATGATGACAAAGTATTTTTTAAAGGCAGCATATTTTAAAGAGTGGATTAAAACAAATGCCCAGTGCAGTTCTCCAGATGCACTATGAGATTGATGTTGGTTTTGCCATTATAACGATTATAATTTCTGACTAATATGTTTGAAAAATTGCTCGTCCCCATACTACTTTGAATGCGCTGTAATAAAAAGTCATCAGTCATGTCAAGTGGAAATAATTGCAATTCACTCAGCCCAGTTAGTGTGCAAACAAAGAACCATGAGGCTATTTTTAACCCCTGGCCTCCACCCAAGTCAACCTTGGGAAGTTTTTGTAATTAGTGGGCCCTGTAGGTGCATTTTATTTCATATACACACACACACGCATAGACTAGTGTGGTTCATTCAGGTCATGAGTGGTAGCTCATTGTGTTTCCTCAGGGTTGGCAGTAGCTTGTACCACAGTGAGCAAACATAGAGAAGTCACTCTCTGGGTTATTTTCTTTTTTGGGTCACATATTTGGACAGGTCGATTGTAACGGTGCATTTCCCTTCTCGCCTCCTGCAGTCCACACTAGGTTACTGTGCCTTGTACATGGCCACCTTCCACACGGCTCTCTATGGCTGGAGCCGTGCCTTCAATCCAGATCAGTACCCCTTCTTTATGCCTCCTACCTTCTTACTGGTCATCGTTCCTCCCATCACGGTCCTGCTGGGCCGCCTTGCTCTCTTCGTGCCCTGCGTGGCACAGCGACTCAGACAGATCCGCCGCGGCTGGGAGAGGAGCAGACACATCCGCTTTACCGTGCCGGATAACTACTGCCACAACGGGCTGGAGGATGTCAGTAATGTGTGAGAATCATGCCTTTAGACGTGTGTATGAAAATCCAGAAATCAAATGTGTACAAGTAGAGCTCTTTGCGTGTGCACTCATGAAGATAAATACCTCTCAGCCGCAGACCCACTGAAGATAAATCATTTAAAAAGATTTACGTAATGTATTGAAAGCTCATCTCTAAAGTCTGTTGAGGTTGTCTATGGTTATTTTCAACAAATCAGTGAGTTCCTCCTTAGAGAAATTTGATCTGTAGCGTGTCTGTTCTCATTATTATTGCACTATGCATTCAAATCAGTACTTAGTTCGTCCTGCTCTTTACTTTAATTTATTATTTTACTTGTTACTCGGTTTGAAGCTTAGTTTCTGGTTAGATATATGCAAAACAATCAGTTTTGAACTGCTGAAGATTTAATCAGTATAACTGAATCTTGATCATAGTTCAATATTAGTATCTGCGTCTGTGGAGTAAGATTACATATTATTAGTTTTTTAGGATGTTTTTCACTAGTGACGACAGTGTTTAACTTTGTTTTGCTGTTTGTTTTGTCTTCTATGAAATATGAAAATTCAATCTGCTGTTTTAGGGACTGTTTAAAAATTATTGGAAGGTGATGACACCTTTAGTTTAACTATTTAAAAATCAAGACCATTTCTACAGCATTGTTAATATTTTATTTGAACACTCCCTGTGAACTCTTAGTAATAACTAACAAAACCTATAGAATTTAAGATAATGTGCCCAAATTTATACACATATCTTACTAAACCACAAATTTTCACAATAGGTTCGACTAACACACATTAGTGATTAGTGAAATTAGCACATTTATGACATATTTATGACAAATGTGTCTATTTTTATCAAATACACCAAAGAACAGACGCTTCAAAATTTAAACAACTGGACTTACTACAATGATACAACTGATGTGTGACTGTACTGAACATCGTGACACATTTAACTGTTACTAAACTTCTACTTTGAGTAGAGGAAAATGAATCAGAAGATAAATACAGACCTTTCTCTGCCTGCTGAAGAAAGTTAAACCACTTACCATTCAGCAAAAAATAAAATAACAGTATTTATTCTTACCACCGTCAATCTAAATAATTTTCAAACAGTCCCTTACTGTGATTTTGTTCTTAAACTCTTATGTGCCAAGTGGAGAACCAGTGTCTGTAGAAGTTGTTTACTGTGGGTTGACATTTTTAAACAAGTTAGTGTTGTGTTGTACTAGTCCGACCTGATGATAGATAGACATCGCTGCACTTTTGATTTAAAAATGTCAGTGGACTGTTACAGAAGTTTACTGTTTTCATTATGAAGATGAAAGACACTGTTAAGTTTAATATGAGTTTTATGTTTTCTTGCCAAAGAAAATGACTTTCTGATAAGTGATGAACTGATGGTCATAATAATGTTCTGAAATTTGATGTACCCTCAAGACAGGAATGTAAAGACATTTATAAAACATAAAATACAGCAGTTTTAATACATCTGAATTTTTCTCTGGGTATTTACTGATGTGACGTAAATTTATTTGTGCACTTTTAGGTTTAAAGGCTGTAATAAAACATATATTTTTAAGAAGATAGATGAAGCCTGATCCGAAATGTGCAGCAGCACTGAACCCATCAGAACATGTGGCTGCTGCCATCTTGTGGTGGATAAATAATTTTCACTCTTCTTTCACAGCACCTTAGAAAACACAAAGACTAAAAACAGACCGTCAAGACAAAGTCAACACTGCAGCAATGCAAACTGTGTTTCATGTTTCAACTCAAAAAGCTGCTAATACTTCATCAAATGTATGAAAGAGACTCAGAAGATATATTTTAAAAGGTGTTAGGTGGAAACTTACAGTGGTGATAGGAGTTTGATTGTTGTGACATACAAGCCATGATAATTATAAATACATTTACAGCCAGATTTGAGATCTATTATGCAACAAAGCTGAATTAGCTGAAAATAGTGACTCAACAAAGTACCACCCACTTTTTTAAGCAACTCCCAACTGACAGACCACGTTACTGCAAGACGGGTTGGGCAAGCACCGACAACGTGAGTTCAGCAGCAACAAAGTGTGTTTGTTTCTCCTACAAACATGACTGTGAGTATGATCTCTTTGTGTTTCCTACATGTAAAAGTTATTGTATAATGAAGTTTTCTGTCAGTTGTGTTGATTTCTTAGTTCACAGTGATCATAATGAGGGTGTTGCTCTGCTGAGCTCCGTGTGTAAAGTCGTATATAAATGTGATGAGGCAATGCGTCTGAGCTTGTTCCTCGATTACTGAACAAAAAGAATGAATGTGACACCACAAACAAGAATTGAGGTTTTAATTACAAGAAGTATTTTCTCTCTTCTTCTGCCAGGAATCCTTTGAAAAAGCAGCAGAGGAGGTGAAGGTACTGAAGCAAAAACCAGACCATGGGGAAATATGTGCAATATATGGTTTATATAAGCAAGCTACTGTGGGCGATGTTAACATTGGTGAGTTTAAGGTTTTTATAATAATTCATCTGGAAAATGAAAGACACGGTACTGTGAACTGTTGTGTGTGAATGATTCAGTACAAAGGAGGGTGGGGCTGAGACAAGTCTGACAAGTTAGATCAGTTAATGTTCACAGACGTTCACATTTATATAAATGAGTTTATTTTATTTCAGTTTATTTCTTAGTAACAAACTAAAGTAAAAATTGGGAACATAGCTTCATTACTAACATCTGAAGTTAGTAGTTTCAGATATTCCGGATTATCTTTCTAAAAAATAAATACGTAAAGTAAAAGTAAAATTTAATTTAAAAATTTAATAATTTCAAGTTGGGTGAAAATATATCCTTAAAAAAGCAGAAGCATGAAAAGTATAAATAAAAATGAACAAAAAGACATTATGTTTAACAACCAAAACTTCATGTAGGATCCTATCACTCATACTTTCAGTGGTTTAACATAACTAATTACAATAATTCAAGTTCTACACTTAAGTACAAATATGAGGCACTTGTTTTATGTGAGTATTTCCATTTTAGGCTTGTTTACTGGTATTCAATTAGCTGGTCAAAAACAGCAAAGACACAACCTTCATTTCCTCAGCACTCTTACATGGACTATTTTTCTGCAATAAGTACTTTTACCTTAAATTCCTTATAGTTAAACACATTTTACTACTAATACTTTTTTATATGTATGTGATGATTTTCATTGCAGGACATTTATTGGAATGGGGTATTTTTACAGTGTGATATTACAACATTTACTCATTTAATGGATTGCAGTGCTTAAATAACAAATGGATTGGGACTATAAAGATCAACTATGTTGTTATCGATACACAGTTAAATTTGCCAAAACCTAAATCAAGCTAGCAGCAACATGAGACATGACATCAATGGAATTAGTCATAATGAAATGACACCAAATAATAATAATAATGCTAAAAAACTGACAAACTTACAAAACATTACATAATGCAGCTTTAAAAATGTGGTTTTGTATCTGTACTGCTTTTTGTAAGACTGCTGTTGTGTGTCTGGACACTTTGAATGACTTTGCACTTCCAAGTTATGCATGGTTGCTATTTCATTCGCAGAGCGTCCAGGGATGTTTGACTTCACGGGAAAGGCAAAATGGGATGCATGGGAGGCAAAGAAAGGTCAGATAATATACTAACTAAATCAACTAAAGAAAGCTGAATGAAAGTCCATGTAGAAAACATAGTGCAAAGCCAATGTTCAAAAATGCATTTTGAAGAGATATAATTATTACATAATGTTAAATTTAAAGCACATGTTAATTGTTTGCACTTCCTGAAGCTATACATTTATTATTAGATGTGTCATATGTTTTACCTTGACACTGATGAACACAATTCTTCTGTCTGTTTTAAACCAACAGGTCTGTCCAAAAATGAAGCTATGGCCACATATGTTGATTTGGTGGAGAAGCTAAAGGCAAAATATGGAATCTAGTGTCCACTGCTCTCAAATGCTTTAGGAATTTTACATGTCCTATTTTCTTTAACATAGAAACTATAATTGGAAGACAAGTTTAGAACTGTACATGCTGCTACACTCATTAGTACTTTGTTAGTGTAGAATAATTGATTAAAGCTTATGACTACTTTCTGTCACTCTATATTTCAATCTGATATCATGGATAAAGACTTGTTCTTTGGGCATCAAACCTAATTATATGGCTAAATATTCAAAAAAAATTAACTGTGTGCAAGAGGCACACAGTTAAATCTCAATCTCTTGTTAAACTTCTCCTTGAATGGTGCTTAATTTCATATCCTCTATATCACAGGGCACTCACTTTACTTGACTGGAAATAAATAGTGGTTAACGGCATAATGTTTAAAGTAGAATTACACTATTTTGACACATAAAGACGAGTTTATGCTAACTAAGTTAGTGAATTCTGTAAGTTTGGAGGAGATTTTGTTTGAAAAACAGCCCTGCTGGTGTCAAAGTGAGGCTTTTTGGGATGTATGTAACCTAGACTAAAAAGATGTAAAAATCCAATAAAAACAAAAATCTGTCATTTGTTAATTTCTTAATTTGACAAAAGTACAAAGGAAAGTCTGTGTTCACTGAACAACTCAATTGTATTTTTCTAAATGTAAGCAAGGCTGATGTCTGCATTATCAATCAAATTTACAAATTATATCGAGTCAAATAGTTTTGTATGTGTTTTCATAACTTTTCTGGAAATGGAGTTTGTACATTTTACTAGGATTGCTGCCAGTTTTATAGGTTAACAGTAACAATAACTTAACAGCCAAGAAGCAGCTTAATTATGTCTGGAAAAAAAACATCCTAATTAACAGGAAGTCTGTTACAAAGACATTTATTAGGATCTATGAATAGATGCTGTTTAGTTGTATTGTTAGAAATGTAGAAAGTAGGATAAAAGTGTTTTGGAGCTGACTAAGAATAAGTCAGTAAATCTTGTCAACTGCAGTTTTCCTTTCTTACTGTCTCATCGTTAAGAGCTAAAACTTTTTGAAAGTACAATACCAGATAGCTGGAGTATCCTAAAATATATATTAAATATCTGGAAATGAAAATAAAAAAACTATAAATGTGACAATTTGAATAAATTACTGCCACACACATTTTTAAGATACCTGTATAAGAACAAGCCAGACTGATGGTTAACTGGGCCTCTACAGTGCATAAGAGCCAATCCCAACAAAAATCACATCTCCACAGTATCCACAGGGAGTCCGGTGGTTGTGTGGCTGCCTGGAGAGCAGGGCAGCAGGGACACCTGTGTGTGAGGAGGCCCACTGTGGCTGATGGAGCTGTGATGCTGCCTGGGCCGACTGGGAAGGTGCTGGGTGAGCTTCCATCTCCTCCATCTCCTCTGAATCTCATGCTGCACCTTTTGAATATCGGCAGATCCACAATTAGCTCCACATCTTCAAAATTAACATTTAACTTTGGAGCTATAGGTTTTCTGTAATTTGGCGACGCAGGTCTTACCTCTCCATTCATAAAGCAGTAGAGGATAGCGACCACAAAACCCTTAGTGACAGAAAGAGAGGTCAGTGAGAGTAGCTGTATTTGTCATTATTTGAAGTTTGTTTGGCATGTTAGCTCTCTCCTATAATATTAGAAGCATTATGTGAATGTAAAGACACAAACTGACTGCAAAGTGACAGAAAACGACTGCAAACATTGTTACAGTGAATATCCTGAAGGGATTATTGTCTTAACACATCCCTGCATATTCGTGTACCTGTGTGGATGACAGAGCCAGCTCTGCAAAGGTCCATATCTTAAACACGGAGCTGCTGACTTCGACAGGTAAGAAAACAAACAGGATGTAATGCAGACCAAACAGTGCCACAAGAAAAAATGTGGATTTAATCAGCCTCCTGGTGAAAGAACATAAAGAAAGTATTTTTCTTAAATAATAATTGTATTAATAAATAAATGGCCTATTTATCAGATACAATTCCTTTACATATAAAAAACTACTGCCATTAGTTTTAACAACAACAATGCCACGGTGCGATTACTACTCACTTGTACTGGCTGAATTCATTCCTCTGTGCATATGGCATTCTCAGTTTGTTCACCAATATCCTCAAAATGCCCAAGAAGAAGATCAGATTCATCTGAAAATAATAAAACCGGTGAACACTGTCAACACCATTAAGTTGTTTTGTGATTCAAATACTGCTTTGGAAATACCTTAATTGATTTTATTGCCAAGAATTAGAGGAGACGTTTAAGACCACTTTCATTGAATCTAGCTCCAGCTGCTGGTTAACATAGCTGAGCACAAAGGCTGGAAATGAGGAAGCTGCTAGCCTGACTCTGTCAAAAACAGTGAAAACAGCACCACCAGAATCACTCACCAACATGTTATAATGTTGTTTGGTGGATTCTTAACAAAAACTGTGCTGTGAAAATGTGGGATTATTTTGTCATCAATGTGATGTTTCCAGGCAGCCATCAGTCGCCTCGCTTGACCAACAACAGCTACTGAACATAGCACAACATTGACTGTTCACATGTTTTCAGTCTTTATGTTGAAACTAACCAGCTGCTGCCTATAGCTTCATATTTAGCAGACAGAAATGAGAGCTGTGTCTATGGCCTCATCTGTCTCATGGTGAGAAAGTGTATTTCCTGAGATGTTACATAACATTTTTTAAAGACACAAAACAACTGTTTTACAGATATAGTCAGAAGAACTGGCACTCGAAGTATCCACCAAATCCATTCATGTGTCCTGGTTTCCCAGCACCTATGGTAATAAAATAAGAAAAGAAAATGATACTCATAATAACCATATAAATGCTAATGAATGAATAAATTAAATATTTTTATACCCCCTTACCCTTCATCTTCATAAAAATACTTGGCACATCCCCAGGAAACAATAACAATTAATGGTATACCTGGGTGATGAAATAAATCTTTATGTCTAACAATGTATTATATGTATTCAGCTGTGAATATGAGCACTTTATTCTTGTTAACAAATCTCTCTACCCCAGCTCAGGACGATGTACCAGGCGAGGTGTTTCTTCAGGGAGAAGAAGGAGCGGCTTACTAAGGTGAACAGGAAGTGACCTTCCACCAGCAGCCAGCTGTAGTTTGCCAGGATGGAGTAGTTGGAGAACATCAGCACAAGCTTACAGGCCACCTGCCACACAGGAGAAGTGTCAGTGTTTTCAGCTAGAACCCCCATGTGAGCTCCTTCCTGCCTCTATGTACTGTAATGTGTTTAGTCTATTCATTTTCACATTTATTTTCCAGTGAAGTCTCTAATGGTTGTTGAGTATCTGAGTATTAGAAGTACAGTATGACTGAAAAGTATTGGTCCATTCATACCGGGTAGTGGTCACAGTGGTAGAATTCCTCATTAGTAAATAACAGAGAATCCCTAATGAAGATGAAGATGGCTCTCAGGATGAAGGAGATAAACAGCTGGATGTGAATGTAGTTCCTGGTACAGTGCAGCTTCCTAAAGAAATGTTGTATAATATGCAAATCATTTACAAACTAGACAGAAATGTCAGTCGTGATTTTAGACTAATGTGTGGTTGAGAGAGACTAAGAGAGAAAAGATAAACAAAAGTGTTTCTCACCTTAACAGACAAAATATGGTGATGGCGATTGTGAGAGAGATGAGAGAGAGTGTGTATCCGGCTGTGTACATGGTCTTCACGTAGAAGAAGTACAATGACTGACCAAAGGAGAGAGGACGTCATCACAAACAAAGCAGCATTTGATGATTTGACAATAGCAAGTATCTAAAAATTAATGACTGTAAATGTATCAAATTCATTTTATATCCAAACATTGATGAACATAATGCGTTTGGCTCATCCTATAATTTAAAAATGTCTGTTTTTTAAATTACATATTCAATTCTGTAACGTTTGTTAAAACACTGGATATTGAGCTTTTTTTGGAAAGCTTGCAGCATATTATCTTTATTAAAGATCAAAGCTGGTAGACAAAATCTAGTTCTTTACAATTAAAAAGTCTACTTACTAGTACTTCTAAAGCTCACCAGTTATCACATTCTATCTTATTTTATGACAAAACAAACTAAATTAAATGTCACTATGAGCTTTTAGAATCACTGCAGCAATGGCATCAAAATGAGAATACAATACAATTTTCTCAATGTCTTTAAATAAACATATATGTATTTACAGAGATATTTAAATATTTTAACTGATAAATGGTTGACTTCACATTCATTCATGCAAGATTGGATGTATTTGTTACTGAACTGTGCTATACAGTACATAAACTACATAAACATTACAAATATTAGTTGTCACAAACCTCTTCAACAACACTCTCATTGAAAGTGTAACCACATGCTTCCGTGTGTGGGAAGAGTGGGTCTGACCAGCCGTCAGCAGTGCAATTACGATGTACTTTACCTGCAAAATAGCAAAAAGCTTTGGTAGCAACAGGATTAGGTTTAGGCCCAGTGTGTAGATCTGTGTTCTCAGGTTTATTTGACACTAAAAATCTGCAAGCCCATTATTTCCCCTCTTCAGGTTCTTCACTAAACCCCTGACTCATCAAAAAAAATACTATGGAACTATTGCCCTCATCTCCTAACATAAACACACCAGTGTTGCCTAGTGTCTCTATGTACACAAGCATTTTATGGCTGAATATCTGCATAGAGACCCCACGCACAAACAGAGTGTGATTCTTATGAAAATGTTTTTTTCTGGCAAATAATTTACCAGTGTAATGTGGAACAGATAATCGCTAAGGATCTGATCTGTTGAAAATAGTTGTCAGTGTATGTGGTAGTAGCTCACTTTCTGAATTGAAGAAATCTGGACATGGTTGAGAGACAATCTCCCCCAGAGAAGCAGGTGGCCAACAGTTCAGGTCATCCCACATTCCCTCACAGTGCACACTGATATTGTTTTCTTAATAAATTAAACACAAATGGCACGTTTAGCTTCAATTTGCTTGGATTCAAGTGGATAAAATAACATGATAAAATAATTATTAATTATTATGATTAGCATAAATACTATAAAATGTGAATTAATCTACATCGTTCAATAAACAATAATATGAAATAACTAAAACAGGTTTTAACACTTGTTAATTTCAAAGTACATTATGTCATAAAACCACTGGGTGTCACTAAAACATTGCATCATATTTCTGTGGTTTCAATAAGATTGATTTAAATGTTTTTTCTTTTATATAGATTAATCACCACAAAAGATCCAAAATGCGCAGTTTATTTACTCACCTGTCGCTTTGTGTAACTTAAAAAGCAGCAGGTCGTTCATACATTTTTCCTCCTCTTTCACAAGATTTAAGTGAGGGTGACAACCCGATGATGACTTTGCCTGTGGACAAAGTACAAGTAATAATGCACTTTATAATAATATTTTTCATAGATGAAATCCAAACATCTGTTTTCCCACCTGTGGGAGCAGTAACACTGCGATGAGGCCAACTTTTTCCATTTTGTCCAACAGGTTCAATTTTTCCATCAAGATATGTACCTATGTCCAAACTTCAAGCCGCATATCTGATTGGAGTGAAAAGGAAGCATTCCACTGTGCAGCAGATATATGATGATGTCTGAAAATCCAACACAGACCAAGTCAGTATCGATAATTACGCACAGAATTCTTCAGGACAATCTGATAAGAGCTTTTATCAAGGTGGCTTTAATAAGATTCAAACTTCCTGTCGTAACTTCCAAATTAAGTTATTGTAGATACATGTAATATTGTGCATCAGCGTGAAAACCGCTTATTATTTAGCAGCACACGAACATTAGGTTACATATTAGCAAATGTAATTAGCTGATTCATATAATGTGTTTTGAATGCATCTATTGAAAGCAATAGCGACAGACAAAACGCGGCAACTTTATTTTTTTTTGCGTGGGCTTTTAATTTGAAAGTCAAAAGGCTAGCTTCTGGTCTAATGTTGGCTGGTTTGATGGACATAAACGGAACGTCCTGCTGACGAATCACATTCGCCCATAGCATGTTTGTCCCGCCCCTGCAGAGAACCAGCGTCACTATAGCAACCACAGTGTTTGATTAGTGGGGTCTTTACCATCAACAAGACGACAACGCTTTCTTCCTTTTTATAAAGGAAACAGACGGAATATGGCTGTTTTATACGAACAGCTAAAAGCAACCAAGTGTCTAAAACATAAGTAAGTCCAGCAGTAACACTGTCAAAACGCTTTTTTTACTAGAAGCTGGTAAAACTTTTCCTAATTAGCCTCTGTTTGGTTAAGGCTAACGTTACTTTTAGCTAACAGGTAGCAGTACTTTAGCATTAACTTTAGATACTTGCTACTGCTATCTTACTTACATATTTGTTAACAACTGCAGGTATAACGAATTGACAACAATACGGTGGTTCTGTTTTTAAATAAAAATTAAAAATTTAATTAGTTAGCTTGTCTCTCACAAACATGCACAATGATATGAGACATATTATCAGAGTCATTTGTGATGCCTCTTGTGGCTATTACCTGTATCATATCAGATCATATTATGACAGTATACTGATAGATAATGTAACAAATTCTAAAATTAATTACTATATTTAACCATAACATATTATTTCCCCAGATTAGAAACTCATATGTTTACCAACATAATATTTCCTAACACACTGCTGTCTCCTTGAATGTCTTCCAGCCTTCTGTCATTTCTCTCATGAAGAGCCAGGGCTGACCTTTTGCCAAGATGGAGGTGGCCCTGTCTGGTCCTCAGATACTCTCGGAGCCTCAGAGGAGGGGGACACCTTTGCCTCTGAGCCAGCTGGTGGAGGAGAGCAGGAGCAGAGCCAACATACCCAATCATCTACTCGAATCAAGTACATATTAAACATGACCTCTGTAACACTCTGATATGGTGCATTAACACTGTTTTCTTTCTGCCAGTGATAATACCAAGTATTTAACCAACCATCTCTAACATTTACACTGTGTGAGACAAAGTCATAAGACTCAGTTGTTTTACATTTACATTTAGTCATTTGGCAGACGCTTTTATCCAAAGTGACTTACAGGGTACAAGTGTTTTGGTTATGTTTCAGTCACTAGACAAGGGTAAAGGCTCTTTGCAGATGTGTGAAACCTAGATTCTGATAGTTTGTCTTATGCAAAAGCCACATTTAATTTTAGTATATATATTTTCCCTTTTAGAAATATATGCCAAACTGAAAAGCAACAGCCTGATCCAAGCAGAGCCCCCAGAGCTTCATTTCAGCGGGTTTGCACTGGGGAAGGATTACATAAAGATTCTGGTGAGAAAAATACTGTACTCCTGGTTTTGATATCCTTTGAACTGTTCTGGTTAGTTAACAGTATTTCAAATTTCTATTAACACGCAAATGTACAAAGTGATTTGTTTCTAATATTATAATAGTAAATGTTTTCTGTCATTCTTTCTGGACACAGTAGTAAGGACAAATACAATTTCTTGCATGCCCTGTGAATTAGATGTAAAAACAACACTTAGGTGACAGTCATCCTCACTGTCTTTAAGTCGAAGTGAGCTGTGCAAAAAGGCTGTGTGGTTGTAATATAGTCTGCACATTCCCCGTTGTCCTCTTTAATATCAGAAATCCTAGGAAACACAGATGTACTATACTGTAGTACTAAACTATAGTATTGCCATAATAGGACTCTGATTTGTCAGGGTCTGCTGTATAATTGTGTCAATGAGTAATTTTCAAGATATGGGGCTATTTTAAGATACTGAGCCATATGATGCATACACAGTGGAGCCCATTATCATGTTGATGAGGCTCCAGTGTGGGAGGAATTTACAGTATATGTATCTATACATTTGAAGCACTTGGCAACTGGGACGTGGAAAATCAAATTTAAGCAAAAAACTGGTGACTGAATGAAGGAGATGTTGTCTGTGAAGCTAACGTGTAGTTTGTTGCTGAGAGCAGGTTGTTTAGCCATCGAGTATTGAAGGGACATGTCACTGCTTCAGTATTTTATTTTAGCAAGTAAGTGATGACTGTGCCCTGACAGTGTGGTCACAACATACACAAATGAATTAATTAATGACATTTCATTGTGTCACACATACAATTATGCCCAGCACTACTTGCTTACAAGATACCATAAACTATAACAGGAAACATAATGCTGTGCTAAACAGTGAACTTAGTTAACATTTAGGCTCAAATGATTAACAATATTAATAAACCTATGACAAACACATTGACTAAAAGGTTAAGGCTAAAGAAAAGTAACTGCTCACTAGATAATCCAACTTGCTTTCTTTCCCAAGCTTGTATGATATGGTTACCAAGCTTCCCATCAGAATTAATTTCTTATCATGTATATTTCAGCAACATTTCAGGGATTTGTTGAGCTATTTCATGGAAAATTAGTTCTCCCAATCATAATTTGTACAGTACAAAAGAAAATGTAATTAATTCAATTTCCACTTAACAAACCAAATCAAAATACTCAAAACATCAAGATTATATTTGAATCTGCTAAACCGTGCAATTGTGCAACAAAAAATCTTTGGATTTTACAAAAACAACATATTAATTCAAATGCAGATTCCTGCAGACCTCAATGTAAAGAGGAGTTCTTTAGCTGGCTTGTGCATTAGCAGTACTGTGTCTTTGACCTTCAATGTTTAGTGAAGTGGTGAAAAAATGCAAAGTTACAGCCAATCCATTGCTGTATGAACAATCTCTTAATGCTCTAGATAAGGAATAGGTGGACCTCACAAACAGATCAAATTTGTCATTAGAAAATAGCATTAAAGTATTAAATTAAATCATTTTAACATTATACCCCAATATAAATGTGTCTGCTCTAGTTTGAAATGTCCACTGGTTTTACCCCTTGTACCTGTGATGAACTGCTGCAGGCTGGATCTAAGCATCAGAAACATCAGTTTTCTCAAGTGCACATAATTGGATGGTATATTATTTTTACTCTGTTCTTCTCTTCTCAGAAACTAATCAACGTCTCATCAGAAGTTATGAATATTCATATCATTCCCACCCAAACCAAGCACTTCCAAACAACTTATACCAAAAAGGTATTTTTCTTTTTTATTACAAATTGCTTACAAGTGCAGCCCGTGTTTTTTTCCCCCTGATGACTATATCTTGTTCCCTCTGTCTTTACTCAAGTATCGACTCATCCCTGGCCTTGCCTACACGCTGAAGGTCAGATTCTGTCCTGACGAGTGGCGTTACTTCTATGACTGCATTCAGGTTCACTGCAAGGTTTGAATCTGTCAAAGTCGTCTCATTAAACATACAGTCCTTACTTACTAGAAAGCTTATCTCTGTTGCACTTTCACTGTGTGTATTTTGTCTGCCATGTTTTCTCTGTACCTTGCTGAATTAACCTGTCTACACCCTTTCAAAGGGGGAAGAAAACCTGTTAATTCCAGTTCATGCTTATCCTGTCATCGATGACCTGCACATTCCTCCTCATATCGACCTATCTGCTGTACCACTTGGACAAAGGTGTGTGTGTTTGAATTGTGTAATGTGTGTTGAGATCCATGTTTGGCATTTTGACCTGCCTGAAGGCTTCCCCATCTAGTTTTATCCTTCAATAAAACCAACCATGCTTCTATTAACTGTTGGTGTCAAATCATAAAAAAAACTCATCCATTTCTTCCACCTGCCTCTAGTGTAAGCCATGCTATTCCTCTGAGATGCAGCAGTCCCATTGACTTTGAATTCCAGGTGTATGTTATTCAGCCCCATGAGGCCTTCTCCATCCACCCACTGGCAGGTAGGAACTACTGAAATCCTTTGATTTAACATCAAATATCATGATACACTAGGAATAAAATGTGCGTTTACATTTTGTGGCTGACCATGCTGGCATTCAGCCTTTAAGCTGATTTCTTTAGGGCTATATATTTTCATTAAATACACATTGAGTCTATCTGATCATAATGAAATATTTTAACTACACTAAAGATATGTTTGCCACTGACAAACACTCAAGTGTTTACATTTAATACTTAAATGGAAAACACGTGTCGATGGAGGAATCAAGTTCATTTACCCGTGGTTAGGGTTCAGGTTAGACTCTCCTACCACTTTGCATTACAGCCAGTAAGGTAGCACAACTTGTCACCACACCGGTGTGTAGTCAGGGGCTGAAGGCCTCAGTTGTAGCCTGCGGTCGGCGTCACCTTTAACCTCGGACCGACTAACAGTTGATTTCGGCTTCTCTCTAATTATTCCTAACACAAATTTTGCATTGCATTTGTTTTTATAACAGTGATGTCAACTTTAAATTTATTCATACAATCACTAAAGACGCCACCTGCGCACCTGAAGCCAATGTAGTCACGTACCGACTAATGCTAACGTTAGCTAATGTGGCAAAAGTATGCTAACAGAAACAATTAGCTTACCATAACTGAACATTACAGCTTTTATTTAGGAGGATTTATTTGTGGTTTAGCTCTTTAAACATGGTCAAAGTAACGTGAGAATTGTTGGCTTGGAAAAATGCAGTAATTAAATAAATAAATAATACAAGCTGAAGTAACGTTGCAGCAGTAAAGTGCTCATGATCCCTGAAATATCATTAATGGACCAGTAAATGATTTAACATACACCTTGGAGAGGCTCACTCCCTTTACGCTCCAGCATGTAGCGGTGTCACTGGCACTAACAGATCCTTGTACACTGTTTTAGCCATGGCAGTCAAACCCCTGAACGCAACGTTTACCTATCCAGAGAGAGCAGGTTAGCTGTGTTTTGTCACAACCTTGCACTGGTATGTGTTGTGTATTCAGTAAGTCACTACAGAATTTGAAGGATGCCTCCAGTTTCTACACTGACAATAAGCAGTATTCATGCTCTGGGGAGGATCATAACACGCAGCGGAAAAAGCACTTAGAATCTGAATTACAGCTGCAATTTTAACTTGGTATAAACACGGAGAAGAGGATGCTAAGAGGTTTCTCGTTTTGGAAATATTTTTGCCCCTCTCTCTGTACACAGAAACCATGCCCATCTATGTTATGGTGGTGTTACAAGATCTACAGTTCATAAACATTCAGTCAATCAGCAGTTAACTGTGTTAATTAAACATATTTTGTGGCAGAAATTGTCACTGGTGAGGGTCTTTAACCCAACAGTCATTTATATTTTAATTTAGTTTAGGTAGCTATTTATATACAGGGTTTTAGTAATTTAATGTTTATGTTTTTAACATAAATCTGTATTTTCTTTCTGCAGTGATTGCTGCTAAGAAAATCCACCTTTTCCAAAATGACATTTTAACTCTGGATACATAATTTATCATCGTCTATCCCTGTTTACACTTGCAGGTGTGATACCAGCCAATGGTGAGGTGAAGATCATGGTCACATTCAGTCCTTTCCAGTATGAGACTTCTCACGTCACTATTCAGCTGGTAATCTCACAGTTCAACACAAAACCCTACCTGTGTACCATCACTGGGAGCTCCACCCCTCACCTAAACATCAGGTAATTTAATCTTGTCATTGTTTGGTTACACATGGCTAAAGTAACTAAAAAGGCAGTGTGACATAGTTTTCACATATTTTAATTGTAACAAATGAAAATTAGCTCTTTAAAATATCAAGGTTTTATGTCTTCTGTTTAGATTGCTGCAATTAAGGTGCACAGCTAGCAGAGATACCACTGTCTCCACTAACAGCCCACAACATCTATCCAGAAGCCACCAGATTCATTGTGTTTTTCCTCTACTGTAACACATCTTACTTTCTTACTGTCTCCTGCTATCTTACTTTTCACTTGAAAATAAGTTCACATCATTCTCTGGATCTTATGAACAAACAAACTACCAAACTAGTTGTGGGTAAAAACATGCACCCAATTGAATTCAGTGGGAAAAACACCCTTAGGAAGTTCCCTTATTAGACGTTGTTTTTCAGCCAGTATAAAACCTAATGTTTAATTCTGTTCCCATGAGAGAGAGGGTGCTATCCATCACATAGCAGCAGCTCCATCCACTGCACTGTCTTGGTGTTATCTCGGCCAAAAGTTAATAATTCATGAAAATAGCTTGGTAGCTGGTGCAGTGATATCAAGATAGATATGCCTCCCAATGGATGTTTAGCATAGAAAACATTCTCCCTTTGTTTGTTGTTCCCTGCAGTGGTATCAAATAAAAGATGAGATATGTGCAATTGAAAGATTAAGGAATAAATGCTAGACCAATGTTTTTCAGTTTAAACCAATGCCTGACACCTGCCTAATATAACTGACATAGACAGAGACTGTAAAAATAAACACTTCACATCACATTTTAATATCTGAATGACTTTGCTTATGTGTTACATTTTCCATCACTAATCAATCTAATCCAATCTAATATAATAGCCCTGCAATAAACCCTTAAATAAATCCAGTAAAGCCTTGTGACGGTTATGATGTTCAGGTCTTGTTGACATAGTGTCAGAGAGGTGTTGAGTCAACTCAGTCATTAAAGGCCTGTTACGTTAATCAGTGATGTTGTTTTTTATTGCACTGCATTATTATATTGAGAATTGTTTTAATGTTTTGCCCATCCACATATATAGAAATGAGGGGGACATTGACACTGAAAAAAAGTGACAGCTGGAAAAATCTGGCTCCTGACCTCAATGTTCAGCCTCACTGCCACCCCCACACCCTTCAAGTCTCTACTGCCCATATGTCATTCTATAAACATCCCTGATTTTGAGCCATTTTTACCATCTGATGAAAACAAATCATAAATGAATCTAAAAACTTAACTATTTCTTAACTATTTCTAACTATTTATTTAGGACTGACTATTAAGGACTCCTGCAAACTATTTTTGACAAACTTTAAGCCATCTATATTAGATATTTATCCAGTAATACTAGGACATGCTTTAAGCTAACTTTTAATGGTTTAACTTGTCATGGTCATGTTATCTGACTATTTAATTTTGACATTATTCATCCAGTACCTTTAGCTAACCATTAAAACTAAACATACTTAAAGCTTACAATTTTCTTTCCAGTGTTACTGACTTGGCAAACTCAAAGTTGTTGGAATGTTAGTGTTCCATAGCGATTGACTCTGTCTTGAAACACCTACACCTTTTACTCCATCAGGTGTACTTTTATTTCTTTGCATGATAGTGAGCTGGAAAGAAAGGTGTGTCATGACAACGCAACATCTGCAGAATATAAAGGACCATCATCCGCTACCCAAGTTCCTTATCGAAGTAAAACCAAATTCAGGTCAACCAAGCAGGCTGACAATTCAAAGGTAAGGAAATAACTTTTTTTTTTACAGTCTAACTCATCAACTGCAGTACCTATCCTGTAGCCTAAATTGTTGTGAAGAAGTTCTTTTCTTCATGAAAAATTGAAAGCTCCTTAGCCTGTTGCATTATATTATTCATTTTTAGTTTGAATCTTTGATTAAGGAAACAAGAGAAGAAAAAAACTAATTTTTCTTCAGCATGTTTGTCAATAATTGACAACTATTAATACTTATGTCATACCTAATTTCAACTTTTCTTTTGTTAACATGTGATTTCTTTACCTCTCTACTAGCTATTGAGAGATGAGTCTGGACTGAAGCCTCTGGTGGATGTCTGTACCCCTGCCGGTGTTGCAAAGATGCTAATCAAAGACACCAATAAAATCAGCTCTAAAGCCCTGAGGGAAGGTAGATGAAACCCAGTAATTGTAGTCTTAGGCTGTTATGGAGTTTTTGTGACATAGTTGTAGTCTCATTAAATTTCTTGCTGTATGTTATACATGAGCCATGTTGTATTAAGGTACAGTTGGATTTTGAGGTTGTACCTTTTGTATGTAGTATGCCTCATGTCTCTTATTATATATATATCTATATGTACTTGATTTCAGCCATGTTCTGTGCCACTATGGTTGATGTCCAAAACAAGCAGATGAAGGAGGCCCACTTCATAAAAAAGGTTCAACAAAATATAAAGGAGGAGCAGGCCAACCACATGAGATGGTAGGTTTAACTAAAATGTTTAATTTTAATTTTAATCTTTGAGAATGTTTGTATAGTTGGGTTTATATTGCCTGTGTTTACTATGTTGAAAATTCAATATATACAGTTTTAGAAGTGTAAAAACAGGGAGATTTTTAAGATATGATAGTTATTAAGAAGATAGGAATATGTTTAACTAATCAGCAATGGGATAAATATGTAAAACAACACACACATCTGCATCCAGTATTGGAGTGAATATGCATGAAAAACACAGATGAATTATTTTGATGATGTTGGCCAAGATATAAATTATAAATATATACTGTATATTGCCTTTATTCAGGCAAGTTCATCTGGGTAAGGACCCCATGTCAGAGCGAACCAGGAGGCAGATAGCAGAGGAGAGAGAGATTGCACTACATGAATACAGGGTAAGATTTGTTTGCAGAGATTGAACACTGAAAAATACTTTTCATAGTCTGACACAGTCAACTCAACTCAGATAAAACTTAGACATCTGCCACTCCAGAACCTTTTGTTTTACTTTGATTTGGGAGATAATCATGCTCTACGAACTTGAACCATGTTTAATGGCCTATGTGTGTTTACATTTTTGCACATTGGCACCATAAATATGCCAAATTATGTATCAACAATTCCTGTACCATGTACCAGTGGATGAACAGACAGCAGTCAGGGGGCTAAGGGTTACAACGTTAACTTAATTGACTCCATGAGCTGTGTCACATCCACTGCAGCTGCTGACTGTGTTGATAAACAGGCCAAATCAGTGAGCCAGACTACAATAATTTAACTTCCAGTTGTTTACACAAAACCAGTATGTACCTGTCTTTTCACCTCACACATTGTCTGTGCCTCATGTCTCTCCCTCCGAGGCCCCTTCAACTCCAGAGTGCACACCTCACTGTTTGAAACGCTCTGATTTAAAGTACATACATGTAGGAACTCTACCTTGTGGTTTCACCACTGCCTTATATGTTTAACTGTCCCTATGTGACTGGCTTCTAGTCCTTGAGTCTGCATTCATTTACAGATCTGCTAGAAGGGACAAAAACCTGTAAGACACTGACCTTTAAGGGCTTGAGAGGATTATCTAATATGTTGTCTTTAGGACAATCTGAGCAAGTTGAATCTTGATCACCATAATCATTTTTTTTTTAGCTGAAAAGATTTTCCTGTATTTGTTGATGTAGGCATTTTTCATGTAAGTGTTAGCATTTACTAAATGTGTTGATCATGAGTCACTTTTGCTGGAGAACACTGTGATTTTTACTCTTTAAAAATTTTTTTTCTGTGACTGATTTTGTTGAGAGTCTCTGAGGAAGTAACATCAGTTATGAAATATGAGTTTGTGAGTGTCCTCAGAAAAGTTATTTGAATAGTTGACCAAACTCCCACAGACACTTAATGGTACTTCCTCCCGCATCTCCTCTCTACCTGAACTGTTTGTAATACACACACACAGATGTGTTCTCTGCCTTACACTCTCAATTTACTGCCTCATATCATCACGCCTTGGGATTTTATGGGAACTCTGTTATTTTTATGATAGTAGCTCTTCCTATCTTTTTCTATAGGTTCTCTTTAGAATCTTGACAAGCCAGAACTTAAATAACCCAAGAGATAAACTCTCACCTGCTGTTTCTATCAGTGTGATAAAGTTTACAGCTTTGCAGAACAATCTTTTCATCACCCTTACAATGCTGGTTAAGATTGCACAAGGTGAATGTAAATTAAGTCGTTTTTGTCCAATTATTCTGGGACACCTTGATACAGTATATGATTTCTATAAAAAAACGAGACCATACTTAAAGGGTTGATGATGGCTGACTGCTAGATTCACAGAGTAAAGGCATAGCCCATGAAGTTTATTTCTTCTTCAGCCAAAGGATTTCAAGTTGTTCTTACTTCTGATAAATATACATAAAACATGATACATTTTTTTCAGCCTTTGCACCACTGACCATTGCCAGAAAAAGTAGAAAGATTTAATGAAAATAAAACGAACATCTACTTTTGCTTTTTTTGTGCCGTATATCAGTCTCCCTGTACTGAAATTTATTTCAGCTGTTCTCATGGTACCATGACACAATTTAAAATGCTGTTCCTTTAGAAAAAAGTAAATTCATAAAGCATAAAACCGTATATGATAAAAGAGACGTTACGGGACAGTAAAGCAGTGGTGACAGAAGTTAACTCGTGTGATAGTACTATCAGTCTAGAAACTGTAATTTGACTTTTGAGGTATGTGGCTCTAGAGATGGCAGCTATTTCCTGTTGGTTAGTGCATTACTTACCTCCACAGCCTGATCTGTGCTCTGTGTTTATTGCTAATTAAAATGGGTGAGTGCTGACGTGCTAAACTGAAATGGTGAACATGGTAGACATTAAAAATCACCATTTTAGAATTATCTCAGTGGACATGTTAACATGCTTTTAGTGTTAAACTCAAAGCACTATTGTGTTTGCGTACAGTGTGCCATCATGGAGAGGAGCACTACTTGAAGCACTATTCTTACAGGAGGGAAACGCTGCTTCAGTTTTAAACTGAAAACTGAAGCAGTGAATGCAGCCACAATTATTTCTATATAAATTACATAACCTCCCTAATCCATTAATACAAAACACACTACCTGACCTGTACTTAAACACAGATTACACAGTCATTCAATTTAAAACTCCTTCAGACTGTATTTACAGTGTAGGTTTTGCATGATGACTGGTCTCATGGTAATTTTGTGTTATACACTCATGTGATTTGTCCTTTATAGTATTTCTTTGTTCTCATATCCAAAGTGACTCCCCATTACTATCAGTGGGAGACATTCTCAGATCTGGAATGATGATAAATTGAGGGGTGAAAGGTTGTGTGTTGTATATAATCCTAACTTCCTATCAAGCCTAATTAGACTTCACATAAATTAAACTTGGTTTAGATGTTTAAGAAAATTGTGACTTCATTTCCATTTGTTATTTTTTGGTTCACATTTATTCCCCCTGATCTTTATCTGTTGAATACCATTTACACATACTTTCTGAGGGTGGCATTTTACCCACAGTTGCTTTGCCATGCTTCAGGACTCTACAGGCTTTAATCATGCTGATTTGTTGTAGGTAAAATGGGGAGATGTAAGGAAAGAGGAAGACTTAGCTGCTGGACCACCTAAACTTTCCTCCACAAGGGTGCTTTGTGAAGCAGGACAGGTAAAGGTTTTCTTTTTACTGAATGTGCTTTGATGATGGAATGAAAACTAACAACAGAACTAGTTTTGTAAGTTGCTGGGTTTTGTAGCTGTTGCTAGATTTTTCTCTTAGTGGCAGCTTTTATCCCTCATTAGTCTCAGAAAAAACTGTATCTCTCCACGTGAACATATGTAATAAAAGCCTCGGCAGCAAAACTACAGAATGCACAATGTTCAGTTAATGTAAAATAAAGCTACTGTGTAATGTAAATGTATGGATAGGCCTCTAGGTCATACCACATCTCCATGATATATTTCCCTTTATTCTCTTTGTAGAAGAGAGATTTCACTAAAACCTGTCTCTCAATAGTCCTGGATTAAATGAATATTTTGCTTGCAGCCCTTTTCGGCTAATATTTAATCTAACATTCACTTTTTCTCCCACTATCTTTCAACATCAAAATATGCCTAACTGAACCTTAAGAAGTTTTACTTCATGGTTCTTTTTCTATGTATTCAGTGAAATTATGCCAAATCAGCATATGTAAAGCAACAAGACATGTCTTTTTAACCTCTTCCAGGCCTCAGATGGAGCCCCATCCTTCCAGTTCTACTCCAGTTTTCAGTGGGAGCTAAAACAAAGAGCCCTCAGATTATTCCAGCAGGCAGCACGCAAGGTACACACATGCTTACAAATGCATGGGGCCATGGCGTTCAGCTATCCTCACACTAAATGTAAAATATTCTGTACAGTGCAGTTAATTTTCCTAGGGGCAGTGCAATCTGGTACAGGCCGAATATGTTGACCTATTAGGTTATTTTGTGTGTAGTTTGTTTTTAGGTAGGTGCAGTCAAAAAACAGAATAAAGTGACCTTTGTTTTTTTTTTCAGGGTTTAACTAAACAAATAGGTAATAGTCTCCCATTGGATAATTACTGCATTGATGATTATGTTTCAGTTGGCAGGGTTTCAGCTGGCAGGGTCAAATTATTGGCATGCATCAAGATAAGAAAACATTGAAGGGGATTGCTGAAACTACTAATATTGGGTTAATAGCTGTCCAACGTATTTTTAAAAACTGGAAGAATAGTGGGGAGCCATTATTTTTGAGCAAGAAATTAGGTCGTAAAAAAAAAAAACTTGAATGATCAGTATCAGCAATCACAATAATAATAATAATAATAATAATAACATCATTTTCATATATGGCCACCACAGAGTTCCTGTTAGGGGGTTAGGGTCAGAAAACTTTGGGATGTGCTGAAGAAGACTGTGCTGTGGTCCGACTCTACCATCATCAAGACAAGATCTTGTAGGAAAAGTAATACAACTCTGGAGAGGAATAAATGTTGTGACATTGCAGAAGCTTACTGAAATGATGCCACGGTAAATGTTTGCGATAATCAAAGCTAAATTACTGAACATGTTTCTGGCAAGTCAAAGAAGTGTTTGGTAAAATAGCACCCCTAACAGATGTACGAAACCTTGTCATCAAAGTTAATAGTACAGTAGTACCAGTGGCTATGTACTGTAGTTTTGTTGCCATACAGATGCTGTGCATTTACTGTATTTTGTTTTTTTATGTGTAACTGTGTAATGTGAAGTATTTATCTGCTACATTTTAAGACTACAAATGTTGGCTGTAAATAACCAGTAACCTGGCTGAAGCACTACAGAGATGGGCTTCTCTTTCCCAGGTAGTAATCCAGTGTCGCATGAGCCGGAGGCTGTCCTGTTTGAAGGAACTGGCAGACGGTGTGAGGAACCCGCCCTCGGCACAGAAAGGTTTTGATTAACCTTTATCCTATAATCTCCTGATTGAGGAATAATCTTTTTATGTTGTGTCTTAATTGAATATATTCCTAGAGGAAAGACTGAAATGAAATTCCTTTACGTTATTATGAGGTTCTTGGAACATATACAGTAGTATAGTGTGCCCCAGGAACTGAGGCTGTGTTGATTTCTCTCGTACACTGAATATTGCAACATTTCTCTCTGACTCTTGAAATAATAATCTGCAAAATGTATTTTTTACATTTTTGTTATTGCTTTTCTTTTTTGTTTACTTCAGCTGTAGAAGAGATAATGTGTGAAGATCTGAAGATCACACCGGAGAAAGTCTTTCCATTTTCTTTCCCTGTTTTTGCTGATGAAGATGACTCACTGGTGAGTACATTACATATCTGCAGAAATAAGACAGTCCCACTGCAGAATACAATCTGCTAGTTATGCTAGAAGTATAGCCACCCATTAATGTCTAAGAATATGATCATTAGCCTGTCAACAAAGTATTTTAATCAATGATAAATCTTAATTACTGAAATGCTTAACTACCTAAATGGATGCTGACATGCTAAAGATGAGAAACTGCTGCCAAAGTCAGTGCTGCCTGTTATCCTGCACATGAGACAATTTTCATTCATTATTTCCCTGGAAAAACATCTTTGATCTAACTGTGGAATCAAAGAGGAAGTTCAGTTTCCTGCTCTTTGATTAAATCTTTAATTTCCCTGATGCCCTGCAGACAAGCAGCCTCAGTGTTCAACTGAACAAATAATGCCATTTATCTCCTCGATATTTCCAGGGCTCAACGTAGTTTGGTCACAATGCCTGTGGATCCTATTGATGTGACTGTGACAACACACATTCCTTTTTTCAAGCTCCAGGTAGGTATTTACTGTAACACATACTTATAAATCAACACACATGTACTTTGTAGCCGTAGGTTTTTCTGGTAATAAAGTTAAAAAAATACTGTTTTTGTAAATAAGACTATTACCTTTAATTGAGTAGCTTTACTTTGTTGAATGTGCGACTTATATTTACAAAAATGCTTTTACAATTAGAAGACAATACTAATGTTTACAAAAGTCATTTACGATATCAACAATATATACAGTGTATTTCTGATCAATTTAATATCATAAAATAAGCTTTACTACAGAAATATGGTAATTTCTTTCAGAGTTCAAACTTTTTACGGGTAATATACATCTATTGTTTTCTGTGTGTGACATTCAATTACACTTTTTTTTTACACAGGTTTTGGATTTTTTGAGGGGAATAAGCATCTGAACAGTTTGTTGATGAAACAGCATTTGTATCATCAACAATGCCTTCGTTTTCAGTTCAGCAGCCTCTCACAGCAACCTTTCCAATGAATTATAAAGTAATAGAGTTATGAAACAGTTTCTTCTCGTAGGCTAATATTGGAGACAGCTGTAGCTTAAGAAAGTCGGCCTCTTTTTCTTGGGCAAATTTCTTTTCTTTTTTTTTTCTGGTTTAATTTTGTGCATGTATGTGTTGTTGTGGGTTTTACGTTAGGTAGATGACATGTACAGCAGTGCAGTTCCTAAAACAATGCAGGAGTAGTATGTACATCTCTGATTTTCTAATTCTTATATGAAATTATAATTAAGTGCAGCTACTGTTATACCTTAAAATGGACAACATACATACATCACCTATAGCATTAAAATGTTATTGTTATACACTGTACCATGAAACAAAAAGTTGTTTCTCTTTTCTGTTTTGGTATGATGTAGCTTTTATAACCATGTTGTCTACTCATGTTGTTTTGTTGCCTCAGGTTCCTCAGCACTATAAGCTGATGGGCTACCACCCTGTGTCAACCTGGGAGGCATTTAATTCTTATATCCCCTCTACTATAGCCAGACCACTTCGAACTGGACCTCAGGTAACTTACCAAATGTACCCATTTAGTCAGTGTTATATAAAGATATTATTCATAATATTATCTCCTTGATTTACTTTCCTTTTGTATATTTGGTCTTGCTGTGTTTTTTTTTTACCTTCCATTTTATAGGGTGAGCTGGTGCCTGATGAGGCCAAAGCCCAATCTCCTGGAACAGTGGAGCCCAAAGCGGCAGATACAGAAGAGGGTGTGGATGCAAAGGCAACTGCTGGTCTCACCTTCAGGGCCCCTGAAGCTCTGCTCAGACCTTTTCCTGCAAACCCACTCAGAATCTTTGTAAGGCTTTTTAGTCATTCTCATTAATCCAAACAAGGTTATGTGTTTTTCTGTACATGATGTATTCCAGTATTTTAGCAGTATTTATTCTTTGCTTCTTACATCATGCTGTATTTATCGGATTATAGAACCCAGCTCCAGGCCTGCAGGCTTATAAACCTACCCCTAAATACCTTGAGAGTGATCTAGAGTTCCACCTATGCCCTCTGCCAAGGTAACTGTGGTCTATTAATTTTAAAAGGAAAAGTAAAATAAATCTTTAAAAAAAATCTAATTCCATGCTGACATTGAAAGACAGAACTTTTGAACATATTCCCTGACCACACCCAGCTATTGAAGTGATTAGCTATTAATTTATCATTCTGGGGGAAAACCTTTAAATATAGTGCGGTAGGTTATGCATTCCCCCACATTTTTAATGCTAAGCTAAGTTATTGGTTGGCGGGCTATAGCTTCATATTAACATGAACATTTGAGTGTGGTATCTATGGAACTGTTGCATTAAAAAAAAAAATAAAAAAAGTTAAACTATTCCTTCACTAATGACAGTGCTTTCTGTATGTAGGTATACAATATCTGAGAACAGCATGAGTGACATAAAGACACAAATGCCACATAATCAGAAGAAACTTCAGGACCGCAAGGTAAGTTTGCTTTTGATCATTTTTGGAAACACAAAAACAATTTGCTGCTGGACTGTGCTTTCTAATCGAAATAGGCATTTTTCTTGAGGTAGCAATCCTTTTTAGTTGAAAGTGAATGATTTATTTGGTCTGATGTAGCTTTTTTCCCTGGCCATCAACAGGAAGTGATCAAAGGGGTCATGACATGGAAGAATTTCGATTCAATCACATTGAATTGCCTGTCAAACCAACCTGCTCTCACCACTGACTGTGCACTGCACAGGTAGGTCCGAACATCAGCTGGATTGTGCTTTGCTTGTGTTGTTGTTTCTGGACTTGGAGCTGCTTTTATTTACCTGCCTTTTATTTTAGAAAAGAATTTAGTACCACCTTTGACGTTAGCAGACATAAATAAATTATGATCAAGAGCAGGAGTTTGCTACCATTTTATTGCCACATCACTGTGTACAGTATCAAGTTGTGACAGTTCCTATTTTCCTCATCTGGTTGAACAACTCAATAATAATGACTTTATAATGAGAACAGCCACACAGAAGTTAAGAGAGAGACATGTTCACCAAAGGGCCTCCCTTGGTAAACCACGCTCCGGTGAAAATAGTTGCTGAGAAGCTTCAACTGAAGCATCATGGGATGAGAAAATGCTGGTATATGTTTACACTACTTGTTTACATAGTGGAAAGTGGCTGTTCTTCATTTCCGTTCCCTATATCTTTACAGCCTCCAGAGGAATTTGAACTCAAGACCCTCTGGTTTTGAGACTGTCACTCCAAATTTGATAATTCTCAGGATCAGTATTGACAAGATGTTTTCTTTGTCCTTTATAGTATTGCAGATCAAATCATTTTGGGGTTTAGTACCTTTGGACAATGGTTAATAAAACTTTCTAAAACCTTTAGTAGTTTTATGTAATTTTTAGTTTTACGATTTTTTATGTGACATTACGTCATTGTTAAGCAATAGTAGATATCTATCTACTCTACACCCTTTGTCAAATTGCCAAGACAGCAGGAGTATTTAATAGCCTGAGATTCAGTTCATCATCTCATACAGTATTACAGTAACAGGACTTCTCACAGTCACCCAAAATAATTTGTAACAGCCATAAATGTCCTATCAGTTCTACCAGGACCTACTGCATAGCAGGATGCCAAGTTATCTACTAGTAACATATCCTTTGAACTGATTTTATATTCATGGATACTGTATTATTTGCATTTTATATTTTTAGCAGTTCTAATTTTGGATTAGTTTAGTTTAATTCACATAATACTTGTAAATTAATATTATAACAATTCATTCACTCAGTACCATGGTATACATTAAATAAAATACATGTGCCCAGAATCTAGGTCACATGGAAGAACACAGTCTCCACTTACATGCTAAAATAATGATTTATTCAGTCTTTAGTATAAATGGACAGTGAATAAATGATGATATTTTGATGTAGTGTATTTGTGAACACAACATGGGGCTGTCCTGTTCTATTTAAGGTACACTGTATGCTCCCTGTCACAATGAATACCACTCAGCCATGTGCAAAATAGTCTGTTTCTGACCCTTTTTCTGGAAAATAATCGTATGCACATTGGAATTTATCTTGTATGATAGAAATTCATGTTTAAAGCTGATTCAAGCTTGCAGGTTGCAGAGGTAATGAAGCAGTGTTCCCTGAGAGATCAGAAACCATTTAAGTGTTTATGTGACAAGATGAGAAGTAATTTGAGCAACCACTGTTCACCTGACTTAACCAAGTGGGTTAAATTCTTCTCGGCTAAAACTCTCTCTCTCTCGCCTCACCTTCCCTATCTTACATAATCAGGTCCCTGTATTTCTCTTTATCTATATTTAATTTTAATGCAAGAGATGACTTTCCCCAAGCCTCCCTGCCCAGAATTATCAATTCTCTGTCACTGCTTCACCGGCTACATTCGTAGTGTCTCTGGTTATCTTACAAAAACAAACAATATGATTTATGTCAGGTGGCCATAACAGAAGATGAGAATAAACTTGACAGCAGCTTGTCAGCAAGCGAAAGAACGGAGTATGTGTTTCCCTTATACAGTATGTGTGAATTATTAAAGGGATTGTGTTGGTATAGCTACTGTAACAACAGTGCCTCTGTGGGCACAAAGTGTGTCATCATTTTATAGCCATACTTCTGTGAATCATGTCTGAGCAGTCAGCATTGAACTTAACTTTATAGAGTTCAGTGAACATGACTAGTGACACTTCAACAATTGAGAGGGAATACTTTGAAATGTATAGTAAGAAATATTTTTATCATGCTAAAAAGGAGCTGAGAAAGGTAATGGTTGATGTTCATCTAAAAGAGGGAGAGTTATACTGCCATTTCCAAGTGTTTCACAGTGTCTATGGATGCTTCCTTTATTTGTCAAAGGAAGTGAGAGGCCTTCAATCGTTCCCACAGTAAAAAATGGTGGTGGGAGGATAATGACGTGGTGCTGTTTTGCTGCTTCAGGCACAGAGGACCCTGTTTAGGTGTCTGGGATGACAAACAAAGAAGATTAGGTTGACATTTTAAAAAGATAATGTGAAGAATTCTGCAGAGACTCAGGTCAGCTGGTCTTATGAGCACAGCTGCCAAGAAAAAAACTACTACGGTTGCAAATCTACATAAAGGAAGGGTTGTAATGGGCCAAGATGCACAAACAGCAGACTTTGATGACGGAACCAAGTTTTATGGACTGACAAGAGTAAGTTTGAGGTGTTTGGATCCATGCCAAGTACATAAGAGACACAGAGCTCATGAGAAGATGATAGATGCTTCCCTAAGATTATAAGTGAAGCGCAGAGATAGAAATCAAGCAAGACAATGTCGTGAAGTATTCTTTGCAAATGTGTAAAAATTATCTGGACAAGAAACTGCTGTAAAACTCTGTAATGGCTTGGCCAGCTCAATCAGCAGATCTGAACTCCACTGAGCTGATGTGAGAGAAGCTGGACTGGAGAGTTTGGGAACACTGCCCAACCAGTAAAGCAGGTCTTTGGGAAGTGCTGCACAGTGGCTGCGAGGAAACCACACATGAATATCTGCAAAAACTGATAGTAGGATGCAACAGATTTGTCGGGCAGTTATTTTATTTTTATTTTTTGATAAAATTAAAGTTTAGCATGAAGATTTAATTGGATCTGTTTTCTAATCCATTTGCAACCATTTTAATTAATAAGATAAAATAGCAAAAATGTAAATTTTCAAACTTTTTCTCGCCAGTGTATGTGTATATACAGTGAATGCTATTTAATAACGTATAAGCATATTTTCCATATAAATATGTAAATATTAATAGAATAAAGAACTACCTACCCTGACAAAGGGCTGAATGTTATTATTATTTAGTCTTCTAAAGTTTGAGTCTAAGCACTTGGGAAAAACTGTGTGACTATTTTTCATGCCTCTGCAATTATAAGATTGCTGTTGAGAGTATTATCACAGCCTTTTTCACAGTTGTCTCCAAAAGCAAACCTGTGGCTTGTCAATGTTTTTAATCTATTTTGGCCGTAAGTGGTACTAACTTTCACTCAGTAGCACTTTTGTTTGTTCAAACTGAGCTTTTGAACCCTAAGCAGTGCTTTCATCAAAGTAAGATGGAGTAGATAACTGATCGTTGTCTTGATTCAGTAATGTTTGGTCTGGCTTTTGGTATGTGTATTGTAGGTCCGTTGACTACAGCACAGATATACTTCCACTCACAGCACCACCTCTTCTCTCTGCTCTTCCTGATGATATGGCATCACTAATGGATAAACCGTAAGCACATCTCACACTATTGATTGTCTTGCTGGAATGCTTTTCTGTTTCAGGGGAAATCAGTGGTTCTCATAGTCAGATTATGTGTGTTTGTCTGTGCAGGTGTGAGGTCCCAAGAGTCCACCTGACACCGGAGATGATCAGAGCAGAGTTCTTGACTGGAGAAGCTCTGGTCTCCAATAGCAGCTTCACCACAGGAATGACATCCAAGTAAGTCTACTGGCATGATATATAGTATGTCACTAAGGCAAAGAAAACTCATAACTGTGAATTTGCAACTGAAGGAAGTAATGGGATGAATACTAAAGTAAGTGTACTCAAATATAGCACCTTTAAAGAGCAGATGTCACAAAGTGATTTGGAATAACAGCAATCAAGCATAAGTAGTCACACTCACATTACAGATAGTGGTTCTTGGGATGTACAGTAAACTTGTTGTACTTTTAGCTTTAAGAGAGGAAGTTCTCAAGATAAACTAAACATGAAGTTAATGAATGTACAACCCTAGAGTTCCTTCCAAGAAACGCTTCCTGTGAGCAGGAGCACACTGCATTATGCTACTGCTAGGGCAGTGGAATTGATAAATGTATTTCTAAATCACACATGCAGAAAGTATTTTTTCATTAATAGGATTAATAGGTTAGATTGTTTAGACAAAGTTTGGATCCACACAGGAAGCCAATAGCAATTCTACTTCACAGTCAGAATACAAAGGGTGTCAGTAGTGGGTTTTTTTGTAAGGACTGTACTGGTGCTTTTACTTCAGCTTACATGTACTTGAGGAATTTATTGTATTATTAATTCTCATATAATATTTTTTCAATTCTATATAGGTTCAGACCTGTAAAGATAAAGGCTTCTAAGGAAGCATTGCGGTAGCTAAATAATTAAAACCACAGCCACAACATACATTTATCTTGTTTTTCTCATGATCTTTGAACATTATGGAGGAATGCTTAGAACTAGCGACTGACTTTTACAAATAAAAGTAGAAATTAATAGAGATGCTTTTTATAATTTCATTTTTGAAGGACATTTTATTCTAATGTTACAAGCTATTTTATGCTGCAAAGATTGTAGGTGTTTTAGAAAGACATCTATCATATTTTGACATATTATGTGACTGCTAGATGAGGGTCTGGTCCACTAATTACATCTGTTCACAGCTGAATCGGTCCCGTTCTTCCACTGGTAATGTTAAATTACTCTGTCACAGGCACCTGAGGGAGCTTCAGCTGGAAGAGACCCACAGGTCTGAGTTCAACCAGATGGGAAAAAGAGTGATGAGCAGGCTGAAACAACTTGGAGTCACTGACCGAACTTCATCTGGAGAGGACTCTGAATAGGCAAAACACCACACACTCTTCTTAGAAACACATACACTGACATATGAAGAAACACAGTTGCATGACTACAAACAAGATTTATACCCGTCCCACTCATTCATATGAGCCTCTACATTTCCTACCCTTACAGTCCTGTAAAATAAAACCTTGTTACTTTATCGCCCACCTTATAAGCCTCCCTGCCACCCACTCCAAATTACCAGTCAGCTCCCCTCCTGTGCTCCTGCAAAGCGTGTAAATTCGTTATGCCTCCACCCACTCAGATCCATATATAAGCGCGTCTACAGTATATTTGATCAAGCTATATCACATAGCTGACAACAACATCATTAAAAAGATAATTCTACATTTTAATACGGTAGTTTATGGACTTGTGGAAACTGTGTGCACCTATCTAACAATCCTTATTATTGAATTTCCAAACAACGGTGTCATATTTCAGCTTTGGATCATTTTCAGTCTAAATGATTTTGAATTGAAAAATAATTTCCATTCTTACTGATGATATGGCATAATTTAACTAAATGTGTGTTGATGTAAGCTATCCTAGGAATATCAATTCCACATTTGAACAGTCGCGTTTATGTTGTGATCTGCTGGCAGAATTGAATTTTCCAAAGAGCAAGAGCAATCCAGTGCAGTGCATGTGTCTGCTATCACCCCTAGGGGGAGCCCCAACGCTGAGCTTTGCAGTTACAGGAAGCTCCACATTTATTTGCCCTTCACTGAGTGTGTTTGTACACTGCCATAATGGCAGTGTACTTTAGATGGATAGAGTGAAAGCACAGTGGCTGTTTGAACCACCAAATCGCAGACAGTATTTTTTTTTTTTATAAATGGGTTACATTGTTTAGACAGGGAGTTGGATCCACACAGGAAGCCTTTAGCCACATACTTCACAGTCAGAATACTAGAGCGTGTTTTTTAAAGGACAGTACTCTTGCTTCTACTGCAGCTTACTTGTCCTTGAGGAATTTATTGTATTATTTTCTCATGTAATTATATTTTTCTCTCCTGTGCGGGTTAAGACCTGGTATATAGGCTTCAAGAGAAGCAATGCTATAGTTACATAAGTTAAACCATAGCCACAATATACTTTACACATGTAAGAACATTTTTTGTAACAGTAAGTGTGTAAGAAACAGACGGTATAATGTCTGAGTGTGCAAGAATTAGTATAGCAGTATACTATACTATTAGATTCTGTTTGTGTAGTTTATTTACCCAGCAGTGTGCATCTGCCATAGTTTATTTGACTTGACTGTGCAGTTCACCCCGTGAATGTACTGTAGACTCTATTATTCTTCGTCCTGATTGAAAAATAGGGTGTAACAACAGTGACAACAGGAACAGTTTCTCTTCAGCCAGTGCAATTTGTGCAGCACCCCATGGCAAAAAAAATAGCCTCAACCAACTGACATGACCATCTTCAAAAATGTTCAAAAGAGGACAGAATAAAAGGAGGTCATGTGTGAGACAGAACCTGCTTCCATAGCTGTCTCTGTAGTTCTTTCCCAGCTATTCACAACTCCTGCAACAAACCAACAATAACCACTAGCAACAGGCTGTGATTGCTTCAACTTTAACAGCATTGCTTTTTCTTCTCCATCTCTGGCTTACATTTACATTACATTTAGTCATTTGGCAGACGCTTTTATCCAAAGCAACTGACAAAGGTACAAAGGCAGGAAGGCAGGGTAAGCGTTAGGAGGTCTTGCCTAAGGACCACTACTGCAGGTAGGGCACAGCTGGGAATCGAACACCCAGTCGCACTCACTATCCAGCTGCTTACCGTACCAAAAGTATCCTGCTGTTTTGGTAGATTTTGCCAGAGATACTAAATTCTTCCTGAAATTCCTTCGACTGGTACTCCAGCATTTTCTTTCAAAAGCTTGGATCAACTTTGAACAGCATTTTCTATATAGTCTGTGTGTTGAGAAAGGCTTCGAGACCTGTGTCAAGATTTGATCAACATCACATAAAAAGCACAGATTCTCAAGGCAGTTTGAGTGTAGTATAAGATAATTTGTTGAAATAACATCTCAATTTTAAGTAGATGGTGAGAAAAAAACTTAGATTTTGAGCATCTAATTGTGATGAATCGTGATTAATTCATTTATTGATCAACCCCCTTGTACTATTTGCCAACTTGGCAGTGACCAGTGTGGGTGAGGACAAAAGCAGCAGAAATGGAGCTGTTCGATGGTATTGATTGACTGCTCACTTTCCAAACCTGAAGTGTTTTTTTTTTTATATTTGTAAAATAGATAGCTAGAATCTCAGCATCATAACTTAGACCCAGAGTGCTGTGTGATTTAAAAAAAAATGACAATTTAGAGTCTTTCTCACTGACACACTTATTATTGTGGTGCGAAAAGCCATTTTTTCTTGAAATGCCAGAGTCGTTATCTCTCCATAGCCTGTACTTTTTTTTTTAATAATCATGTGAAAATTATGAGTCACTATTCGAGTGAGCTGTGTGGAGGTGCTGTGGTTTCCTTGTTTGACGCACTTAAGCTCAAGTTGTTATGTGCTGACGTAAAAGTAAAGGTATGAATGACGTTGTTTTATTGTGTAGTCAACAGGCATAATTACATTACCTGTGAAAGTCATGCATATTCATTTTACTCATTTGCTTCATTATAAAAAAGTTGGAGCCTCTACTCTGAACATTCTGGACATTAACAAGAGAGACGTTACACAATGTTCTGCAACCCTTGACATGACTGTAAGCAATGCAAAATTGCTGGATTCTGAGTCATCACTGAGTAGTATGGATGTAACATCTGTCATGATATCAATCTCTGTTAGCTTTACAAAATTATTACACCTTACTGTTAGTCTCCAGTAAATCCAATCAGACTAATAAGTAAAAGCTACAATTAACTTGGCAGAGTAAATGCAGACTGTATATGTGAGGAGTTCTGATGTGTTTTAAGATATCTTAATTAAATAATGCCCTGGCCTATAGCTGATTGGACTGGGCTCATACCAGTCCCTAGTCCGTATCTACAAGGGGTCTGGCACATTAACAACTCTCCATTGAGGAAAAAGCTCTCCCTGCCATTTCATTAAAATGTTGTCCTGGTTGCATGGCCCTTAAGGCAGAAAGGCTGTGATGGGACTGATACTCAGTTATGTTCCTAGATACAGTAGATGTCTTTGAGGGAAAAGATGCCATCAAATGCGTAATTCAATTTCCTGAAATGATTGCTTTAAACATATTTTTCATCAGCCTAATCAAAGTAACACAGAATAGAATATGGCCAGAAGGGGGTTGAGTCAGCTAAAGGTGAATGATGATCTGTAGGTATTGGCTCTCTTAAACAATGTTGTATTCTGTGTGAGTGTGAGCCTGTATGTGAAATTTAGATTGTTTCCTCCAAATCTCACCTGTGGCTTTGTCAAACAAACTGAAAATCAGTTTCCAGAGATTATGGCTGGATGTTTCTTAGGCTTAACCCCACATCTGAAATAAGAAAACCCAACAGACAGATGTGCCCACTTGACAGAGAGACTAATATGGCGGATTCTGAGAAAAAAGGCTAAATGGAATCTGTACGCTTTACACAGCGATTTTTGTGACAAGGCCAAGGATTTGTTCCTGTGTGTCTCTCTCTGTGTCAATTCTCTTGAGCTGGTTCTTTTTGCTTTTGTCTCTGAAGGACAACAAGTAGAAAGTACTGATGCTGTCCATACACATTAAGTAATAACAGCTACAAGTAGTTGCTTGCACACTCAACTGCAGGGGCACTACATTCCCCAGAGTTACTTCGGCACCATCTTTAAAAATTCACCTTTTTCTTTCTGTTCTTTAGTAGATCTAATCTAAGGTATGACAGACCGGAAATATGATTCATATCAATACCTTGAAATGCATTTCCAAAGGTACACTGTCCAAGAATCTGAATTTGATGTATATGTCAGTTTGATTGGCGGTGAATGTAAAAAGCCATGCTTTCATTTCACGTTGTGAGGGGTGTGCACTGTAGCATTAAATAGGCCACCAACACAAAATCAGAATCGCATAAATCCCCTTGACATCTCTGCAAACGGAAATACAAATGTTTGTCTTTGATTGGGGAGGGGGCAAACAGCAGATCAAGCCTTTGTTTTGCAAGGGGAGTGAGTGGGCCTTACTTTGGATTGGGTATTTCTGGAGTTAGTTAGTGGTTAAATACTAGATTCCATGCTTATTAGCACCTCATTAAGTAAATAGTCGTCATTTAATAATATTATTAAGACACCTGTTCTGTCACCTATGGTGAGAAATAAGAAAATGTTCTTTAAACTTTCTACATTTCTAGATTTCTGTCAAGTATGAATTTCCAAAGAAGGAAATTGGTACTAGATCAAGCAATTTCTGTGAGTGTATTTTCTCTCTAAGGTTAAGCTTTGCTAGAAGTCAAGGTCAAGACCCAAATTACTGCTGCTTCCCAGTACTGGCACTATTTCCTTGTTCCTTGCACTATTTTCTCGTTCTCTCTGCATCATAAGTGTCAGTACTTTCATGAAATTGCAGGTTTGACAAAATATCTGCATCCTGCATCGGTTTGCTCTCTATTTCCTATTCTTAGCTAATGGAGTGACTTTGGTCCAGACTGGGGCTCGTGCTGTCCTTCAAACATTTTATTAAGGCAGCAAGGGAGGCGACAGGAAAGCAGTGACAGGAATATAAAAACAATAAAATGGAGTCAGCAAATAAGCAGTGTTCACACTACAATGTACAGCTACCTGAAGGAAAGGGAAAGATATGATGTCTTTCCCTATGTAACACATTAATTTAAAAGCCTGCTCTAATGATACAAGCTATGAGAAGAGAACTAAAGCTGTAGAAAAGGTTAAATATGAAGCTATATTTGAAAGACACATAGTGAAAGCAGTTAAAATGGAGGTTATTGGTGATATTTAAATTTTTTGAAAGTGTAGAATCTGTGTGAAAAGAAGTTAAATAAAATAAAATAAATGTAAAAAATAATTGAAGAGAACAGAAGTCTAAGCATTAAAATTAAAATTGTCAGCAGTGAATTCAAAGCAGTAGACACGTTCTTTGAGACACGCTACTGCTTATGACATGACACCTATGAAAGCAGTTGAAGTGTCAGTTTACATGTTACAGATAACAGCAAAAAATAGCAATTGAAGTGTCAAATTTCAAAACAATAATACAAAAATAATAATAATACCAAGATAATACAAGTTTAAGGGTGTACATTGCAGAAAGTTTTTACACTAATTGTGATTGGTGCTTTTTTTTCTCCAGTGGCACAGTATCATCGTAGTGTTATTGCAACATCTTTTTAATTAGGGTCATTAGAGCGACTCGAACTTACAATACTAGGCTCAGAACCTGTGCCGCTGTTGGAGTTAATCCTTTCAAAGAACAGAGTGGGTCGTAAAAAGAAAATCTGCTCTTGGTGGGAAGGCGTTGCTTTTAGTGGCACTGCAGTAGTGAGATGATTAGATATCCTAAGTGTCTTTAACCGGTGGAGTTCTTTAGTTATGGTGGAGTTATTGTGAGCTGTCGGTAACTGAAGTTGACTCCATACACTGTGCAGCCATATGACTTGAATACTCGACTTGAACATATGTTCATAACGACACCCATGATAGTTACATTACTTCAGTGAAGAGCCTAGAGGGTAGTAGTCTTTCAACTGCGTTTAGGAGAAGCTGTTTATATGGAAGAGACAAAAACAACAGCAGAGTTGGAAAGGTGGTTACTAGCTGCTTGTTTGTCACTAATTAGCTCAGTAACCACAGCACAAACACAGTGAAGTCAGGTTCACAGGCTTCAACCTATCTTTCCAATTACTCTGCTAGAAAAGGCTGCTGTTGCAACAGTATTCCCATTGAGTATTTGTAGTACTACAGAACTGGTATGTTTCCTTTTCTTTATATACCCTCCCTCCCCATTATTATTTGATTTTCTTTGGAGATTTTCCCTACTTACACTTCCTTTGAGACTGGTTTTCAACAGAGAGCTGGTCAAGACAAGAAAATGAGAGCAAACAGAGTAATTAGTGGTTTTGGAACAATTGGCTTGATGAAAACATCCACAGTTTTATTATTATTCCTAGCAGCTGAATAAATTTTAAATTCATGCATAGTTCTTGAAGATGAAAATAATTCTGCTTACCTTGTGATGTCCCTTCAATTAGATGGTACCCTACATTTGTTTCATTCTCTTCATCCTGCCAGTTCTTCTTAACACTCACTGCATATACTTACACTGTGTTGCATACCTATTACTGCTTAACAGTGAACATGCAGTCTCCATTCTTCAGGGTTTGTACTGGAGTAGCGTTTACTTGCTTTATGATCCATTCTTGACTGTAGTTATTGTTGCAGTCAAAGATTGCATTCATATACAAGTGCTCCATTTTTCATTCTGCTAGTCAGCTGCTGATCTTGTTGCTGTTTTCTGTTTCTCTTGTAATGGAGCGTTACAACATGTTAAGTTGTGGTGAGTCAGACCATCACAGGATTTTACAAGAATGCCAACAGAATTTGTATTGTACTGATTTCTGCCAGATCATGCCGCTTCTAGATGTCACCACTAAAGAGCAGATGCTGACAAGGCTGATCAAGTTTTTTGTCCTATACTTTTGAATCTTTTATTCAAAAGAGCAAAACGTTTCATTGTTTAATTAAAAGAATCAGTGTAACCGTAGTGCCCTCTGGAGGCTCCTGATGTTCTCCATTGTATTAACCACAGTTCTCTTATTTTTTAAAAATGTCTGGGTTGCCTAACCCTAATAATACCTATGCCACATTTTATTTGCCATAACCATAATCTTTACCCAACTTTATCCATACCATAGCTTTTTTACAATATTTCTAACAAGTGAGAATTCTGTCTTGTATAACGACTGCGATTGAGTCATGAATATGCAAATATTATAACTTTATCAACCTAAAAATATAAAAATGTGCCACAACTGTGAGATGTTGGCAAACAATTAGGTCTACTTTATCGAAATAAAGAATATTGGTGCTTTGACATACAGTTTAAAAGATCTGTGTACATTTTCATAGATTGTTGGTAGCTTATATTAATAAGAGGGTGTAAAGTTGTCTTTTCAATTTGCGCTTTGTGTTCTGTTGTGCCCTTATATTAGCTGTGTTTTGTTTTGTTTGGGTGATTATGTTACAGTGCTTGTTTTTCTGTCATATCTCACTGACAGCCATCCTCTAATCATTATTAGCTGATAAACAGAAATCACCTGCTCCCACTGCTAATATGAAATATTCCGTATGCTCCACTAAACACACACAATGCACAGAATATTAATGAAAATCACACCATTTAACATACTCTTATTAATGTATTATAATTTATTCCTCCAGTCTGTTTAAAACAGATATATTCCCAAAATTAATTTAATGCACCATCTAGTAATCATCATCATTGAGAATTTACAAGGTCAGATTCCTCACAGTGCTAATTTTCATAGCATATACTGAACTTTAAAATTATGTGAAAAATAAACTCCTATCAGCTCAGGCATCCTGGTTGTTTGCCCTTTGCAACATTATTTGCTATTTGCTTTTTTTGTGTGGCTCACTTCCTCTCCTCTAGATCTGACATTTTTAAGACAGTTTCATTTTAACTGTGTTTGTGATCTGCTGTATACTCTTCGTTCTGCTGTAATCAGAGGTCACAGTGAGTTTGGTGAACATTAGGCGCTTTTGTAACATTTTCTACCTGCAGGTTGTTGATGTCAGTTCAAGCAGGGACATGTTAAAGTAAAAGATTTTTAAAATTGTATTCAAGTATTTTCTTTTATTCTGGACTAGTATTTCTGAAATAGATTTTATTTAATAACAGATTGGTTTTCTCATTATAAGTTGCAGCAGTAATAACAAAGTTTTGGCCATTGAAGCAAATTTTGTTAAGGCACAAACTGTTGATAACTCGTTCTGTGTAATTGATTGTCTGCATTCACAAACCTTAAAGGAGTTAGAACACACTGTTCCAGAGGAGGGTACATACAGCAGTGTGGTGCTGTTGAAAAGCATACAGCAGTCAAAACGCTTTTATTAAAGGGTTAGGGTTACATTTCTATCTATGTTTTTACTGTAATATGCAGTAAAATTAACACACTACAACATTTGTATCATTAGCACTGGTTGGATTTTAAACAAACCTGTTTGCCAAAATGCCACATTTGTCACCTGTTTTCAAACATAAACACATAAGCGCTCAACAAGCTACCAACTCTTCCCCCAATAATATTTATATACATAAATAAAGAACTGACTAGATTACACTAAATATGACAAGACACCATAAGATTAATAAGTCTTTCAGCAATTATGCATCAGATGAACTCACACTTAATAATAAACAGACTACACACAGAGAAAAAAAAAATAATCCAGAGATCCAATAGTAATGAATAAACTAAAATAAAAAGCAGCCTTATGTAATACAAAAGTTATAAGAACAGATACAAGAGAAAACACAATATTTACTCTGCTGGTCCAGGTTCCTCAGGCAAATTGAAAAAAAAAAACAAAAAGCCTTGTAATTATAAAACAGGCAGGATAGTGTAGTGGTAAGATCGCCGCCCTCGATGCGAAAGACTGTGGTTTGAATCCCAACTCTCGCATCGGCCTATGGCCTACCTGCAGTAGGTGTCCTTAGGCAAGACCTCCTAATGCTTACCCTGCCTGCCTTTGTACCTTGTACTTTACTTGTAAGTCGCTTTGGATAAAAATGTCAAAATGACTAATTGTAAATTGTTGTAAATAAGATAGACGGTACTTTTATAAGCCTTCCTGCAGCAGAAATAACCACAGAAATAATGAAAATTATTTTTGTTGTTCATTAGGGTAAATTAAAAATAATATGTATAATGCTCCATTCTTCAGTGAAGTTCAGGAGGGAACCATTTTTTGCAGCAATGGAAGAAAAGCTGACAAATAAGCCCTAAAGTGTGTCCTTCAAAACTGACTTTAGGGCTTAAAAAAGTTTCTGTATTTTCAAACAAAGGCTTAAGTGTGGATGGAGTGGTGAAATAAACTAGAACCTGAGCAAGACCGCAGAGTTTATTGGCAAATTAAAGGCACTTGCAGATACATTAAACTGGTATTAAGCTAGTCTTTGTAACGGTTAACAGGTAAAAAAAAAAAAAAAAAGCCAAAGATATGAGCTGTGGCATTACCAATGTTACTGTTGTGTAGTTATCAACAATGCTGAAAGTTATTTATTTACTTATATTAAACATGTTGGACACTTGATGAATATCTAAACCAAGGACTTGCCATCCTCTATTTGCTGTGAGTACCATACCACCAATATTATGCTTTGCTGTTGTTTCAGTGACTTTGGAACACTTAGGCTGTCCACCATAGTGTATCCTAGTCATTTCTTCTTTGCTGATGTTTGTAGCACAAAGACAGGCTAAACTAGACAGAGAGCTGTAGATCTCAACAAATCCTGGTGTTTTTGTTTGTAGTTTTGTTATGTTCCCCCTCCGTTGTATATTAAATCTAATTCTGCTCTCAGTGCTTTTCTGATTTATTTAAAGATACAATGAGTGTTACTCAAGAGCTCTATCTCTGTGACCTTAGGCGAATATTGCCTGGCTACAGACAATCCCAACCAGCTTACAACTCTATTTGACCCTGGCACTCAATTTCACTGTCATCTAATCTGTGGAGTCAGGTGATGATGGGGCACTCAATCTTGTGAAGCTAAACACTTAATCTTACATTGCCCTGTTGGTGTACATGCAACTGGGCTGACTTCAGCCAATACAAAATGTCTTTACAGAGGTCATTTAAAGGTCAAAATGGACAACACAGAATGATAAAGAGCAAAGAATAGCTGAAATGGGACCTTTGTGTGTGAAATTTGTGGTGCGTGCGGTTGCATAAGTACTGAAAATAAACTGGAAAATGTGCACAACACAACTGTGTAAGGCTGCCTGACACTGGTACAATGCTGAGTATTCCTGCTGTACAGTAGCAGACACATTTTTCAGTATGGAAATCTGTACTGTCTTATCCTGATGCCAGATGAAGCTTCATTGTGTGCATTCATTTTCATCATCATTGAAGCACTCTATTGATGGAGGCTGCAGTACGACAGCCACCTTTTAAATATATGGAATGCTTTCAATTAAAGCGTGCTTTAGAGCTGCATAAGTGGGATTTATGCTGCTAGGCTTCATCAGTATGTGTACACACTCCGGGAAGGATTAAGGCCCAGAGCGCAGTTTTAATCTCAGATACAGATTATGACTCCGATTTCCACGAAAGGCTTCACTGCTGTTGGATACATTTTCAGTGGTAGTAGATGTCTATGCTTCTATGTGCTTCTATGTGCTTCCCTCTAATGTGTGTCCAGAGGTTATAGCATGCGAAAATAGGGGGGTCTCTCTATTTCATTTCTCCTGCTTTTTTTTTGTCTATTCTTCTATGATAGATGTGACAAAAACAGAGTGGAATAAAAAAGGTGAGACATCATCAACTTCAACTCATTTTTCTAATATTATTAACACATTCTTGTTAACATGCTCCTCCAGCACCCTCAGAAAACAGGTTTTCAGATATTCACACACTTACAGCTGTACAGCAGCTATTTGCCTGTAAAACCTTGAAATGATTTTAACTTTAATCAAATAACAAATACCAGTTTGATAGCGTATGTTTAAAACTTCTTTCGTTAATACATACTTTCCTGTGATTTACATTATTTTACTGGTACTTTTGTGCCAGTGTTTCTTCTATTTTCTGTTTTCTCTTTGCTTTATTCTTCATCAGTCTACAAACTTTTTTACCTTCTGTTTCTGCAGTTTTCTGCATGACAAAGAGCTGCACACATAAAAATGTTATCGTCTTTGCTGCTGAGAAGTACAGTCATTGATCTGCCTTGCTCAAAGGCATGTCAACAGCAGTTGCTAAAGCCCTTCATCTGCACAGGTTTCCCTTGCCACTCCGGGGGTTCATATCAGCAATTGTCCTGTCACAAGCCCATTTTTTGAAGCCTCAGGCTCCCAAGTCACGGTCTATTTCCTCACTGCTTATAGATATTTGCTGGTTGGATTGGAAGTGTACTCTTTGAGTGCATGCAGACCCATTGCCTGCCACTACATTGGGGAGGGAGTTTAGCTAATGGCCTGTTTGCTGAGCCAAAGATCAGATTACACATGTAGTGATTCACATACTGTACGGTACACTATAGGTTATTTGTGTGCCAGTTTTTATTTTAGTGTCGGTTGATCCACTACTTTGGTATTTAATATAATACAAGTATGATGTGCCTAAAACAATAAAACTAAGGAAATTTTAATCTTTCATGTCTCTTCTTGAAAATAAAAACCTTTAATTGCTAGTGGAACCGTTGGAATTAATAACTGGTGTCTCCATTTGTAGATTTTGGTTTTGGTGAATTCTTTGAAATCTCTTTTTAACCCTTTCCAGCTTTATGTAAATCATCAATTCATGATTGTAGATTCTCTGAAAGCTCCTTTTGGTAAGGCATGGCTCACATAAGCCCATTCTTCTTGTGCAGAGAGATTTTTTGTCAGTCATAGTAGCTCTAGTTCACACTCACAGAAACTAATTTTGTTAACAAGACTCCAGGTATGGTAGGACTTGACTACAGCTAGCTTTTTTGAGGTCATTATTCCAAGGGTTCACATACTTTTACCACTAGCACTATGAGATTTTTATGGTTGTTCACAAAAATGTACTGATGGTAATACTCTCTCTCATTTTATGAGAAATGAATGTAAAAAACCACAAAATTCCAGAGGGTTCACATACTTTTTCTTGCCACTGTATCTCAGCAGCTGTTGAATGGTAATACTATAACATTTTAAAACAAGACTAATTAAATTATGATTAGCTTCTAGCTAGAATTGTACTTCTCTGGCCAGCACATAGGTGAGCAGACACAGCCTTGATCAGATTTACCTGCAAGCCTCTTTTATGCTTGTTTTTATCAGTCTTAAGCCCAAATCCCTACAGGAGCGCTGGCTCTCTTTAGCCAGCTAACATTTAGCTTCACTAAAGTCAGTGCACACATAATTGCCAAAAGTTGGACTTGGCTGTAGACTCTTAGTCATCTTTTTGGTTTTAGTAAACAATTTAGCTCTACAGTGAAATAATCATTTATGACCATAGGTCATTCTCAAAACAAATAGAAATGCTAAAAACAAATTATAGCAAGTTTGTATTGTTTTGTTTGTTGTTGGTTTAACATATAGCCCTTGCAGGTTTTCTTACATAATCCTATTTATTCGTACAATATATTATGAAAGTCAAGGTTGTACTTGATTTGAAGTATGTAGAATATGAATGTATTCAAGAATCAGTGCATTTTTACTTCTGAAAGAAATTTAAACAAAAGCACAGATAAATTCTGCACATATTGCACTGATCGCACCTGTATAACGCCTCACTTTTTTTTTTCTTCTTCTTTCTTATTCCACCCACATCCCTTCATTTACACCTACACACACAAACATGCATACACACTTGCAGGCTGCTAATCATCTTTGTACAGTTTGAGTCTATTTTATTTTTTATCATTATACTGAATTTTCTATGACTGTTCAGAAATATTTAATTATCAAAAATATTTGAAAATCTGCAGACAAATCAAAATGAAGTTGTTTGAGACAACTCTCCCTATCAGGAGTTTAAATGCTCACAGTGGTTCTTTAGCGGTGTACTTTAGCCTCTATACACTATGTGATACATGAGTGAACCAGGCTAGTAATAATCTGTCGGATATCATCACTGTCAGCTGTGCTGCTGTTGAATCCCCCGTGGGATCACACACACGTGCATGTACACTCAAAGGCACAGGGGATGAGCAACACAGCTGCTTGGGAGAGACAGAGAAGGCTGGGGATTACAAGGGTAACCTACTGCTACTATGGTGTGTGTGTGTGTGCGTTTACTGTGGGCATGCCTGTATCTTTATGCAGACCATATACACTGTTTGGCCAGTTTATTAGGTGTACCTGTATGGTCTAATGCAGTGTATTCTAGAAGTTTTGCCATTATTCTGCTTTAACAAGGTTATAATTTTTTTAATGGCTCGTTTAAGTTGATAAGTCTGGGCTGCCTGGGAGATTCAAAACCTGGAGGACTAGTAGCCACTTGTGCAGTTGGATGTGCTGTCTAGGACTCTAGCAGCAAACTCTGTATGGGACAACCAAAAGCTTGCACAGCACAAAGGAAAAAACAACATTAACTGCACCAGGAGGAAGTGTGAGGAGTTGTGTAAGAAATACAGTACAAGGAAGCAAGATGGTAGATCTCGACAGCAAGCAGCTTGGACAAAATACAAAAATTTGTTGCAGCACAAAATCTCTTGTGCGTTCACAGTGGCAAGAAAAAGTATGTGAACCTTGTGGAATTTTGTGGTTTTCTGCATTAATTTGTCAAAACGTTATCTGAACTTCATAGAAGTTAGCTGTCAAGAGTTACCAGCACGTTCTCTCTGCAGGGCCAGGACTGGGCTTGGAATTGCTGGCGGGACAAAAAGGAAAATCATACGAACAATCACAGAGGCTACTGACAAAGCTTGAAGAGCTTCTGGGGCACAAGCCAGGGAGTGGTCAACCGAAATCAGAATTCACAATTCACAGGCCATAATACAATAACATATTAAAGCATGTTAATGTTTTGGCTACCCTATTTACATAAACAAGGGTGCAAAAACATTAGGCATCAATAATAAACAAAAACATTAGAATTATCATCTTTATGACAGTTTCAATAAAAACTGAAACATTCTAGCTTTTTAAAAGTAGATTTCATGAGGCGCTGCTCTATTGGATTGCATTAAATAGGCGTACCTTTGACACAGTGTGAAAGACACTTAGATACATGAGAAAGCACCTGTCCAGTTGGAGTAGAGTATGTAAATGACATACTCAACACAACCAGCCCAGAACTACAGATAGATGAGGCAAAATACTGCACAGCACTTTGTATCCATACACAACGCACAATGCACACAATAACCATTCATCATGATCTTTATTGCATGGCCCTTCAGATAAACATCTGATGAGATGAAATATTGATTTCCGTACCACACTCACACACCTATTATAAAACTTATATCTCACAGCATATGTCATAGCCTCTGTGTACTTTGGAGTATGCAGTTAAAAGGACTTGTGCGGTGGCTATACTAATTCATCACTAGTTTATTTCTGTTCTCTGCATTTCTTATAAACCAGACAGGATGTGACACTGTGGAAGATGCACTGTACTTGAGGAATGCTTAGTATAAAAAAGGACAACAGAAAAAAAAAAACAGATTAAGCTTATTTATGTTTACCTCAAGACTGTATGAATTTAGTCCTGGTGAATCAAAGCGCTCACAGACGTTGCTTTCTGTTTTTGCATTTGGCAGCACATTGTATCTGATGTGAGTGTCGACCACTAGAGTCACTCCTAAGCACCATTTTGTCTCTCATAGCTAAAAAAAGCAAGAGTTGTCTCCTCAACAGAAAGGCAAAGCACACTTAGGCTAGGCAACAGATTCATCTTGTACTTTTTTGGGGGTTTTTTTGTCATCAAAGGGCATAAAGGTGGAGGTCTGGAGAGAATCCAGTTCACTGACATTAGGGTGGATTCTGCTTTTAGCCAAAAACACTTTCCTTCTGGCTGAAACGAACCGTGATGTGCACTGAAGCAGTTTGTTGGCAGATCAGCACCACCAGCTCTGGGATCCTGGTTCTTTCTCTAAAAACTATAGGAAGGCGTCTCTGGGTCTTGATCATGTGTCAGAGCAGCTGAAATAATGTGGATCCCTGCAATTTCTAGCAATGAGGCAATAGACTCTCTGATGAAAGTTCTTTCTTTCTAGCCATTTTGAAATTATGAGCAAATAAACAACTATTGATGTTCAGATCCTAAACTAACCTAAAGAATGACATGATCCCTTGTTTGCTCCATTAGTACAACTGTTCTCAGCTGTTTTGCTCAATTGCAAAAGAGCTTTCTCTTAATTAATTAGCCTTATAAACGTATTAACTTGAATTAGCAGCCATACCAGGAGATTGATGCAGAGGACTGACATTTGCTAATAATGGATGATTTAAAAAAAAAATTAGGCTTGAGGCTTGATTAATTTATTTTTTTTGTAAAATAGATGAAATTACGTGTGAATTCCATTAAAATGTGTATTTCTTTGGAAAACAAATTTGCAAGTGATCCCACACTTTTATACTATACTACATAATACTTTATGTACATGATTTATTTGTGTACACAAATGTACTTCCATGTACACTGATGTACGCCAAAAGAGACCTTTGTCTTGCTGCAGGTCAGTGCTTCCTACTAGAGCTGTATTATACATGTGAATCTTATCTCCTACTATTTGACACACAGCTATAAGACCCAATTACTGTGTTTTAAACTATCCAAAACAGTGTGCAATGGTAATATGAACTAAATGTCCCTAAAGATCCATGTGCTGTGCACCTGAGTTTTAAGTTCTCAACATTCAGTAAATTGAACTGAACAGTTTAAATGAATGTATATATCGATGGGGAGAATGTTGTACATTTTATGGGATTTGTTGCTCATCCACCTCTAACCTCCTCTATAATACTTTGTAGTCTGAATGCTACTTTATGCTTTGGTACCAAACACAGGTTATTTTGGGCTGTTTGAGCAAACAACAAATGCTGCCTTTTATCTCCTGAGAATATTGAATTCTATTAAGATCAAGCAGTAACTGTCTCCTCCACCTCAGTGACTGTGATCAAGAACTTCTTGAGCACATTAACCCTGCTAAGTCACCTGCTGTTTACTTCTGTTGAGTTATAAAAGCATGGAAGTCCTCCCTTCCCTTGGTTAAATGCAAAGTTCAAATTAATGTATACTTCAAGAGGAGAATGCTGTTTGTTGTGTGAGCTCTCCAAGGTGTTGCTTTGTGACACCAATAAAGTAGACTGTCACCCTGTAATGAGCCAAGAAACTCCATCCCACTCTTTAGTTCTCTGGTGGCCAGAGTGTAACAGGCCTTGTGCTTTTTTGACAAGAACTGACAATACATGTCTGTTCTGTTCAAGGAGGAAGAACGAGGACAACAGAGCACTGTGTGCTCTGTGCTGGTACGGGGTCAGTCGAAGAGCTCGTAGCTCGGATTGATGTTTTCTCAGGAAACATTGCCTGCTAACAATTTATTTATTTCCACCCAGATGTTCCAGGCATGACAAACACAGACGCCCGGTGTTTACCGTCATCTATTTTCAGTGACTCTTTATTGTTTGGAGGATTCAGTAGCACCTACTCAATTATCTTCAAGTGGACCTGACAGTGATCCTTCTATGTTATGTAGGATACTTTGTTCGTACCTCAGTACCATTATTTAAGACGAGGTATATAATTCATGTCCTTTATATAAATTCAATTCCTTATAGCCATTTAAAAAATATTGTGAGGAGTGGACAACAGGCTTTATTTTATAAACTGGTTATGGTCCGTGAGAAATCTGGCATGTATACAAAAATAATTGTTTCCTAAATGTCAACCGGGATGTTTTTTTTTTTTTATTATTTGTGTTTTTCTTTCTTTCTTTACATCCACTCATTTTTCTATTTTTTATTTATTATTTGGCTTGCTTTCAGAAATTAAGAATTGTTTCTGCCAGAGGAAGACGCTGTATGCAAGTGATGGTGGCAATCTGTCATCCTTGTTGTTCGCTGGCTACATTTCAGCAGCTTGTGGCGGCTGGTAGAATCTCGTGGGCGAGTGAAACGCAACAGCTGATGTTTTCATGATGCAATCCCATCATAAAGTGGGCAAGCACATCAGCAGCAGCTTGACAGTGTCTTTAATTTAGCTATTACTTACTCAGCTGTTCATCTCATGTGTGCTTATGCGTGACTTCATGGCACAGACAGAATGCTGTATAGGAAAACCACGTGGTCCCCTAAAGTAGAAGAATAAAGTTTGTAAAAAGCTGAAAAAAGTATGTTTTTCTGTTAATATAGATGTAAATGTGAAACAGATGGCCACTTTTTTTGTATGTTCACTTGTGTTCACTGGTAACTTGTTGCTGTTCATTTTATACTATGTTTTATTTATTACTGACAAACCACAAATGTAAAATGCATCACTTCCAGTAAAGTATTCTTCCCAGAAAAAGACGGGTCAGTGCAGTCGCAAGGCATTTGCTCTCTGGGAAAGCTTTTACTACCTGGATATGGACTGTCGTTATTCTTGTATAACAAAGGGCAGAAAACACAGAGTTGCAAAAATAGAATAAAATGTTATAAATGTGCACTTATTAATATTTGTATACTAACAACAGACTAGATGTAAAGTAATGTGAAATGACTTGCAAAGCATCTCTAATGTCTTAGTCTCACTCCCTGCATCAGGATGTAAGTCAGGGGTGTCAAAGTCAAACTGGCAGTGGGCCAAAATTAAAAACCGGAAAGAAGTCACGGGCCAAACTCAATATATATTGAAAAATGTACTGCTATTGTGCATATTTTCCCATCTCTCCAGATATGTAATATTAAACCTTTTCATATGGAAACAAACTTTAGTTTTGCGTAAACATTGAATCTGGAGCAAGCAAAGCTTAGTATTATAAACAAATAAGAAATTAAATTTGAAATAAAACACATCAGTGGTATTCGTTTCTTATTTTAATGAATAAAATAAATTATTATGTCTCTATCTGTAGTCTTTTGAGTTCCTTTTTAATGAAAATCTTTTTTCACTGTCCGACAAAAATAAATAAATAAATAAATAAATAAATAAATAAATAAATAATTTACTTCAATCTTTCAACTATTACTAGTCCATGCCTTGGAGTAGAAAAAGTGCATTAAGACGGCATCATTCAAGCTCATTTTGCTACACTCTGATTTACTCTGATGCACATTGGTTCAAGTCAGAGACCTGGCATCTCTTCTTAGATGTCTGGGGTTAGGCTCTGAGCTGAGGAAATCCTCAAGATTGAGTGAAGGAGACGACTCCTGAGTGGTGTTTTGCTTATCTTCATCAATATAGATATGTTCTGCCGAACATAGAGAGCATATGAGCAGCTTGGGCGCGAAGTTGGGGCAGTGTGTCGGGGAGGAAACATGGAAATTGGTTTCTTGTTGCACTTTCCACGTCGACTGCAAACAGATTACTGAGCAGTTCAAATCTACACTTGGCGTCTTTTATTTGTCCACTTTTAGGGAGGGGTGGATAAAGTTTGTCCAAGGTGACTGGTTGCATGGATGCTAATGACTGTCAACAGAAAAGGAGGGGGGAGCTACATACATACAGTGAGGGAAAAAAATATTTGAACCCCAGCTGATTTTGTAAGTTTGCCCACTAACAAAGAAATGATCAGGCTATAATTTCAATGGTAGGTTTATTTGAACAGTGAGACACAACAATGACAAAAAAAAATCCAGAAAAATGCGTTTCAAAAAGAGTTAAATAAATTAATTTGCATTTCCATGAAGGAAATAAGTATTTGATCCCCTATCCGTCATCAAGATCTCTAGCTCCCAGGTGGATCTTATACAGGTAACGAGCTGACATTGGCAGCCCTCTCAGCTCGTTACCTGTATAAAAGAGACCTGTCCACAGAAGCAATCAATCAATCCAGATTCCAAACTCTTCACCATGGCCAAGACCAAAGAGCTTTCCAAGGATGTCAGGGACAAGATTGTGGACCTACACAAGGCTGGAATGGGCTACAAGACCATCGCCAAGCAGCTGGGTGAGAAGGTGACAACAGTTGGTGCAATTATTCGCAAATGGAAGAAACATAAATTAACTGCCAATCTCCCTTGGTCTGGAGCTCCATGCAAGATCTCACCTCGTGGAGTTTCAATGATAATGAGAACGGTGAGGAATCAGCCAAGAACCACTCGGGAGGAACTTGTCAATGATCTCAAGGCAGCTGGGACCATAGTCACCAAAAAAACAGTTGGTAACACACTACGCCGTGAAGGACTGAAATCCTGCTGTGCCCGCAAGGTCCCCCTGCTCAAGAAAGCCCATCTACAGGCCCGTTTGAAGTTTGCCACTGAACATCTGACTGATTCAGAGGAAGACTGGGTGAAAGTGTTGTGGTCAGATAAGACCAAAATCGAGCTCTTTGGCATCAACTCAACTCGCTGTGTTTGGAGGAGGAGGAAGGCTGCCTATGACTCCAAAAACACCATTCCCACTGTCAAATATGGAGGTGGAAACATTATGCTTTGGGGGTGTTTTTCTGCCAAGGGGACAGGACAATTGCACCGCATCAAAGGGAGGATGGATGGGGCCATGTACCGTCAAATGTTGGGTGAGAACCTCCTTCCCTCAGTCAGGGCATTGAAAAGGGTCGTGGTTGGGTACTCCAGCATGACAATGATCCAAAACACACGGCTAAGGCAACAAATCACTGGCTCAAGAAGAAGCATATTAAGGTCATGGAGTGGCCTAGTCAGTCTCCAGACCTTAATCCCATAGAAAATCTGTGGAGGGAGCTGAAGGTTCGAGTTGCCAAACATTGGAGAGGATCTGCAGAGTGGGCCAAAATCCCCCCTGAGATGTGTGCAAACCTTGTGGCCAACTACAAGAAACAGCTGACCTCTGTGATTGCCAACAAAGGTTTTGCCACCAAGTACTAAAGCACGTTTTTCAAAGGGATCAAATACTTCTTTCCTTTGTGGAAATGCAAATTAATTTATAACTCTTTTTGAAACGCATTTTTCTGGATTTTTTTTGTCATTGTTGTGTCTCACTGTTCAAATAAACCTACCATTGAAATTATAGACTGATCATTTCTTTGTTAGTGGGCAAACTTACAAAATCAGCTGGGGTTCAAATAATTTTTTCCCTCACTGTATATGCTACCTACTCCTTAACTTCTCATTTAAAAGATACTATAAGCAGAGCTAAAAGTAGAGGGAATATTAGACCTAAAGAAAAATTTGTCTAAATAAATGCTAATGCTGCTCTGTATCTACTATCTCTCCAGTTGTTCACTAACATGTTGAAAACATCAATATGAGGTCACCTAAGGGATTAAAACATCAGTTAATGCTAGCTTAATTGACAGACTGGCCATCTGTACTGGGTTTACGCTGCAGTATAGAATGAGCGGATGGATCTCAAGTATGTTTTTACTTCACAGTGTTTTCAAATCACCCATTGGAGCATAACACTATCAAATCCAAACTGGGGGTGTTCTCTTTATGTATTCTGGGTCAGTCCTGCAAAAATACAAAAACAATCTTTAGCAAACCACGTTGACTTACACTGGAAACTAAATTAATTGGCATTTACTTTTCCCCAAGCACCAAAGCAGCATATGACAGAAACATTGAGTGCACCCAGTCATAGCGTTGTATTCTAAAGGTTTCCAAATGGCATTTTGATTTGCATGTTTCCTCCTGCCAACAAGAATGAGCAATTAAGGCATGTTGCACTCAAGGAAGACATGTGGCGCTTGGCGAAAATCACACACTGTGGCTCAACCCTCAGAAAATAAGCAATTAGCACCTGTTCTCCAAGCCTCACTCACCCTCCTGGCTTCCAATAATTATTTTCAAAGCTCTCACTGTCCTATTAAATCCAAAAATACATGTGTATATGCATGTATGTGCTTCCTCTCTAACTTCCTCTTTTTAGCACATGCCCAAACTTGCACAAATTCAGGAATAGGATAAACATACTTCTGTTCTGTTGCAGTTTAACAGGCCAGTAAAACAAAACATGTTACAGTTGCTCTGTCCTGTATTCTTTATGAAAAATCTGGCTAGTCCTCCAACTCACAGTTTAACCACATACACACACACACACACACACACGTGCTAGATGGCCTCTTAGTTATTCCTTCTCCTTCCAATACAGAGTAGAAACACAGTACATTCGGTGATGCACTACACTTAGTGGCAGAAAGATCTGTTTTGGGAGGAAGTTTGGTAAAGATCTGAGTTCAGAGAGTTGATTATATACAGAGCTGCTGTTGTTGTTTTGTGGAGAAAGTGCATTAGAATCAGAAATATCACAGAACCAAGGTAAGCCTTCAGCTTCAGAATATAATGTTCTCTCCTGCATTAATGCTGTCTAAATGTAGACAGTATTAGCATAAATGTAGCGCATATTAAGTATATTTCTGTTTTTGTTTTTAAAGGAAGGCATATTGCAATTACTTCAAACTTTTGAACTTGTACAATAATATGAAACATCTCAGTAGACTTTGCACTGCTCAGAGTAAATCAAAGCTTTAAACTCAATACTTTTAAAAGTATATAGAAATAATCTTGCAGAATTATTTACATTGCCAAGTGCTTGAAAATTACAGTTATTCTCCCAATCTTATAGAACCTAGTATTTCGTTAAGGCATGAATATTAAATAGATTAGATATAAAAGGTAACTTTAGCATTATCACTCCACTGATACCTATGGATAGATCAAATAAGCATGTGCCGGCAAATGTCACACTACTTACCTTTCCTGTTGTAACCTTTTCCACAGACCCCAGTTTACATATTTGTAATAGTGAGATATTCACACAAATCAGATTATTTGTCTTTTGTCTTTTATGGATTACTCGCTTGCTTGTTGGTGCAATGCAGCTGGTTAAACATATTTAAGGTGTCATGTAGGAAACTAACTGTCCCTTAATTAGCCACAGCTATTAAGAAATCTTTTTAAAAGAGAATCCTATTTGTTTCTGTGATGTCGTGGGCAGCTTGTTTTGTGCTATAATTTCCCTCTGTTATTAGTTGCTGCACAGCAGTCATAATTTGTGGATGTAAGTGTACAGACAGCAAAAAACAGAATAAGACAGAGGCCTGCCTTTCTCTGCCCAGCTGAACTTTGAGAAAATGACGCCAAGCCTTTCAGAGCAGACATGATTTATTTAAACCAGTTTACATGAGGGAGAAACATCACGCAGTTTGCCACTCTTCTAATTCTTCCTTTTTTTGTAAAAGTAGGGATAGCTCCCTTCAAAACTGTGCTCAAAATAAAGACGTGCAAGTCCTACTTTTTCGATCTGTCTTGTGCTTCTGCTGATGCAGCTCTGCTCCCCAGAAAATTAGTTCTCTTTCAGTTGTCATGCAAGATTTAATTAAACGAGCCTACCGTGGGAAAGACAATGAAAACAAAAAGCACAAACACATTGAGAATGAATAGTAAAACCTCAAAAACATGGCAGCTGAACAGAAAGAGATACAAGAGAGAATGAAACAAACATGTATCAAATAGTTGTCTAAGCGAGTTTCAGACAGATGCTGGGTTGTTGTGGATTATTCTCAAAGAAAAAAATTCAAATATCTGAGCTTCCAATGAAGACTTTTATGTCTGAATGAATAAATTAAAATACTATTATGTTTAGTAGCAGATGCCAACCTCAAACTTGGCAAACATGCATCCATCTGCTCATGAAGTTTACTTCATCACACTAAAATTGTACTCAAGTGTCCATTTTGTAGAGATTAAAGGAAAATAAAAAAATTATTATAAAGGGCTTTTAAAGAGGCACTCAGTGGGTAAAGGTACCTGGACCTGCCAATTTTACACATAAAGGTGAATTCACTTGTTACAGAGAGTAGTACTCAACCTGTGAAAACAGTGTTGCATCTTCTGTGCCTCCACGCAGGAAGCTTTTTAAAGTTTCAACAGAAAGTTCAAAGAGAGAACCTGCATTTCAACTGGGATCATGGAGTTGACGGAAGTTGTTGTAATTGTTCTACTTACCCTTTAAGCTTTAGTGATCTCTCTTTTTCTCAATATGCATTTTGTTCTTATATACTGTAAGTTATTTCTAACTAAAACATCTGCAGAAGTGGCAGGTCTAAATCGGTCCTTGTACCAGTTTCTCTGCTGTCAGCCTCTATTGACTAAAGCCCACAAAACTGCACCTCCACTAGACTTGAGTTGGTTTTCCATCTTTTTTATTGAGGTTATGTTACTCATTTGCTACTCTAATCTCTTTCCCCATGTATGTTGCGAAGTAGGTAGACAACACTTGCTTATAAATAATTCCTCAAGCACAACAGTTATGACAGGCTGGTGTTACACAGTGTGCTGAGACACACTGTCTTCCAATCCAACATGCCCACAAATGCAAACAAACACACAAGCAAACAGACACAACAGCCTTTCCCACTAATTGTCCTCTTTTGTGGTATCAGTGCTGCTTTGAAGCTAAGCCTGATTGCACAGCTGCATGATGAATGCTCCTGTCTAAACTGTTCTTCTTTAAACGGCTCCTGCGGCCCTAACTGTGTTCCTCTATCAATTGGCTTAAACAAAGAAGTGGATGTTCTGAGTGAATAAAGTTATTTATCTTCAGACTGCAAAGAATGCTGTCAGTGAGTGGTTGCTGACTTAGTCTTAAAGCTGCTATTTTTGCTTTATTAATTGACCAAATTACCTTAATATGACAGGGGTGCTTCATAGTGATGAACCCACAGATAATTCTCATCTGCTCTGGGAGTTGGCCTCTGCTCTATGGAGTGTTTTACAGTTTTTAAACTCATTTTGATTTGCTGGCATCTGGCATGTCTTTTCTGTTTTGGTTAAGTTTTTTTTTTTGTTACATCTGGCACTGTTTCTGCAAAAAAAAAAAAAAAACTCCAAAAGGTTGTGCATGATCATGTGTATTCTGCACCAAATGATAAAGTTAGTGGCTGGCTGGTGAATGTAGTGCAGCTAATAAGCCTGATTTTGCTATGTGACTATAAACACGGCTCCAAATGAATGCTGACCTGCTTTGTATCTGTTACATTAGTATGCTATGCTAACAAGCATATCATATTAACTGTGGTGTTGGCAGCTTGTATCTGCTGCGCACACAAAATCCACAATTAGTAGTTGTTACATTATTTGATTTGTTTTTCTTTCTATATTTTATTATAAAGCACTTTGTGACAGCTGATCTAGAAGTTCACTTTACTTTATTTTGCCATAGCATCTACTTAAATGCTTTTTCTGGTTCTGATAGTTAATAAATCAGCCTTTTAACACTGAACAGTAAAGTCTCCTGACACATTAACGGTCTACGTATGTCCCACAAGCAAACACTCAAATTGAATTTAAAAAGCAATTAACACCTCTTTTCCTTCTGAGTGACTCAGCTGTCTGGTGTTATTTATTCCCTGTTGTTTTGCAACTTTTTTTGCAAGCGATTTTTACCCCAGACGATCATATTTGTATTTAGTTTCAATAATTAAGTTCTCAGAGCTGCCTGTCAGGTTTCCAACTGATTAGACGTCTTCACTTTTCTGTCATTTCAGTTTTGGCTACTTGTGTGAAAATTCACAATAAGTATCACAACAGTTAGATAGAAACCTTTTTAGTGTCAGGACTTCACAAATGGGCTCCTGCTGGCTTAAAGTGATAATCAAGATCACTCAAGCACATTAATATGTCAGTTTCTTTGATGAGCAGCTGAAAGGGCATAACATCTTTTATCTTTTAGTGGCTAGATTTGAAATTGCATTTCAGAAAAATGGCTCTGAAAGGCTTTTATTACTTGCTGAAAAGCAACATAAAGCTGTTTTGAACCAATACTGGTGCATTTTTGTACCTTTTTTGTCATGGCTACCTTTGAAGGATAGATGAGCTTTTACTTTTTCTGAAATAATTCCCCCAAGCAAGGGAGTTTCTGTGTTTAGATCTGCTTTCCCCAAGCTGTCCACATCAGCAGACTACTCCTGTTAACTGCCAGACCTTATCTCTCTCTCTCTCTCTCTGTTCTTCCTTCTCTCTCCATCTCACCCCCCTCCTCTGTGTCTCCCCCTCTTATCTGCCGCTAAGACTTTTCTTTCTCTGCCATTACCCTCACAAGTCTCCTGTCTCCCTTGCTGCTCTCTTCCGCTCTATTTCAGTTTTCTTGCCTGTCTAGCTCCCTCCTGTTTCCATTCTTCTCACTTTCACCCTAGTCCCCCCCATTTACCCTCCTGTTTAACCCTCACTAAACACACACAAACACACACACACAGACACATGTGCGTGTTTCTCGATTGTGTCGTGTGTCGTTTTCTCACAGCGGGACATGTTCTATCCAACTCTTGATTATTCATACAAAAACTTTCTGACACCCAGCATTCAGTGATACTACAGTATGAGTCCTACAATTCTTGATAAATATAATGAAAGATCCTCATTTTTCATGCAAATTACTCAGTACTGTAAGTAATTAATTACTGACACATCATGCTGTTTCCATCAATCAAAGGGAAAACCCGGCTTTAATTGCACTTGGTGCTTGAAATTGGATATCAGACCAGAAATTGTGATTTGCTGATTTAAGACTTATTTATTATGTCTGAATGAATGTAGTTTGAAATAAATAGCATTTTAGAATTGATCCTTAGTATTTTGGTAATCAACAGGATGGCATTTAAATAAATCTAACATATATATTGATGTTATGATCCGCACATTTCAGACCAGCATTTTTATTTTTATTTTTTTATCCATCAAGTTCTATATGAACACAGATCTCTACTAAATATCTGAATTTGCAAAGATGAGATTGTCTTTCACATTTCTACATATGTGAAAAATATGTTTGGAGAATGTGTGATATTGCTTAAACATGAGGATAACCACGTACACTGTAGTAGTCTCAGCTGACAAAAAGCCACATGTTGTCTGTGACTGTGTGAAGTGAGCTCCAAAGATGGATTGTCAGTTTTGGAAAATGACAGACTTCGTTGAACACAGGCAGCCGAAATACAACAAGAAAAGTGTAGAAGGAATACGTCTCTAAAGCTGTTCAACCATTTCCCAACGACTTCTACTCGACCCTTTCTTGTGATTTATTTTTGGCAACTGAGCAGTACCACTGTAAGCCCAGTGCTTTGCCTCAGGGCCTTGTGGCAGTATATTTGCAGCTGGACAGAAGAATGCTACTCATTCAAATTCCCTTTAAATCAAGTATTTAAGAGGCAGCCTCACAGACACAAGCCTTTTTCCTCTGGGCTACTATGTTCCTATTATTGTCTGAAACATTTTTTTCTCCCAACAAGGACTTCCTGCACTGAAAGAAATAAATTAAAATCTGTATTGAGCTAACTTGTCACACTTCACTGATGAGGACTGTTCACATTATTCACTGTAAGAAACACTGTTGGATTTCACTGGATTAGTTCTCTGTGTGAAACTCAGTCAGAGATAGACCATACCGCCACTGTTTGTGTTACATTCACGCTTTTTCTTAGCCACACTCTTGTGTGATTTTGTTTGGCATTTTGGGAAATCAAAAAAGATAAAGATAAAACATCAGAAATTGTTTAGGAGTAACCTGTGTTAGGTTGAACGTGAGTGAACATAACTGTATACCAAAAGGGGAGATTGCATCTAACCATAAAGAAACATTTTCCCTAAAATTTAGTTTTTCATGTTCTGTTACCTGAGCCCCCAAAAACAAACCAATGCTGTTATTCTACATGTCCACCCGTGGCTCGCATTTCAATTACATCTGTGCACGTGTGGCCTCAGTCAGTTCCTGTGAGGATAATCTACCTCTTTGACAGCTTTAGATGAGATATACAAGCTAAACTTATCTCATTTTATCAATGCCCATCAAATGTGCCGTGGTTTTGTTGAGTATTACCATGGAAGCATTTTACTAATGTAAAATAATGTTTTGATCCATCATCATGAGACTCTGCAGTGGGTGCCAGCCCGAGCCCAGTGACAGATGGCTCCATTCTCCAGGCCGATCTGACATGCCTTCAAACTGTTTTTGAACCCTACCCAACCCTACCCAAGTAAAGGTTATGTTCACATTACATGCTGAAGTGCCCCAAATCAGATTTTCCTTTAATTTATTATTTTTTTTCCTCTAAGCGACTAAGGTCAGCATTTTTTCACCAAAGATTGTGACCAGATCATTGTTTTTCATATTGGATCCGTGCCACTTGCATGCGGAGTCCCATATCCAATCTCTGCACATATTGCCTTTTTGTCATCCATCAATGTTGGCACCTCGCAACCCTGTAAAAATAAACATTAAGTAGGGCAACAGGTGACAAGTGGAGGTATGAGGAAGTTTTAAATGTGTTGGACATTTTATTGGGTTCAAGCCAAAGGGGAAGGAACATGTAACTGAACAGTTTGTACGTGTGTGATTTCACTTAAATGTTATTATTGTCTGCACCTCAGACACAGACACATGGCTCATGTCATTTCTAGTCTTCAAGTCTATATCACGCCTTCAAGATAGGACTTTGCAGTGGCAGCATGAAACCTGCATACTGTGTGTACAAAATAATCCCTTTTTTTTTCCAAATCTTACATTTCATATATAATCAAAATAGTAAGTGCAATAGCAAACACTTAGTAGCATGTTTTAATGTGTAGGTGATAATGGTAGTGGGTTAAACACTAATGTAAGGACAGAATCAGCAGATACTTTATTTAAAGTGTGATGCAAATGCAAATTTTAGCAGTGTAATTAAGCTAGTACACATCCTACAGCTGCTTTTATTCATTTTTACATGGATGTGAACATCCTTAAGGTAAACATTAAATGTGGATCCTGTCAGTAAATCTGTGTAACACACACACCTGACATTACAAAGCCCTTCATACCAGACTGACCAACAAATAAAATTCACTTTCAGTATTGTTAAAGCAGTCATGCAGTGATTGGAATTATAGATCATATAAATTAAAGATAGAAGTATCTTATGGAACCAAGGACGTGTGTTGTTCTGTTTGTTTACCAGATGTTCAGTCAGGTTTTGTGGAGGTGAACTTCTCACAGTAGGAGTCCTACATAAAGATAGAAAGGCACTGCAGAACAGGATTGCTTTTGATTGTGCTTTACATTTTACTTTTTAAGTCACAGGAGTTTCTCCGTGCCTCTTATACTTTGCAGTACGATTTCTTCACTGTAAAAAACAATCCATCTGTTACTTATTTATTAAGCACCTCAGAAATAAAAGGGGCCACTGCAATCAATAAAAAAGTATCAATAAAACTATTTAGTAGTAAGCTAAAATGCTAACTAGTATAACATTAGCACAGGTAGTACAAGTTTAAAGAAATAATAGCTAGTATGCTTAACTATCATATTCGCTGTACATATAATAGCAAAAATTCTGATTTTTGTGATGTAGTTATATAAACACTCATTTCCCATTGAATCAAAATGGAGATAATAATCAACTGAACTACAATAATAAAAACCTGCTTTTACATTAATGCATGAGAAATCTAATGATTACTGCTCTGAGCACTTTTAATTCTTTAAGTTCATTGTTAAAATACTTATATACTTTTTTGTACATTAATACTTTAAGTAAAAGATGTAATTACTTCCTCCTAAACTCCTTCTGTTCATTGATAAGTATCCTTGTAACTGACTGAACTTGTTATACTATATAACTTTCTCAGAATTACTTTTTAATTAATAGTTTACATGCAAAGATTTGTGACAGACAGTGATTCAACTCATACTATATGTGGTGGCATGTTCTTTATACTATGAAAGTTTTCCTAACAATTGTAAATTGTACCCCCTGCATCATAATACAGTACCTGTCGCACCGAGAGATTCTTGCAAGCACACTGCCCTGGTGATCATACAGTGAAAACCTCTGTTATTTTACTCTTTACTCTTTTTTTATTTATTTATTTATTTATTATATGTGCCTCTTCTGTAAATCAGCCTCCCTCTGGGCTAATACAGTTAATCAGACGGCGAACATCAGAAACAAACATTGCCTCACTTTAAGTAAATATCCAACTTAAAAATATAAATCAACTCTATTTCCAATAACCTCAAGCACTTTACAAACTAAACCCAACTGAAACTCTTAAATAACATAATATTAAAACTGTTTAACAAACCTCAACTCAAACATATTCACTTTTAGTCCATGATATTTTGCAAACATGTCATGAAGCTCCATCTAAAGTACAGCACCACTGTAGCAAATGGTGCAGCTCTGATGGAAACAGCTTTTCTAATCCCAGCAGAAAGCTTTGACCTTTGCCATGTGTCAACTGTTTCATCTTCCATCTCGTCTTCCATCATCAGAAATGCAACGAATATTAAAATATTCAACATCCAAACAACCAATATCTCCTTCAAGAAACCATGAAATCAGTTTTGAATGTAAACTAAGTAAAAAGGGATTCCATCCTATTGTCTTTCATTTTTAATTTTCATAATTTATTTTACCTTTACATTCACCACAGCGTATTTCCATAGCTGGCTGATCGTCAAGTACAGTACAACCAATTTCAGCTGCTGATCTATTATCCTACATGTCCTCCTCTCAATATTCCCGTCTCATTCAATGTTAATTACACTTTCAAGGATTTATATTAGACTCTGTCCTTCAGAGAAGCTATAACCAAATTGTTTATAGCCACATTTTCAAATGTTCCACTGAAGACTGGATCAGAAATTACGACACAATCCATGAGCAGCACTCTGTCATGTAATTCAAATGATTTAGCAGCAGAAAATGAGAACTCTCACACACAAGATGTGTCTGAGCTCATAACGTACACACACGGGCAAGCTCTTAGATACATGTACACGCCATCACATCCTCCGTGCAATCTTCCAGCAGATTCCTCACGGGTGTCCATATTATGTGAACCTCAGAAATCAATGCATGATTGATGTGTGGTCTGGTCGTGCAGGAAGCAAAGCATTTGATTGATGTAGCATGCCAAAGAGAAAACAGCAGGGTGTTGATGAGGTGTGTCAACAACTTTGAATTTTGTTGTCATAAAATAGAGCAGATGGTTCAGAATCTGAAGCTCAAGTGAGTGACCAGTTTTTATTTTTAGTTTAGAAGATAATAGAAACACCTCAGCTCTGGGAAAGAAAGCAACTAAATTCACATCTCCACGTTTCATGCCCTGTAATTTCCAGCCAGTGACAGTATTAACATGTAATAATAGGGCCATTAGCCACTGCTGATGACAGTGGTCAAACTTGATGCATGGCTTGCACAGTGCAAAACCCGTTTTCCTCCCTCTCTCTCACATGCAAACTCGCTTTTCCCCTTTCTGTGGCTTCTGATGTAATAAAACCGGATGAGGCAGAGGCAAACCACTTCACAGTTCCCGCCCCCCATACAACCCCAACTTTCCCTGTGATTTGTAATTTAAGCATGATCACAGATCTGAGCTAAACAACTCTTCAGTCAAGAGGAATGTTTCTTATGAGACAGGTGCACACTTGGCCATCAGTGAGCTGTGTGACTCATGTGCTGCCACCCAAATGCTTATTTGCCCGACAGAGTCACATGAATGGAAATCATCTGTCGATAAGTGCGCTCTTGTTTTCCTACTTTCTCCACCATTTTTTTCCTGATCACATAAAAACTATCAAAACATTTTTCTTCATTTTACTAATTCTACCTTTCCAAATGTTACTCCACTGAAATTGTTCATTTTTTCAAAAAAAAAAAAAATCCATTGATGAGACTTTACATGCTCAGAACACTTAATGGTTTTCCAGCTGGGCATTGCTATAGCAAATAACCCAAGGCAGTAGCTGGATGCATTTGTCCAATACTTCCTCCATTATTTAAGTAAGGGGCTATCGGAACAGTTTTTGTGCTCTCCATGTAGAGAGCTGTTACAACACTGTTACAAATAGAATGTTTTATTTTTGTTCACTAGTTTTTTGCCTGTGAGAATTATTTCCTGAGTTGCTCATATGTTTTTCTTTCTCTCAATTATTCCAACCAACTGGACACAGAAACAAAATAAAACTGATAGAGCTAATTTTCTTTGACTCTCTCTCTCTCTCTCTGTATATATATATATATATATATATATATATATATATATATATATATATATATATAATTTATGGGCTGTGCATTATTTCCTGAATCACTGTCCTGAATCACTTCTAGAATTTGTTGACACAGCCTGTACTTTCATACCGCTTTTATTTTGGTAAACTAAAAATACTCATGTTCACATTTCCTCACTCGGTCACTCATTGGTCCTTTAAGTTTGTTCTTGGTTTGTTTTTCTGTGGTTCGGTGCTCTGTAGTAGCCTATTAATGTATTACAGTTTGTTTAATTTAATACTGATAGGTTCTTTAAAGCAAATTTTTACTTCCCACTGAAGTAATGACATTTTGCAGGTAAATACCCAAATCCTGAATACTAAATATTCAGCTCATCTGGAGAGGCCCAGTATTCCCCGACTCAATCATCTGTTTGAACTGTAATACCTACAGCCCTCTTCACGTTTTGCACATTTTACTGGACTGTAAATTTATTTTGAAATGTAAAGAAATGCAATTTTAGCTAATCAGTCTTCTATTTGGAAAAAAAAAATACTTTAAAATATAAAGAGAAAATCTCTCATTAACATATTTATTTAGACCTTTAATACAATACTTAAAAGCCCATTTGGCAGTAATCACGGCTCAGATCATCTTGGTTAAGTCTCCACAGGCTTCTCACACCTGGATTTAAGCAGTTTATCCCCATTCTTCCTGACAGATCCTCTCAAGCTCCATCAGATTGCATGAAAAGTGTGTGTGAACTGCCATATGTTCTTTGTAAATGTTTAATTGGGTTTGGTTCTTCAGGAAAGTCAGACGTTTCCTGAAGCCACTGCAGTTTTGTCTTCTCTGTGTCCTTTGGATGTATTGGAGTGATACATCCCTGACCAATGCCCTTCATACCCTTGTCCTGATCTGTGTTGAATTTCACGCCGTGGTTTAAATTGTGGGACTTACATACATGGGTCTGCAGCTTTCTATGGCCAATTGAATTGCTTACACAGTATAAGTTGGGACTGCTTGATATAAGAATCTGACTACTTGTGTACATGAGAGATTTCAGTTTATTTTTAATCAATTTTGCTAAAGATAGTGGTTTATGCTTGTGTTATTGGGACCTGGAAACTAGTGCTTCAAACTCTTGAAAGTGTTTTGTTTTTTTTGTTTGTTTGTTTGTTTTTAGAACCGTGGGCATTTGTTTTCAGAATACTAACTAACCTTTACATAGTTGCTGTTTTCTTTGTTTTTACACAGTTGTCTTATTCCTCTACCATTAGAATTTTAACAGAAGGTGAGTGTGACCACTAGATTACATTTTCTGCACGTTAATCAGTTAATTAAAATTATTTTGTATATAATATAATTTTCGACAGGTACAGGCTACGTCTACACAGCTTTGTACTGTAAAAAAATTTCATTTCTGTATACTTAAATTTTTAACGTCTTAACGTTATTGAGTTTTGTCACTTTAAGTCAAGGCACCAATATACTGTATCTACATATATCCTTGGTATACACACAACCTCTTTCTGAGATCAAAGCTACTGAGATTTGAGTGTGTCACCAGTCAGTTTTCATAAATACATAAACACATACACACTGCTAAGATCTGCAGCTTAGGGACATCACTTGTCAATTCTAGGAAGATTTTACTAAAGGTGTGATTCAGACATCACTGATCAGACACACACCTGTTTGTTCTTCTATCCTAGCACTGACAAAATAAACAGCAACATGGAGGCACAGTTCCCTGGGAAATTACATGCAACTAACAAGATTTCACCTCAAAGTCTGCCATCTGGAGCTACACATCTTGACTTGACAACTGTGATTATTGGCTGAAAGAGCTGTAGAAAGGCACATGCATGTACTGTATGTATAGGCACACAGCTTTTTCACCTTTCATGCATGCACGTTTGTGTGTTTGCAGTTATCCAAGTGACAAGACTACTGATATAGGCAATAATGTCTTTTTAATTAAAATTTCTTTTGAGGATTACCACCTGCTGCCGTGTACAGGATACGCACACACGCATGTACACTACTAGGCTAATGTGGGTCTCACGTTGATATGTTGATTTAGTAGCTTAAACATTCATAGGAAAGCAAGGGCAGAAACAGTGGAAAGAGGAGAAAGAAGAAGAAAGCTGAATAGCCGTGTGATTGGGTTATAAATACTCTCAGTGGGGTCTCTGCCTCATAAAGATTATCTGTAGCACACAGGGCACAGAGGCAAACAGTGTATGTTTGTGGCATTGGAGGGGCGGTTTGAGTGTGTGTGTATGTATGACGGAGATATAGAGAGACAGAGAGAGAGAGAGAAAGCCAGAGTGTGCATTGAGAAAAATTCCATCCGGAGTGTCTTCAGCTTGCAGGAATGAAGCCTGAATATTTTATTTGACTCGAGTGAGCTCAAAAGGAGAGGCAAAAAAAAAAAAAAAGGAAAAAGGCTACAGCTTCTAAACAAGCCGGTGTGTCTAAAGGTTCTCCACTTCACATGATTGCACGCTTCTTATATATGGGTTTTGTGGCGCCAGTCCAATTATGCAATCATGTGGCTGACTTTAAAAGAGCACTCCAATCAATACGGTGGGAACTTCAGCCCAAATCTTGTGCAACAATCTAAGTTAGACAAGAGTTTGCTGATACCGATATGTACAATTCCAACAGGGTTATTTAACAAACCACCTAATGGTGATTTAAAATACCATTAATATCAAACCAATATGTTGTTATAACCTACATTTCTGGAAATTCAGAAACACAAGTAATTTATTTTTGTCCGTGTGTCAGATCAAGTGGTGGTGGTAAGATGCTCTCAGGAAGGTCAGATCAGCTTGGATCAAAGCGAGGCAACTCGGCTTCGCTTGATGTCATGGTGGAGAAAACATTTTAAGGACCGGATTAAATGATGTGCTTGTCAGCTCTGAATGTAGCTATGAATTAGCATGTCATAATATTAACTTGCTACTTCATAATATTAACGTAGCCAAAGAGCATCATTAGATATAGTTACATCAAAAAGGACAAAACCAAGCTATAAAGTTCACGTAACTCTATGTAGAAGTCCATAATTAAAACTGGGGCGATGCAGAGATCATGACACAAATATAAAACAATTTCTAGAGTGTTCACTAATTGTGAAGTCTGGAAACACCACAGGGACAGTGAACAGGAAACCCAAAAACACAACAGTTACTTTATCAGAGCCTATTGCAGTTATTGATTTTAATTAAGTTTGTAAATAGATATTTTGACTTTGTCATTATGGGTTTTTCAGTATTGAGTGATTGGAGTAAAGGATATATACGTATATACTGTTTGTACTGTATTTTCTGAAGCCACTGTAGGCCTCTGTACAGGATTACAGTGAGGAAGAAAAAGTCGTAGCTAAACTTATTACCCAAGCTAGTCTTATGGTTGCCAAACACTAGTCATCATACTTAAATACCTCACTTCTTTAAAATGTATAACAGAATATGATTCAGACTTATTTATTTGTATACAAATCTACCATTCTACACCTGATAAAATATGCTAGCAACTGTTGTCAGTTCAGACAACAAAAATGATGTTTGACATTCACAAATGAGAGGCAGCTTTGGCTTAAAAAGTAGTAACATCTACCTTTCCTGAAAATGTGAACGCTATTAGATGAAAACCTGTTAAGGACAGTGCACGCAGAATTTTAAAGCATCTTAAATACCAAGTCAAAAGGGGAGCGCCAACTCAGTTATTGTTCTCTTGTACATTGCACCTCTGGACTGTGGTAGTGTTTTTTGTCTCAGGCGTATCCTCTGGCATCTGGCCTCATCCTCTCCCTGAATCCAGGGAGAGCACTCTGCTAGGTAGCAGCTGACAGCAGATTGGTGTTGTTTCAGCCTCAGGTTTTTTTTTTCTTTTGCTGTTTGCTATTTCAAATGCAAACTCAAAGATGAGAAAACACAGCGTGGATTGTCACTGCACCTGACTAACTACACAGAATTTCTAAAGGCATTTATGTGAAAGAAAGCCAGAGAAGGGGAAGGCATGTAATAGAGGTCTGGTGTAAAGCTTGACAACCTTTCTTTTTTTTTTTATTTGCCTCACATTGCTTATCCATTACGCCCACTGGACTACCTTGTGTGCTCTTCTCCAAGGTCTGTTGCATGAGTCAGATAAAAGCAAAACAACGTGCACTTAAAATCTTTTCATTCCAGTGCCATAAATGCAATGCAATGAATGGATAGCAGGTCAGGAAAAAGCAGAACTCTGATTGCAGTTTCTGTTTTGGCTCGGTTGAGTTTTAATCCGCCTTCCAAAAGCCAACTGGGACGTCTTGTTTTGAATCCTGACACTGAACAGCCTACGGGATTGTGTTGATGGTGGCAACTTGTGCCACGCTTAAGCCAACAGTGCTTTAAAAGTGAAAATAAAAGTAAGGACACCAGTAACACTATGAAAAATATCACAGTAACCTACCGGGTGTGCACACCCTGTGGTACCAGCTGGTGGACATGATGACTTTGACTCAGGTTCCCTGTCACAGGATCCAAAACCCCTAACAGAGCCGTCACAGATGTTTGGATGATGGCCGCTCATTCCTCTTAATCACTCCCCTGTAATGACTGTGATGGTCAAAGGATTTCCCCAGAGCTGTGGTTTTTTGTACACAATGAAACGAGAGAGCAAACTGAGGGAATGCCAGTTTGATATAAACCATCTGGGCACTTGTTGACGTTTACCCAACCAGGTTGCACTGTCTTTGTCTTTCACCTGGGTGAACCGACACCACTTTCAGCACTGGTGAAACTGAATGCTACGTGACAGCAGACAAACTGTCAAAGGGAGTAATCACCAGACACTGCAGTCTCAGCTTTATGTACCACTTTAGCGTCTTGATTATTGTTTTGATGTCCTAGCCCCCAGCTTTTATGTTTTCGTGTCATTTTTGACTAAAACAAGGTACCCCTTTGCAGACAGAGAAAATGTATGGAGGTGGTGAACACATTAGAGCACTTAGCAACTAAAAAGCCAGATATTTTCCTCAGAAGCTGGTAGAGATGGAAAACATAACTAAATGGGAGTTAATATTGTGTTTTTCCCCATGTCTCAAAATGAATTAGAACTTTGCTTTGTAAATAGTAAAAAGTGAAACTGAAGACAAACTACAGATATGAATATATTTGTGTCATAGCTGTCCTAATGATAGCAAAGAGTTAATGGCTGATTCTGTTTCGATTGGAAGATTTCCCTTCGGAAAGATGAAAAAATGTCTCTAGAAAACTGACAACTATTTCGGTCAGATTTCCCCAGAGTTCCTATTTGTTACTTTAGGCAAACAGAGAGAAACAGGATGCAGCGTTAATGAAGTCGTCAGTTGTGGTGGGCATTGTGAGCTGAAGCTCAACACAATCTCTCTTCACTGCTGAACTGTAAACATTTCTACATATTGCTGAAAGTCAAAACCAGCCAACAAACAGATTTCCCTCGAGTTTCCATTAATGAAAACCCTTAGATGAGGCCCAAATGTTTTGCAAGAGAGTTGTAAGTTGTTGAAGATATGTTTGTGCATTTGGCACATGCCTTCTTTCCACTATTCACTATGCAACTGTAATGAAACCAACATATTCAATTTACATTTTTAAACTCCTCCAAATATCATATTGCTTTATTTAGACAGGCAGGATGTGTTGATCCCTAAATCACAAACAGTGTTTTTCTGACACAGAGCAGCTACGGGCTAACAGCCTTGATCAGTTTTATATTAAAGGTGACTTTTTAAAACGGTGTCTTTGACTTTCACATTTATAAACAAGTGTTCGCAGCCCAGTTCAAACTCGTCTGAGTCTTTGAAGCAATTTCCTGTTTATGTCAGCCTCTGGCTGTTTTCTTCCAAACATCCAGCTTTGACTGTTTTATGATGATTTTAGCATCAGACAATGTACACGATTCACCACAAATAGACCAGACACTTTTGCTAATACAGAGAGTATAGTAATTACAATTTGCAGATGCTGTCTACTGAGAACACTACTGAGAATCTTGTTCTTTAAGATATTTAGATTCAGTTACTGAGAAATATCAGTCCTCAAATTGTTACAAAATTGATCACATAAAATTACAACCACAGTTGCAAATGCTATGGAGACAATTTACAGTTTACACCATTAATTATTGTTGAACAGTAGTTGTGTAAATTGAAGATTTATGTAGTTTTATTGGCTTGGTGTGGTGACGCATACACACTACTCCTACTTTAATATGTCAATGCAGTATAATATCACTCCACAGAAGGGCTGCTTTCATAAATACAGTTGCAAGAAAAACTATGTGAACATTTTGGAATTTCATTGTTTTCTGCATTAATTTGTCATAAAATGTCATCTAATTCAAGAGTATTAACAAAAATAATGTGCCTAAAAAAATAACACCATAAATATTCTGATCTTTCATGTTTTTATTGAGAACAACCATAAAAACCTCATAGTGCTAGTGGAAAAAGTATGTGAAGTTAATAACGAACCTGGTGTTTTCATGATGAAATGCAGTGACCTTTTTGCACCCGATGTAGTGCTGTGTGTTCTTTCCAAATAGTTCAATCTTAGTTTCATCAGTCCACAAAACATTTTGCAAATAGTGCTGTGAAGTGTCAGTGTGCTCTTTGGCAAACTTTAAGCTTGCAGCAATGTTCTTTTTAGTAAGCAGCAGCCTCTTTCGTGTTGTTCTGCCATAGACACCCTGCTTGTTCAATATTTTACCTACTGTAGACTCATGAACACAGTTGTTAGCCAGTTCCAGTGATGCCTTCAAATCTTTGGCTGTCTCATTAATGAGTGTTTGTTGTGCCCACTTCTTGGTAGAGTAGCCACAGTGTCCCAAAGTGTCTCCATTTGTAGATTGTTTGCCAAACTGTAGACTGGTGAAAGTCTTTGACATCACTTTGTAACCCTTTCCAGCTTTTTGTAAATCAACAATTTTATGATCGTAGATCCTCTGAAAGCTCCTTTTGTTCAGGCATAGCTCACATAAGCGTGTTCTTCTTGTGTGGAGAGAATTAAACAAAAAATAAAAATTCAAAGGGCTCAAAGGGTCACTTTTTCCACTCACACACTGAGGTTTTTATGGTTGCTCTTAATAAAGACGTGAAAGATCAAAATCTTTTTGTTATTATTTTAGGCACATTATATTTATTAATACTATTGACTTAGATGAAAATCACATAATGTTTAATGACAATTTAATACAGAAAACCATACAGTTCAATATTTACATTCCTTTTCTTGCCACTGTAACTAGTTTAAAACTAGCTAAGAAGTGACATGTTAATAGTCATAGATTTATAAACAGCTGGTGCACCCCAAACCCATAGTCTCTGTTGGTCGTTTGGCAAACCTACAGTGATGGAAACAAACAAGATATAACATTTTAATCTGTGAATTTAAGAGCTGTTGGTTCTTCTGCTGCTGTCGTTGTTTTGTTACTGTTCATTTCTCTTGTGAGCAAGCTGCTGTTAGCATGTAGCTCAAAGCTTTGTTGGTTTTAAGTACGGCCTCACAGAGCTTCTAACATGGCTGTGGATTGTGCAATAAAGAAAATTTGTGTAGGTGTAGGGTTACAAATCTGTTACCTCCTCCTTCCAGTCTTAGTTCCACCTTTCTGTGTATGGTACAGATATGCGTGTAGTATATTCTAAAAATGTCCGACTTCTCCTTTAACATGACCTGGAACATTTTATAGTGATGCAAAACCCAAGGGTATGCAGGAATTTACATGTACAACATATTACAAATTGTACTACAACTTGTACCATTTTGTAGTCTCTGAAATTCAGGTTACAGTTTGTTCTTTTACAATGATATTAAAGTTTTATTCCAGTTCTGCTGAGCAGGTCTTGCTGCAGCCTACAGTACAGCCTTTTCCTTGCTGCAGCTGATTAATGAATATGTTGAATTCATTTAATACTGTCACGGATCAAGACTCAATCACAATCCAGTGTTGCACGGCTGTAATGATTTAACACTTCTAGATATTGACAAAAGAGGCTGTTAGATTTGTTATTCAATCTCCTTTGATCATAAATCATCTGGATTTTGAAACAGTGATTCAGACTATTTATCAAAAACGAAAGCAGCAGCTTATTACTGACCACGTGAATTTCACACACTGAGATTAATGACATCGTCCTTATTAAATACATGCATTTTCTGGTGTTATCTTGCAATTCCTGCTGCCGGAAGTGAAATCAGATGGTTAAGCAGGAGTGAAAATTGATGTTGACCCCTACCCATATTTTTTTCCTTTATCAAGAGGAAAAGATCATATCACACCATCATGAATTTCAGCAGCCAGGACAGATTTGGTTGGGACATACAGCAGTCCTATCTCATCCAATTCTCACTTATCCCAGTTCTTGGACTTCCGTATCAGATAATAATGATAGGAAACAAATGTGTCTTTACCCTCCAGAAAATAGGCTATTTTCACTGGGGCTAAAAAAGAAGAAGAAAATATTAAAATAATATTTTAAGCATACATTTTCTACAGTTTTTCACTTACTTTCTAGACAAGGTTATACATGTTTAAAATTATAATCCACAGAAAATCTGGTTTGTGAAAGTAGCAAAATAAAATGAAAAAGATTAAGATTCAACACCAGGTGGTAAGCAGAAACGCATAAATAACGGTTAGTCATCTTTAATTACGCCTTAGATGTCCAAACTCATAAGTCAGACATGAGGCTGTTCTGTATGTATATATCCAATGAACACTGAGACTGAAATGCCCTGAAGAAACCAACACAAGTGCTGCTTTAGAAGTTAACATACAAGTCCAATTAGCTCATTTTTAATAAAATATTTTCCAAATGTGTTTATAATAATGAACAATCTATATTAAACTACCAGTGTAGATGCACAAAATAACCTTCTTCCTTTGTTTACATACTCTCCTCATTATTGGATTAATTTAATAGCTTGTTTGCTGTATATATACTGTATATACAGCATGTGATCAGTTCTCTCACTTCAGTATGCTAAACAATATTTTATTATGTGACAAATTTACCAAATACAACAGATTTGTATTAATTAATAATCAATCACACTGTATGTAAACAATATTACAATTCTAAATTGCAGCTACGTCACATGCTAAGTGAATTCCTTCAGCATGAGCCTCACAAATGTCATATTTACTCCTCATCATTAGGATTATAAAGAATATATCTAATTCTCCTAAGTAAACTGCATAACTGCTGCATTCTTCTATGAATATTTTTGGGAATGCAGTCAGCTTTTCAGAGACACTTCTACTTCCCAAGATGTGTCACTGCCTGAGGAAGCATTACTACACCTGAAAGCTCTCTTTTATTAAAATGCCTGTGACACCTCATCCAAAACTGGAATTGAAATGGCATAAAAAAAAAAAAATTCCAAAAGTGCAGCATGTATGCTTTCAAGAAGACAAGTCACAGATAGTTAAACAGACAATAAAATGTGAAATCTTCCATGTATTTGACATATAATTGTATTATTAGATGTGTAATGAACTTCCATCTGGGCTGTGATACTAAATCTTATTATAGCTGACGATGTAGTTTGCTGCTCCAACAGTCGCTCTTTAATGTAATTGTGCCACAATTCTTCCATGACATGACTTGATCAGTAGAAAGTGACTTCCAATGAGTTATTTGATAATTATGGACCTTTTTAGTGTCTTTTTAGTGTCATTCAATTTCCTCTGTTTGGAATATTAACTAGATATGCAAAGGCATATAAATGCAGGGAGGGTTTGATGCTCGCTGGCTGGAGATACAACACTGGACACACCTGTACACACCTATGCCGTGTTTTTACAGCACATGCACCCAAACACTCTAACTAGGATTCTCTTGTTGAGCCATACGTGTATTCATGTATTCAGACACACTGATTCCCTGCAGCAGGTTTTCTCACAAGAGGTGTCTATTCCAAGCCAAGTAGTCATTTTACCAGCAAGTTTTAACACATCAACCCCCCGCCCCCAACCCCCTGCACGCACACAAACACAGACAGCGCTGTTTTCTACTGCATAAGTGCTTTTCTCTCAACATCCACCATGCTAGCGTGCCATCCTCTTTTCCCCTTGTGTAGGTGGCAGGAGCTTCTTCCACTTCTGGCTGTGGTGGAGCTCAAAGCTGTAACGTGCACACTTTGACTCCACTTATTTGTCTGTCTCTCACTTGTACTCTATTCATGTCGCTTGCTATAAACTAGGTCAGAAAACTCGGAGTAAAGCAATGACGTGCTCATGCATCTGTCAGTGGATATTAGCGGTATCATTGTTATTATGCAGGCAGACTGCCTAAGGACAAATGTAACTCATTCTATTGTATAAGATCAGCTTAATTTGTCAAACAGTCCATCAGAACATTAAATTAGAATCTTTTGCTTGTAAATTCTAAACTTGGTAATATTACTTTAGAGACGATGCCACCTGGGGTTGCATCAAGTAGAACTGACTCAGATCATTCAGATAATATAATTTTCTGACATGTCCATTAATCATTTATAACAATTAATGCACATTGATGTCTTATCTGTGAAGTCATTGTTTTACTAAACACCTAATCTTATGTGATGCTGCATGAAAAACCTGAATTAGAGGGAAGGTTTCTCAGATTTCTGGCTGCAGTTGTTGAGTTTAATGAAATATTTTGATAATAATTGTATAAAATTAAAGAACCAAAAAAGAAAACACTTTCACTAGATCTGAAAAGTTTTTCTCTTTCTCTGTTGGTCCTTATTTTCTCCCCATTGTCCGAGTCTAAGAATAGGAATACTGTATACGTTGTAAAGCCATCTTTCATGTGCTGATGAAGATTAATCCACTGGCAGATTGTCAGTGTCTTCTAGTGCTGAATGCTGAAACTGACTTTTTGTTTGTAAGTCGAAAACAGCACAGCACAGTAAAAGTTGTTTTTGGTGGAGAGACATCAGGCAGTTTGTTTCTATTATTTGATATAACATGATTTCAATTACCTTGTAATGGCCATTTACTGTAAGATGTAAGAGGTTGTACAAAACCTACCAAGAGAGAGTTTAAGGATGTAAGTTGGTGAGATTTGTGATTTTTGGGCTGAATATTGCCCAAAGCTACCTAAAGTGGTTAAAAACATGAATCCTATTTCAAGCGTTGTGTTATGTCATGGATTTTCAAATGAGATGCCCCAGTAATGGCGGTTTGTGTACTTCTACTTAATAGAGTTGGTAATTTTGACTCAATTTTAGAAACACCAAGTGTATTGCAAACATATTTGTGACATTTAATTCTCTTAAAGTTCTTGAAATTTCTCTAAATCTGTCATTCTAGCAGCTGTGTTGGAAGCTTTTATATAATAACAGCTAATGAAGAACACTCATTTTCTTGGGCCAGTAATGGCAGCACCTGGACCCTCAATGGGAAAGGAAAGAACCTGCTGCAGTACAATTGGGACTTCAACAGGATGTTTTAGATAGACTTTAGTAATATTACAGTACAGCAGGGTTGTGCCTGCCACACCGTATTTTCACCCCATAGACATGTTTTCTTGTTTCCTAGAGCACTAGCTCTTTGCTAACAATCATATATTATTATAGATGTATTTATGAATTACTGAGTGTATACTGTTTAGAAATTTAACAGACCAGTAATCTATTTTAGCATTACATTTACATTTAGCCATTAGCTAGTGTTTGTTACTAGCATTACAGTCTTTATTGTGTCACAATCGTATGGCAGTTTGCAGTGGTTTTGGGAGATGGGTGAGATGGGTCACCGTCTGTTTCAGCTGTTTCTGTATCAAATCCTTTTCAAATTGATGATTCACAGGGATCAGAGCAGGAGTCTCTGGCTCTCTAGTTGAATGGAAGAACACTGTAGAATAGCTACAGTTGAGGACAGAAGCGTTAAACCCCAAATGATGGAACTTGTGTGGTGGTGGTGTTTTACCCTCATGTGTATCTGTTGCTTGTCATCAAGTTTCCTAGAGGCTCACAGCAACTTAAGACCCAGTGAATCTCCTCAAGGCACAAATCAGTCTCCAATAAAGGGCACAGCAACAAAGTTAAATTCTCCCACAAAAAGACTTCACAGTAGTACTTGACCAAAACATTATTTATTAATATAAGCAATGTACCACGCACTAGAAAAAAGATACTTATTCTCATTCTAGATCCTGTTTTTATAAAATATTTCCTCTCTGAGTGCTGATCCAAGATCAGAGTGGCTCTGTCATCCAGCGACCTCATTGACAACTAAAACAGAATCTTTTTAACGGGTAAATAAGCAGAAATTTTGCGACACCTCGGTACAAACGACACATCGCTTTTCATTAAAAATAACGGGGGCTAAAAGGTCTCTGGAAGAGGCTCTTGAGCGAAGCTCATTATGCTTACCAGTGCTGATCCTGGGTTAGTACTCTAGATTCCAAAGATCCTTTATAAATACAGGTCCCAGTCGGCTGAAACACGCAGGTGATTTTTCAATAAGATGTAGAAAACAGTGTTTTTATTTTATTAAAGTATCTCAACGGACTAAGACACTTATAAAGTGTAGTAGAAATATCAGAGGTGAGGAGAGTTTACAGAGGTGTGGACCAAGCTCGGTTCAATTCAGTCAGTTCATATATAGACAGACAGACAGACGTCTAAATTCTCATTAAATTTTACCATTCTTATGAGCTAATGTATTAAATCAGCAGAGTGAGGGTAACGTCCCACAAGGTAACAGCCTTTGCCGTTTTTCCAGCATTACCGGAGGCAATTTGATTTGCAATTACAAACCTCGGGACAGGATGCCAATGTATCTAAAGTCCTTATGAATATGTAGGACCCCTAAATATAAATTCACTTAGGCAGCTTGAACTGATTGAACTGAAACCAGATTGACTTTGGCCTCTCTACTGGCCTAACGTACATTCTATATATAACTGTATGAAAATAGAAACATTAATTAGATACATCTTACATAAAAGCTTTTCTCTGAACATACAAATACTGGGGAAAAAGTGTGTATGTGTGTTGGAGGAGTAGGAGGAGCAGGGAAAAGGGGTCGGATTGTTCTACAAAGCCAAACATCTGCAAAATACACCATAGTAACAGTAACAGTAAACAAAACCAAAATGTTTCAAACGTCACCTTAACCGTCCATCCAGTGTGTTTTGTTAAAGTCTCTGTCCATGTGACTCCACGTATGGCATCAATTTTACATGTTTGAGAAGGGGATGTGGGAATCCATCATGAGTCATCAACAACCATCCCAAATCATCCATTTTTTAACACAGCTGTTTATAGTGTGAGTGTACGGAGTATCACAATATGTAGAACCTATTTTCCAGCACCTGTGATCATTGCCAGCTTGGCACAAGATGCTGTGCCTTTACTGTATATAAGTCCTACATGTGACAGGCCATTAGAAATTCATTGCATTTTTCATCAATGGAAAAACAAGAAAGGCCAAAAATTGAAGCTTTCATTGACTCAGGCTCTACTTCTGAAATTCGATGCACTGATTCTAATGCAAAATGAAAGAACTAAACACACAGTTACCCTACGTTCAAGTTAGCCACAAACAAGCTCAAGTTTAGGGCTCAAGTTACTCATGGCCATCTGAATCCTTCTTAGGGTCAATGTGTGGTCATTTCACAGCAAAACTAACTACACCCTTTTAATGTCTGTGCATAAAATATTGCGCTACAGTTTGCAGGTGGCTAACTTGGCTTAGTTTAAAGATTGGTTACAGGTGGTAAGTGAGCCTGGCTCTATCTACAGTTAGAAAGTAGTAGTAAGTCTGCCTCATATTGCCTGTACTGTAGCTCTTGAAGACCAAAAAATAAACACAACAATTAGCTGATTTGTTTAATCTGTTCAAAACACAAATTGTAAAGCCCACATTTCATAATTTCTTGACAAGGACCAGTAACCTCCTTTTGTTTGTTTGTTGCCTGGTAACTGATCTTGGCCAACAGTAGAACAGCCTTTGAACTTTGTTGTTGTACATATTAGAAAAAAATGCCACGTGTTAATTGGTGAGTTAAATGGTTCTAGTTCTTCAGTTAGAACCGGGCTAGCTGTTTCCCATTTTCAGTCCTTCAAGTTAAGTTAGCCAGCGTCATATTTAGAGTACAGACTAGTTGTAACATTTTTTTTCAGTTCTAATCCTAATCTGTTTATTCATATACTGCAACGTACAAAACACTTACGGGAATAGTTAGCATGTTTGGTAGGTTGGCATTTCTGCAATTCTTATACTTCTTGGCATCTGCTGTAAACTACACTGCCTGATTAAAACGCATCATAAACAAAATCTCACAGATTTAAACAAGATTCTACGAAACAACCACTGCCCCTGATACTAACTCATATTTAACAGTTAACAACTGATGCGCAAGCTAATTGAAAACAAAACTAATTCTACAAATAAGAAGGGAAAATAAGATTACTATAATTAAAAAGAACTAACTCTGTCATACAACTTAAACTAATGTGCTACAAAATGAATGATGAGAGTTAGGTTCAAACCTCCAAAACCTCCAGCAGCGAGAACTGCGCTCCGTATTTTTCATCAAAGACTAAACAGATCAGCATGCGGTGGTGCTATGGATGAGGTCATAAAGATAAAGGAGAGAACTCTGAAGCTGCACGTCTCGGCGCCGCACCCATTTAAAGAAGGCACTACGGGTGCTTCGCCATCACAACAACCATGGATCTGCCACACAGCCCCAAACATCTCTGAAGTCACAGCTGTCAGTTGTTCAGCCTCTGAGAGTCATACACAGGACCTATGTGTTCACGTTAACTGTGGCTTGTTGTTCTACTGCTGAGTGTTATATTGTCTTTGGAGTGGCCTTTACACTGCGCGCAACAGCACAAGGTTTTTTCTTTGAGTTGTACCACAGTTCCCACAGAGCAAATCCTCCTCGGTTCCTCTTCCATGCTTAGTTCTGACCTCCAACACTAGCCACAGTGCTCTGTGGCTGTTTCAGCAGGGGCCCACAGATCCCTGCACCAACTAGAGGTAGAGGTAGCTCACCCAGTAGACAATGTTGAAGAGCAAGAAGGAAGTGGGGAAGAAAACCCGGGAGTAGGAGTCTAGCTCTCGGATGTTGACGTGGATCCGTCCTTTCCTCCACCCTCCTTCTTTACACTCCTCATAGCAGCAGAAAAAGCTTTTGCAGTCCTTCCCGTCCAGGCACTCATACAGGCAGTTGTCTTCGTAGTCGTGCCAGAAGAGGGAGTTACCCACGGGCATCACAGGCCGAGGGGCGCGACCCATGTTGAAAGACGAATAGCCCTGAAGAGAACGATGGAGATAGAGTTACAGTGTAGGAATTGAAACCTTTCTCTGGACTGTCTTTATCCAGTAATGGTTTAGAGACTGTAACCAGTTCTTGTAGGCCTTCACATAGTCTCCACTGTGTTGTAGTTGCATGTACAAGAGGGTGTTTTTAGGGTGTCAGTAATTATTGATATGCTTTAGAATGTGGATTTTGCATGGTGTGATTGTCAAATTCAGTGCATTGATTTAAAAAAAAAAATTACATGCAAAGATTCTCTGTGTATGGCAGACAGTGGTTTATTGTGTGTTGTTTAAACCCCAGATCGGTACATGGCAGTGTTAAGTTGTGTTTTTTAACTCTGAATTTATGCACACAGTGGTGAGTTCAATAGACAATGACAGTCTATTGTCTTGTTTTTAAACACTGCTGCAGGTAATCGGACATGAGATCGATGTTAACAGTACTAGTAGGACCCAAACAAGGTTCACAGTTTGATTTGATATTAAACAATTAGCTATCTCTACACTGCAATGCAAGAACAATACTGTATTTCCACATCTTCTACAAAGGCCATCAGCTTTTGAGGATGTTGTTTGTTGGCTTTTCGTTAATCATCTGTCTTTTAACACGATATCGTGACTTTATACAGGTTTCTTGTTCTAAAAGAAGTCACATAGAAACATGTCAACAGCATTTTACATTTTAAACGAGGTGATTGATCTTCATCTGTTCAATTATTACAGTCAAGTGTCAGTTGTCATTTCAGCCAATAAGATCAGTGGTTGCCAACCTGAGCGGTATCTAATCTCAGTAATCTTAAACAGTTTGTCATTGTGGCAGCATGATTTATAGCTGACTGGCATTCTGTTACACTGGCTCCTCCATAGCTTTTTCTGAACTATTATTGTCTGTCTGTAATTGGTTGTTAGGGCGAAAAGGCAGGTCCATTAATAGAGAAAGTGCAGACGTGTATTGTATGTTGATGTTTTAGATTGCTGAAAAAATCCATCAACCTCCATGATTGATTTGCTGAAGAGATATGAAAGTGATGTGCCATTCTCTGTATTTATCAGTTGAACAACACTATTGAGCAATAAAATGGACCCAGCTAGAATCTTTTGGACCTAGATATGTGGATATAACACAAGCACAGCGATGTCTAGGGTTTAATATCACTTCAGTAATTTAATTCGTTTTGAATAAGATTAATTAGAATACCTGTGTTTAATCATTTGGAACTAAAACTACTGATTTATAAAAATGTAGGAGTTGTTGTTGTTCCTTGTTTTAAAATCCTTTTTATAGTCACACAACGCAGCCATAGCCTGAATTTTTAAACCGGAATGCTGAGTAAGTACCTCCTGAGAAAATGCATTATGCGACTTCCTCCCTGATGTTTGTAAAATCGTGTGGGACGACCTAATTGGGGTAAAAATCTTCACACGTTTTTCAAGTCCTCTCCTCTTAAAGGAAGAGTGGGAGGCGAGAGAGAGAGTTGTGTGTCTTGTGGAGTAAGAGAATTGAGTGGGCGGCATAAAGGGGCCACACAGGTGGGGAGGAGGGAAATATGAGGCTTCCCCACAGACAGACAGGCCCAAAATACAGCAGGAAGCTAGAAACACTGAGGATGGGACTGAATGTAACACAACTTAATTGTATAGTCTGAGATGACAGTCTTTTTAGCCCACAGACACATTCAGCAGCTCCTCCACTGTGAGGAAATAATAAAAAAGGAGGAGAGAGGGAAATGACAGCGGCGGCTGAGTAAGTCTTAGCAGACATGCGTTTGTGGCAGGTGCAGCCTTGAAAACGCCCACACTGAGCACTAGATTCTCTCACAGGAGCAGTTGCTAGAAGACATGCGTTCATACAGACATACGTCAGACACCTGGAAAGACACAGTGTACTGCAAAGCATGCGTTGACTCCCCGTGGATTTAATCAGCGTGAGTTTCTGAAGTCTGATCAGTCGGTCTGAAGATATGGATAGCCACCTTTTATTGGTTTTTTTCATTTGCCCTAAAATATTTTCCCCTTGACAGATGCTTGTCTTGATGCAAAGGAGATGATTGTCGTGTACACATCAACATTTTACACCCATATTTAATTTGTGGTTTTAAAGAGTCATTATTGATACAGTGGCGATGACTGAGCCAATGGGCCCCGGGGCACTGAGGAGCAAAAGTTCTCTTACAAGGAGCGAGAAATGCATAACTAACAATAATGCAGCAGATGTTTTGTGTTTCTCTTGTAGTCATTTGCATTTCTTTGTAGTGTGTGTGTGTGTGTTTTAGTGTAGTACTTTTTGTATGTGTAGTCGTTTTGTGTCTCTTGATATTTTCCGTATGTCTGTATAAGTGTTTAGTGCCTACAGAGTCTGCGTCTTCAGTCCTTTGACTTTACTGTGATGACATGTTAACAGTCTGTGAAAATGGAGGCCCGCTCAGTAATCCGTCCATGTTGATACATTATCCAAGAGCAATGTGTGATACTGATGAAAGACGCTTGCATTTCGAGCTGTTTAATGTAGCTGTGCTCAAAATAAGAACCTTTGCTGACACAGAGGTGGATGTTAATATAAATAAAATGCTCACATGTATCACAGGCTTACCATTCTCTGCGTCTTGGCAGGAGGTCTGCGTATACTGTAGGAGTAGTAGTTGAGCATGGCGTACTCGATCATGGCAGCAAAGACGAACAGGAAGCAGACTGTCACAAACAGGTCCATGGCCGTCACGTAGGACACTCTGGGTAGAGAGTTTCTGGCGACCGTGCTCAGGGTGGTCATGGTCAGCACTGTGGTGATTCCTAGGAGGGTAATGCACAAATGAGGAAGGAGCAAGACTTTGAAAGGAAGAGAATTAGTCTTTGACCGCATGACGAGTTGCTGTTTAGTAGCAGAACGACCCACGCGCAAGTCAGCAATTATGTAACATGGGTGGACGTTTATTAATCAGTATTAATAATGTATATGGATTATTCTGGGTAGATGTCCCCATTCTTGCATCAATCCTGTCTGTTATTAGACACCCACATGGAACATCTGTTTGAGTGTTGTGCAAGAGTTGAAATGATCCAAAAACTTTTCATTTATTTTATTTTTTCTTTTCTATCTAAAATTTGAAAAAATTATGCATCACAAATCGATTTGCAGGTTAAGACTCTATCACATAGAGCAGCCACATCCGAATTACGAGGCAAATCCGGACCACCTCATGACTGAAACATGGCTCATCTGAAGTGGCTCTAAAAGCGCAGCCTCGCAAAATTGAGAGATGCAATTTCCATAAACCATATAACTTTTTTCAATTGAAAATAACTTTCAAGAAATACCATACAAATGAATACTATTTCACAAATGAAATAAAAGCTGTATTATACAGTGTAACTTTTTCCAGCACTAGTTAATGGAAATGTTCAAGGATAACTGCAGTAATTTTATAAAATGGCTTCAAAGCAACATTAGCACATTTATCAGTGCTGCAGACTTCTGATGTCCAGAAATTATTTCAAAGTCTTATGTATCATTATTATTTATTGAAGCCAATTTCTGCCATAAAAAAAAGAAATTTTAAAAATACTTATGCTAATTGATTTAGCATCTTAACATTTTTAGATCTTGAGTAATATTCTGACACTGTAAAATATCTCCACTGAAATTAGTGTTGGACTTGTCGATCCGTGTCATGCTGACAGTGACGTTTGTCCTGACTGTTGACTGTGGGGTTAAAGTTAACTCCACTTTAGTTTTAGCTCTTTAATGAAAAGCCACAGATTAGAAAACTTGCAGGAACCAGATGCCAGCCTGTTGCCAACTACTAGTATGCTAGTGAGTTAGTCCCAATGTAACGTATCTAACTTCTTTCTGAAACTGTGATAGAGGTTGTTATCAGTTCCAGTAATTACTTATCCCACTGGTAAATGAGTGTTCTAATTGGGGATAACCTTTAATTGTGTAATCGTTGTCCGTTTTGAGAAAATTATTCCCTGCGGTTTCTTAAAGGAGACGATTCAGATTGCTTTGTGAAATGAAATCAATTCTTTCAAATAGAGATGAACCGAGTGACATTAATGCCCATTGGGGGCATCGATATCCACCGCTGAGATAAACACTCTCTCTCTCTATTTAGTAAGCTCACCGTCTTTCTCCCTCCCTTTTTCTCTTTGTGCTGCATCTCACCCTTCCTCCCCTTCTCCGTCCCTTTCTCTCTCCCTCTCTCTTCTGTCTCTTTCATCCTCATCTCCTACATGTCTTTCATGGCAGTGTGCGCCACTGTTTTTGCCTGCGGTTTCCATAGAGACGACTCGCTCCCATCTATTTCAAGCTACCTCCTAGTGCTGGTCTAGACTCCTTTTTTTTTTCTCTACTCATTAGATTTAAGTGCCAAAGTAGGTAAATGAACAACTGTGCTTGTAATACCCTAAATCTAACTGTACCTGTTCAAATCCAGCGTACTGTAAACAGCGTGAACTCAGTGAAACACCAGTGCATCAAGCTTTTTTCTTTGTGTTAAAGCTGCCCATGGGCTGCTCACAGTTTGGACTGCTTTTTCAAATCAAGGTCACTAGTTTTCTTTGCATGGCATAATTCATTCTGTGGGAACTGTCACTACACGATGCCATGGCAACCAGGCAATTCCTGTCTGCGCAGGCGATCTGAACAACACCTAGTCTCACATGTACAGACCCAAAACCAAGTGCCGTCAGATAGAATCGAGAATTGCTCCAGTGCATATGCCTGTACAAGGCAAATGTGCTAGAAACATCCTCGCTGTGCTAGACAATCTGCACGCTGTGATCACAGCAACAAGAAAGAACACATTTTGTTTTTGTCTATTTACAAATCGAGATATAGAAAACACAGTAGGTAGAAGATGGAGTCATGTCCGTCTACTGGCGACAAGTAGTCACCACAATACTTTTACATGAGACGTCGACCTTTGTTCCACGTCTGTGAGGTAAACTGGGTGTAACAGACCACATCTTGTGTTCACGGACCGTCTATAAATAGTTCACAGGAGTACCAGGTCACAGGACTGCATGGATTTCACGATGACTGCAGAAGTAGTCTGTAGGGCCGCTCAGTGGTTCTGTTTTAGGTGAAAGCCACAGTTTTACATTACGTCTACTGTTTGTCAAATCTACAAAAGGACAAAGCATCTGGTGTTAGATTAAAGAAACCTTTTTTTTTAAATGAGCGTTTTCCGCAGGTTACCTGTCAGAGCTTTCTCTGTGTAAGATGTCCAGTGTGGATGTGATCTTTCTACCTAGTTAGAGCTGAAAATGAAATCAACATGAGCTTAATAAACTAGTTTGATCACAAATGAAACATTTACATATCTTTTTGGCAAAAATGTGACATATATAAATGAGCAGTTTGTCTTTTAGTTTTCTTATATCTCAAACAAAATCTATCAAAATCAATATGTCAGTCTGGGAAAATGCTGATTTAATTCAATTCAGCTTTATTTATATGGTGCCAAATCCCGACAAAATGTCAAGCCACTTTACAGTGTTTACGGTTTAAGACCTTACAAAAAATAACTGCACACATAATTAAAACCCAACAATCCCACTTGACCAAACGCTAGGCGACAGTAGAAAGGAGAAGAAGACTCAGTGGGCTTCTTTAAAAAAAACTATTAATGCATTATATAATAATATAATAGACGGTGTTCTGTAAAATACTGTTCTCTTGCAGTTGTCCGGCGCTGTCACAGAGTGAAGCATCATTCTCACTAACAAAAATCTTTGGCTCTGTACAGACACCACATACAGAGAGTACGTCCCCTTACTTACATACATTGTTTGTTAGCGACCGCTACAAAGACCTGTTGCTGGAGATGCTTGTCACTTTAGACAGTACGTGTGGTCAGTGCTGGTGAATATTGAGATGCTCCTTGATAAATTACGGTATCTGAACTTGTTGGTGTTAAACATCTGGTCACACAGCAGCATCCATATATGTGTACAGTAGTTAGAATGTAAGATGAGCAAAGTTAAGACTGGTCCATCACGTTGGCTGTGTGCAGTTGGTTTAAACTCAAGGAGTGGCTCAAAGCTTCGAGGGCTTAAATCAAATTATTAGTAGATGACTTCTCTTCCTGAGCAGGTGACAGCCTGTGGAAACTGGCTTCAGTTAGATGGTGATTATTAGAGGTTTAGAACAGCAGTTTTTGGTGTGGCAGGCTGCCACTTTGAATTGTTCTGAACCAGAAGAAACACTATTCCATTTCCATTAATGCTACTGTGATTGGTGCAGAGGTACAGAGTGGATTGGGATTAGGTTTACAGGGCAAGAGAGGAGTGAGAATTAAAGCAGACTCTTTTTTCTGGAGCGCCAACTAGCAGCGTGACAGTTGTGAGTAAAGACTATGCAAGTTTACCTGTGCTATGCCTTTGTTTTCTCAACACCGACATGCTACTGTCTGGTTTCCTGTGGGATTTTCAGCTACAGTCCACAACACACACTTCACTGATCTGCTCCACAATCCACTACTAGAACTCTAGGACACCTGCATCCACTATCAGCTCTAACTGGAAAGTCCCACTCACACAGCTCGTTCCATCATGGACACTGTATGCTGGCTAAACATAGACCTCAACACTTGTCCTTCAGTCTTACAGACACTGAACCCTTTGTGTCAGCATGTGTACAAGCACAATGTAACTTATGTGAAGTACAAATTGGATGCTACTAACACAGTAATGACTTTCATCTCTGTCCTCCACAGGAGACATCTTCTGGATACACAAGTGCCAAGATCTCATCAACAAGATCTCAGAATAACAGACTGATCATCAAGTAAACATGAGCCTGCTCATTTTCCTATTACCTCTGCTTAGATATCTGCCTTTTACTTGGACCAGGTGCTTTAAGCCAATCGAAAGGAGGGGGATGAGGTCTTATTGGTTTGGTTTGAGAGATTCTGATTGTCTGACAACACCTGATCCCAGTAATCAGCAGGCAGTGGTAACTGAAGAAGAAGCAGGCCTAGCCAATCAGAGTTACTCACCCCTGTTTAAAACCAACACATAGGATATGTCACCACTTTCAATGTGGACCATGGAACAAATGTTTGCAAGATTATACCAGCCAAAGCTAAACCCATTCATATCTTTGAGCTCTACACACCATGTCTCTGTGTCTGTCTCTGTTTTCTGCACTCTAGTGTCAGCAAAACATAGGCTGCCTAAAAAATGACAGAAACACTAAATCAGCACATTATAACACACAAGTCACACAACATTCATCCTTTTCTGAGGTTTAGGTGAATGTGAATCAGTTTCACCTGCTTTGGGAACAATGACAGTGACAAAAGCAATATAAACCCTAAACCAGAATGGATGATGGCCACAGGCAAAAGCTCTCTCCTTCTCCTTCCCCCTCCTGACTGATTCCTCCATAGACAGAACCTACACCACTATCAGTTGCACCAACAGTCCATGGATGTGTCGCTCCAAGGTGACACATCCACTTAACAGGTTTGCTCTGTCTTCTATGCAGGACACAGCAAGAGACAGGACAGGCCATACATAGCAGCACCCAAGGCAGTGATCTGGATACACCAAGCTTAGCCGAAGAAACTCCTGAGCTATTACCAGACCAATAACAATACTAAATGACAGTCGAGAGAGGAAGCAATCCATCCTAATATCAACAAAACCTCATATGTAGGTCCTACAAAAACTCCACATTAACCAACAAGACCACATTCCCCTGCTGTGACACGCTTGCTCGACAACTACCTCCAGTGGCCACATGTTAGAAACCTACAGCTGCGTCACAAACATCCTGCTGTGTTGCTGGGAACCAGCATCTATTGACTAATGGCTCAAATTTGAGGGTTAATCACATATCAGCTGCTACTGCCAGTGAAAAAACATTGACAACTTTAATTACCCATGAAAAAAGCTAAAAAACACTCCTGTTTGCAGCACAGAAAAAAAAAGTACAATGGTGCCCTCTCATTACTGAAGGGTTTACTGGTTTTTGATGTACTGTTACAAACAATATGATGATACATGTACAATTACGAACTTGTTCAACACTTACCTTGAATCCCACCTTAAACAGGACACCATCAGCATCGTATACATCATCATCATCATCATCCATGGGAAAGCAAATTAACTAATGGCAGGCATGCAGTGGAGGAAGAAAATAATTCAAAACAACTGTCAACTGATGCAAAGAAAAATAAAAATATAAATAACAACAAGGAAGAATGACAAAACAAGATGGTCTAATGAAGAGACACTTTAAAGAGGCTGTAAATGTTAATGTGCAGACAGACGCAGCAGCTTTTTCTTTATTTGTTGTCACCTCTCACTCCACTACAACATTGAACGATGAATGACTGCTCTTGGCTGTAATAACAATAGCGGAAAAGAGTTTGTATAATTACCATATCACCGTTAAGAGATTACGTAACACTAAATCAACTGGTGTCAAAAGGTTTGAAATCCTGGCACAGATTTTCATGTTTGTCATATTAGTCTTGCGTGGCTTAAATGAGCGGCGACGGGAAACGTTTTGAAAGGTTTCTCTTTACTCCAGTTAAACCTCAAGTGACACAAATTAGACATCGAAGTGCAAGAAAGGTGTTTATCTGCTAATTGTGTACAATACCTAAGGCCGTCCTTGCAGGCGTAGCGTCGCTCTTGATCCAGAAGGAGACCCAAGAGAGGACCACGGTCAGGATACAGGGGATGTACGTCTGGATGGTGAAGTAGCCCATTCTTCTGCTGAGGTCAAAGTACACTGTCATCAACACGTAGTCGCCTGTTGATGAAAATAAAGAAATGCGAGAGACATGAGTCGCAATTAGAAATGGCAAAAATCACACTCCTCCTGAGATCTAATTTATCAAATGTGAACAGGCACATAGTATTTATCTAACCCTCACGCTGCACCATATCGCCAAATCCTAACCATCTACGTCTTAGGGTTAATCTGCTACTGTTAACTGCCAATGGTCGTTGAGGTCTGCAAACAGATGCTCTCGATTCTGGTTGTGGTACGATTTGTGTTCTAGACCAAGAGGAAATACAGCAGCCTTTTACTTGTTGCTGTCTAAGGCAAAAAAAAATTAACTGTAAGTCTCCACTCTCCAAAGTCTCCCTTTTTCAGCCGTGGAACCGAGGGTGGCCAACGAAGGTCTCCGGGTGAACGCGGGTCACAGGGTCAAAACTGATCATATTCTGTTTTACTTTTTGCAACTAGCTGTAACTTCACTGTGACGTCAGCGTGGTTTTCTAACAAGATCGACGAGATCTAAAGCCCTTCCGTAACTTTAATTAAGACCCTTTTTGTGCAGTGAAAAGCTGATAAAATTCACTGAAAGTTATTATTATTGGTCATATAGGGTGTCAGACCGTCCCTTCTATGATAGTTTGGAATTGGGTCTGTAATTGCGTGAAGCAAGATAATCTGGATCAAACAGGGTGGGAGACAGACAGCTGAGAAAAAGGCAAGGACAGAAGGAGACAGGAAAGAGGAGATAACTGGAAAAAGAGAGATTAATAAGATTTACAGAGAGCAGAGGGCAGACAGAGAAAAACCCCAGGAGCACATAAAATAGAGGAAAAACTTTTCCCAACTTGAACCAAAATTCAATGGCACCGTTAGTGTGAGGGGAAGAGAAACGAGGAGGGTGATGGACGTTATTCTGCGGGGTCCTCGATGGACCTGCTACAGAAGGGGGGGGGGGGGGGGATTTTTTTGCTCGTTGTTAATTAACAGAAGAAAAGGACATACTGAGCTCCGGGTGCTTTTTTTGACTGTGCCTCCAGTAAAACCCTTTGTTGTTAAATAAACCTCAGACTTCACTACATTACAAACTGCAGTCTCAGTGCACCACCTTCTTAATGCAATGTTAAAAACAATTTTGTGTAACATACAAAATATATATTTCTTATATATGGAAAGAGATTTGTTTGGAGAGATATTATTAAGATGATCAGCATTTCCCAAGTTGTTTACGCCTTTATTACCTGTAAAAATCCTTTTTAAAAAAAAAACATTTCCACATTTTCTGAATTTCAACATAATAACTTAAATAAACATCACTAGATTGAAGATTAAGTTGTTTTTACTTGATGTTAAATGTAAATCTCTTCTCACTGACTGATAACCTGTACACGTACATACATTTCATCTTTATGCTAATAATAAATTATTGTAAAAAAGAAAACAATGTGTCAGAGTTTCCCATAGAGGCTCTGATATCGTTTCAATCCATCAAATGTTTCTTCCCAGAGTAACAATTGATTAATGAAGCTAATAGTATAAAACTCCTAGTTCAGCTTTTTGAGGGTCCTGGGTGCTAATGGTCTCCTCACCTCTGTTAGGGATAATTCACTGAGGTTGACCAGTGGTCTAGTGGTGCCTCGGTTGGTATATGAGGCATCGAAGACGACTAAGAAATGTTTCAGACCATCTTTCTACTTTTACAAGTCTGCTTCTCTGGTCGTGTTAAATTAAAACCCCACCGTTCGCTTGGAAACTACAGGCCGACTCTGAAGGACTCAATGAAGGTCGATTCTCATTAACCTGCAGTTTAGTCTGATGAGACTGTGTTATTTTTTCTACCACCCGCCTCGTCCAACACTGAGTGAATCATGAACACAGCAGGCCCAAAGCGCATTCTCAAGTCATGGAAAACCTCGCTGCAGCTCCATAACATACAGACTCGGACATTGGACAAAAGACTGAAGAGGAATCTATGTGAAATTAGTTATGGGTTGTTCAATGCAAAGTTTCAAATTCATTGGCGATAATGCAACACAGAAGCCGAATGAAGCTGAATAAAGAATTTTACAAAATAAATTATTAACCGTTACTGAAACTCCGCCGGTGGACCCTTACCTACTGTACCAAACTGCCCAGAAAGAGCCTGACAGCTGGGAAAGCACTCAACTGCAGAGCCACAAAATATGCCAGCAGGTTCAGGTAAACGTTACAAGTGGGTATCAGAGACGTTAAAAAACCTCCCGTAGTTCTTCGTGCTGAGGTTGAAGAGACTTTATCTAAAATCTGTTTGCACCTTCCTGCCACAACAGATCAATACTGACATCCTGCCTCAAACAGGACAGTACACCCTAAAAGAAAGTGAAGACAGGGTATGTTTCCTTAATGCAGAGCTTAACTGCTTAACATCTCTGAACAGAGACATGTTGTAAAATAAGCTGCTGGATAATATAGGACATAAAATCCTGGTAAACTCTGACTGTGTGTATTTTAGTTTCAATATTAATGTTAGAATCATAGTAGAATTAAATTGGAACTGCTGTGAAAGTTAATGTGCATGTAATATGTTGCTGATGAGGTGACGCCAACTACAACTAAATTATGAAATTCAATTCAAGTATCACTACTTTATTATGCTAATTACAAAAAAAACTTTACAGATTCTGAACTATTTCAGGTATATTTCTGATGTTTTTTTTGCTGCCCACACTTGTTCAACAAATACATCTTAAAAAATGACTCCAGTAGAAAAAGGACATGACAGTTAAAGTAAGATGCACTGAGTGAAAGTGGAAAAACATTAGAAAGATTAGATAAGATGTGTAGTCATTTTAATCAACAAGAGCGCCCCATTTGTCAGTTATGTAAATGCCGAAAAGAAAAAAGCTTAGAGACCAAAAAGGGAATTTTATAACTATGGCCCATTAACGAGGGATGCGTGCAATCAGAGCTTGTACTAAAAATAATTAACTGAATGTATATTACAAAGACTACTGCAAATTATCTGGGTAATTTTCTCCACAGCTACTTTACAACAAAGAAAATCTTAATCACAACACAGCAGACACAATATAAAGACAGTGTAATTTGCTGTGTCACCAGAATAAAACTGTCTTGTTTTATTTTATGTAAGCATTTACGCCTGAGATAGCCTGTGTCCTGTTAAAGAAAGCCGTTAGTTAACGTTAGTTACAAAAACTAAAACCAACTTTATATACCAGCGGGGGTAAATAAAAGAACAGTTTATTGCCTCAATTATTCTCCACTTCCTCTCTCAGTACAACACCACACAGTGGAAGCAGACCAAACTAGACACGGTTCACACTCCTGTTGACAGAATATTTAATTTGACAGTTTTGCACCGTAGATGAGGGTCATTCTGTTAAATTACTTTGCAGATGTTGTACGACGACACTGTTTAATGTACATTAATGGCTGTACGGAGGCTGTGAAAATGTACATTCACAGATAGGCTTTCCAAACGTGGTGACTTCTGTGCTCTAACTGTGCACTGTAGCAAACAACCTGTCTGTTTACACACACCTGCAGAATAACTATTAGTCCGAGTTGCCTGCTCTACACTTGTCCACGCACTCTGGCATGTCATACAATCAGGCCTACTTCATGTTGTGGAAGCAGCAGGAAAAATTCTTTGTGAAAACAGTTCTGTTAGTGAGCTTGAGACAGCTGGGCTGAAATGCTGTGGCTACCTCCTCGTTCACTAAACTGATATAGTCACGATGATGTCAACAAAACAGGTAACAGGTAATTCTTTATAGAGGATTTGTGTAAACTAACAAAAATTACACATGGGAGGGTTGCACACAATTAAGTTAACGGATGCTTAAGACCTCGTCCGTCCTCGTCTGCTGTTCATAATTAGGTTAAATTTGACACGTTTGTTTATTGATTTTGACCTTTAGTTATTCAGGAAGTTGTGCTAAGACCAACATAGTACAGGGTTTTACTTGCTGTACTTGTGAACAGGTCAATGGTGAACATGTTAAGAAGGAGGATGTAGTTATAACTTCAATGTAATCGCAGTAAAGGACATAATGGAGGCTTTTGGAGAATTTGCGATGGGACTGTAGATCAAAGCACTGAAGTGTTTGGGATTCCTTGGTGGGGCCTTTTGAAGAGGACGCAGCTGAATTGATAACGACAGCGGATTTGCGGTGGGGTTCCCTGGTGGAGCCGTGGCCGGGGATCTGTCCGCACTCTCCTCATTAAAACAGCCCCGTACGTCGTGTGTTTATCGGGAATGAAGGATAAAGCTGAGAGAGGGAGGCAGCGGGAGAGGGTGACATTAGAGACAGAAAGAAGCGAGAGAGAAACGCAGCGCAAGTTTGTCGTGATGTAAATTAATGATAGGTATTTTTAGCTGGGGATCTAATCATTGTGCGTGTGGAGATGGAGCTCCAGCAAGCGAAACGTGAAAAAGAAACGAGGTAATAAATGAGAAAACTGCTAATTTTCCTGAACAGCGTGAGGTAGATGTGTAGTTTTGCCGATGCTTTTGGGCATCTCAGCAGAAAATTAGTTTGACTGTGTTTTGACGATACAGTGGGAGTCCAGGAATACATATAATTTATAAGGCTGTCGATGTGTCTTGGGAAAAGAGTTCTCATCACACACAACAGCAAAGATGTGGTGGCAGCTTCTCATTAGAGAGAAGAGGTTGATCAGATTCCCAATGTGTGTGATAATAAAACAAACTAAAGGACATTTTCTCTGAATTTCTATATATCTTTGGTTAAAAATAGGAATATACCTAACATTTGATTTAGCTAAGTCATGTACTGAGACATTTTTCTAAACAAAATGAAGCTGTATACCTAATTTTCTCTGAGCGCCTTAATAATTAGATGCCACTCCCTGTTATCCCTCTCCTAATCATGCCAAGTACCCCTGTTCTTTGAATATTCATGAACGGAGGTTCAGCTCTTAGAAAGCTGAATCAGGTCACATTATGCAGACTCGAGCACGTCTCTCCAAAGACAAAACACCGTATGGCACAAACTATATGTGACTCGTAAACGAGGTTAAGAGGGGTTAACAGTCTTCATATCGCTCGGCCTTCCTTATTTGTAATGCTCCGGTAACTTAAGATTTTAAAATCTGTTTTCATCTGCACAGGTCATGTGAAAGCATTAAAATGTATTAGGAAGTTGTCCACCTCGTGCCAGTCGTGAGTATAATTACTGGCACCTGTTGAAGCGACAGTGTTTCTTCAGCTGCCTTTCAAACAACAAACTTAAATTAAATTATCAGCGAACACAAATCCTAATAACCACACTGAAAGCAAGAGAAGAGAAAAGGATTGAATAATTAAACTTCCTTTTTAATCTTTAATCTTGGTGATTAATGTCTGTGGAAAAACCTATTTGCCCTTACGCCTGAGGGGAATACTTATGAGCTTTGAGCTTGTAGTTGCATGATTACATTTATGGGCATGGTGCTAACGTTAACCCGTGCGAACCTCGGGGCACCGAGGTAGTCGGATGGCTTGAGAGGCTGAACAGCTCCTGAGCAAGACTTTAAATTTCTGCATGTTATGGCAGCTAGTCTACATCTAAAAGTGACCTCTGACCTCCACTTGTAAGTGAAAAAGAGTTTCCCTGCATGACTTGCTAAAGTTCTATATCCTTACTAGTCATAATGACACTAAATGAAACCTTTGGGCCTCGATTACCAGCGTTCTTAAACTCTCTCACCTGCTGTTGTAGTGAGCACGTCTGTGGTGTTTCTGAGCCCCATGAAGTCAAACTGGTAAAGCCTCCAGTATTTCTGGTCTGAAGTCTCCACCGATTTTCGTCTCCACTTGTACACAATCTCGTCTTGGGGGTATCCATCTAAAAGCCATACAAAAATAAATAAAAAGTTCATTAGGTGTGATAAAGAGAGGGAGTGCACAAGAAAAATAGAGATAAAAGTTGAAAGCAAAGGATCCAAGCAAGATTAATGCAGTAATGCAGTTTTAGCGTATGAATGATTTATACCTGATTTATGCATGATTTATACAAATTTATACAGTAAGTTTCACAGGCAATTCAGTGGACTGCAGATCAACTGAGCAGTTACCGTTAACTTGTTTGCTTTGACTGAGCTAATGTACAACCACTGTGAACAAACATCCACTCCACCGTATAATTCAGTGTAGCGTTCAGTGCAATCATTTCACCTGCTTCTCTGAGTGAAGGATGCTCTTGAGACCAATTGAGAAATCAAAATTAAGTGTCTTGACTTTTTAATATAAATGGACATTTTTGCAGGGTAAGATTACAGGTTATGCATCTACCATAAACGACGTGCGAAGGTACGTCTCCTTGGAGAAGCCATGTGACGCTCAAAATGAGAATAACCTGCTCACATTTCATACTGCTGGAGCCACTTTGTGGACACGTTCAACATTAAACCCGCAGTATTTCACATGTGGATTCTTTCTACTGTGTAGTAGGTTGGATTTCATTCAAAAGCTAATACATCAACAACACAGTGTCTGTGTAAAAATAAAGCTCAGACAGTAAAGTTGAAGTCATTTTACCTAGAGAAATGAGTGATGGTAATAATGAGTGTCATGCCTTGTTGTGCCCCGTAGTGGAAACCAGACTAATTATGTAAATGCTCCCATTTAGAGGATAGCCATCAATAACGAGAGCAATCAACATGATGCAAGAGAGGTGTCTTGTTTTTTTTAACTCTAATACAGGCGGCAAACATTATTGCCATAATATTTCTCTTGGTGTGTTTGTACAATTATCTTTACTGCAAACAGTATTACTGCTGTGTGAACAGTGTATCTTCATAGCTACAAATTGTTTGTCAGATTTCATACCTCTTAAAGTCCCCTGAAGTGACATGTTCATTCACAGTGTTATAAATTACAATCAGCCGCGGCCTTGGTTTTAATATTCTCCCTGTCTGTCCTCCAAGCGAAGAAGACACGGGGACAGTTTTATGTTAATTTCTGTTAGTAAATATCAGCTGTATGTAAAGGATTTAAGATCAAACTGGAGTTTGGATTCAGCAGCATAAATTCAATCCTCTTCTGTGGTTTACCCAACTCTTTGAACATCATTTAATCATAAATATACAACACTGCTTATCTACATATAGTAAGACTCTTTCTGATTAAAACGAGTTGTCACCTTCGTCTAAACATACAGTGTAGTACAATGTGCTTAGTCATGATAACTTATCACAGAAGAAAGGAAAAGAAAACCGTAAGCACATTTTTTTCCACCTTTTGCAGAGCATGCAGTAGCTGTCTCTGTCACGTGACCATACCTGTGTGGAAGGTCAGTAACGATTTAGCTGCTTTGCAAGCACTCAGGATTATTTCCCTTGTTCTTCACGGCGACACTCAAAAGTTTAACCCGTTTTTCGATGAGGTATTCAAAATGAAAAAAAGGAAGTTGTGCAGAGCAGAGTGAAAACTTCGGATGATTGTATGTTCGTGAACTCCTGTCGAAGGGTTTCAAATAACGTAACAAGTCCTGAGGGACTCGCGATGGAGGTCTTCTGCTCTTTAGAGCAGGAGTGAATGAAAACTGCTGATTACATCTTTAAATGTATGATTCAGAGCAGAGACGAGGTTAATGCTGCATTTTTTTTTTTGTGATTACTTTGCAAAGCTTGTAACTTAGCCAGTGTTTAAATAATAGCTGGTCAATAATAGTATCAGATGTGATGTACTCAGAATAACATGAATTTTGATGGTTCTCTACTAAACTATCATTCACATTTCTACTATTATAATACATCTAATGTCCTGTTGATAGCTGTTATTCTAATTGTTCTTTATGTTATCTATTGCCCTGGTTAATGGCTGCCTTTAACTAAGCCCTAAATATCACTCATCAGCACTCAAAAAGTCATAAGTGGAGAGATTTTTTCATAAATCACTGTTCATGTGTTATTTTGAGTGTCTACACACACACTTATTGTGCATGGATTTGGTGTCAGATGAGACACTCTCAATGACCAGCTGGAGCAAATTCAGTTGAGCAGTCGCCCTCTCAACTCAAATCAACAAATTAACTATTTGAGAGAGAAATTACTGATGGGACTACAAGAGACCTGAACGTTTTTAATATTGTATTAGATGCATTCTCTCTAAAAATGGAGGTTTGATGAATAAGCTGCTGCTTTCTGCTTTAGTACCACCACCTCCCTGAAGAGCCACCACTAAGATATAGTAGCATATAGCATGAAGCACTGCCTTCCCTAAGTACAAGAGACACGCAGTTATTTGTTAATATACAGTATATATTTCTTAACATTAAATTGCTCACAATAATTTTGAGTTTGTAAGACTGTTATTATGAGAAATTGATTCATAATGGAGACCCCTATTTCCTGTTCTGTAGCTGTCAGCTGTTTGACAAAAAAGGGAAATGTCCTGAAAATGTCACATCTTGCCATTTTTTCCAAACGGCCAATTACTGACTGGACTTCAATCATGGCCACTTGCGACACACGTAGTCTATCATTGCTCATACATAATGGTATGTGCAGTAGAAATGTAAATATCCTCCCAATATAGCACCTCAGAGGGTGTTCTTTTACAAGTGATTGTGGCTATGACTGTGCGGTGAACAATGCATGAGTCCATGCACTTGCAATCACAGTTAAAGCTTTTATACGAGCTGAAAAGTTTTCTTTTTCTAAAAGTGAATATGCAGTAGCTTTAAAACTCACAAGAATCGAGCTACTGTATGAATTTAAAACATGTTTGCGAAGTCAGATTGCTCGTATAACGCCATATGAATACATCTCCTTTCAGAAAATATTCAGAATTATTGGCAAGGTCATCGTGGCATTTATAATGTTCAGTCTCAATAAATGAAATTGATTGCAGCTCATAAAAGGGGGGACTTCTGCCACATAATTAGCAAACCTTACATCTTGAGCATTAGGCTTCTACATCATAAAACTTTAACAGACATGCACCTCGAGTGGTAGGATAGAGATAAAAAGATCGCAGTATAAGAAAGAATTATGTGTTTGGGCACCGATCTGCCGATCACATATCATCCAGGTGGACAATGACAATAAAAGAGACTATAAGTCACCTCTGCTCTGCTTCTCTTCTGCTCTACAGCAGTTCTCCATCTCTCAAACCATCTGCCGTGAAATGTGTGATTTGTAGGCTGGCAACATGCTTATGCAGAACAGATGGAGACGACCTGAGTGAAACACTTGCTGCTCAGTTAGTTTATGCTCTATTCCTTTGGCATCTAATAGAGCCTGATACATTACAATGTGAAGACTGATGGAAATGGTTTCTTCTAAAGGATGAATATCTTAACAGAGTCGCATGAAAATCTGGAGAGCAGCTTGACATTTTCCAAAACAGTTGACTCATACACTTTAAAAACAACTTAGATTCTTTGGCATAAATGACATGTTAGTCCCTAGACAGCTCAATTATGTGCAATTAGAGTAAAAAGTGAAAACTGAAATTGTGCGAACAAATCAAACCCATATCTTCAAGCCATTATATCAGTGCTGATAACTCTGAGTATTAATTTATGTTTTATGGTTTTATTAACGTGTGTTATTATGTCCGAAAATGCTGGAAAAACAAATTCCACAGTGGTGGTTAGGTTTAGGTTTATTAAATAAACTAAAGTAAGCATAAGTAAGTAACCTAATTATTACCATACTGTAAAGTCAGTGCCTTAAGTTGGCTAAATGGACAATGGGTTGTTTATGTAGCACATGAAATCAAAGTGTTTAGAAAAGATGCAAGAATATATTTCATCGTGATCAAATTCTTTTTTCTCCCTTTCTCATCAGTCATATACAGGTATAGGTAAAGAAAATCAACAGCAGTAAAAACTCTAAGCTGAATAAATTGAAAGACTAAACATAATAAAATAAATAAATAAAATGTAATGGCCTAAGTACAAATGTTGTTACTTTGAAATTTTGAGGTTTATCAACTCTGTTATCCAAAAAACAGAGACTTACTAATATCTAAGCTTGCATTTGTAATCAATACTAATAAATAATCAAATTTTAGCTGAGAGGCCAAATCTAAAAAACAATAAAATCATACTTATACTTCTTTAAAATTATTCTTATTCTTCAATTAGGTGTTATTGAAGAAACTTGCTGCTCATTTATTGCAGCCAAAGACAGAAAAAAAATGTCAATTGACAAGGTCGTGGACTGAGACAGTAGAAAAATAGTTATTACTGCTACTCTTTTTGCTGAGAGCAGAGACAAAATGGAAGTCCATTTGGGGTCAATAACGCTTTCACTGCAGTATTGTAACATTCAGTGTCATCATACTGTGAACAAATTGTATATATGCTTGAAGATAGTCAATTGATTATCCGAACTCAATGCTGAAGAGGTTTAATAATGGTCGATGACACATACTGCCATCTGTAGCGGCATCAGGTAATGATTATTAGCAAAATTAAATCATATCTACAGTGGAAAATGTATGGTCCAATAAAATGACCTCACATACAAATGTGATTTTGGTGCTTTTTAGATGGTGGCTAAGTTAATAACGCACTGGTTAATGGAACAATAAGAGCCTCAATGACTCTGTTTGTGCTGGAAAAAAGCCATTAGTAGTGCAGTGGGTTTGTTTTTTTATGTCCACTTCCATTTGTGACTTTCTCATCCTCTAATAAACAATACAGCATACTGGAAAATACACTTATTCACTGTTTTCAATTAAATTATCATTTAATAATAAAATCAGTAAATCTTTAAATGTAATTCAGACTTTGATAACGTCAACATACAGTCCACTCTAAAAATATTTGAACAACGAGGCCAATTCATTCATACTTTGAGTCATTGCCTCGATGAAGACCCAGCGGTGACTTTAAGTTGAACTGACAGCAGATTGCTTTACATTATCCAGATTTGTGTTTATCCTTATTTACTAAAGCACCAGAGCAGCTCCAGTCCAGCCCAGTCCTGACTGGAGCCACCACTATATACATTAGTTGTGTGAGCTGTTAGATTATCTGTTAACAGAAATAATCCAAAGACTTCATATCAGAAACACATCACTGGCTTTAAATGTCAACTTTAAACTTTTTACTAGTTGGCTTGATATGTCCCGTATATGTATCTGCCGAGATATGCTACTTCTATTTTGTGTTCATGAGTCTATGCATGAGTATGTTCGTATACTATCTGTGTGTGTACATGTGTGCTCGCTGCCAATGCTCACAGCTGGAGAAGACGAGAGGACATGAGTGTTCGTCCATTGGGAAATTATGGAGTTGCAGCTGGCACTCTGCGTTGATGGTCATTCTGGAGAGGGAGAGAAATGCAGACGCAACATCAGAAACACCGATACAAAGACATACAAGGCTGTAAAAATGCTTCGGGTCCTTAATTTCATACAGTGTGAATACACAGTATTCATCATCGCTTATATCACACGATGCACTTTTTGCGCTACAGTATATGACACATTGGCTTCAAACCAGATGGTGCGGGATCACACTCGGTTGCCTTGTTGATGTGTGAAATCCCTCAAAATGGCAGGGCTGTTTAATCATTGGTGTTAGATGTGCTTTATGTGAAGACGGCATTAACTTATAGGTCAGAGCACAACGGCGTGTGAGCTTCTAAAAACGGTAATACTTAGACACGATGGACTGGACAAGTCATGAGTGACAACAAAGACACAGGATTAGTTTTACATTCAAAAAATAAAACAGAATCTGACTCTGATTTATATTCTCTGCATGTTTTTGCAATATATCATCCTAAAATTAATTTTCAGTGGGTGCGATAATGGCTGTAAAAATGAGACCATCATAAAAATGGGTTGTTGTGTCTTTGTCCTCCATGTAATTTCTCATTAATTGACTTCGAGCACCAAAGCAGAGCCTCAATCAAAGCAGGAAAAAGGGCTGCCTCGCTTGTCCTGTTTGTAGTGCAGATTATGTACAGTCCCAATTTGCATATATGGAACACACTTGCTTCCATTGTTTTTGGGAGACAGGACGTCCAAATTTAAGCCAGAGTGAGAGGCTGACAAGAAGACAGCAAATATCAACACCTTTAAGACCTAATATCCTTTAAATCAAACAATAATTTTTAGATTTATCCCATTAGCAGACACAAAATTACCTATTTGAACCTAAACATTCTGGGGACATCACTGCTTGTAAATAGGGATTTCTAGAGAGGATACTTTTTCCATTTGACATCAGACATTGCATCTTCTGTGAGATGTAGAGGTCGTTGGAAATAATTTCTCTATTAACATTCACAAACAGCTGTTTTAGCTGCTAACGCTTTGAAATGAAAGAAAATTGCTAGAAAAGTTGCCATGGTTGCAGAAGCCTGCTAACAGATACAAATTTGACAGATCTGTTATACAGATTATTTATTCAATGAAATAAAATACTGGAGTCTGTGTCACACTGTCAGATTCTAATTAATGTGAAGTGTTTTATATGCCATAATAAAGAAACTAGATTGAGGTCATATAAACAAAAATATTCACATGCTAAGTTTCAAGAGAACTCTGTATAAAATTGTTACACTTACAGCAAAGATTAACTAAGCTGCATGAATGATTTCTTTAACCACTTGGAAAAGTGGAGCCTTGACATCACTTATCCCTTACAGTTTCACTTATACAGCTGCATGTCAAACATGCTAGCATACAGTTGCCTATTTACATGATTTGCATGATTCTGGCCATCTGATGTCCAGTGTTATCTCTCATTCAAATTTTTTTTTTACGCTAATTTCTTACAAAAACATTTTGCTGTTAAATAATCCATTGTGCTGACTTGCTAACTAGTGAAAACTGTCCACCATTTACTGGAAAAAGCTGATTCTGTTTCAGCACTTGATTGCCGGCCAGTGCTATTACAGTAACAACAAGGTCTGGAAAAAGTATCCTCTCTAGAAAACCCTATTTATAAGCTGTGTCTGGGGCCTGCAAACCAAATCTGCTGTATTCACACTAAAGAAAACACAGTAGAACTGAGAAAACTAGGTAATAATTCTCTGTGAGTTTGTCACTATAATTGACCCCTTTTACATTAAATATAATCATTACGCCCATTGTTAAACTACAAATATTGATCAGCGCAGCTCTGAGCTTGGTGTTCATTTGTGTGTTGAACCACTGAACCTCTGGTGCAATAAAGCATTGTAAGCACTTTTATTTCCTCTAAAGTATCCCTAATCGTTCCTTTATAATTGTGAGTTATATTTAGTTATTAGTATTATAACACTAACACTTATTCTTTTTCCTATTTTGTTTATTTAGAAACAGAACCTGGCTGTCTGAAAACCACATCATTCTCTTTTCAATGTCTGCACAGACTTTGAAACATCACAATTTAGAGTATTAACTGAAATTTGCCTATTAAGACAAAAACTGTAGAATGAAGTCTCAAAGAACCTCACAGTAATTTGAGTATTTTTTTATTTTATTTAGTCGTCTCTTCACGACAGAATCTGAAATATCGCACTGTTGCTAGAGCTGTCTATCCTCCAATGGCTAAAAACAAACACTAATGGTGGTTTTTGTTGTTTGGCAAAGGTCTAGTTTGAAATCCTGGATTCCCAGGTGAAATTGGATCCACGAGACAGAAAAAGCTCATGTCAGAGCTTGAGGGTTCATAAACCCAGATGTCACTCAAATTTAAAAAGAATCTAGCCGCTCAAATGCTGACAGTTTTTTTTTTTCTTTTTGTAGACACCAACACAGAGAGTGTTATTTTGTCACAGGGCCATGTGCACACACATTCCCACAACCTCTCCCTGTGTCATTTCTCTACCACTGAGACAGTGTCAGAAATAAGAGAACAAAATGAGGAGAAAACACATGACATGTTGACATGGTGGAAGAGAAGTTCTTATCCTTCTGTGCTAGAAGTTAAGAAAGATTTTGATCCATAAGATCCAATAATATACACAAACACACACACATATACATATATATATATACACAGATATATATGTATATGCGCTGGACCGAACCAGATCTGCATGTAGCCTTGGAAAACTAACACGGATTGCATTTATATACTGAAAATGCACAAGTGGAAATAAAAAGTGTATTAAATTGTACCAGAATTTATTTAGTTGCTAATATAAATAAGGTGGATAAAACAAAAGATGTGCATCAGTATAATGAAACATACAGTATCGCAAACTAAGATCAGCACCTAAATCAAGAGACAATTCAATCCAAGACTGGTGTATCAGACAGATTTAAGTTTAGCTAGGTGTACTAAATCACGACTGAGTGTATTTGTTTACACATTTTTACAGAATGCTGTAATGGACTGAATTTATTTCACAGTGCATCATTTCCAGACTGCTAACAATGGTCAACAAACATTCAGAAACTATGCATGGTGTAACAGACGCCCTGTCTAAAGCTTAACATCTTTACAATACTGAGTATCTGTATGTGTGTTAATAGAAAAGAAATTGGATTTTTAATTAAAATTGTCCTACTGTAATTACTCCATTTAGTTGCTTTTACAGCTACATACCATTTTACCATATTGTGCTGTGTGCTTTCATGTGTTCTGGAGGTTTGTACCTCAGCGTGTAAAGTATTTTGCCATTGTTCCAGATTCGGAGCAGCTGATTGGGCGTTGTGATCCAGTGAGAGTCGGCAGTCTTGGAATTCCTAAAGATGGTGTCGGGCAGCCAGATCAAGCCGACCATATTGCTGTTTGGATAAGAGACAAAGAGAGAGGGGGATGCAGGATGTGAGAGATGACTGCTGCAGAATTACTCAAGATTTCGCTGGAATGCACGAAGCAGCTCCACTTCCAAATAAGAGGATAATAAAATACCCCGGCAGAAAACAAAGCACATCAATCAATTTGTTCCATTAATTATAGGCCTCTTCCTGAGAGAGAGAGACTAATATTGTTCTCAAATGAGATATTCACAGTAGGAAAATGTTGAAACACAATAGCTGCTGTAGAAAGAAAGACACTTACACAGTGTCTTGGAGTTAAACTTCATTTAAAAAACAACGTTAAGTAGAAAATTATGTTGTTATCAATATGTGGCTATATAATGAAAAATCAGTTAACAGTGACAAAGTGTGGAATTTGAATTGAAATTATCAGTATTTGTGCAGTTTATACTCGGTAAATGTAGAATACCTGTTGAGTGTTAGAATCCTCATGCTGCTGCTGTTATACCTCAGACGGGTGTCCACCCAAGTCTGGGCAAAGATAATATCGATCTGGTACTCCTGGGGAGAGAAAAGTAGAGTCAATACACTGATCTGGCAACCCTTTTAGAGTAGTATAGAGAAAGAAAGGAGACGTGCTGGATGAAGTCTGTGTGCTAAGCTGTCGTGTTTTGGAGTTTCTGGGGGAGCTGATAATTTGTTTGTTGGAACACAAATGTGTCCACATCAAAGAAAACACTAAAGCAAAGCAGCACTCACTGGAAACACTAAAATACACTTTATTCTTTTGATATGGAAATTAAATCCCACCATCTAATAAACTGTTTAATTCAGCATTTCTTCATTTCATCTCAGCAATGACCCTTCTTGTAATGGTACAATGAAAACATTAAATTAGAATTGTCTTATTAAAAAGGAAAAATAGTGAGTGTGATGTTGAGCCATTTCTTTTTAAATGTATTCCTCTTCAACACTCAATGAGTTATATTCATCAGAAAGTGGATCACAAAGTGAACGCACTTTATTTTCCCACAGTGTCACAGTTGAGTACATTTTCTTAACCAACCAATCTAGAGAAAATATACCTTTTTAAAAAACTATTTTCTTTTTGATTTGAGTAAAAGAAGTGTAAATTGACCGAAACAGAGTCGAAAGATTCCTCCAGAGAACTTGCATTTAAATAATTGCTAAATATAACCAGGCCAAATATAGCTGACAGAGAGTGTCATTTAGAGATCCTGACTATGTTTGAAGCTGTAATTAAACCATGTATCTTGAATTAGGATACATGTGCAGACTGAACAACTGTCTGAGTAAAGATGTTTGTGTAGTCTGCTGTCAGCACAAACCGTCTGTAATGGCCACTATAGTTCCAAACATTTTGTTCTTAATACATTGTGTTGTGGTTGCAGCATATAACCTCAGCAATTTATCCAATTCATCCAAAGCAAATAAGGGTAAAATACATGACCAAGCACAGCATATTATGCAACATACGCCTTGTTCCTAACTCTGTTCATGGTAAATATGCTAGAAATATCAGTGGATAATTAGCTAAACTAGCAAAGCAAATAAAACTTAGGTCTGCACTCACACTACTCACTTTTCTTACTTAGAAATATTAAAAGCTCCCAAATCCACCCTGATTTCCACCTGCTGGTTCATAGTAAATGTTTACAGCCATCAATTGCTCAGAAACTGAGGACCTCCAATGCAGGCAGTAGAAGGTCAGTACATCCGCTGGAGAAACAAACAAAACGGTAAAGAAGACTAATACTTCAATGATAAGGTCAGACACTAAGAACTCTTTGGAAGCCACTCAAAATCTTTCACTGATATGAAACAGAAAAAAGATAATACTGGCATCTCCGTGTCTATTATGTGAGACTGCCTTGGTGTGATCTTGTTTCGTGAAAAGCCGATCCAGGTTTAAGAGGAAAGTGTGCAATAATACAGGGTTTTCTGTGTTTTATTGCTGTGCCTTGTCATATTTGTCTTCAGAAAAAGTTTCTGTTGACCAACCAAAACACACACCACAGTCCGATTTCCTGTGGTACTGCACGGTGTGTACTGACATGTTCAAAGTCGAGTACATGTTGTGTGACTTGCTTCAAACGTCACAATTTCACATACAGTGTCACTCATTTTGAGACTTTTCTGACCTTTTCTAAAAACAGACAGATGAGACCTGACCTTCCTAATACATCTGTCACCAAAATCTCCGTTGCTACTCTCAGCCTATGTGACCTTTGGAGGATAATTATAGGGAGACACAACGCTGACAGTGACGTGCCCATAATTCAGACAGCAACAGCAAAGTGCAACATACGCCTGCTACAGATGAACTCTCACGGCAATCCCAAATGGGATTTTCTGCTAGCACTGGGTCCTTTTGGGAACTTTGGGCACCTACAACACAAGGCACTGAAGCAGGTCCATTATTCATGGACATTATGCAAAACATGGAGGCAGAGTACTGGGAGTTATCTGACTGAAATTAACTACAGAGGCTTTCGTTATTCCCCTGGGGATCTATTTCAAAGTCAGAAAATGAAGGTGTTAAGGGAGTCCATTACTCACGGCTATTGACAAAAAACAATGCAGCACAGACCTGTAGGTGAGATAATCAAGGGTGACTTCTACTGTGAATCCTCTGTTGGCAAAATCAAACGTAAAAAGTCAAGAGACTGGGAGCTGCGAGTTCATTATTTATTGTATAAATATTTTATTTTACATTTTAAAATATTTAAAATGTGGTAAACTATTTCCCTCATGCCCCGGATGTTTTACACAACAGGTAATGAGTACAGGAAGTACTAGGAAACATTTCTCATTGAGAAAACATCAAAGTGCAGATAACAATTGAAGAGCTGATTTGGAGCAATGTAGTACTATGCATAAAACACGGCTCCATGTATGATATTTAAGTAGATAACTTACCAAATATGACCAATATACGGATGGCTTTCTTGAGTATGTAGTGCATGTCACTAAATAAACACAAAAGTAAGTAAAAAACAATCAAACTATCTCTGAGAATTTAAGCCACCAGTCAGAGTCTGATAACATAAAATCCATTATTAAAGCCAAAGGATGTTGACAGCGAAGCCCAACTGCCTGAAATTAATTAGTTTGACTTGAACAGCATCAGAACAAATAACTTTTCCCCTTATCCAGCCTCATAATTTTAGCATGGAGCAGTCTCACTCCCCACCAATTACAGATGTTGCTTTTCCACATTCTCCACGACCATGTACCAAAACATGTTTCCCAAGTGGGCAGACATGCTATCTTTGGCACTCTGTGTTTAGCAGGAGCTCGACTGAAGCTTTACATTCAATGAGCCGCAACTGAATGACAAACTGTCAGTTTAAAAGTGACTTCTTGGGTATCAACACTTTCAAATCAGTAGTCAAAATCATCATGTAGAGAAAAATAAACAGAAAACCACACAAACATTACACAGATTAGTTCATAAGGCAGAAACCACTGTAGTTCGTCATGTTGCCATTTGGTAATAATAGTTGTATTGAAAAGGGAAGTAAAGTTCTCTGAGATAATGAGGTTACAAACTGTAGTAACAGGACATACAGAGGTAGACAAATTTGTTGTTACCCCTCGATGGAAAAGGAACCTACAATTTTGTCTAGAACAACTTGAAACTGACAAAACCAATGTTTTCTGTAATTAGTGCCAAACATGTCTTCAATCTTCAATGAATCATTCAGCCTCTTTAGTAGGAGAAAAGTCACTGCTTTGTTCTTTGGTATTGTGTGCCAAAAACAGCAAATGAGAGAGTCGTCTCAGGAGATCAGAAAGAAAATAACAGACAAGTATGTTAAAGGTAAAGGCTGCGAGACCATCTCCAAGCACTTTGATGTCCGCTTCTACAGCTGCAAATGTTATTCAATGTTTAAGGTCCGTAGGGCTGTTTTCAACCTCCCTGGGTGTGCCCACAAAAAGGAAAATCAAGATTGAACAGAAGAAAAGTGCAATTCATAGAAACCAAGGGCAATTTCCAACGAAGTACAAGCTAAACTTCAAGGTCAAAGTACATCAGTGCCTGATAGCACCATCGGTTGCTTTTTGAGTAACGATGTGCTCAACCAAGGACTGATTTGTTGAAAGAAAACATCAAAAAGACTGAAATTTGCTGAAAAACATATGGACAAGTTGCAGTAATCCTGGGAAATTGTCATTTGGACAGATTAGACAAGATTGGAGATTTAATGGTAAGTCACCTCAGCACTACAGTCACTGTAATAAATACGCTTTCAGACCATTGTGAAGCCCTTGTCTGAAACATATTGGATATCAATGGAATGAGCTGAAACATGGACTATGGAGACAGCTACAGCAGTTTACTCAAGAAGACGGGTCAAACTACTTGTACTTGCAGAAGCCTCATTAAGAGTTACAGAAATCACTTGTGCAACAAACTATTAGGTCAAAGTTACCATAATTCTACCTTCAACATTTTCATTTATTGGATTATAATATTATACTATACTCATATTCTGTGTACGTCTTATGTGTGTGTATATATATATATATATATATATATATATATATATATATATATATATATATATATATATATATATATATATATGTATATATATATATATATATATATATATATATATATATATATATATATATATATATATATATATATATAGATATATATATTCTCATGTGATGATACAGTGCTAACTACAGTACTTTACAACCCTGAGTTGTTGCTAAATTGTTCCTTTCAGGTTCCATACAAGAAAAACAACTTATCCTTAATTCGTCCATGCTGAGCAAGTTTCAAAAAGTGCTTTGCATTCTTTATTTTTGAATTTCACCTGAAGTTGCTAAACGTTGCTGGGGGTGTATATGTATTAATATTTTTATTTAATATTGTGCTAAAGAAGCACTGGATTTGAATACTTTATAACATTATGCTTTTTTAGATGTGTGACAGGATTCTCAAACGTAAGCACTAACTAATTTATTTCTTCAGGCAAAACTGATGCTGCATAGTTGATATAAATATTTATAAGTGAAATACTCATTTCTTCCAGACCTTCTAGAAATTTGTTGGATGGACTACATTTTTAATCCCTCAAGAAGAAGAAAAATGATAAACATGAAGAATATTTGATTTCTTCAAGTCATGTGTCAACTTTCACTTACACATTTCACAATCATGAACAATATTTAAATATGCAGTTTTATTCTGTGTCCTCTCACACACACATACACTCTCCTTCCCAAACAAATACATTCACCCAGAATGCATTGCTGTTACTTTGTCCCACAGGCAGCCTCTCAGTGATGCTAGTTGTGTGATGGGCAGAAATAACAGTAAACACGACCATTCAACCACTGCTCAGGGGTAATGATGAACTTCTGTCCGATGTGTATTAAACAGAGCAGTACCTGCGGGTATCATTGGTATTTAAAGATTGCTTTAGTGTGTTTATGTGTAGAGCTAATTTCATTAAAACACTTTTGTCTCGTTCATTCATAAGAATGACTAATTGAAACAAAAAAAGGAAATCATTTGCATACCTGACTTATCTGTGAGGAAGCAAGAAACACAAAATGGAAAACGTTACCTATTGTCTGTGTTTACTGGGGGTTTAACCTGAAGTTCAATCAACATCTGTTTGTCTTTGTCTAACTCAAAGACCGACAATTTAATGTTCTTAGTTTGTGCAATAGGGCTTCCTCTTTTCTGTGCCTAGTCTTTTTACTTACAGTGCTTATAAAAAGTATTTACCCCGTTGGATGTTTTCTTCGTTTTATTGACATTATAAATCCATCCTGGCCAATAAAAGTTGGTGACTTTGACAATATAATTTACCTCAATAATGTCAAAGTGAAAGCAGGTTTCTACAAAGTAATGTCAAATAAATAAAAATATGAAATCACTGTTTGAATTAATATTCACCCCCTTTAAAATCACCGATCTAATCCAACAAAGGTCCAGATATTTATGCTAGTAGTCCCACAATTAGTAAAATGGGGATTACCTGAGTGCAGTGAATGTGTCTCAAGTGACTGCAGTATAAAGAATCTTGTGTCTGGAAGGTCCAGTCACTGTTTATTGTGATGGATGAATACATGAATATAAAGGAACACTCCCAGCAGTTCAGAGAACACTGAAAAGCATAAGTCAGGGGATGGATACAAAAACCATCTCCAAGACACTAAACATCCCCCAGAGTTCAGTGAAATCCATCATTTAGAAATGGAAGGAATTTAGATTTATCTAAATCTGCCTAGAACAGGCCGTCCACACAAACTGAGTGACCGTGCAAGACGGAGACTAGTGAGAGAGACCACTAACACATCGATGACTACTCTGAGGGAGGTACAAGCTTCAGCAACTGAGATAGGAGAGAAAGTACATACAACTGTTGCCCAGGTTCTTGAGACCAAAATTGTGCTTACCCTGCCTACCCTTGTAAGTCGCTTTGGATAAAAGCATCTGCCAAATGACTAAATGTAAATGTAAATAACCACAAACACACCATCCTGTGAATCACAGTGTTGGCAGCATCATGCTGTGGGGATGCTTCTCAGCAGCCAGCCCTGAATGGCTTGTTAAGGTAGAGGGTAAGATGAATGCAGCAAAATATAGGATGATCCTGGAGGAAATCTTATTCAATCAGCAAAACAAATACGGCTTGGAAGAAGATATTGATTTATAATGTCAATAAAAGGATGAAACATACAAGAGGGAAATATTTTTTATAGGCACAGTATGTTTATAACTAATGATCCTAAAAAAATATCTTTAACAGGTCAAAACCATGACACACAACAATGTTTTGCACAACACCTAACGATGGAACATTACAAACACGTTACATTTCTTTACATTACATTTCATGCCACCCACAGATGGGGCTCTACTACAATCGAAAAAGACTGGTTTCTGAACCAAATGATTAAAACACTGGTATGGACGTACATCTTACTGTGATGAAATACAGTCAAACTGCTCTGTACCATGAAATATAATATTATTGAGTTTTAAAATTTGGAATGTTAAAAGTATTAAAAGAGAACTGAGGGGGCTGCGATTGATCAAAAGCCAGTAAATACCTTGTTTTGAAGTTTTTTTTCTACAACAATAGAACCTTTAAGAAGTATCTCTTTCTTATGTTCATATTTTATGTACTCCTGACAGTAGAATAAGACAAACTTCTACGAAAACCCAGACATGCATAAAAAAGCGACACCGCCGGAATCTTAAATACTGTGATACAGCACTAGTGTCAGCAATTGATATCTATAAATCTTTTGCTTAAAGTGGCCATATTATGCTTAAGGTAGGGTTTAAATTTTTCTCTGGGGCTCCAATGACAAAACATTATATGGTTTTTAATTTAAAGTACAAATACATGTTATAATGCTCCTTTGTAGAATATTATCTAAGACTAAAAGAACAGGCGACAGGCACTACTTGTCCATAAATCACTGAATGGGTTACGGCCCAGTATACATATTTAATATCTCTAAAGACTATAAACCAAGTACGTTGTTGAAATTCAGGAACTCACCTCTCCCTTTAGAGCCTAGAGTACAAATTAGTATATTTTCTTTTTATATATCTATGTTGTTGTTTTAGATGTCTTTTTGTTTTTATTCATGTGTCTATTACATCAGGACAAGGAAGGTTTTTATGTAGCACATTTAATATACCAAGCAAGTCAATGTGCTACATAAAAACCTTCCTTGTCCTGATGTAATAGAGGCAACAGTAGTGTCCCTTCGTCTGCAGTGTTGCCATTAATAAATCAGCTGGAGCAGCATAAGTAGGACTATTAGTAGAAGTAACAAATCTTCCGAGATAAATAAATGAGAGCTTCTGAAGCAGATGTTATGATGTTTCTGAGCCACAAAATAAAAAAAAACTTATTTTGTTGATTCCATGTTCCATGTAACCAACATAATTAGATGTTATATTTAGACTTTGTTAAACTTGTGTCCTGACTAATTAGGTTATAAATAAGTATGATACTAATTTGCAAGAGCAAATATGTTTTGAAGGAAATGTTATGCTACCTAGATTGCATTTTGTCTTTACATTAAAAAGAAAATTGTTAAAATGTTATTTAAAATATCTTGCCAGTCAAAAATGTTTAGACTAGAACATAAACTAGAACATATTTTGAAAATATCTCAAAATATTTGATTTGATAATAAAATATTTTCTTACAGTGACTACAGACTTAATGTGGATGTGATTCTGGCCCGTTTTTAACCATTTTAAACCACCTAGGCAGTCCTCATAGCACCACCAGCTGTGGGAGCACCAAAGGAAAAGGAATAAATATTTTATAGATTTTGTGATCCTGAACTAATTGCTTTGTCAGCTAATCCATATCTGCTGACTCCAAAAATCATACTCGAACAAGTCACCACTCACATTTAATTAAGACAGTGAGTCAGTCTTTATGATTTCATGCTCATATAATGCTGCAGCTGCTTGTTGTGTTTTGTTCCACCTGCTACAATCTGCACCCTCCACTGATGATTGATAACCGTCTCCAACACTCGACTCCACCTGTTCTACTTGAAAAGAGACTGGAGATGCCATCTCTTTCTCCCTACATTTTGTACATGTGTAAGGTTTTGTTCTACAGTGGCAAGAAAAAGTATGTGAACCTTTCACAATTTCATGCTTTTCATCATAAAACATTATTAACTATTGAACTATTTGAAAAGAATGCAGAACTACATCTGGCATAAAAAGGGCACTGCATACCATCACAAAAACATGAGCCCACCTGTAAAGTATGGTGGAGGAAACATCATTATTAGGCCCTGCTTTGCCGCATTAGACCCTGGCCAGCTTGCAGTGATTGGGGGGAAGATGAATTCCCAAGTGTATCAAAAAATTCTTCAGCATAATGTGAGAATGTTTGTATATCAGCTGAAGTGGGGTGATGCTACAGGACAATGACCCAAAAACACACAACCGAATGACTTCAGCAAAACAAAATCCGCCTTTTGCAGTGGCCAAGTCAGAGCCCAGGCCTCAACCCAATAGAGATTCTGTGAAACGACTTTAAGAGCGCCACACAGATGAGACATCCAAAGAATATGACAGAGCTAAAGCAGCTCTGCAGAAGGAATGGGATAAAATTCCTCCTGAAGAATATGCAGGTCTGTTTCACAGCTACAGGAAGCGCCTGGTTGAGTTTATTGCTGCCGGGTGTGTGTGCGTGCGTGTGTGTTTCAACAAGTTATTAATTCCAAGGGCTCACATATTTCCACTGCCACTATGAGGTTTTTATGGTTGTTCTCAAGAACGAAATGAAAGAACAGAATAGTTTTGTGTTATTATTTTAGGCACATTATATTTGTTAATAGCTTAGATGAAGATCAGATTTTATGACAAATTAATGCAGAAAACAACAGAAGTTCACATACTTTTTCTTGCCACTGAATATTTAGTCTTGTGAAGTAATATTTAACCTGCTGCTGAATTATTTTCTTTTTCCACACTTAACATTTTGAAATCTTCGGGCATATTCTAACAAAACAAATGCAACCTCAGCAAAGGTTTTAAATTATATTATTGTGTGTATTTTGTGAAGCAAAAAGGTGATCTAATACCAATAGTAAGTTTATCGGAAAAGTATTTGTCTCACACCAAATGATGATGCGTGATGCGTTGCTGCACTGATCAGCCTGTGAAAGTGTCACAAAGCTGCTTCTAGGGCTGTGGGACTCCTGGATCCCACTGAAACACACTATCTAAAAATGAAGACTGAGAACAATAGTGAACCTTCCCAGGAGTGGTTGGCCTTCCTAAATTAGTCAAAGAGCATGATGATAACTTATCCAAAAGTTGAACCGTTTTGAAAACCAAAGGTCCACTTGCATCTGGTGTAAACCAAACACAGAATTCCACTAAGATAACATCATACGTACAATTAAGTATGGAGGTAGTAGTTTAATGTCATGGTGATGCGTTGCTGCTTCTTGGTCAGGTAGACTCACCATAACTGAGAGAAACATGAATTCTAATCTCAGAGAATCCTGAAGGAGAACAGCAGGTCACCAGCCGGTAATTTGAAGCTGGTTTAAGCACAACTGGAATATGAGTAGGTCGACCTCTGTACAGCTCAGAATAAATAAAATTAAAGTTTTAGAGTGGCCCAGTCCAGACATGAACTACCTATTGAGTTCAGGTATCTATCACCTTTTTGTTTCAATAATACAATTATGTTTTAAAACTCTCATGCTGTGTTTGCTCAGGTTGCCTTTGGTTTTATGTTAGATGTTGTTTGAATATCTGAATGAATTTAGTATGAGAAATACACAAAAAGGGAGGAAATCGTTGGGTTTAATATTTTTTCATAGCACTGAGGTTTTTCTTTTTGGTTTTTACTGCTCAGTCTTGCTTAGATTTATTGGGAAACATCCTTAAGAGTACAACGTTTCCATAATCCTATTGTAAGACAAAACCATTAATATTAGAAGATTCTGAAAAACCCTGCATTTGTTCTTTTTTTTTTTTTGTTGGAAGAGGTGAAGAACAGCGTCCTTGTGCATAGCAACCAGATAACCTTTTCTTATGAATGTTCAGCCTCTCTCTGCCAGCACCTAAATGAATCTCATCACTGAAGGTCAAGCATAGAAAACCTTTAAAAACATACAGCACACCGGCATGCAAACACACTTTTACATGCATTTAAAGTGACTTTGACATCTGAAAAAAGCATAAGATTACAAAGACTACAAAGATTTTTCCTCAGAATCATATCAACAAAACACTGATCAGATTGTTGTCATCTGAGGGTAGTCTTGGTTTTTCCTTGCTAGACTGGTGGAAATTATACTTGATTATTCTAAATTAAAATGAAAAAGGTACAGATGAGTTCTTCATTTTCCACAAAAAGGAACAGAATCAGATTCAGACATATTGCAAAGCCTTAAGGGCATCATGTCTCTGTACATTACGATCAGACAAAAACATAGACATCACATCTTGAAACTCTGTGTTAGTGTCTCCTGAATTGATTTATGCTCTTAGTGATGGTAAAATTATTACAGCACTATATGTGATGGCGAGATGGACTGATTACGGAACAGTCTTAGTATTTTTAGCTTTTTCAGAGTTGGCCCTCTTTATAGCAATGTTTCGCACTTGAAATGTACTTTACTTTTTCAGACGGAGACAAAATTATTGGCACCCCTTATCTAATGAGACTGGCCTGGACAAAAATTATGGCACTAGAAAAGATAAAATAAATAAATTAAACATAGGTACAAGTTTAACTAAAGAATGTCCTGAAATTGCCATCAAGGTGTCTTGTAATCAGTAAGTCCACAGACAACCAGGAGATTAGAAAAAACATTATAGACAAACATGTTAAAGATAAAGGCTGTAAGACCAACTCCAAGCAGCTTGATGTTCCTGTGACTACATATTACTCAGAAATATAAGGTCCACAGGACTGTAGCCAACCTCCCTGGACGTGGCCGCAAGAGGACAGTCGATGGCAAACTGAAGAGATAGATAAGGTACATCAGAATCAGATCACACCATCAGTCACTGTTTGAACCAAAGTGGACTTAATGAAAGTCTTAATGAAATCTCCATTTAACTAAATCTGGCTGCACCAGTAATGTGAGTTAAGTATGTGAGCAACTCCCAAAATTTTTCTACCACATCGTAACGCCTCAACTCTACTTGCTTCACTTTTAGGACTTCTTTTTCCACTGCATATGCAGTACCCCCTGAGAGTAGTTGATTGGTTTTGCAATGCCACTGTTGTATACTGCCGTGAAACTGTCTGAGACACACACGAGCAAAGGGAGGACATCGAAGATCTGCTGTTCTTGTTTATTGGTATGGGTCAGTTTGTCACAGAAAGGAGACAAATTATGTTTCAGATCAGATTGAAAGCATTAAGTATGCGTGTATGACCCGACCAAGCTACACAATAATGTGTTGTTAACTTTGTATTATGGTCAGAGACCACATTTTTCCAGTTTTTAATGGTCCTGTTTTGGTGAAGAACTGCAGCCTTGAATTTCTATTATTGGCTGACATAAGTGCAACACAAGGTCTCCTGCTGCTTTAACCCGTTCACTTCAAGGTTAGACATATAGTGCATTGTGAGATGCTTTTCCACTCTGTTCCATTTTTTATTATTATTTTTTTTATTGCCCTTTTCTGAGTAAACTCCAGAACCTGCTGAAATCCCCAGGAAGTAAGCAGTTTCAGTAATACTCAACCAGCTGGAGTGCCCTGTTTAGCTGAATGTGACATATAATTAAAACATTTGTGACTCTAGACTGGCTGACGACCTTTGCGGCATTCCTCCTGTCTGACTATACGTTGTTAACAACTTAAACAAAGGCATAAAAATGATGTTTAAAAAAAGACGGAGATACTCTATCAGCACGTCTGGTATCAACAGTCAACTTACTGAGATGCCATTTCCCCCCTTCTAAGGTTTGATGTTAACATTAACTGAAGCTTCTGATCTGTATCCACATGATTTTATGCACTGCAGTATTGCCACATGTGCACAACTGAAGCCATTCTCTACATGTCTCTGCACGCAAGCTCTGTCCTCCCACTGCTTGTTCCCCTGTGTCCAGAACTCTGTCTAAACCTGTTGGTGCTACCATGATGTCTACTTCTTCTATATCCAATGCCTACTCAAAACTTCCTTTCTCTGCTGTAAATTTGAGGAGGATACCTGAGGAATGTCACTGTAAGATCCCCCATTACCAATTATTATGATGATAAAATATTACTAAGAATATGAAAAAACATATGTTTTAAAGGTTGTGACAGTTGTGTTTTTACAATAATTACATTCACATGTATCGTGTCTTCTATTTCATTCATTTTTACTTATTTTACAATGTTTGTCTTTTGCTTTTGTTTGCAATTTTTTGGCCACAAATAAAAGATCGTACTGTGATCTTGATAATAAATAAAAGTTAAATCCATTCCACTGTGTTACATGCATCTCTACCGTTGAATCAAACACATTCTTTAACACTAGACGACACTCAGTAACCCGTAACAGATTTGGAAACATTATCAACAGTGCATAAAGCATAGATAAGCAGCAAATACTGAACCGAAATGAAAGGAGAAATGGAGGGAGGGAAACATAATGTACCATGATCTTTTCTGAAGCCTTTGATGCTGCCTGCATGTGTGTGTATTTTTACATACCATAGGTAGCTAGGTAGTCAACAAAGTGCGCGTGCCTGTGTTGGCCAGTCCGTGTGTGCTTGTGTGTCTGTGTTTGTTGTAAGTAAGCGTCTCTGCCACAAAAATAGCATTTGTCTATTCAGAGCAGAGGGACAACATGTCCTTCAATCTCTATGGACTCAATTATTCAGTGAGTCCATCCCCTGTTGCTGTCGTGCCAAGGGTGCAAGCATTCTCTCATACTGACAAGGTTTAAGTGCAAGTACAGGAGGAGACGCTTTGTTGGGAAAACAAAAATACAACTCTCAAAAAAAACCCAAAAACAAACAAGAACACACAACAATCCCAGAGTCAAAGGTCCAGGGTGTACTAATTTTCTCCCTATGTTCAAAGACACATACACATATTGCAGTGGACGTATCAAAGTGAAAATCATGATCTATTAGCATGCAGTCTCGATTTGACATGTATTTTAAAGCAGTGTTAATGATAAAATAAATCACTAAGGAGTTTCTTATTTTCTTACTGTAAGCAAGAACTTAATTTAGCAACAATATTAAGAAAAGAAATACAAGTAAACATTAAGAACGCTGCCAAGTCTCTCTTAGAGGCCATACTGATTATAGTAATCCATCCAAAAACAGTCAAGTGCCAAAAAAATAGTATACAACAAGAAGATGTCATTAAAAACATACTTATCTTTATGTAGGGTTATGTCATAATTTGTCTCTTTCACACTTGCACTTTGTTGCATTTTGCTTCTATCAATACGCCAGTTTAGTTTGACACCATGCTGACACTTGTTAGTTTGTGTTTGGCCATGAACCAAATCAGTTCGAGAAGATAACGCTATTAAAAATATTAAATGGACAAATGCGAACGTCCTGGTGGATTTCGTCCATCCAACCAGTAGATCTTTAGATATTTCAAAGCAGTGTATCAACCAACAGACCGACATTACCAATCATTCAGATTGGCTTTACCATGGCTAAAAAACTTTATTTTGCACCATTACTAAAAAAATATATATAAAAAAAAAAACTAGTTATTTTTGAGTTTCTGAAACTAAAACTGAAAAATAACTAGTGTTTACTGCGTACTCACCATTTAGTGCACAATGTAAACAAAATAAAAATGCAACATGCGTTGACAGCAGTCGATCACAGCTATTTAAAAGCACGGCTGTGCTCTGTTGCCATGACCCGCTTTGTGTTTTGGGTCAGTAATGACATCTTTGAAATGTGCATGCTGACTAACAGTTGCACAGTCTGTGTGGCAAGAAAACAGAGGACTGCGTGAGATTGATGGCGTGCCAATTAGAATAATAATTTGTCCTCTCCATCTCTGACTCACTGTCCCTTCTCCTTGTCTTTTTCTTTTAATTATGAAATGATAAATGTGTTCACTGTCAAAGTCACTGTCAGGACTCAAGTGACGGCTAATTTGGTTCGTTGCCTTTGCTGTCGTCAACCTTGATCTCAAACCTGAATGAGTAAGGATTTGTGAAGACAACAGATGAAACTGAGATTCTGTCTTCATCAGCTGAGCTTCCGCAGCAGCATAAAATAAAAGCAAAAGAAAAAGGGATCTCAGTAAGTAGAAGTGATCAAAGAGGAGAGCAAAGCAGCTGAAAAGTGTCTGGAATCACTCACCACGAACTTGTACTTCAATGGATTTATCAGTCCAAACAATGAAAGGCACAAAGGGAAGCTATTCACGCTCACACAGCTGCATATACACACAGACAGGATGTGCACGTACAGACCGTTTCTTTATCTGAGAAAAACACACTCGCACACACACACACACGCACACACACATACAACTGCTTTGAAATATTGCATCTGTCAAACGGGGCCATTTTTTTCTTAGCTCCAAATGACATCACTTCAAAGATTATTCATGTAAACACATTTATCTGGACTAATGTAGATGGCTGTCTGTATTGGATGTATCAATCCCTTCCTGCCCGATTTAGATGGATCTGAACTGACATGTTCTGAGAAATTAATCTAATTGTGATAATACGATAGACAAAATGTAGATTCAGGAAATGGGTGAGTGATTATTCTCACTCGCCACACATAGAGAGAAACATGGCAGAATTTAAATGAGCCTGTAATAAGTAAAACAATGTACAATGAAAAAACTGCAGCTAAAGCACCACACACAACTGAGAGATTCACAAAATACATGTAAAACAAATATTATTTCATGAGTATGTGGGTGAGAAAACAGACCAACGGTCATTGTGAAGGAAGTCGAGTACACTGTATGCTGCTTTCCATATCTGCCAGTGCACAACGTTGCAGTTAAAATTTCAGACCAGTTTAGGTGCCACAGACTAACGTAAATACATCAGGATTTGATAACTTCTGCTGCTGTGTATACAGCCTGTTCATTTAACTGTTTATACTGCATATTTGGCACAAGCATTTAATAGACTCACATTAAATAAGCAAATTCAACACTGGATTCAGGCGGATAAATAACTGTGCCCCTCAGGCAAGAAAACTGTTGTCTTAATTTAAGCTGCATTAGAATGATATAGCCTAATACAATGCTACGCTCACTGGATAAATTACTTACACCCATGGCTATTTCTACACTGGTTTTACTCTATAGTACATTTCAAACTGAGCAGAAAGACTCCAATCTCGATCATGGATAATGATTCTGCTTAAAAAGATTGAGATCGCCCATCCATTTTTGGCACACATTATATTTTTCCCACTAACTGATATAAAGACAGAATTTCTTTGTATTAGGTTTCTAAGATTATATAATATGGATAACATGTTGTATTTAGCCAAAGCCTAAAATAACCTAAAAATAATTCCTACACAATGTTTTATGACGTCTTCCTCCAGTGTGATGAACATAGGCACATTACCATTGAGTTACTTTCAATTCCACATTTATCAATGTGCTTCCATAAATTCTCACTAGCATACCAAATGTATATTAATCCATTACTCAAAATAGTCCCCTACAAATGCACATACAAGATTTTATCGGCTTTATTCATTATATTGTAAATTCTTAGTGAAAGACAATAAGAACTGCAATCAGAGACATGTAATTTTAGCCACAGACAGAGATGGTCAGCACCTGCTGAAAGCTACTACCTCAATGTTTAATAACACTGCTCTTTGCTAAGAAGAAAGAGAAAGTAGATAAAAGATCTGACAACAGCATCAGAGCTGTGCATTTTACCAATCCACATGTCAGAACTCACTCCATTTCACAAAAATACATTTTGACATTGACACGCTCCAATTTTCACTCACATAGGCTATGAAATGCTCCCACTGTGCAGCCCAGCTGTCGAGCAGTGCTGCAACACAAGCAGCATATAGCAGGCAACCACAGCAGAGAACAGTAAAGAAATTATTTATTTTAGCTGATGAGCCCCATTCAAATATGCAGGATTGGCCTCGATAGCAATCTTTAGACTCGGGTCAGGACATAATTACCAAAAAATCAACAGGACATTCATTTCATGCAGAACATTTGAACCTAAAGTGGTAATAAATAAAAGCCACGTAGCTACATAACGTGTTGTTAATTGGCTTGTTAGGTTTACATATTTGTTTCCTATTTATAATTTAGTTTGCTGTTTGACAGCTCCATTTTTGTTCTTCAGTTCCCTTTTATTTCTTTAAGTGACACTCACCACTAATCAGTGTTATCCCTCCCACCTGTACTTGGTCACATAGGGTAAGATGAGAAGAAGGCATTCATGCTGAACTGTCAAAGGATCATTTAACCCTCATTTGCAGCTGGAGAGAAACACTACATAAACTGTACGCGTGGGATTAGACACAGTAACATGATGACCAATCAAGTCTTCAGTGATTTCCAGTATCTATATAAAAGATATACAGTGCATTTTCTATGTGAGTATGATAGAAAGCAGAGTTGTGACACAACTGTCTTGCAGCTACAAATAGCAGGCCAACACTTTCACATAGGTGAAAATTATCTGCTTTGACACGTCAGTCAAATGCGTGTAGTGAAAAGCTTTCACTGACAAAGTATTTCTTGTTTGGATGATGGCAACAGCTCATTCACAGTAGTTCCAGTTATGATAATACTGTAGATTGCAGTATTTCTTCTAACAATTGTGAGAATGCTCAGTAATTTTCAAAAAAAGCTGTGAGATCTATTGGACTAATACAAATTCGATGCTCCACTGAGTCAAAAGAAACTACAGTGTGTGTTTGTAATGAAGGAACATGGCATCCAGTGCCGCAGTGTGGGTTACTGATGTATTCTAATAATTTTTGAACAATAATGGAGCTCTGTGGCTCAGCGAAACAAGCTAAGCAGGATATAGTCACGAATTCATTATTGGTTTTGGTCTTTTCAGTTTGCATGGGATTTGTTTGCAGTAAGAAAATTAATTGTCTCTGTAATTATGTTTCTTAGAAAACATAATTTTGCAGGGATATTGTTTGTCTTGCTAATATGCATTGAACAGAACAGGAGAACCACCAGGGCTGTAGCAACACTGAGTGTGCTTCTATCCATAGGTTCTACACACATTTCTTTAATTTAAAAGGTTGACAATATTCCATATAACTCAATAAAAACACTGTGTTAAAGCAACATTTAGTATGAAATAGTTAAAAAATGAATTAGTGAACTAATCATGATATATCTAAACTGTGACTTATACTTTTTTAATGAGCTTAATTCATCTGAGACAATTCATTTCTAAACTATTTTCTTAATCACCTGTTGTGTACGTCACAAAGTTAAAGTTATTCACTTTAACTTGATTATTTCAGCACCTGCAGCAGATCTGGATGCAACAGTCTCAAGATGATTTGTCTTGTCTGTTGCCGCTGTGTTTTAGACATGTTTCTATCCTGGAGGTCTCGTTCTACAGTTACTTTAAGCTGAAATGAAAACTGAATAAACCTTTTTTATGAAGAAAACCTTTATGTGAATATGAAATTTTGCTACTTTCCGATTTAGAGTCAAGAATTAAGCATTTCCTCAATGGGAAAGAAACAAATTTTGGCAATGTAGCTGATTTAGTATTTTTAAATTTTGCATTTTATACAGATTCTCAAAGAAACACTACAACTTAAAGGAGAAGCATTGATTTCCTTGTCAAATTACAGACTCAACATCTTGACTCGTGTCTGTGTTAAAATTCACAGAGGAATCACACTTTCCCGTAGCTTTGACGCAGTGAGTCCGTTTCACGAACACAGCAGATTATCCTAATAATATCTGTGCTTAGTTGATACACACTGGCAAGATCCGAAGTAGAGCGGTAAATTCAAGATGCCACCCACTCACCGGCTCGAGCATAGACGACAATAACATAGTGTTGTTGTCAAAGTGCGCCCATCGTTGTCAGTTAATTTACAGGCTGTGTTATCTGACTCTCCCAGCACCAGCTATAAAAGCCCAGCACTATTGCTTGACTTCAATGCTGCTAATGCTGTTTAATCACTCAACCATTCATCACAGTATGTCCTAAATTACTATCAGCTTCATTTGACATTGCATCATCCCAGCCAGTGCCCATTACCATCAGAGCAAATGAGGAAAGATAATGTGTTTTGTTCAAAGGAAGATGAGAAGCTTCCTGGAGTTCAGTTGCTGACTACATTATAGCACCGGAGACAGCCTCAGTGTGTGTGTGATCAATATGGATCATGGATCTAATACACCCTGGGGATTTGACCTGGTTTTTCAAGTGGAAGTCACATACACACACTGGGCTACACATACTTACAACATTCAGAGGGAGCGAACACACCAAACTGAGGTCTCAGGACACATGATAGATTGGACTCAAGTGGGAGGAAAAGTGCAGTGTAGTGTGAATGCAGAGCTTTGGAAAAGAAAACAAGGCCAGGTCAAGCCATAGCAGGCCACGCTAAAGAAATCAGTTGTTTTCTCTTTGACAAGACAGAGGCAGACAGAGAGAGAGAGGGAGATAAAAGAGTTGTGACTTTACACTAATTCCTGTCCAGTCAAGCCCAGAGGCAGCCGGGGAATTGACAATCCATTGACCAGTGTCCATCGGCCCTGACAGGGTGAAGCCAATCAGTGCTTACACAGAGGAAAATAACTTGAATGTCACAGCGGGACCCGGTTCTCCGCTGAGACAAAGTTTGAACTCCCACAGTGAGCCGAGCCCAGTCACGCCCCACTGACCCACTACAGGCTGCAGTAGTTTTTAAACTCACAACGGCAATATTAGTCTGGATTGTGTACGTCTTCATGTGTTTTTACTATTTTGTAGACAGTTTTAATATAAATAAAAAGATTTCAAAACATGGAACAAATATGGAAAACATCGGTACAAAAGAACAATATCAGTACAACAGGGATACAAGTTGTTCTACTTTTATTTATTGATTTAATAAATAAAAGGAAGATCATTTTGTTTAATTTCCACTTGATACATATCCTCCTATTAGTGTGTTCTCCATTCTTGTTGCTTGAAAGATGCACAACTTAAAAAACATAAGCAATTTAGAGGTCAGTACCTCTATCTGTGTGTACATACAGAAGGAAACTGAGCCAAACACACCGAACCATAACAATACACGGGGAACTTGCTGGATTTAGATTTAGTTGTTTGTCATCTGTAGTGGAATCCTGAATTTTAATGCTGAATTCTAGTTTATTCATCCGCACTAGGGATTCAAAGGAAATTATTTAGGATGTAAGTCAGCATAATTCACAAGTTGCCACTAATATCAGACTTTCTGTTTACTTGTTATTCTCTTTTCACCACGTCGGAGCTGTGTTGAATTTCTGCACAAATAAATGCTGCTGCTTTAAGTATGTTTAAGAGTTATCAGCTATTAAGGCTGCTCAGGAATAAAGTTACAGTAAAGATAGTTCAAGAAAATACAACCAATCACACCATCTGCAGCGACTACAAAGTTCACCATAATTACTGAAGTGACTGTGCATCTTATGTTGGCTCCTCAGAGTCCAGAGTACATAAACAACTGTGACTTCACATACACTATTTTGCATCCTAAATTTAATTTACCCAATTACACTTCCTAAATGCTCCCTGCTAAATGCCTGAATCATGCTCAGGCATATAATTAATAGGGTTGAGGGAGCTGTGTATAGTTGGACTCATTTAAAAGGTAGTCTACCACACACAACCTTAACCCTAACAACCTGATAAACAGGCTTGTTTTCCTTGTTGCTAATAGTTATTATAATAATCATCATCACTAAAATACATCAATTTCAGGAAAGTGACACTAAACTGCAAAGACACACATAATATACAGGAAGGGGAAGTAGCAGCAGCATTAGTTCAAGCAATAATTAAGGTTTTGTACTTTAACTCTGAATGCAGATCTAATCTTAAAAATGTAACTTGCAGGATAGTGGTGAAAGTAAAAAGGGCAAAATTGCTTTTACTCCTGGAAATAATGTTGCCAGGCAACAGCTGCAACATCTGGAGATCTGGTACGTTCACAGACAGAATGCTTTCATTATTATGCTTAGCTCTGTTAATATTTGCAAAGCAATACAGTTAGGATGTCTTGAGAGGGAATTTTCAAGCAGGGAAATAAATAACATATGTGAGCCTATTGACAACATCTGAACAGAGCCTTTGCATTACAAATAATAGAAGCCTCTATCGATTTAGCCTACCGCATTTCACTCAAGGCTAAACAGACTGCTTATTCTTTCAGTTGTCTGAAAAGTAGCTATTTTCTCATTACTGCTCATCAGGCTTTCACTTTCGGCTTCTGATCAGGCAAAGTATAACGAAATGTGCATCGATTGATGTTCTAGGCTTTTTCCAAAACTATTTTTTCCTTTGAGTAAAACTGTTCTGGGAATTTTCATCCTGGTGCAAAAGATCTAGTTACTAAATAAAGAATAAACTAGAAAAAACAGTGGCACTGCGAGCAGAGGTCTTCTCTTTTCCACAGACACACAAACTGCTGTTTAACTCGAAAGCAGAAAGCTTTTGTAACAGACTTTCGATGGCTCTTTTGAGTTTTTCAAGCTTACTCGCTTGCTTAATCCAAGCTGATACACGGGATGTGAGCAAAGCCACCACACCTGTCTTTCCTGGCTTCATTTGCTACAGTAGCAGCTGCGGCGGCCCACATGACCTCCAAATACAGCATGAGAAACGACAGCACTCGTGTGAGATGATGCTAATGTTGGACAATGGACTAATGCGTGTGAGTGTGTGCGACTAGAGGAGAAAAGCAGGTGACAGAGAAAGCTTTAACTCACCATATCGATGGATGACACAGGCCCGATGCTGTTGACATATATGCCCACATCAATGACTGTTGGTTTCACTGCAAGAGCCAGAAGGAAGATTAGTGAGTGATGGTAGCAGCACATGGTATAGGTAGGACATGTGAGATTTATACATGTAATCACGCTGGTTTGTCATTTATCCTGCAGAAATGTGAAACAGAACCTGCAGCATGTCCAAAACTCAAATCAATACTGGAGGTAAAAACAATGGTTATCATCATTTACAGTGTCACATTGACATGTAGAATTAATCCAGGGAAGAAAGAAATCAGAAAAACACCACTGTGCTTCCTGGAACGGTTATCATGTTACCATGGCAATTGATAGCATTTCCAGGCACTATGTAGGATCTTGGCTAATTCGGCTTGCCAACATTTGAGTTGGTTCAGAAAAGCAAAATCCAGAGTATCAGAAATGAGGAACGTTGCTGCACCTACAAATGCAAGAACTGACATTTCGTGAATGTGAAATAAGAAAAAAAAGAGGCAAGTTATACGAATCTGTGGGATAAACAAGAGAATCATGTGAAAAAACATGTAATGTATTTCAAGCATCACTCTGCGACACAGACACGTTCTGTCTCACACAAACACAATTTTCTCCCTTTGAGTGCTATTGAAAACAACAACAACAACTGCAAAGGCTCTTTCAGACAATGGTGTAAATGCAGGTTGAGCTGTTTTGGCAGCAGCACACATTATGAGGTTAAGCACAGAGCAGTGGTAAGAGCTCTTGTACTTTTACCCCTGTGAGATGGTGTAATAGTTGGGTTGTATTTTCTTTTGCAGGACTGTGACCAGCACATCGGACGTGTCTGGAATCGGAGGCCTTGCAGGTAAAGTGAGGGTGGTGAGGCACAATTTACTGTCGCTTTGGGTGCCAAAGGTTAGAAGTTCTACCAAATGATGTGTTGTTGTTGTTGTCAAGTGGAGTCTTTTGGAAAAAAAGCCCAAAAATAAGTTTATTTAAGGGAGTTTCACTATGTTGTATGCACGAGACATTTGCACACAAGACATCTTGCAGCATTTTTTTTTTTTTTTTTTAAGGTCAGAACCTTTTTTTTTATCTTATTTAGACAATTTAAAGGTTTTCTGTATTGTTAAACTGTCATCTTCAGTGATTTTATGTGCCCTGTGACGTTGATATGAGTAACAGAATTAGAACTGCATGTCTGTGTATTTATATGCACAATATGTCCCCAGGAACCTGCTGTGCCGGGCCACTGATGCAAACAGTTCTGGTTGGTGGAGGCCTGCTGGGAGGCGTTGATTCAGTTCCAACAGCATGTTCTGCTCCACCAACTGGACAATAAGGGGCAACAATGCAGTTGCGCTTTTGAAATTAGTTTGTTTTTTTTGTCGTTAATTCAGCTTGTGCTTTGCCTACAGATGTTTTCTTACTGAACTATTTCAACTACTGGATGAATTATTGCATATCTGAGACATTCATCATCACCAGAGGATGAATCCTTTAACTTTAATGATCCCCTGATGGCTCCTACAGCATCACCATAGGGCTGACGTGAAATCTGGTATTGATATTTATGTTCTCCTCCTAATTAACAGTAATGGATTGGCCCAGTCAGAGCCCAGACCTCAACCTAATAAAGATGCTGTAGAATGAGCTCAACAGAGCCGCTCACAGCAGACGTCCTAAGAATTTGTCTGAGCTGAACCAGTTCTGTAAAGAAGAATAGTTTGAAATTCTAATCCACAGCTACAGGAAACACTTGCTTGAGGTTATTGCTGATAAAAATGATTGGATTAGTTATGAAAATACTGCTGACATTACATTTCAACCATCACTCTTCAATAAAAACATAAAAGATAACGTTTGTGTTTTATCAGCTTAGAAACATTGTGTTTGGTATTCTTGACTTTGGTGAGGATAGAATCACATTTTGTGACTAATTTATACAGAAAACCAGAAAACTGGACAGTGTCATTAACTTTTCTTGTTTTTTTTCAGGACCTGTATAACCAGGTCCTGACATAAACTGCCGTGCACCTATTAAGCCACTTGTTTTCACCTGCCATGGAAGTTAAAGCCTTTGATACCTCTGCACACATCAATTAAGAAGGTGTGATCCCTTACTGGCTTCCCATTCACAAACACAGTGAGACACTTGTGTTTGGAAGACAAGTATTTCTATCACTACAGGGTTTCCAGTTGGCTTCAGTCGGGTCACGGGCTAGCATCTTCTTTTCAGTAATGTCTGGAAACGTTACTGGGCATCAAGCCCAAGTCCAGGTTTAGAATCAAATCTTATTGTCCACTTGGGAAAATCTGGCAGTGAAGGCGAACAGGACAATACAAACTCATTATGTACAAATTGTAGAGAAATACATACGGTGCATGTATTATTCATAGGCTAACCAGGAACTGAAATGTATTCTAGCATGCACTGAGAAAGCTCAGGAATCATTACTCGTCTCAACACCAGACAGAGACAAAGGGAAGATTCACACAATCTTCTCTTACTGTAGACTAGTTCAACTCCTGTGCATGTCATTGGATTATGCAACAGAAACACCTGGAGGAAACCTAGGTGAGAGTGAGGGCTACTGCCCCTCCTACGAAACCCATTTGCAGTGGAAATTGAAAATTGAAAGAGCACAGAAGAAGAAGCGCAGAGTGAGAAGCTGATCTGTTACAGCTAAGAAGATATGCAGCATTTGGAAACTGGGACAACCTGAGGGGAAATGTGCTTAATACAGCACAGTGGATAATCAAGGTAGACAATGATACATGTCTACACAACATATGGCAGATTCATGTGTGATGATGATGCAGCTATAAATATTATAGATGTTTTTGTTGTCTGCATTGTACTTATAGCTTGAGAGCTTGTTTTTCTCTTTAATTTAATTGGTTTCTTTTCAAATTTAATCAGTATGGAAGGTAACTAAACACACCTCTTTATCTAAATAATCCATCTATTAGCCCAATTTTCTACTTGTAACAGAGGGCAGATAATCCACAGATGCCAATATGAATTCTTCATCCTCTTCATCCTCCTCATCCTCCTCGTCATCTTGATTTTCAGAAAAACATGACAGGCCCCATCTGTATTACCGAATTACCCTGTGGGCCTTGATTAAGAAGAGAGGGCTTTTATGCCTGCTTGGTCTGGCTGGCATGACAAATGCATTACACATTGTCAGCAACAGACACACACACACACACACACACACACACACACACACACACACACACACACACATTTACATGTGTACATGCAGATACACAAATCCCAGCTGACCATTCAACTCCCATATGTTCAGTGTCCAAGGAGCACTGCTCTGGGAGTGCTCGGAGGCCTCAGTGGGCTGTCAGATGTTATCCCGTGAGTTAGCCTCAATTCATTCTCAATTTCAAAATAAATGGGTCATAAAATAATTAATTACATCCTGTTTACGAAAAGTCATTTACAGTACAAGCCTCAGAGCCCTCATGCCATACAGTAGAAAGGGGTTATTTTTACCAGACTTAGCAATTAGCCACAGAACTAACAATTGTTAGAAACAACTGATATAAAATTGTATTTTAAATTGCAAAATCAGCTGATGCCTCAATGTTTTATACACTGAACCTTGCTAGCAAGATGATCTACTACTAATCAATACTCAGTCAGTCCAGCATTTTACTGATGGGTATTTTTGTTAATACAAATAATAATAAATTAATGACTAGATAATTAATTAATTTATATTTGAATTGCAATAAAATATTATTTGTACACCAGAAACAACAATATCTGATGAAAATATTGTACTTTTAAACCTTTTACCCCCTACAAGGTTGACTTGTTAATGAGTATTATATGTCAATGAAGTTAGGCTAAATGTAGATCTGTCTGTATAATGCAGGTCAACAGCAGCATCTTTAACCAAAATCATACAGTTGAATCAACACCTACAAAACAGTTTCAACAAAAACTAAGAGCTAAGAGCATTAAAAAAGTCACTATGACTTATTCATCCTCCATTTCCTTCTGTGTTAATACACTAATACACTACTAGCCAGGTACCGCTGGCAGAGGAAGAAGTGCTGGTTTGGGAGTATGGGGGGTTCTGTCAGAGTCCATCTGAACCTGCTTAACTTTAAGATATGCAGCAAATTGGGCTGAATCGCTAGTTTTCAGCCTGTTCATAGCTATTAGCAACTGACCATAGAGCTGTGGTCAACACAGACAGGTAGAGTTAGAAAATGGATTGGAGCTGACATTACTGTTTTTTTCTTCAAGCTTATCCTTAAATGATTGTTTTTAACTACATTTATTGGCTTTTCACTCTATGCGCTTTTATTGCACGTACAGCAAGGAGGTGCAGAGAGTTAGTTTTGGATAAAACATTTCACTATAACTAGGGATGAAAGGAGAACTGATACTTCTCTATGTCAATACCAAGATTCTAAAAACTTGATGGTACCAAAGGTACGAGAAGTAGCTGTCAGAGTACGATGTCTGCGGCACTGATGAGCTCAGCAAATAAAGTGTTGCCTGACGCTGAATGCTGAGAGAATAATGTTTATATGCCAGTATTAACAAAAAGGTGGCATAGACCTGCAATGGGTAATTGATGCTGAGAGGGGCACCTTTGATTAATTTGAGAAAATGGCAGGGGGTTTAAGGCCCCACAGCCACCATCTCTATACGTGCCTGGTGTAAAGTAACAAGCACAGACGTTGTCAACTTGAATAATGTCTTACTTCATCTGGGCTCCCTCTCCTCGCCTGCTGTACGTGTGGATGTGCTAACCCCCCCCTCACAGAGACAGAGAGGACAAACTGCATCATAAAGACCAGCAGTGCACACTATAGAATTTAAAGCTGAGTGAATTTGTAATGGAGGGATTGTTATTACCTTATCCTCCAAGGTTTTTATGTCTAGATGTTTGTACCTCTATGTAAAAGTCACTTAACACTGACAACAGAAAAAAATGTACTTTTTCCTTTCAACTTTGCAACTCCACAGTCTGAAGGCTCTGGAGCTGCTGCATGACTTGGTGCTCTCTGAGTAACAGAGGAACAACAAAACAACTAGATGGTTAAAAGTGCAGAGCTGTAGCAAGTTGCAAGGAGCTGGAGATTGTTATGGAAAGGCCTTAGCTGAAGCTAAACTGTAATTATTTGCTTTTAAGTGTATTATTGCCATTGGCACAAACACTAAGTGCCCAGTAACTACAGCATCTATTAATTCATCCCTTCAAACTAAGATTTAACTAATAGCTCAAGTCAGCTATGAATCCAGAAGAAGTCTGCACACACTATGTAATCCATCAGTCCATACTCTGATGCACAGATACAGCCCATGTCATCCACCATAATCACACATCACGTCATGCATGACCTCTTTTGCCTTGTTGACACGTGTAAAGCTCAGCAGCCCACAAAGCTGTTAGTGCTACAATGATGGTCCAGTGTTGAGCAATCAGTCACTACAGTATTTAGACGAGAAGGTTGATGCCATTTTGACGCCTCTATATATTTAAACCTACATATAGATGGGAGTTACCTTGATATAAAGACTAAAAGGGAAAAAAAAGCAATGGCCTGGCTCTATTGAGAGGCAGCTTCACATAAGTGGTCGAATATTTCCTCACTTACTGTCGCTCTTTCAGCTGAGAGCGAATAAGCAATTTCCCAAAATATCTAAATGTTCCTTTAAATAATGGCGCAATCCTTCAGAATTCAGTAGAAATAAGTGTTGACCTTAAAGTGCTGCGGGCATAATTACACAATCTTTCCTGCAACATGGATCTGATCCCTTAGCAGCCTCCCAACAGTGAGCATTGCAAACAGAGTTTGATATACTGAATAAAACACTCGCAGAGAGTAAACCCAGGCTTTTCACTTATTGTTTAACCCCAACTAACTTTAGTAAATATACCTTTAGCTCAGGCTGAAGAGTTCAAATTGACTTTGATAGGAGTGTATTTTCAGAACATAAATGCTCTGCTTTCTGTATTTCTTTTTGACTTTGCAGCAGCTGCAGGCCTGTTGTCATCAGGTAGTGTTGTAATTGCGATCACATTTGTCAAAGCAGAACTCGTAAATGTGAGCTGACAACAGGAATATTTGTGTCAGCCCCCAGTGGTAATCACAAGTTGGCCCTTTTTTGTAGGTTCCCAAAACTCCTTTTTAGCAGTACAGATTGGTTGATTGAAGATTGGCTGAGTCAAATGATGTTGGTTTCATTTTGTCTAAAATGAAATTATTTCAAATTAAAAATAAAACTATTCCAATAAATGATGTACAAAAATCCAAAACTCATCTTACATAGTTTTAATATTTGACGTTGACATTCAAGTTCAAGAAGTGGACACTTGTAAATAAAAACATAATTCAATTTATTTTTTCTAATGGGAATCCAGAATTAAACAGCATGCAGCACTAAATCTGAAGTGTCATAAAGACATAGATGCAATTTGTAGTAGCAGCACTGTAGCAATGGCAACTAATCTTTATGTACGTGACTGCACCAGCTCCACTTAGGGAGAAAACTCTCTCTGCTGTCTGTTTCAGCACTCATCAGCTGGCATGGCGGTCCACACCGCACAGTGGCAGACCTACAAATTTCCTTGGTGTGCACACACATGCACCCACATAAATTGTTGATTAACGAAAAAATGTCAGAACTGTTTAGAAGCGCAAGAAAACACAAACAGGGCTAAAGGACTTGAGTAATTTAAATATTACGCTCTGTACACCAAGTTCTAATGAAACCGACCCATTGAATTTGTTAGATAATGGATTTATTTACTTAACATTTGAGTAAAATGTCAGGGCACACACAAGCTCACTCTGTTTCACAGGTTCCTCATGTTGGTGGATAATTAAATAGCGATACAGACCTATCCCAGGGAACCTCAAACTGAGTTCAAATAAAAGCTGTTAATGTTTCAAGTGAAAACTGAATACTAGAAATGCAACAGGATGTTGTATAGTAATCGTCTTTGGTGAACTTTGCAGCATTTTTGTTTTTCTTTGCCTTAATTAATCTATGAAATAAATACTAAATATTGAAACTTATCTATAGCTATAAAAGTTCACTGGGCCGTACTGTGTGACTTACAGAAGATAATGGTCAGTTCCAGAGTAAAACAAAAAAAGGATTAAGCATTTATGGAAGCGTGTATTTTTGAGATGTTGTGAAAGGTTTCACCATCATCCACGAGGTAAAAATAACAACTGTCAAGCTTTATTTAGCACTTTTCAGTAAAAGTCAGAATTAAAATATAAAAGTTATGAATTTGTACCTGGAATTATGTACATTTATTTTCATCAATTCAAAATGACTGTAGTAAAGGTGTGTATGCCTGTGATAAACCTAATATACAATCTGGATGTTTTTGAAGTTAACTCTATATTTCTGAATGTTTTTGTCTTTACATCACGACAAAGTATTTACCTAATTATAAAGTCAAAAGAAGAAATATTAAAAATAAAAAACAATATCAATGGCAATGCATTTTAACTTGTTTTTTCTCTGATGACACAAATCTAAGTCTCTGGTACATCCCAGTGGGCTTTAACTCAATTAGTGAGGTCATTTCTGCCTCCAGGAAATGTTTAAATAACTAAAACTGGATACTGCATGTGGCCAACAGCAGCCATCTGGTTCTTCCAAGCACAAGACACACAGTCTGAAAATGATTTGAAAATACTATTTGACCCACATCTGTACATTTCAGCAGCTCCTCACAAGGACAAGCTGCAGTGAGCCATCTGCACTGCTTAGAGGGACATCAGCTGTAATCACCCAACTACTGGGAAACTGTAGTCCTTCAAACACAAGTGATGTTTACTGCTGAACTCTATCACACAAAAAAGCTGTGTGATTTGACAGCCTTTCATCTGGCAGATACAAGTCCAGCAGAAAAATCAGACCACATGAGAAGATGATATATCCTGTATTTCTAAAGACACACACAGGATGTGAGTTCTGCCTAGTTTGACACATTTAGTGCCACATAACACAAAGAAGGACAAATCTGTCTAAACCAGAATTGACTGAAGGGTCACAGAAAAACTGTAGAGACACGAGGAGAAACGAGTCAGAGCAAACTTTTGTAGGGTTAGATGTGAAGACTGATATCATACTCATGTCTGTCAGCTAAATATGTATCTAGAGCTAGCAGCTGGTTAGTTAGTTAGCTTAGTACAAAACCTAAAAACCAGGAACTGGCTTGTCCATTTGTGTCCGACAGTTGTGAGGGTAGCAGTGTAGACTCCAAGAAGATAATAGTCCCAATCAAGAAACAGTACACAAGTACAGGCCTCATAAGGTTAAATGTTTAAATAGTACAGTATCTTAATGATTACCTTGCTACCATAAGTCGTTTCATATTCTCAGGGAGAAATCAAATACGGTCTTGGCTCTTTAACTGCTAGCCAGTTGCTAGCTTCGAGTGGCTACTGTCTGGGGGCTGAGCAGGTAGGGCACAGAGGGCTTTTAGAGCTTGTTTACAGACTACAGGTGCCTGTTGAAGCAAAAAAAACAAAAAAAAAAAACAAAAGAGAAATATTATGGCCTGACAGATAAAGCAGAGAGCTGTAACTCGCTGCTGTAGTTTTTGGGAGGTAACGCTTTGTTGGTTCATCACAACATTAAAATGTTCACATTATTTTTTACATTGATAAACTGATGTTGTAAAATTGCTGATTATAGGCAGTTTCAGCAAAAGCAAAACATTTTCCCTTCTCATTTATGTTGACCTGCTGTTGACAGTGATCAAGGACGTGCAGTATCCTGCAAACAGCAGGTGAACTGGGCTGCTAGCTGCGTTGGATGGATTTAAAGCAGAGTAATGCTGACATGCATTTGCTCAGTAAATCTTCCCTGTATAAACAGATATTATTTAAATTGCAGAGTGCAGCTTCACCAGGTGACCCTCCAGAGTGTACTTTATTAGACCAAGCGAGAAAAAAAAAAACCTGTTAGAGAAACACTCGTCTAGTTCATTTCATTGGACGGAGATAAAAGATGGCATCAGTTGTGCCGAGGATTTTGTAAAAACTCATATATTCCCTTTATGAATGCTGAATAAAAGTCATGTAAGTCTCAGTGAAAAGACTTTCTCATCAGACAGATATTGACTGGCTGAGTAGGTGTGTGTTCAGTGTTTGTGTATTAGTGGTTTGTATATGTAGGTGTGCGGGGGGGGGGCTGAGCAAGCACATACTGTACTGTACCAGATTGAATTCAGTTCCCTGTATCAAACATAAAAGATCAGGGGAGGAAAGGTATTTCTCTTTCCTCAGAGGTTTAATGAGAACCAGGCACAGGGAAAGGTCTCACTGCTTATGAATCGCCACCAGGCAATCACACACAGCTAACACCGAGCAATCACTCAGCAAAATGGGGAGGAGGCAGGTGATGCTTGTTACACACAAACACACACACTTACGCAAACAGTGAAGAGGGGCTGTTATAAATAATCACTTAGTTCAATTTACGTTAAAATTTAAAGAATAATGAATCAAATACCAGTTCTTATACCTGCTATCATTGGTAAATGAACTTCATATGAACCATTTATTGTATTAATTCATTTTTGATTGAATTCAAAGTGATGCTACGACACATAGACTTAAATCAATCCCAGGATACTGGGTTTGGAATCACAAGTATCACAGTACATTTATGGAATCGCAGTACATTTATAGTAACACTAGGAGGGCTCGGACATCGACCGTGACAGGTCTCCTTAGTGGGGGTGTGAGTGGGTGGACAGAGGGGTACGTGTCTTGGTGTCACACATCCCACTGTACTGTTAAACTGACATAAGACTGGTAGAAGAGTTGAGTCCTTGATGACCAACATTGCCACTTTCCCACAAGCAACTTGTCACTTTAACGCGACGAGAAAGAAAAAAAAAATAAAACACCCGTCACAGCTGGAGAAATTCCGGAGACTTAATTAGATTGTGTGTCCATCAGGTAAACAATGAATTATGCATTATTGTACTCCCCAGGTGCAACCACAACAGTGGAAACTGCCTGATACTGAACAAGCTAATATGAGGGGTGAAATTTTAGCAGTAACATACTTTCAGAGAACTGTCTGCTGTGTGGGGAAAAACATACAGGTAATACCTCTGTTTTTCTGACTGCAGATGCCTAAATGACAGTGACAGTAAAATACAAAATACAATAGCTCCCAGTTTCCATCAATACTTTTAACCCAATTTCACGAAAATGTGCAAAAGAAAATTTGATATTATGACTGAGCAACAGTTCAACCTCTAAAGCATTTATTTTTCCACCTGAACCAAGCACAAGTGTTAAATTTGGAGCTATTTATTTAAATTTGATATAAACAAATTGAACATCATAGGTGTCCGGTTAAACAGTCTGGTTATTAAAAGTAAATGCACAACTTCCAACCAATCCCGTTTTAATGTGGCAGTAGAAAGACAAAAAAACCTAAATTGTTTGTGGCACAGTAAGTCTGTACTTCACCTCTATTTTGTATTGAGTTATGCATTTTAAATCTAGCACAATTAGACAGAATTATAATCAATTATCACTGAAGCTTCACAAACAAAACAGCTGCTCTAGTTAAATGGTTCCTCTCATTTGTACTCCAGTGCGTCTCCACTAAATGACCAGGCTTACCTTGCTATATAACCTGTACAGGTCCAAGCCATCTCCGCTATCCTTTTATGCATTTTGAAAGTCTATCCACCCCTCCAAAAATCCTGGCTTACCACCGGTGCTTCGACTGGAATGGAGCCGACATGGGAGACACAGATGGAAATCGATTAAATGGTTAGAGCTCACAGGGATGGGAAATGTGTCAGCCATGATGCAGCCCCAGCTAGGTCTTATTACCACCTAATGCACTTCACTTTGGTATCTGCCTCCCACTTTAAAACGTTACAAGATTGCTGGACCATTCCTTTGTTGTTTCTCATTAACTCGGGCATGCTGAGGGAATGAAAGGAGAGAGTTTACAGAGCTCCACGACCTCTTGTTGGAGATGAATTAAACATTTTAAAAAGAAGCTAAATTTATATTCAAGGTCTCCTATTTGACTATTTAGTGACTGTGTTTTTATAAAAGGCAGCAGAGAAACAGGGAATCATCTTTGGTGCTCCTAAATATAATGAGCTCATCTTATCTGTGAGTTATTATTAGATCATAGACAAACACACAGGCAAATTTAACACGATGACAACGTACAGAAATGTCCCACACACAAGGCATCATGTGGCAGATGATGATATGTGACATATGGCTATAACAATGAAAAATGTACAGTATCAACTATTTAACTTGGAATGAAGAACAAAATGAGTGTCATATGACATAAACTGGTTTGGTTTGACATATTGTCCTGTTTTATTAGCATTAACCTTGTTTTGTTTTTAATAAAATGTAGTTTATTGTAAACAATCTAGAGTAAAACATTAGAAAAACACTAATCCTAACACATTAAAGGGTGGCTTCACCTATTTTTTTCCCACCTATTGCACCACTTCTGCTGAAAAACTCATGAGTTTAAATGTTATTTGGAAGAATTCTGGGGGAGCATGTCAATCAACACTACAATGTTGGTAGTCTGAATAGATTATTTTAACATAGAGATGGCAGAGGAGTGTTTATTACCATCCGTATACATATATTCCACTAACTAGAATAAAACTGATCAAGTTACCCTTTAAGAACACACACACAGACACACACAGCATAAGGGACATTTGCATCATAGAGCTCATAAAAGGTTACCCCAATACGCCAGCTTGTGTGTGTGTGTGTGTGTGTGTGTGTGTGTGTGTGTGTGTGTGTGTGTGTGTGTGTGTGTGTGTGTGTGTGTGCGCGCGCCCTCCTTCCCGCAGGTGATTGTCAGCTCGGCTAACCTGGCTACCTAAGATGTGAGGAAAAGCATTTGCCAGGATTCTAAACTCCTCTTCATCTTACGAAATGTCACTGGACTTGAAATATTGAGGAGGCTCGTGTGAGAATCGTCCTTTGAGCTGGTGAGGTGTCACCACTGTGCCAAATGTCAGCTCTGTGAGGATCAAGAAGCTGAGGCCTGCTAGGGCCGAGTCAGCCTCAAAGCTGCCAAAGATCTGAGCCAGAGGCCAGAGACAACGATTTTACTATAAAGAAAATGCTGCAATTTTGGATGGTAGTTTCTTAAAGCAGCATCAGACTAAACGGTAAGACCGTATCTCTCAGCGTCCAGTTCACATTACATTAGAGTGCTTATCCTGTTTCTAACTTAAGGATAAATGCCAAGCTATGTCACCAGGTTTAGCCTAACCTACAGGATTAAGTGTAATCCATCTCTTACTGTTATTTGAAGCTGCCAGGGTACACGCTGCAACATCTGCATCTATTTCAATATGAACCTTTTTATTCAAATCCAGCAATAATCACGAGATGGAGCCTTCAAGTAACAAAAATGGCATTACTGTTATTTAAATCAAACTGCACTGTGCTGAAATATAAAAACGATTCTTTTGGTGTTATAGTATTTCTACAGTACATGAAATATGAACAATGAATGCAATTAATAGATATACGAGGTGTGTGCCTCACAGAACATCTCAATTTATCAGCTAAGACTGTACTTGAGCTCAGGGAAAACCACAGAGGCTGCTGCACACACACAAACACACACATGCAGCTGAATGGTAATGTTGGTAACCCTAGTAACGTTATGAGCAGCACCAAGTTCATGTAATTAACCTGTCATTAGCCTAAACAAGCTAACATTAGCCTGTGTGAACGTTGTGTGTGCACATTACCAGAACAGATACAGCCATCAACAACATGGAAAATGTAAGATATGAACATTTTAACAACATGTCATTGTGAAATGAACGACTATCACCACTGAAACTACAGTACTCTGCTATGTACTGTGAAGTCAGTTCATTCAGTTCAAAAGTTAAGTTTAGATTATTACGGTTTAACACTTCAAGTTTTCTTGACAATTATGAGTCGGCTGGACAGTTGCATGATATGAATGATTGGCTGTTAATAAAATATCAAGCTAATCAATATCAACTGTGTCTAATTATTTGAGTGATTTGCAATTAAAAGGAATTTCGATTAATTTGCTAAACAGGATGACCAAGAGCTTTTTTAGATTGAGCCATGTTTTTCCTATAACATACAGTTTATAAGTCTTGGTATAAGTCTAGGTTGTTGATCATGTCACCAGTTTCAAAAACCACATGCAGACTGGAAATATAAATAAAAACAGAGTGAGTCTGAGCTGGAGACAGAGTTTTCATGCTCTGGATTCAATAACCTTGTGATCTTTTAAAGAAGCCGCGTGCAGCTCTGTTCATTAGTGAAGAGCAGCTTCAAGTTGAAATACACCTCGGATTTATCACCTTTCAGGCAGACACACAGCTTTAAATTCAAAGATCAAAGAGAATCAAAGGAGAATCAATTGATGGCAGTTACTTCAGGATATGGGCGAAACATGATTCATGTCTTTCATGTGTCTTTTGCATAAAATTGTGGTTGTTCACCCAGAAAAACACAGTGTCGACTGCCAAGACTCATGGGATGTCGTACTGGCTCAGGGTGAAAAATAACAATCAGGCTGAGAAAGGCAACAGTTATTAATGAACAGGTTTGAAACCATGTTCCACAAAGACTTTGCAGATTATATCAGAAGGAATTTAACATAGTTTGTTCTTATAGTGAACTACTATATAATCTAGCATAAATTTAAATTTGAGTTTTTCAGAGAAATTCGTTTAATGTTGATATTAGAAACATTTTAATATTAGTTTAGTACGATAAACTGCTGCAGGTGCCAATTCTTCAGCTGGGCTTATTAAAATCATTTCAAAAGACGAGGCTGCAATAAGCTGATACGTTTAACAGTGCACCAGGTAAACAGGTTTCAAATCTGGCAATAACATGTTTGTTTATGTAATATAAATTCTGTAATGTTTCCTGTAACATTTGTTTGAATTGGCACCGTTTTGCTTAGCATTTTATTTGCCATTTGCCAAAATGTGCAGGTACAGGTGGATGGAAACTATTTAATGTTACTGGTGTTGTAGGGCTTTTTTAATCACATACCAAATGATTTTACATCTCCATTTATTACTATTGAGTTTTTCCACATCACAACTATCATAAATCTGTAGTAATTATCTACTAGCTCATATTTATTTTTGGCAGATGTTCCTTTTTGTTTTCAGTTAGAGCTACATGTCAGTATCTGAGTTATCTCAGGCTGTAAGACACAGATTACAAACTCAGTCTCAACTTTTTCAGGAAATAAGATTCTTCAAATCTGACTTTCACTGCTTTTATGCTTTAATAAAACAAAGGATGCAACTAAATCTTTTATCAAACAAGAGGAAAATGTAGGGCTGGTGACGTATACTGTACAAGGACATGAATAGATTTCACTGAAGCCAAATGTTACAGTGCCTCCATCTCTGATTGAAGCTGACATGACTTGTGAACTGGATGCATGATATTTTAATATAGAACACGAAGTGGGTCAAACTTTCCACTGGGATTTGAGAAATTCTAAACTCTGAGGCGTAAACATGGACATAAATTATGTAGTAGCTTACAGTAATTGGTCGTAAGTAAGAGGAAGTTTAGAAGCGAGAAAGACGAGGGTCATGACGAAATGGAGGGAGAAGGGATGAAGGAGGGAAGTGAGTGAGCAACAGAGAGACAGGAAACAGCTGTAAACCAATAATGTCTGAGCAGCTTTGGTTTCTATTTCTGACACACACACACACACACACACACACACACACACACACACACACACACACACACACACACACCTGGCTTTTATCTGAATCAAAGTCCTTTCCTTCACTGAGAGACACATTTAGCTCATGTGTAATATTATGCAAGTACACCAGTGACCACAAGGAAATGAACACATATAAATGGATAAAATTACAATACAGCTCCAAAATAGTAGCTGCCAGTTGGTAACAAATGCACATGCAGTCTTTCCCTTTTCACTCCCACCCACAGACTTAATTGTGAGCACCAGACATATTCTGTGAGGTATAATAGCAGATATGATTGCAGCAACGTGGTCAGTCAGTGTTGATCAATAGCTTGTTAGTTATGGACAATTATTGCCTTCAGTCACAGTCAATGGCCGCAATCACACACAAGCTGCATCTGGATTAGCTACCATAGAAGCCCAAAAGAAAGAAGACAGGCATCTGAAGACAGCGCTCAGGACTTGTGGATATCCCAAGTGGGCCTTTAACAAAGCAGGAACCTGTTCCAGGAAAAGAACAAGGGAACAGTCGGAGTCTCAGGTCCTACGCAAAAACCTGGTCATACCTTACATGGCTGGGGTTTCAGATAAGCTGAAGAGGATTTTCAGAAAACACAACATCCCTGTCTATTTCAAACCCACTAACACACTCAGACAGAAACTTGTACATCCCAAAGATCGGACTCCAAAACACAAGATGAGCAATATAGTGTATGCGGTCCAATGCAGTGAGGAATGCCCTGAACTGTACATTGGAGAAACCAAACAGCCGCTACACAGGAGGATGGCACAGCACAGGAGGAGTAACACCTCAGGTCCTGAATCAGCTGTGTACCTTCATCTTAAGGATAAAGGACACTCATTTGAGGACTGTGACGTTAAAATATTGGACAAAGAGGACAAGTGGTTTGAGAGAGGGGTGAGGGAAGCCGTGCATGTGCAAATCAACACTCCCTCTCTCAACAGAGGTGGAGGACTTAGACACAACCTGTCTTCTATTTATCATGCTGCCCTTTCATCTATCCCCAAAAAGGCCAGAAACAGTTCACACCTGCACCAGGTTGGACACACTTAACGACCCATTTAGGTGTTACGAGGGGGTGGGCTGAGGTGTGATCATATATATGAGAAACTGTCAGGCTGCTGGTGATGGCAGGCAGCCTTAGACTGAAGCAGACATGTAGAGTCTCATATATACACACAATATAAGCGACGATAAGTAAAATAGTATAATTCAACATAGGAGGATCGCTGGCTACTGTGATCGCTGTGATACTACCTCAGATACACAATACAAAGTGATAAAAATAACTGATGATCATCAAATGCTTAATTAATTTGAGCCAATGAAGAAGCTGAAAACAAAATACAAATGAAATATTTTCTTAACTGCAATCTAGACTCCATTTTCTAAATAACTGGCCCAAAGCCCTCCTTGTCAACAGTCTTCACATCTTTCTAGTCTTTACTTCATTTATAGCAGGGAGTAACACTGCTAAACATGCTGACAAAATCATTTTGCTTAATGTCACTGGTTTCCAACACAATCTAAAATTTAGGCATATCCAATAATTCAACATACTTTTGTGCCAAGTTTGTTCAAATGTAAAAAAATACTGGCTTAAATCACACAGCATATGTCACAGTCCCCACTGCAAACTTCATGTGTTGTGTATCACCAGACAAATATAGAGATAATATAAATAAGCAGTAATAGATTACTTTAATGTAGGCATCTGGGAGAGTTGAAGAGCAAACAGGTGAACAGGAGTCAGGTGGGGACAGTTAACAGGTACAGGTGTGAATACACTACATGTGTGTTCATGGTAATGAAGGGAATAATCAACCAATGCAACAGTGCGCCTTTTCTTTTCTTTAACTTTAATCAAACTCTTTGAATTTGCTCCCAAACTACAAGTGTTCATGGCTGCAGAACCCTACTCCCGCCCGCTTTGTCCTTGATTCCCTGGTGAGCACATACGCAAACTCTGACACACACACGCACACGCACGTCTTCGCACAGTAAACGAGGATCACACATAGTGATCACACTCCAAGTCCAAAAGGAGAGTGACACAATAGGGACACGAAACCATCTCATCTTCATCTGAGGCGAACTGTTTCTTATCGGTTAAGGTGAGGATCAACACTTGTTCAGCTCCAGGGAAATGTGGGTCACTTTCTTTGCAAGTAGACCAGTCACCCAGTTTATATAAAGATTAGACTCGCTGCTGACTTGACAAGACTGAAAGAGACAAGAGGAAAACAAACAAGGGGATCAAGATAATAACCCTGTTATGTTGTATCTCCAAATTCTACTGTTGCTTTCTCAAGTTTCGCTTCACTGCTGTGGAACTGATTTGTACTTTTAGTCCATTTTAAAGACTTAAAGAGTATCAGCAGTCAACAATACAGATAATATCTTAATATGGTGACACGGATGTGTGAGAGTGAATGGCTGGACAAGTAATGACACTAAATGCTGAAACTGTGTGTGAAGCTAATATGACATTATGATGACAGAGAGGAGATCCAGAGCACAACACACTGGGTTCATCTCACCGAGTCCTGTGAAAACACCAGTCAAGGTTTTCTATGTGAAGCACTAGGCAGCATACAACAGGAATGAGATCTGACATTCCATTAAGCTAATTAAGCTAATTAGTGAACTGAAGTATTTTTTGTTTACCATAATAATGTTTACCCTGTTCACTCTTATTTTAGTGTGTTAGCGTGCTCAGATTTAATAATTAGCACTAAACACAACATACGTCTGAGGCTGATGGGAATGTCATTAGAGGAGTCGACAACAAACTCAGAGATAGAAAAACATAAAACCTTTAGAAACATGCTGCTAGCATAACTAAGAACCCGCTGTGCTTTTTCTAATTTCTAGTCTGGAACGGAAAAATATTTAAATCTGTACAATGCAGTGCAAAGTGAACGGAAAAGTCTGCATTAACAACTTGAAGTTAGAAGTTTTAGACGCTTTATAAAAGAAGTGTTGTTAATCTGTGTATTTTACTTTAGAACAAAGTAAGTAGACTCATTAAGCTATTTATTTCAAGCTCTAAATTTTAGTACGGGATTGTGCATAATTTCAATAATTACCACAAATCTAACTCTTAATGCGGCAAATTCCCGCACACGTTTAAGGAGCTTTTAAATAATAACACGCTTGACACTCTCTGTCCCCGTTCTCTAGAGGGCCATGACCCTTCTCTGCTGTTGCACCATCTCTCACTAAGATGCAGTTTGATTTCAGTGATACAAATATGAAAGCATGCAAAAATGAACCACTGGCTAAAACGCAAATGTGCATCAACCAAGGCTGTAGCCTACGATGCTGCACCTTTTACCAACTGAACTTAGTAAATGTACAGAACCTTAAGTCACCACTCAAACCACCATATAGTAGCAGTGAAAAGAAGTCAGATCCTGCAAAGAACGTGATGATGATACTGCTACTGAAGGAGAAAGAGACAGAAAAATAACAGCAGTGTATATAGCTCAGAGAATCCCTAATGCCAGCAAATAATGTATGTGATTGATGTGAGTGTGGATGCTGCTCAAACAGCCCTGGAGCAAAAATGATATATTCACTGACTAATTGAAACCTCACAAAACAAATGCGTGACCAGAGCTCGGCCTTCATTAAGATGAGTCTGATTTTTTTAAAAGTTGTTATCAAGTGGAAAGCTGAGGTGACAGAGGACAGGGAAATAATAGAGCATGGGGATGAGGATAAAGGGGGTCCACCAGAAGAAAAGACAATGATTAAGCTCACAGAGTCAACCACTAGGAGAGAGGAGAGAGGTGCTTCTGGGTGAGACAAATGCCTTTTTCTGCCTGTTTACCAACACTTATTTACAGTAATTTTACAAAAGCATAGAGAGAGAGAGGGGGGGGGGGGGGGGGGGGGGGGGGGTGGTCAGGTATTGATTATAAGTCTCATGCTACCAGTAGTCAAGTGATTGCATGTTTTTCCCAAACAACCACTAAGCTGTATGTTGTAAATTACTGATTAATTAATACAAAAGTCTCAAATATGCTTAAAACAACAGTAGGTTTTCAGTTTCCACAGCCAGCGGCATATGAATAAGCAGAACTACAGAGAAGCTCATATTAAAAAGAGGCAAAAGTGAAAAACATTATTTCATACGTGTGTGTGTGTGTGTGTGTGTAAAGGGGATGACTTTGATTTAGACAGAATCCAGGTGTGTCTCAGAAATGAGCCCCACTGTTCTGACGCTGTCTACGTGAGTGTGCTTGTTATTGTGAGTGTGTTTCTCAGAGATTCACTGCAGCAGTTCTCGACTGAACCCACTCTTTTTTACAATGACTTAAATGTCCCAGATCTGTCTTTGACTCAGCACCATCTCCGAGTGTGTATTTTCTGCATGTTCTTTTCCTCACACACACACAAACACACTTTCCACAGCCTCACATTATCCTGCTTAGACATTAACATTTTATGGGCGACACTGAGATTTGTCAACTGCGTCTCATCAAAATTTCATCCTTAATTACGGAAGCAGAGCTGAAGGGAGATTCCCCAGCCGTGTGGTGAACCACCAGACACAACCAAGACACCAGCAGAGGCAGAAAAACCCCCACCAAGTTATTTAAATAACCTAAGAACACAACTGTTAACTGATATGGAGATAAGCGTTTCTACCACAGTCTTTGCTTAAAGTCTGCTGAAACTTCCTGTGAAGCTACTAAAACTCCCAACTGAAGTCTACTAATTAAATTATTTCAGGATCAGCATTTATATGTTCAATGTGCATAGTCGTAAGAAGCTTCAAGATAACTTTCAGCAGCAGCACATTCATCAGTATTGGCATACAAACTCAGTACAGTTGTGGCATGAAACAAAGTACATTTACAAAGTACTTTACATTGATATAAGTAGAATACTGGATTGTATTATTAAATTAAGGACACAACTCCCTGAACTCCACTGTTTTTTGTATTTACCAATGTTCTGGTAGTAAAAATTATTTTAGAAAAGAAAAAAAGCTCTTTAAAAGTATAAATCTGTACTGAACCATGGTATGTAGGAGAGTAATTTGGGGGCCAAGTTAATTGTTCAGCCCTACTACATATCGTCACGGTAACATGAAGGTGCAGCACCTGGCTGACAGGTTTAGTGTTGAGCCGCATTTTATTATACTGGAGAGTTTTTAATAGCAGCAGCTCAGCAAAGGAAGATGTACCTGAGGCTACTGATGATGAGGAATTACTTTTCGTGCCGTTTATGAATCAAATCATTTAAAAGCGAAACCAGAGTATTAAAATGACAAAGACTATATGAACTCTGAATGGCACGATGATTAAGATACTGTTCAAGTAGCAGGTATAAAAGAACTCAGAACAACGAGGGGATCTCATGTAGCTACCTCAAGTGTTTCAACTGCACATTTTCTTTCCTGAATTGACACACTTTACTTAGCAAAAACAAGTATCACTGTTTCTGTATAAAACTGTGAGAAATTACTGCATAAAGTTTGAGATAATATGGATGCAAAACTGCATTTGCTAACTACGCCCCCATGTTCACCATATCTGTTTTCAGTGTCACTGTGACAGACGCTTGTATAGTGAAAGCACAGGTTTCTGGCAGGACCTCAGCAAGAAAATGCAAATTGCTCAAGTGAGGATGTGTATCACACCTGACTGGAATGGATCTTATTTTCATGCATATGTGAGAGCAATTTCAGGAGGAGTGATGCACATTCCCGTTCATATTAGTGTTCCCTGGCAAGCTGATTCATATTCAGTTATAATTTCATCTAAATAATTGTTTTCATTTTATTTTCAATTGAATTTCAGCACGACTAATTCAGACAGTGCAGTCTCTGTAACAGACAGAGCAGAGGTCATCAGAGCCCTTCACAACTTCTCACAGCCTCAAAGCAGCCCCAGGATGAGGCCTCTCAGTCTAGGGAGAGCCCCATGCTGCAGCTAGAATTCAGCTTGGTTTCAGAGCTGTTGTGCAAAAATCTCTTAATTTTAAGACCTCCACAGTTATGTAGCACCAAACGCCTTAAACAGTTTCCTTGGACACTGTAAATTAGAAAGGTGCTTTCAACATTGCTACAAGAAAGGTTTAGCTATTGAATTAAATGACAGCTTGAAAATCACTTTGATGCTACACTAATTTAAAATAAAGAAAACGGCATCTCAGCTTTTGCCATTGTGTGCATGGATGATCTGCTACTGCCCTATGTGTATTTCAAATCCCATCCCGTAGACCTTTTGTAAAAAAATGCATAATGCTTTAAGACACCATGTCACACACAACTACAACTAGCTTGGCACAACATGGAGGAGGGAACAGACTTGAAAACAACCCCAGCAATGAAAACGACAAACCAAAACTCAGTTGTGTCAAGTAAGTTCATGTCTTGAAGTAAATATGCATGCTCAGACAATTTTCTTCCTGTGCACCAGTCAAAGTTTGCACAATTACTTCTCACTCAAAATAGCAACATGCTATTCAAAACTTCACTAATATAACCACACATCAACATTACTACACAAAACACAGCCAACCAGCTAAAAACTGCTTTTTGGTCCAACAAGAACATCACCTGAGCAGTCTTAGATCCTTTTATCTCTTTTCGATCACACCAGTGACTAAAAGCCAGCTTGATATTTACTTAAGTCCCTTTTTTTCATCCTTGTGTCCTCCAAAATCACCTTATTATTAGATCAAATCACTAACAATTATCAAGTTATGTTAATATACCATGTATACAGTACACGGTATATTCATCTGATACAAATCTGGACATCTACAGTGAAATAAGGTTAGCTAGCTTTAGTATCTGCAAAGGCAACTGTCATTTAGTAGTGGAAGAGAGTGAGAATCAGTGCATTAATGTAAGAGGAAACATACTGTATATCAACGGGGAAACAAACTGCAACACAATGGTTCAGCTGACAAAAGAAATGCACATGTACGATTGATAATGAGAAGAGGTCAAAGTGACATCGATAGTAATGAAAACTAGGTAAAAGTAAATTACACTCAACAAGTGTAGAGGAGCACACAGCTTACATGAAGTACCAAATATTGTTTATTGCAATATTTATTATTGCTTTAATCCCACATAATTCACACTAAATATACAAGTTATTCCTATTTAAACACAAGCTGAGTTCTTTAAAGAATAATAAACAACCAAACCCAAGTCACTAGTTAGCAATAAGACACATCAAAACAACTTTATGAGCTGTTGCAAGTTAAATACTCCTCCTTTTGATTTCAACTCTCCCAAAGACTAGAGCATTAAATATCCTGAGGTTGCAAAAGCTTTAATGCTGTAAACACAAACAATGTCGTTGTTAAGATCACAGGAGCCCAGACAACTCAAAAACTAAAAAACACTGTGCAGCCTGTACGTGGCTCAGGTGGAGTGTGTAGATATAATCATATTCATTTAGTCAGGTTAGCAGTCAGAAGGACTCACAGATCGTGTTGGTGCTGAGTGGGATGGGCTGTTTTGGGAACTAATCAGCTGCAGTGGGTTCAGGGACCTTAGTCATGCGCACACCGACGCGTTTCCGGTCACTAATGGCGCTATGTGACCTTTGACTCCAGAACCGCCCTCTTCATTAGAAGTCCAACCAGCGTCGGTCCCAGCTTCATGGGTCTGGTTCACACATCCACGCGTCACACAAACGACTGAAGAACTGCTCACAGCCATGTTGACACAAACTGTTTCTAATTCTGCGGTAGCTACGCAGCTAACATAGTTTCCTCCGCTGTTAGCTTAGCGGCTAACAGCTACACAGTTCCAGTAACTTTACAGACGTCTAACATTCACACAGGTACCAGAAATGAACACTACGTAACTAAAATTCTGCGTCCTACTTTCCGAAAACATTAGTTTAATTTGTTTATTTGGACATTTTCCGACCTCGACATCTTTTGTTTGGCTTCTCTGTCGCTTGTCACGTATCGCCCGCCTCTTCCTCACCTGCAGCCAATCACAACAGGTGTTTCTGACTGACGGCGAATGACCAATCACATGCACAGATTCAAATTAATTAATTAACCCCTTTAATTGAGCTTCTGTTGTAGTTTATTAAAAACTCTGACTCATAAATAACTGTTTACGTTTTTGGTATAAAATTAATACATTTATTTTTATGACGTAAACTACAAGCAGAATAGAAGAAGTAAAGTTCATTTCGCCATGTGGACCTTTTTACAGATAGTTTTCTCAGTAATAAATTTCCCTCACAGTCATAGATTTACAGTATGATAGTCTCCACTTTTCCACCAGGTCTACAGCTATAATGGAAAAAGGGACTAAATGAGGCAGTTCAAAACAGTTTGGAGCTATTTATTAGTTTAATGTTTTCTGTGTTGTCAAATTGTGTTCTTCGTGATACCATTATCTGTTCTTTGTAGGTGAATTCATTAACTGATTTATTGCATTTTACAGGATTCTATTTTATTTACTGATATAATAACATAAAGACTAAGGATTAACTACATTTAGCTTCTAATACTTTTTTTAACTTTTATTTAAGAAGGATTTAGGTTCTTAAAACTCATAATATATTACTTTTACATTATTGTGTTAGCCTAGTACTTTTCCTCAAAACAGCATTGGTCAAAACCTAGTGCCTAGTGTACTGTTACACACAATGCAATGTATGCTCTGCTGGTGGACATAACCTCAGTCCACTAACCTCAAGCAGACATGAGGAGGCTACAGAGGTCTTGTAAACTCAACTTCACAGCCTCAATTTTTTTAATGTTTAAACTTTCATAGTCTCTAGATCCAACCAACGCCGCCTCAGTTGACATCACTTGAGGCAGTTTACCAGACATCACACAGCTCCCTCTGGAGCTACGAACAGCTTCATACAGCAGTCATACTGAACAGACTTTGATGTGTCAAAGCAGCAGGTTTTGCATTTTATGAAAGAATCTGGGAATATATAACATAAGAAACTTCTGGAGAACCTGAATTCTACTTCTGGGTGTATTGATGTACAAGTTGTCAAGATTTAGGTGATGAGATGAGAAGAAAATGTCCCTGGAAATAATCTCACCACAGAAGCTAATTGGAAAGAAAACACGATGAATAGATGTCAAACACCTCAATAGTGCAACAAGAAAAAAGCGCTGTAAGTTTTGGAAACGTATTTTCTATTTGGTGCTTTTGGAGACATTAGAAATAACAGTTTGAGTTCCGACCTTTCATGGAGATCGAGTGCAGCTTTAGATGGAAATTGATGGAAAACTTCTGCGTTTATGTATAGTTTAGAATTAAGGTTAGTTTACATCGCACCATGTTTTCCCATTGAGATGCATAAGCACAGCCTTCAGTGTGCATTTGATCACAGGAATCAGAGCTTTATTCAGAGGAGCAGAGCTGTGCTGCCAGGTACACAACTGTAATACACAGTCTACTGTCCCTGTTACTACTATCATAGTAGCGCCAAACGATAAACGCTTCAGTGGCAGCCACACTTCACACTCTACATTCACAAAGTCTCAAAAACAGACTGGCCCTCCAAGTGGCTCCTAAAATGTACCAGTAACAATCAATGGGACCACACAGTTATCACAGGAAACTTTTCCAGCCAGCAGCCGCCCAGTGAGAGCACAGCACACTGTGTCAATATGAATCATCTCAGTACTTTCTATTTAGTATCTTTTCTTAATACTTAAGCTATATTTCCAATGCAGAACTTCTATTTATCAATGAGTATTTTTACAGTGTGGTATTGTTTCATTTGTAGGATTGAAATACTCCACCACTGAGCCTTTTTAAATTAACATGGCCTTTAACCACCACTGAATTCAACTACCTCTAAGACTGAATTGCTTTTTACTGGAGCTGAAGCAACTGGTTGATTAATCAATTAGACAACTGGCAGAAAATGAATCAATTCAGACTGTCAATCAGCAGGTTCACTCATGTTTCTTTTTTTGCTGCTTTCCTTATATGTGATAATATGGGAAACACCTTTGGGTTTGGACTGTTTAAAAAAGATATTTCTGTATTATTTAACATTGTAAATGGTATGTTCTCCAATCATGTGACGTTTAATTAATGTTGAAAATAATGGAGAGATTAATGGATTACATCCTTATCGAGATCCTAGGGTGTTTTCAGTAAACACAGAGTGTTGTTAATCCTTTAATTATCTTGCAGGAATAGCTGCAGCTCATTAGTTTCAGGACCATGGACATCTCCAGAACACTTTCAGCACCTCGATCAGCTCCAGCTCAAACCAGTGAACCAGTAACAGCGAACAAAGTCAAGTTTTTACAGCTTTAAACTTGATGATAAAATCCGGTCCTACCTCCGATGTCTGGCCGCAGAGTCTTGTCATATTCCTTAAGCAGATTGTTCAGTATAAGTGTAGCATCCTCCTGGTACGACCTGGGAACCAGCATCTGATTGACTGTGGCATCATGTTGATCTTCGTCGTCGTCGCCATATTCCAGTAGATCAGAACTGGGGGGAAGAGACAGAGGGTGGGGTGAAAAGGAGGAAGGAGGGGGGGGTCCTCAATCATGGTGCCGTGTCTCCCCCCTTTAATAAACCACCATTGTCATGAAAACTTTGTCGCAGCAGCAAAACATAAACTGAGTGATGTGTGCGGCTCGTGTTTGAGGCTCAGACTCTGGTTTTGAGCACAGATATAAATGGTTGCTGTGTTTTCTTGAAGCTGTGTGAGTGTGTGTATGTGCGGTAAAAAAAAAAAACATGTATTATCACCCGGACTCATTCACACAAACTGCGCATTCACCTTTACATCCCCCAACTTTTAAAGCGTCAAAGAAGAAAAAAACCTTCCAGCTGTTGATCATGCAAAAAAAAAAACAAAAAAAAAACGACAGGTGCAGATGAGACTCACCGAGCACCTTGAACCAGCAGAAGTACAAAGAGGATGACCACAAACTTGATTATCATTTTCCCATACGCGGATCAGCTCTGACCACAGGAACTGGAGGATGGAGATCCCGGCGTGTGCTGCTGCCGCTGCTGCGATAAAGTGCCAGTACAGTAGGTGTGCAGCCACCGATCCGTGCTCCCAACTTCCTCATCCGCCCACACACTTTCTTCTGCGTGTCATCCGCGGCCACACAACAGCGGTCTCCCCTCGATCCTCCGAGCCTCCTCGCACGGGGGGAGTGAGTGAGTGAGTGGGGGTGGGGGTGGGGGGGAGAGGAAGGGGGTGGTGGTGGTTCCTCTGGGACGCGCTCGACGATCAATCAGCGCGATCGGTCCAGAGGTTCGGGGCTCGAATCGACGGGATCCAGCTGCGCCCTCCTCCCTCTCCGTGTGGGCACCGGGGCGGCTGAGTGACGGCGTCTGCCTCGGTGGAGCTCAGCATCTGGTGTGACTCATTCACCGTGCACGGGCCACATGCATTACCTGGACCACAGTTGCATGACATTGTGTGAGTGGAAAACACACATAACGTTTAATTTCAGGCTGTTTGTAGCTGAAAAAACTGCAGAAAAACGTATTAACATAAAGTTCATCTCCAACATCTTCATCTTACATTTATCATCTGCGCCATTCGCTTCACGTTAAAGTGTCAAAAATGAGCACACAGTAATGAAAAACAGTTGGATGTCGGTTTTACTGAATCAACTTGATGTTTGTTTATACTCGTGTTTGCTGTTTGCTTGATGATGATCGCCACTGGGAGTCCTATTCAGGCTTTACACACCCGTTTACGTGCCACAGAGTCGCAGCAAGATCTCCTCCGCACTCAAAACAAGTCGTTTCTGAACAGGCGCACAACTCGGTGCAGCAGCGCAGTGTTCAGCCTCCGGACCTGGGAGGATTTCAAGCGCACACAGCGACACACGCACACGCTCCGGTGCGAGCTGAGGGGCTCCACTGCCCCCTGGTGGCGACAAACGCAACAGAAAACCAGGAGGGAACTGGTCTTTACTGCAGTGCTGCAACAGGCGGATTAACTAGTGACCAGCACTGACAGCTCTGGTTATTAATGGTCGTGTTTTACCAAATTAAACTGCTGCTGCAAAAAGTGGAAACACCACTGTGTAAAAATAGTCATTTACAAGTAAGAGCAGAAGTATCATATTCAAATTGCTGCTGATAATCAAATATCCCCACATACTGTGAATCACATACTGTAATAAATTAAAATTAATATTTTCCCCTTTCTAGAGCAATTAACGACAACAATTCCTTCAGAAAAGCAAGAATAGATGGAAAAATATATTATCCAGTGACATTTAATTTAAAATCCAAGGTCACAGACACTATATGTATCCAGTCTGAATTTCTGTATGCTCTTTTCAATAATTAGCTGCTGTTATCATTATTTTCTGAATGGAGAAGCACTACTCTATGTTAAATAATACTAATTTACGAATATTTCATTGTTGTTGCTTTTATTAGATCATTTTAAGTATAATACATTAAACAAATACAGTACATAAAACAAAGAATGGATAACAGTGGTGTGTCCTTCAGCGATAGCTACGATCGATTTGCTGCAAAACTTGAGCAAAGTTTCAGTTGTACTATTTGTTTTTTCCTCATTTCAAACAGAATTATTAACTGATGCTAGAAAATAAGAGAAACCTCATCGTGCATGTGTGATGTCTGTCAGCAGCTCTCCTGGAATAGACAACTGTTGCTATCACAGCCCTGCATGCTGTAAGTCTCCTTAAGCTGACGTGCTGCGTGTGTGTTACATCCACCGGTTGAGAGACCAAAGTTGAAAACCTCAGTCTGCTTCGCTGCCCATGAGCTAGCTCTGGATAGAGTTCACATAATCAATCCTAAATTTGCCCTAACATGCACCAGCCACCGCTGTCCAGACAGTACACAGAGAAAAACAAGCGTTTGTCATCGGCTGGGACAGTCGGAGCTTAAATTGGAGCCAAGCGCTTCGCTGTAAGGGGCCCCTGTGAACGGGCGAAAGCAACTTGAGCGGAACTAAATCCCTTTTCTAACAGATGTATGGCAGACGAGTCTGTCACAGTGGCTGAAGGAAGGAGGGAGGGAGGGGTGCGCAATCATTTCTTGCCTGGCAAGAGAAGAGAGGGGTGGGTAAATGGATGGATAGATGGTTGGGAGCACTCATTCCTTGGATGACAAGAAAGGCGTAAGTGTGGATGGATAGTCTACCAAGATGCAGCACAATGCAGATCCTCTGACCTGCAATCAAAAGGTGTCTGTGGTGAGTTTACTGAAATATGTCGGTCTTAGTTTGTAAACTTGGGCCAACTGAGTAACTCTACTCTGCTAAAACAACCTGGTGTTGTAACAGAAGTAAATATCAGCATATATTCATATTTAATATCTACAACTGAAATCTTTATGTAAACACAAGCAGATGCTAAGCAGTTATAATGTTTTGCATGTTTACGGTGTTGTGTTAGCTTAGTAGCAAGCTAACAGCTGCTAATTAGCATTAACTAGCATTAAAGTTAAATCATTTGTAAGTTAGGTTTTAGACATTGTGCTAGCTCTGGCCTGGCTATATATTTTGCTTTGACTCGCTTGATTAGGTACAAGTCAAGTTTTTTTAAAAAAAGAAAACAAAATTAGCCTTGCAGGAAGTCGGTCAAGACAATTTTATCTCAATTATGGGGCTATAAGAAAGGCCAGAGGTCGCCAAAGTGATTATATTTCATCCTGAGAAGGAAATGAATGTCTGCACCATATTTAATGGCAATCCATGTATTAGTAGGTGAGACATTTCAGCCTGAAACAAAAACAGAAAAACACACTGGACTATTAGTTATTAGTGACCAAAGGCTTATTACAGTTTCATTTCCTTTGATAAAGTAAATAATGCTTGGCCGCTCAGCTCTGACAGGACAAACAGACTGTGTGAACTTCTGTAGAAACAATCTGAGACAAAAGGAAAATGTGGATAAGCAGCAGAGTCAGATGCAAACAGGCAGCGAGTGGAGGAACCGACACAAAGGTTGGACGTTGTTTCAGGGGATGTCTGGCATGTTCATCTGCGCTCGGTTGCCATGGCAACCCTAGAAAGACAGACGTATAGATTGCTTTAAAAGTGCATCTCATTGAACTTCCTTTAGCACTGGTGGTGAGCTGTGCAGTAGGCTCCTACTGACGGACGTCCACAGAGCAGTGGAAACATGGCAACACCTCAGAAAGTGGCAGATTCAACATCTAACACCACAGAATAAAAAAAAATAAAAAAAAAAAAATTTAAAACACATATCTTAAAAGATATATATATACTCAAGGTCCTGATTTCACAAAGCAAAGTCTACAGTAGCAGCTGATGTCATCTTTATTTACACGATTTTTCACCAAGCCAAAAAAAGTCATCTGGGGCAACACTCCCAGCTGCACATGACAGAGTGAACTATACTGTTTAAAGTCCATTTTTAGTCCATGATTAATGAAGCAGTGACTCTGAGGCAACTCTTTTGGCGGGAGCATGGGTCCTTTTTGTTCCTGAGTACATCTCACCACAGTCCAACAAGTCACACATGCTGTGCTATGGTAGGCTCGAAGCCATAAAGCCAAAACATGTGCTCATTGCTTCCAGTTTAATTAAGTCAATGAAGAAATAAATACACGAAAAATCAGATTCAGTTGAAACATTAAAAGCTACGTTTGGTCAGATGTACAGTAAGCTCTTCTACAAGCAACAAGAGAAAAGAATCTTACACACGTACACAAAAACATTAAGAAAAGAGAGTAAAACATACTCTTAATTGAATTTTAAAGTCAACAATAGACTTTGGCATTTTTTTCTTCTAAGGGCTTAAAACGCAAACATGAGAACCTCAACATTGTTCTTTTTTTTGTTTCTAAGCAAATAAGTTGAAAATTAAAAGTCTATTTACATGATTCCACTATGAGACTCAGCCTAATTTCCCAAAAACCTGGTAGCTTTAAGGCATGCTCCTTTATAGGCTCAGCATTTAAAGTGGTACAATTCTGCACCAATGTTAGCGGATTCAAAGTCAGCCTGTGCAATGCTCCTCGCATTTAACTACGTTGAACTGAACTGTTGACACACAGTGACCTGTCTCGACAAGGCTAGGCTGTGAAAGTTCAAAATGGAAGAAGCTAGCCTAACTTATTAGCTGCACCGTCCACTTTTAATGACTCTTCTTTGTTAGGAAAAAAAAAAACACCTTCCTTAAAAAAGAAATGGTTGAGTTAATATAATATAATAGTAATATAATAGTCGCTACCGAACTAGTCAAACTCGGAAAGTTAATTCTTTAACAATGAATGAAATCTTGTACAATCCTAAGAATAAAATGTAATGTAAGCAGAAAAAAATGAAGAAACTCAGCTTTTGTGACAAACTAGCACTTCCATGTTCAAAGTTTGCTAGCATGGGATCAGTTAGCTAGTTTTTTTTAGCTTTAAGAGCCACATATTTACTTGAACATGAAGACTAATTTAATGTCACTTTCTTGCAGTAGGTAGTTCTACTAAAATACAGAAACATAATGAGATACTTCATAGATTGTTGTTATCTTCAGTAACATCAACAATTAAATACTTTTTTTTTTTTTTTCAATTTAAAAAATTAGCCAAACTATCCCCAAGATAACTCCGATCTCGGAGCCATGTTGTCATGTTAACAGTGACGGCTGTTACCAGTAGCACCAAATGACAAAAACCAGCAAAACATTTGCGGCATATTCCAAATACTGTTCAGTGACAAAAGAGTTTTTATAGACCACAATAAATTAATAAAATACATATATAGGAGTGTTACTTTCATCTGGAAACTAAACCTGACTGAGTGCTGCTGCCTTTACAGAGATTTTAAGACACTGAATGTTTATTATACAGTTACATTCTTTACCTTTGTTGGTGTCGTTGCTGAAGTAAACAGAGATGAGAGGTTTGATAAAGTTGCTTGGTTAAATATTGTTGCTTCTTTACACACTGAAGACTTACACAGCTTTGTGCAGCTAATGAATTTAGATGTGAGTCTGGAGTGTGATTATTGGAGCTACACCACTGTCAAATGTATGTCTGTAAAATAGTTAAATTAAAATATTTTGCCAAAGGACAAAGTGGATTTTTACCTGATCCTTGGTCGTCACACTGAAGAGGAGTCTCAGTATCACTCTGCTGATTTGTATGTGACACACTGAAGCATGGATCTCTCAAGTAAGAATATTAGTTTTCTTAGCTGAATGACCTACACAATATTCAGTTAAAGCACATATATCCAATCCTAAATTTGTCCTTAACGTACCATTCACAGCTGTCCAGTACGCAGCTGTAAGTAGGTCACTGATTTACTAATATTGTTGTTGGCGTCCTGCCCTAAATGATGCCTTTCACCTTTCGTTGATGCCTTTTTATGAACGAAGAAGAGTCTTGTCATTTAGAAATTCTCAAACTTCGGTAAGGATAACCTTCTAAATCAATTTCTTTCACATTCAGATGAAGGTGTTTTTCGTCATTCTTCACTGAGACTGACTACCAACGCTTTTGGGAAACCAGACCTGCAGCAGTAGGCTCTGAATCTTCAAGTAAAGATGTACAAAGAGACACGCAAGCACCCACTGCAACAGGAGAAAATACATGGCAAAGGTTTTCCAAAAAGAGACATAAAACTAAATGATTAATGCACTTAATGCAGCATTCATCTCAAGAGATGTTTCCTCCACACAGTGTGGAATTAAGTACGTTTTTAAAATACATTGTTCAAATTCAAACACATCTTATTTTGCAGTTTTTTTTTGTAACAGCATAAGCTCAGTGCATTTTAAGCCTCCGTGATAAGAATACGATGTGTTTAAATATAGGCAAAATTGCTTAAAATGCCTACTGTAGTTTTATTTAAATCACTTGCTCGAGCAGAAGTGGTGAAATACTTTTAGCAGTGATTGACATACACATGGTCAGTATTCAAGAAAAAAAAATGTTTCCATGTTTTCTTTTTGAGAAGAGCGTCATGCAAATTGTAGCAGGATAGATGATAAAGAAGCAAAGCACTCGCTCTCTCGTCGACATAGTCTTTAAAGCAGTGTCTTTGTGATCACGCAGTTTGTTAGGCCATGAGAAACTGGAAAGGGATTTTGACGCAGCCTTGCATCCATTCAAAGTGCTTGAATTAGATAATTGAGTATAGTTTGTTTTTGTTCTTCAAGCGCAGATATTTGTTGTTAATTATTTTTGTCTAGGACAGAGACCTTACAACAGCCTCTTTCCGGTTAGTCCACCTGTCAACCCTAACCCGGTTAGGCAAAAACTTCCTCCCTTTAACAAACGCTCGGTCTCTGGAAAAAAAAAGAAGGAGAAAAAAATAATAGAGAGTGATTACGTTGAGATGACAGCTCCTTTCACCACTGGTTCTCTGTTAAGGTACGTGGCCCAGTAGACAAGGTTGAAGGTTCCAAACAGGACGGGGAACACTATCCGCGACATCTTGTCAATCTTGCTGACACTATTGTAGGTCTTCTTGGGGTCTACCATTTTGGTCTCAGTGGCCCGAAGCTGCACTGACGTCGTGTTAGAGATGGTGGAGATGGACACGTCCTTGGTCAGGTTGGGGGTGTAGTTAACACCTGCCGAGCAAACGTTGTTGGGCTTTTTTGATAGCACCATTGGGTCTCGTTTCTACAGTGGAGCAGATTACAATGAATACTGAATTAGTTTTAAGCCTTCTACAGATGCCATTTTCTCTGCTATTACCAGTTATATCAATGTGTTTCATTCTGTCTGGAGAGATTAGTGACTTTACAGAGGTAAAACATTTCTAACAAAATGTTCTGGTAAAATGTGGACTGCTCTGTAATTGAATTTCGCTAAGGTAGCAGCATGATTCCCAGCGGTGGTCTGGCAGTTTGATTTTGATTAATATTGACCACAGTAAGTTTTAACACATCCATTAAAGTTTTCTGTGTTTGTCTGGAAGTATTAAAGGTAGCAAGTCAGTGTAAAGAAATCAATGCTGTGATGGGATACCAACATGCTAATGACATAATGCAATTTATATGATCTGGACGTGAGAAAAAACTTCACAATTTTCACTGCAGTTCACACATTTGTTTTTGCTTTTGAACTATTTCCGTTTGTTTCCAATATTTATTCTAAGAAAAAATAACCATGTTTTCATTTCTAAGATGCTAGCGGGCACACAATATGTTTACCTTCAGACCTATATTAAGCAAGTGTAACATTTGTGTTAGAAACCTGGCTGTCTGCAGACAATTAGGATGCTTTGACATTGATGTTTAGCTTGTGGTTTATCTAGAACATGTAAAACCAGCAATAAAGTCCTATAAAAGAAAACTTATACAGTATATACAGTACATAGAGTGCCCATAAATTCTACCTTGGGGTGCTGTGCTTCCAGAGCCTTCTTGCCATCCCAGGCCCAACTCCTCTTGGTGAAATAGTTCACAGTGGCAAACTCAATGAGGGCTGAAAAGACGAAAGCGTAGCAGACGGCAATGAACCAATCCATGGCTGTAGCATAGGCCACTTTAGGGAGTGAGTTCCTGGCACTGATGCTGAGTGTGGTCATGGTCAGCACTGTTGTCACCCCTGGGTGCAAACAAAGGTTGTGACAAGTTTAAATTGAGTTTTTACAAGCTGGCTGAAAGCGAATAACAGTCTCCCCTCACTGTACAAAGGTGGGCGCTTTAATAACTCTTAAGTGCCAGCTACTACAGAGCTGTAGCTCAGTCGACTGCTATTGTTATTCTCCCCGGTGTGAATGTGCATGACAGGAATATTACCCAGATAAATAAAAAGTTATGAAGAGTAAATAAACGGCTTCACTCACCAAAGACAGTCCTTGCTGGAACTGATTCTCTATTTAGCCAAAATGACACCTGGGACAGGATTACAGTCATAAAACACGGCATATACGTTTGGATGACAAAATATCCAATCTTCCTCTTCAGGTAGAAGTGGGCCATCATCACTGTATACTGTCCTGAGGGGAAACAGATATAAAACAGGATATACAACAAGGCTAGTGGTTAAATTTGCCCTAATCACTGGATCAAACAGGTAGAAAAGTGCTCATGAACTCGTCTCATGAGCTTCTCCCCCAGCCAATACAGCTCTCCACCTTTCTGCTATTTCAGTAATGAAATAATCACAGGTGGAGGAGGAACAGTTAACAATGAAGCTGGAATAAAGAGAACATTTTATATTCAGTTGCATACAGCGACAAAATGAACCTGACTTCAAATCCATTATTAAACTGATAAATGAGCTCAAAGAGGTGGTAATTATTGCAAGAACATGGCAATAGATAATTATACAGTTAATGCCTAGGATTCGATGGTAATGGTACTGTAAGTGGCAAGGTAAATCTGGAGACTGGAGAGGAAGTGGTGTGAGAGAAAGACAATATTCAGTTAAACTAGTGAATATTGCTTTTGAGGCTTTGAAATATCCTCTTGCCAGCAGCAGTTTGTGACTGCAGCCTCTGGTAAACTATGAAAAATCCAGTGACTATATTTCACACACTAAGGCACATGTACACAGGCAGCTCTCGCCCTCTCTCTCAGAGTAATACATGAGGCTTTCTCCAGGCAAAATCGGATTTTTGAACCTCCCTAATCCCTGGTTACAATCTGCATCCTGCCATCAGTGAGAGAAAGAGAGGGAGTGAAGGGGGGAGGGCGGGTTGGTGCTGGTGAGTCAAGGCTTCCTGTCCTGGGATCCTCGCAGAGCTCTAAGCCCTGCCCACTCCACCCTGCCAATCCAGTCATTGAAACACACGCATACATACACTGAAACACACCCGAAGCATGATTTCTATCTGCCTGCAGGCACCACACATTTACAGACACACACTCTAAGCCACAGAGAGGGACACTGTTGCTAATCACTGGTGGGATGGAGGGGGGCTAACCATGTGGATATGTTCTGTCTATTCCTTTTTATGTCTTCTTTTTATAGCTGTTTGTGGAATAATGGTCAAGGCTTCTAGATGTGACCGGCGCGTGTGACTGGCAGGTCTGCGAAAGGAAGAAGAACCAATTCAGAAAATGTACTGCTGGCATCAAGAGGCAGCAGCCTGAAAGTGAGGTGGATGTGTCTATTTTGCAGGTGCTGCCTGCTGAAACAACAACAACACATATTAACATCAACACCACGACCATGCCTCGATCAGGAGATCCCCAACACTGTTAGCTATTTCTCATCCCTGGGCCCTCTGATGAACTCATGACTCCAGGCTGTTTGGCTCCTAACTACATCATCAACTTCTACTGGTGTGGGAAACGTCCGGACAGACGCTGCCGTCCTGGGACACCCCAGGGTCCCCTTTGGTCTTGATGCATGGATCCCGACAGGACTTGGGGCAGAGGAACAAAGAAGAACATGTTATTCTGGTGGATCTTACTGCTTTTCTCTCAAGGATTTGTATTTCACAGTGTCCAAGGGGAGCTTCCGTTTATGTCAGGAAATAATGCTGCCATGCTGGTCAACTGGTGAGTATGAAAAAAAAAGGTTTGCACTTTTAATTGTATTAACTCATAGCTTCAAGTATCAATTCAAACCAGTGATTATCATCAGAAAATATTTCTCATGAAGATGACATGAAAATAATATTCCATACTATGTGGTTCTTTACAAGTCCTACTAATTCCTACAAACTATGTTTGTAAATTGAACTGTTGCTTTAGTGCAACAGTACAGTAAAATAACCCCTTGACACTTTTAGAGTCAGGGGTTATTTAAAGGAAAGACATTACTGTCTGAGACGGAAGAAGCCATGTCCTCAAAGATGTCAAGTCTTAAAAGAAAAACCTGGAGACTAATCCCCTCCTCCATGTCCTCAAATGGGACATTTGACTTAAATTACATGTGTTAATTAAACCCTCACAACATCACAACCATCCAGTATTTTAAGCTATGGACCCTCATACATGGGTTTTTAAGATTAAGACCTAATATCAGTTTCCTGTGGAAACAGGATGAAGCAGCACACCTAGAGCCTGTTTTATTTGCCAAGAGTAACAATTCCAAAAAGGTCTGACAATCATTAATTGCTGTTTTGAATTTCAGCTTACAAGTGCTTCATTATTCTGTCTAGACCCAATGAAACAGCAGGCGACTGTCAGACTTCTTTTAATCAAGCAAGGAAACAACACTTAACTCCAGCTGACAGCTTGCTTCCGTCTCGCCTTTTATCAGAATAAAGACAAATCAACTTGCCTTCGCTGCAAATAGACCTATTTTTGTTGGATTTGTTGTCCTTAATATAGAACTTTTCCTATTTTTGATTTTCTGCTGCTTTGCTGGACCAGGCCAGCTCAGGCATGTTGTACTTCATACTGCAGGATCATGTAGCCAAAGAAATGTCTCTGAAAGTTATTAACCAGAAATTCAAAGACATGCTGAAAGCAAATTAACCTTACGGACTGAATGTGACCCCTGAGCTCAGACTCATCAGTCGTCTTCACTGATTTGGACAGTTTCCAGACAGATGCTTTGAGCTGCATGAATGACTATTTACTGCCTTTAGATCTCTAAGTAAATTCACACAATGTTTAGCATTTTGTTGAAACAGTCAGGACGATGGGATAAAATAAAGCTTATGTTTGATTATCCATTAAAAAGAGAAGGAGTCGGTTATTGTAGAATGTCAAAGGAGGGTGGAAATTATAGAGTAATGATGAAATTTGACATAATTTGACAGGAACTATTTGTAGCTTCTCATACTGAAGCATAGCTTGTGACTGGCCTGCTATTATTATCATTACAGCACTATCACTGCAGTGTTCTTTGGGTTTGTTATGAGATTCAGCAATTTAATCTGGTTCAGTGCATGACCATTTGGACCTGGTCAGTTGGCTGATTTCACAAAATGCAGCAGACTGTGTAAACATCTGTTTGGGAAAATTATGTTCTCAGTGCTACTGGACATGAAAGAACACATTAGAGGCTGATGCTGAAGTATAGTTATGGAGTAAGTGAATTTTAACGTACCCTGGTAAGTTTTCGACCCCTCATAAAAACATGTGGTGCGATACTGGAGGGTCCTCATTGTACATAGAAGCATGCTAGCACATGGGCGACGCAATAAATATTCTCGTAACTATTCCGTTGAAGAAGGAAGCAGCTAGCTAGCAAATAATGGGTTTTATAATGGAGAAGATGTGTATGTATGTGCAAGAATGTTTATTCAACACACTCTGTGATTTTTTTTTATGGCCTTGCATGGATTTTTTATGTATTTTGCACAGTAACACTTTAAACTAATTAACACGTACTGCTTATATAAAATGGTTTCATTAAACACTGACCATGTAGATTTTGCTTTTGTAAAATATGAAACTCTAATTAAACAGAATGTCCCTGGTCTTACTGATATATTTTTTATTTATCAACCAATAGTTTAGGAAGGAGGAATCACGGAAGGCAGTACATATATGTCAGCACTAAAGAAGACATTTAGACTTTTTCACATTTTTAGTGAACTACCTAGCAGACTGGTTGGCATCCCATCCATCAACAATCAAGCCAGGGAACCAGTACTACAGCTCAACAGCCAGGCACCTATTCAGTCCCCTAACTGATAGACTCTTTAATTCTTCACTTTAACCAGCAAAGGCACGTTTTCAGTCATGGTAGAGGAATAAAAATGGGGGAAATCCACAGTTTTAATAATTATTATACTAGAAACTGGGAGGGAAGTGTATTACAGTTGTGTTTTACATAAGAGTATTAAGCAGATGCCTTTCAACGCCCCCACCCCCACTAACCCCCACGTGTCAGTGTGAGGCTAACCAATCCCAGCATACAAACAGACACACACACGTGTGTATGTCTATCTTTGTGAGGACTTTTCAGTTTCAAGTCAAACGATTTCCATTGTGGTAAACGTCCAAACTAAACCTTGTTATTGCTTAATCATCAGACTGAACTCTGGTTCTGGTTTCTGTGCACATCATTAAAATGTCCTCACTTTGGAGGTGTTCTGCTATCGCTATATAAGTATCCATGTACTGGTGAAGATAAATGTACAAGAACACATACAAACAAACACAGATACATTCAGGCACAACCAACCAACCAATCCCTGACTGATCTGTGATGTCATCTTCTTATGCAAAAGCTGATGGGTGGTTTGATGGGGAGGATTAACCCTAGGTCTCAGGTCTCTCTAGCTCTATGTGTGAGTAGGGGGGGAGATATGCTTACACCCATGAGCTCATGTGGGGATAAGTGTTGTTTGACAGGGCTGTCCGGGCCTGTAGACAGCTGGTTGTGTGAGGGATAGGCTACTCTCCTCCACTAGCTTCCACTCATTGACTCAGTTCTCTTGAAAATGTTTTCCACATTTGCTCTCTGCTTCGCCCATGTCTCCTTTTCTAATGTAGAATTAGTTACGCCACATTATTTGGTTTATTACAGTACTTACATGAAATTAAACATTTGCTGAAATAATGATGTAAATGAGTAAGCCTTGTCTGCTGAACTCACCTTGAAGCTTGTTAGTGACAATAAAAACAAATGAGAGTGGGTGGGTGTTTACTTAAATATCTATTTACTACATCTTGTTAAACAGTAGTTGTTGAGGTTCTAATTATTAAAATGTCATTTGCTGTTATCTATTCTTTAGTTGTCTTGTAAAAAAACCTGTCCTGCTAGTTTTGCTTTTTGCCCTTCACACGTACCTCTGCTTGTGTGTATGTCTTCTGTGCCAGCAGTTTGCCCAATAAGATGGTACTGGTTGAGTCTAGAGCCATCCTCAGCCACCACCACAGACTTAGCAGCTCCCTGAGTCCAAGTGTAGACAACCTCTGACACTGGATAGGCATCTATGAAAGAGAAGGGAAAAGACGACTTGAAATGATCTTCTGTTCTAACCACAGTAGATTAGACAGAAAGTTTGAACCCTGTCATCAGTGTCTTTGAGGAGTCATTCAGTCTTTCTGGCACTTTTTGATTACACCACAGGCTTATGACCCAAACAGAATTTTACTTGCATGCCTTTATTTATATGTGTGGGTGGATATTTGAGTGTATTTTTGTTTAAACCAAACCCGTGGGTCAGAGGTGAGAGTACCTGTCAGCAGGAACCACATCGAGTCAGATTAACCCTAATGTGTTATATCACATTATAAATTTGCCTCTCTTGCAGTTTTATTTATTCATACAGAATCTGTACACACAGGTCGATGATTTATTGTCTTGGATGAAACATGCAAAGATAAAATATGTATTTTCAAATGTCTTTTTTTAATCATGTTCTCCAAAGGCTAACACCGGGGATATGAACTAGCTATGTTTTTTTTCTGCTCTGACAGGCACTGTTTAGTTTTGCCGACTGTCATAAAGCCTTGCGTAACAGGGTTGTTTATTTCTGTCCGACGGATAACATCTTAACTTGAGCATTTCCATCCTAGGTGTTCACTTGGCACATGGATAATGATGTAGAATGTATGTAGTGTTTAAATTTGGCACTGTCAGGCCAAAGGCCAGAACCGTAATTGGAGGGTAGTTAGATTGGAGTAAGGGATTATTGGTGAATTTCATTATACAGAGGAAAAGCTAAAGACTTTGGCAGCCAAGATGGTGCACCTGTGCCAAGTTTTCGACAGTTCACGCTTAATGCTTTGCTGCTCCCGTCTAGTGTGTAAGGCAAAGGGATCTACAAGTCAGCCAAACTCATCACTGACTATATAGTAGCTCTATGCACTGACTGAGGCTGTCTGAAATATTACAGGATTTTAGAAGAAGGATTTTCAAAGTACATTTTTTTCCTAAAGCACAAATCCTTGGACCTCAATTGCCCTTTTTAGTGTCTTCGATAAAGGCATACAATATACTGTATATCTACTGTGTGTATCACCTCTGTGACTGAAGTTTGGTTAAGGTTAGACAACTAAAATGAAGTAAAACTAACAAAAAACTTACTTAAAGCCAGGTTAATATTACTGTTATTTAAAAGAAACCACTACTGTCAGTTTAAATAACCAATTAGCTGTTCAGATCTGCCAGCAATAGTTGGAATACCAGCTAAAAATTAGCCGTCTGCTTTATCTGTAAAATCAAGGACCCATTGTTTAAAAAAATATACAGTATAAGATAAATCTGCCACTGGTATCATAATCACAGGTGATTTCAAATGTTTCAATAAATAATCTATCCTGTCATTTTCTGATGAGAAAGTGGGAGACAAACACAAGGTACAGTATGTGTATAAGAATCTGAGCCTTTACAACAACTTCAGTCATCTCTAAATCTTGAACTGATGTTCAAGAGTAAATATGCTTATCCTGAAAGCGCACTGATGTTCAAGTGTGGTGAACGAGGTCAGAGAAGTAATTCAGATGTTCGAAGAATAGAAAAAGGCTCAGAGAGGAGAGCTAACAAAGTGATTCCCTACCCATCACTAGCAGCTGGATAGTGTAACCTCCAATGTGGCCTACCTCCAGTAGTGGTCCTTAGGCAAGACCTCCTTACTCTTACCCTGCCTGCCTTTGCTTTGTACCTTGTGAGTCGCCTTGGATAAAAGCGTCAGTGAAATGACTAAATGTACATGTACAGATGTTCAACTGGATCACTGCGTTATGGGCGAGGCTGTCTGAAAGATAACTCATTAGACCATAGCTTATTACTTTCCTACAGCTCAGGAGGCAGGTTTTGTTCGCCTCATACCATCATCTGGATCTTTATGCACAGATTTAGGGAACATGAAGTTTCTATACACATGTCACGCCATAAAAACCAGGTTTTCTTTATTCCAAATGACTAGTCATTTATTGTGACAAAGCTGTAGATGATGATAATCGTACAGTGATTTCTGAGAAAGTACTTTTAGTTCACAGCAGTTCCATCTGTATGAGCTGGTTTCAACTTGTGGCCTTTTACTGATACACATTTTCTATGATTGTCACTGGTTGAAGAGTTCTATATTTATTGTGTTGTCGATCCAGCCACAAGTTCCAATGCTCAAACCAACCTGCAGTTTTGCACTGGCTGCCATCTGGTTTGTTTTAAGATGAGGGACTGCTACATAACACTGGGCTCAACATTAAATGAACACCAGGAGTATTCATCTAACTGCTCAGTGTAGCTATATTTGAGAACTCTGTGGATGAAGGCCAGCAACTAAATTAAGGACTGTAGCCCAGAATAGGGGATTAGTTGCCCTTTACCTGGGCCAACTTTAGAGCCTACCTTCATGCTTTAATTGCACGATAAATCACTACTGTGTCACAAACTGGGGGATACAAGCAGCTATGGAAGACAGGTGCATGATTGCATTATTCAGATCTATTATGAACCTCACAAATGTAAACTGTGGGCTGTGCTTTTTATGTGCAACATGCCGTCTTAATAAAATGACAAAATGTTTCCTGTATCTTTTGCAGAGACGGTGTTTGTTTTATAAATATAAAATTCCAAACCTACAGTATAGTAACTACACTCTGACCTGATCGTCTGGAAGCTGCTGTGACTCCATCACAGAGAAAAAGTCAACAAATTAGCTCAAGAATGAGAGTTAATTCAAATTACAGTTAGCTAATGAGCTATCTGTAACTGAAAAATATCCATGAACCAACATTTTGGTAATTCCTTTTGTTGGTTTTCCCATAAAAAGCCTGGCATTCTTTTTTTTTTGTTATGCTACCATTAAATCCCATTTTGTTGTGTTAATTCCAATGTAAATCTTGAAAAGGGAATAAACAAACATGAAAAAAGAGATATTATCTTTAATTATAACTTGTAGTGGCAATGATTTTAGGCTAAAATTATACTTTTCTGCCTGTTGCACAGTTTGATAGCCAGGATGAAAACATTTTTCACTTCATTGTTTCTCTACTGTCTGCAACAAATGATCAAATCTTGACATTCTGAAAAAGGGGACGAGCCCATTTTTCATTACATTGAATGCTGTCTCCCTTTACCGCCCACTAATGACAACAGCATGACTGAAGATTCAAGAAGCTTGAAGCTTAAAAAAGAAAATCATGGTTACAGTAAAAATGCTGTTTAGTATTGTTACAGATTAGTAAATTAGGCGATTGTAACTACAGCATATAATCATCTTGTATTAATAGTGTGAATGTCCAGCATTTGACCCTTTGAGAACAAAGGCTAAATCCGGTTATGTGGTCAGGTCAGACGAAGACGTCTCCATTAGTGTTAGAACTTAAAAAAGACACCATGAATGGAAAGATCTTCTACATAGCAGGACACTTCAACTTGTAAAAATCCTGTGTTACCATCAACACATTATTCCTATTATACACTTACACCTCTCACCTGCAGGGTGTTGCACCTAGGTGATTAAGTTAGAGTTTACCAGACGAAGGCCCAGCAGCTCCTTACGCTGTAATTGGATCCCCGTCAAATGTGTGTACATAGGGAGCGTGGGTGGACTGTGTCTCACAGAAATCTGGAGATAAGGGCCTCATCCTTTTAGCCCAAGAAGCTCCCGAAGTGTGGCATTTGGCCAGATCGGTCTTTAAATAACTCAAGGGCCACTCAGCTTTCTATATGGTACATGTCCTCACAAGCAGGATTCACAGACAAGTCATCCAGTTACGTAGGGATTGAGGAAAACCCTTGTGATCACTGACCTAATTAAGTGTTATAGAACATGCAGTGAGCTTTTCTCTTTGTTTCCTTTTTAACTTCACAGTTGTTGCAAGATACCATTTAGCAACTTACTGTCACTTAGAACCTTTTGTAACTAAACCACTGTTTAGTAAAAGTTACACAGTCTTACTTTAAATGTGAACTTGGCCGTCGTGCATTTATTCTTATTTTTTTCTCTTATTTAAAGAAGCCAACTCAGCGATCCAGATAATGACTATCTGTCACAGAAGCAATACATTAATTACTCAATATTGCTCAAAATAATCTCTTATTGTTCTCTATCTTTAGATTAAACATCTGAATTTCTTACTGAATTTACCACTGAATAGTATATAATAATAGCTGGGATTAACATAACCCACATTATAAATATAAAACTGGACAGGATTTTACTCACAGCTGCCAAACTTCAGAGGGCAGGCGTGTGCGTCCATGGGGAAATCCTCCAGCTGCATGGGGCATTCTGCTGATATGGTCAATCTGAGACAAAACATACAATACAGTATGTGTTAACAATGCAACACACTCCTGTCCTAGCATGTAATAATTAACACATTGTGAGACAGACAACACATGACAATTTCTATCAGTATCCATTTGGAGTTTAGATTAGTCTCTTGTTCACATGCTACTGAATTTAACCTTTAAACATTTAACTGAGTAGGCTTTTTTAGTCAGAGCACTATACAACCACAGGAAGCTACACACGCAAGATAATTAAAATTACAGGCTACCAATAACCAGTGTATAAAATTCATCATAAAATCTTTTAAGAAACGACATAGGCAGAAAAGAGATAGGAAGGTCATTTAAAAAACACATAAATATATTTTGTCTGATTTTCAATCAGCAGGTTGCATTCCCAGGAAATTATGTTGTTCTCTTTCTGATATGACAGTAGAGGTTAATGGGGTGTTATTAATGCCTTAAAAAGGTTAATAACTAATTTACTATTTAATTCTATATTGGTTAGTATCACTAACAGTATTATAACATAATATGGGTTGATAGGTCAGGGACAATCCTGTTTTTAGGGTGCTTCTTTGATTCCACTTGATTCTTCTACTTCTTCTTTTTCCTTTTTTGGGACAAATTATTAATAATATTTTCTCACTCAGAACAATAAAATAATATTAGATTTTCATGCATCTAACTGGCTAGGACCACATTTCTCCTTTGGAACACTAGTATTGAAGAGACAACACTACCACCTGGTGGTGACAGAGCTTCTTTGGCATTTCTCTCCATAAAAGATAAAATAACCTTAGTGTTTTTCTAAATGAACTTTGGTTAAGACTCATTTATCATCATCACCTCATCCTCTACCCCTTAATGCTTTTGAATTGTTACAGGTTTAAGGTGGGATCCCTCAGTAATAATCTTCCACAATCTATCACTTGTCAACTTCTTACGGAAGCTCAATCCCTGGTTACAGTATCCCACTGATAGTACAGTAACCAGGAGTGATGGTGAAATCTTATCTTATTCACTTATTCTTTCAGGATTCAAAACATTCATTTATCAATTTCCCTAACTGCTTGTCTATTTAAGGGTAATGGGAGTGCTGGAGCCTATCCCGGCTGTCACTGGGCAAGAGGCAGGGTACACCCTGGACAGATCGCCAGTCTATCACAGGGCCAGATTCAACACATGACTTTATAATTTTAGCCACCATAATGCTCATCATTGTCATTGTCCTAAAAGAATCAAGCATATATGTCATAATTATGGTTGGTTATGTTTTTAGCTATCTGACCTACGCTGATTTTAATCCCTCTGGGTATTCTTGCTCATGGCAAGTAATCCAGTGATATGATAATGTGGAATCACTGAGCTTCATGCGGTGAAACTAGTACATTAGTAACAGTAGAAGGTAACTGATTTGCTCCAAAACCTCTAGCATGTATAGTGTGTACTTCTGCAGAAGGTTTCCCAATTATATCATTAAGGTGAATGAAGCATAACAAAGTAGGATAAGAGGCCATCTCCCTACAGAGATGACTGTTTTGGGGCTCAGCTTGCTTTCCACATCAGTGCAGGATTATCCAATTACTGTGTCGAAAACAGACGAACGAATGAAGATGAAGATGATTTTGTACGGCGGAGAGGAAAGAGTGTCTTTGGGATAAATAAATGAGAACATGGCTGTTGGCTATTATACCATGTTCTAATTATTCATCTGGCCTTGCCCCATTAGGAGGGATGCTTGTAAAGATAGCTGCTTTTAATTCTGGCTGTATTCTCATTTAGGCCAGAAACCTAAATCTGTTCCTTTAACATCAAAATCTTTGTATCACTTTGCAGCTATAATTTGATTCTTAGGGTAAAACAACAAATTAGATTTATGTTCATCACTGGGTTAAAACCCCAGAAACAGTCTGTCACACCTAAGGGAAATCTAAAGTTTCCAATACACCTGACCTTGCAGAAAAGTCGAGACAAAGCAGAAAGAGCTGAGTTTTGAGCCTCAGAGCCTTATGCTGTATTAACCACTGAGCCACCATGCTGCACCATCTGTCTTTTCACACTAACAAGCACATTTTTAAAACTTGTATTACATATTGTCGGTTTTGTGGGATTTCAAATTATATAATACATCCAAGGTGTGAGAAGACAAAAAATACTGTGTTAAATTCAAAACCATTAGCAAAAAATGTAGGATCTTTATAATACTGCATAGAGCACAACTCAGTTTTTTTGTAATTTTATAATATTACAACATTATATACTATAATCGTAATTTTTTGGTATTTGTACACAGTAATTGTCGTGGATTTCCAGCTGATTATAACAACAATTTCTAATAATATAGTTTGTCAATAAACATATCTTGGACCCAAGGGGTCAAGTGTCCAAGTGCAACCACAATGAACCACAAAATGATCTCAAAGAGACAGAAATGACAACAGAAAGTATCAATTCATAATATTAGTGTATATAGTATAGAGTTTCCGACTACTGATAAAGCCACACTGTATATGCAACCTATCAATCTAATATCTAATGTGCAGCCATTAAGTCTATATGCATTAAGACTGCATAGTGTTGTGAAAAGTGGCATTTTATGAATTATTCATGTAGACAAATACATATTTGCTTTCTAAAACCAACCACTCATCCTCCTCCTCAGGGTAATGGTTTTCAAATGAGCTTGAAATCCACAATCCCATTTAGTTAGTGGAGAGAAAAGAGAAGAGCTTTCACTGACACCCATACATGATGTGAAAATGTGTGTGTGTAAGTGGATGTAATGTCTGTAATGTACACTGAGATGTAATGTACACTGAGATGTCTGCTAATATGTCTGTTTACTGCTGTGTACTGTTTGAATGTATGTGTTGTTTACATGGGTGCATGGTTGGCATGAGTGCTTGGTTTCTACTGTGTGTATATAAATACTGTTTTATTTGATAAAATGAAGTAACTAAATACATATACTCATGTACTGTATCATTACTTACAGTGTTTTTATATTCTCATGTTATGCAGCTCTGTGTTTTAGTCCTAACCCTAACCTAAATACTCTTCCTGTTAAGGGTTGCAGGGGTGCTGGAGCCAATCATAGCTGTTACTGGGCGGGAGGCAGTGTACACCAGTCTAGCACAGGGCTACAACAAATATGATCAATCCTTTAAATAGAAACTCTAGTATAGCTGTGTTTTACATGTATCACATGGTTAAATGCCATGGTTTGTTAGTGATAGAAAATATGTACATACACCCCCCTACAAACAGTTTTAGAAAAGTGAGGCCAGTTCCTCCAGTTTTTCTAGCTGCAAACTGAAAACATTTGGGTTTAACATTTTCCTTTTTAGCATTCCAGGTTTTATTTCCAGGTGCTTACATCTGGGTCTGAAACAAAACTTAGAAGATAGCACCTTTGGTTTGAACCCAACCCATTTTTCATGTGGGCAAAAGTATTTGAAAATGTAGACTTAAAATAGATTCAAGTGTCTACTAGTCTACTCGTTTGATGTCTGTTACTTGGCACACCAGTAGTTTCTTTCTTCTTCGGGACATTTCAAACGGTTTTACTGGCTATGATCAATGTTTGTGCAACTGATTTTCCATCTTCTCTCAACTTCAAATTGCTTGTTTTTCACCCATAGACAGCTCTCTGGTTTTCATGTTGGTTACACCTCTTAACTATAAATACAGCCTGAACAGACAAAACAGAATCTGAAACTGAGTGTAGACATTCAGTTCTATTCATTGTTTGAATAATCAATGTAATGGATAATAAAACACACCTGTCAGTCACATTTTCCAGTGCTATTGGTCACATGAAAAATGGGTGGGTTCAAACAAAAGGTTCTATCTTCTAAGTTGTGTATCAGATCCAGACTTAAACACCTGGAAATTAAACTGAAATGTGGATCTTTTGTCTCATGTTCATCTTTTGATGTCTAAACCAAATATTTTCTAACTACAGCAGTAGTAAATGAACTGGCCTTACTTTTTTCCAATACTTTTGGAGGGGAGTGTGTGTACGACTCTGCATTATTTTGCAGATGTTGACATGTTGTTTTTGATCAGTGTTCAGGTTTTAGATCTAAGAATTGGCTTACTTATCAATTTAGTTGTGTGGTATTTGCACTTGAAAAATGGCACAAAAACAAAATCTGAATCTTACAAATACAAAAACATTAAATATTTGAACAGCACTTATTATGGGACAAATGTTGAATAACTAAAAAGGTTCATATTAGAAGTTTTGAGGCATCAGTTTTGAGGCATCAGTAATAGCCAAACAAGACCCCTGAGGATTCATTAATGTTGAAAGGGGAACCTTTGATTAATGTAGAAGAACAGCAGGGAGCTTGAGCACCCAGCACATGTCTGGTAACAGTACTTCATACACAGTCCAATCAATCCAATCCTAAACAATCCTATTTCCATTTCTGTCATTGGAGTTCTACAACAGTTTGTTCATAAACAGTTTAACAGGGAGTGGGAGGTCTCTATGCACCAATTTTAAGTAATGGCATGTGTCTTTTTCTGTATTAGTATTATTTCAGATCAGAAGACAAAAAAGTGAGTAATATCTGAAGGAAAAACGTTTGTTTGATTTCTACCAGTGGAGTCGACTGAGTATCAGTGACTATACAAACACCAACAGTAACTTATGTGCATACTGTACTGTTAGGTACAAAGGAAAAACTTCATACAGTGCAAGTGGGCATTAAGAGAAACAGAACACTGCTGTTGTAAGTTTGCTGTGACCTGCAGGTACCCAGATGGCCCGTGTGTATGTGTGTGTCAATGTGTGTTTATGCAGGAAATAACAGCAGTGCTGCCTGTGGTTAAGCTCTGCTGTTAATGACAAGCACAGCACTGTAACAATCAGACGATTAAAAGCAGCCTACTGCTGCTTCAGTTCTACTGTGGCAGGAACTCTGATGCTATTTTTAGATTAAGGACACACACACACACACACACCCATATACATTTTTACACTCAGATATGAATACATGCATGCACAGATTTCCATAATATTACATATATGGAAATTAACACAATGTCTAATTTGTTGTTGCCTTAAGGTCAGTGTCGCTACAACTGTTTAAAACAGCACCTGCAGTGTGTGTTCATGTACAGTGGCAAGAAAATGCAATGACACTGTTTCCTGGTTTTATGCATGAATTGGTCATGAAATGTTATCTGACGTTCGCCAAAACCGCAGATATCGAGTAGCACAATATATCTAAACTGAACTGTCAACATTTATGCCACATGCAGTGCTTCAAATAATTCAACGTTAGATTGATCAGTACACAAATCGTTTTACCAATAGCATTATTTTTTCTTGCCTGTACTGTAACATTTGTACATGTGGCAAAAGATCATCTCTGGATGTGTATATATGTCAGGGTGGTTGCATTTGGATAATCTGCCCTCCCTCCACCATTATTCTCCCTGTGGGCAACACTGGTATCAGATAGAGTGCTTTCAGCTGTGATACACTCAGTCATAAGCCCTGCAGCTACAGTAACTCATGAGGATAGCACAAAATTATTCCAGTTCTCCTGATCCAAAGGTTATACAGAATCCTGGTGCATAATTGCATTAAAATGAAAAAAAAAAAGAAAGTGAAATTTTCTCAATTATTCCTCTATTATTATGCAGAGAGAGAGTTCAGTTTAATTACTGGTGGTTGCTTCAAGTATTCACCATCTGGAGTTCATTCCTGGCCTATTTCTTTTTTATTTGCCACTACTTTACTGCCAAAAGATATAGTTCACAATAAGGCTGCTTTTCATAATGGATGATCCTTCTGTAAATCCTACATTTAGAGATTAAGAGATACCTCAATCTGGTATTCATGTGTCAACATGTCTTAATATTAATCTAAAAACACAAAGAATTATAGTAAATTACAACACTTTCCTGTATTTACTGTTTATTTTTTGCTCTTCATATGGATATTTTCATGACAAAGCAAGTACCTCTGATTGGCCACTGGGTGTCACTACTCCCCTGCAGTCTGAGTCACATTTTAAAGCTTTCTATGACAGTACATTTAAAACTGTGCTTAATATTATGTTGCCTTTCATTTATTATTCATACTATTTGTAGAGCACATATTTTGGAGGTGCCCTCCAGTTCATTTAAAGATCATGAGACTCAATACTGCCATTGAAACACTGAAGCTTCAACGGTACTTTACTGGGACCAGCCATACATGTAAAATTAATGATTTATTATCACAAATCTTGGTCAACTGAGTGGTTTAGAATTAAGTTTCTTGTGAAGCTAATCACCCTCCCATGACTGATTGTTCGAGGTAAAAGAATTCACCTGAAGAATATCGGTACCTACCTCATAGTGTAAAGCAAAGTGCCGTCATCCTTCAGCCTCAGCAGCTTGTTGGGCGTGGTCATGTTATGAGCAATAGACTTCTTGCCATTAAGGAAGAAGGTATCAGGGGTCCAGATGTTGCTGGCCAGCAGGTTGTTTAACGGCAACATTTCCATGGGACCTTTGAAGCATAGACGTTCGTCCTTCCAGCTCTGGCGGAAAAACACATCTATGGTGTATTCCTGTGACAAACAGCAAAAGACAGATTACAATTTTTCATATTTACCACAAAATAGTAGTGAGAGCCAATGTTTTGGGCCGAGAAGTAAACTTAACACTGCTCTCATGTTTGACAATCCACCTGCTCTGTGATCAATGCATACCAAAAGATGATGAAGGTGAAAGATCTTCCTCTGGTTGGAGTTTTAACTGTATTTTAAGACACAATTACGATTTCACTGTTAAGCTTCAGAATAGCCTTGTGGTTTATTTATCCAAAATAAGAATATACAGCTATATATGGTCTCTAAAATCATACTAGTGGGGTGTTTTTTCATAAACATCCTCACTTATAAAGAAAATGTTTCAAATGACATTTTCTTGTCAGATTTCAAGGTTTATATAGAGTTGCGACAAAAAAAGAGATTCAGCAAGATGTGCTAATTTAACCTAATTGCCAATCAGCTGAAAATGGTCATACAGTGTGCATATTACAACAGCAGCTCCCCCTTTATGTCTCCATAAATCCAAAAAGATTTTACGGATATGGTGATCAAACATTGCGGTGTAAACATCCATCATAAATGTACTCGTGTGTGAAATATCAGCTTGCTTCAAACTTGAAAAAACAAATGAACAAGAAACAAACACAATCCTCCATCCCACAGAGTAATGACGCTGTTAGCAGACTGACATATAAGCTTTCATGGACTGAAAAACCATTCAACACTCTCGACACATTTCATTAATCAATCATGCTCCTCTGTCAATAACTTTTTAAGTCAATTACAAGAAAGCGGCAAGTTTGATCACTGCTGTATCAGAGTGTGCCAGGGATATGGCAGGGTGTAACAGAAGATATAATGAACGAGGAGAGGTAATGCATTTTTCTATCCATGTGGAACCTTATAGTTCATAAAAGCATGGATTAATAAAGAGATGAATTATCTGGAACAAGTTGGAATTGATCAGCCACATTGTATTAAATCTAAACGTCTAGTTGAGCCATGATAATTTAATTTAAAAGTAGCAAAAAATCTTTAAACACACAACTAGGACATAAGTATTCTTGCCAGGAAAAGCAGGATTGGACTGTAGAAATGGTACTAGATACATGTTTTAATCTAAAAATACTGAAAGCGTCAGAGACAAGTGCCTGTTTGTCCAGCTTAGCCAATCTCTTCTTGTTTGTTTATGGCGTTTGCTGCAGATGATCTCACCATCTCTGTGTCAGACACTGGGCCAAAGCTGGTCACAAAAATATTCGTTTTGATCTCGGTCACGTTCTCTGTCGAGAGAGCACAGAAGAGAAGAAATGAGGTGTGGGGAGGTCAAAGAAAGGCAGTGTTACAAACTTATATGAATTTTAATTTAATGACTAAATAAACACTGGGTTTTCTATGGTAAGCCCCTGACACAGCTAAATAAAATGTCAAACTTGAAAACAATATTCAATACAGTATATTTTCTATTGTGACTATTTTTTTTAAATCTAAGGCTCAAACTATTTTTCCATTAATCCACTAACTATTCTATACACGAATCAACAAATTGTTTAGTTTATAAAAATGTCAGAAAATAATGAAAAATACTTTCAACAATTCCTGGAGCCCAAGGTGAAATCTTCAAATGTCTTCTTTTTCAAACAGTCAAAGCACAAATATATTCAATTTACAATATCTGGCATTTTTGGAGTTCTATAGTTGCTGCTAGTTGGTTCCACTTGATGGAAATGGAAACGATCAAATTCAAAGATATTACGAATACTGATCTATACAAGCAGTGTTTAGCCCAAACCCACATTGTTTTTCCAGCTGCTGTGCTCTGTCAGTATGGTGTACATTTCCATGACATTTATCCGGATGCAATTCTTCTTGTTCTGATTTCGTGGGATATAAATAAACTGAATTAAAAAGGGTAGCACCTTATTTGCCTCATTTGCGCCAGAAAAACCAACGAAATCTCCTCTATGCATATAAATTTAGTCTGGGAAAGCTGGGATTGGTCGTGCTGTGGAGAGCAGCTTGTTGAATCCTGAATGAAGGCCTGAATGTTTTTCTGGTATGTATTTATAGGCTCTCTTGTCAAGGGTAGCAACCGTTACCAGGATGTGAGAGCAGGCTTTTGCCATGACACATCAGGCATTCGGCATGAAAAAGCCTGTTTTTTTTATGGGACAATTACTGTACACACCTATGTCATGAAGATAAAGAAAAAGAGCTGATTAGGAATCAGTGGAATAAATGCCACGCTATTAGAGGTAAAGAGGGAGTCAGGGATGGCGAAAATGAAAAATGAAAAGCTTTAATTTGAATACTCCCTTAGGAAAGAAAGTCTCCATCTTTGAATGGCAATTTGTCAGCTCTCAAGGTTGTCTCCTGTTGCCAGGGTGAGCAGTGTGAATAAAACACCACAGCACACTGAATTCAGGCTGTATTGGCTGAATTGGCTTGATTGATTTACTTTCCCTCCACCACTGTGGTGTACAAGAAAAGAGCGCATGCATTCATGATCTTTCAGAGGGAAACACAGTATCTGACAATGACGTGTGTGTGTGTGTGTGTTCACCTTAGCTGACAAGGGAGCAAATTCCACATCTGCTCACACAGTTTGTACCCCTGTATCTGCCAGTCTCACAGCATTTTCCCAAGAATCGGTGCATGAAATCGCAGCAGTGGGACAGCCTCTGTCATAACAGAGCTCAGGTTTGTGGGTTAGGCTAGCCTGCTGGGAGGCTCTACCGTCTTGTTTTTAAATAAGGAGGCTTTGAATGTTGCATTTGCAATGCTAAAATGAGAAATAAAAGAGCATAACATGTCCCCAGCAAACCTCCAAGCCCTGGCCGGAGCCTGTTGTCATAACCGTCCAGGAGCCCGTCCAGGATCCTGGTGAAAACTGTGCTGTCATTGGCGCCGGTCTCCTTCTGAGCCTCTGAGGACAGGCAGAGACTGAGAAAAGGAGAAGATCTTGGTGTTATTTAACCTGCAGGACGTCCAACATGACACAGTTATTTTGATTAATTAGCTTGCCGCACTAAGGACAAGCTTGTTCTGATTAATTATTGAATATAAGTGCAGCTTACAACTACCAGTAGAGATAATTAAGGCTTTGACATGTGATCCAAATATAAACAAATGAGTTCCCCTTCTAAATGGCAAGAAGGAAGGCATTATGGGGTGGGGATGAGGACATTCTTGGTGACTAGAAAATGAGGAAAACTATGCTCCTCTTTCATACAGAGAACACTGTGTCCATGCACCAGAATTACCACAGAAAGAGACATGAACAAAGGTTACAAAGTGGATTTGAACATGTGATCTAAAAGCTATTTGTCTACTCAGATGAGAGTGCACTATTCCTACTATCACCAGCGATCGTTTTTGCTTTGCTTTTCTTAAGCGTACAACAGCCACTTAAGCAGTGCTGTAGCAGAGTGCAGCTTGGATATGTGATCAATCACTGAGAGGAGGGCAGAGCTGGCAGGAATCCTCAGCAAGAATACATAAATATCCAATAGTTTAATTTACTAAATTGCAGGTAGAGCAGTCAAAAGACGTGATAATAGTGCTAACTGCAACTGAAAATCAAAGTTATGACTGGATTTTATTTAAACAGTGACAACTTGAAGACTGTTATATTGTAAAGATGTAGTTTAAGTAGTTTTATGTTGTGAATAAATATCTTTCTTATTAACACCACGTCTAGTACTGACTAGCAACTGCAACTGTGTCACATGTGTTAAGTCCTTAGTTTACCTATTCTGGCATCCACACAGGAGCAGGATGGAAAGGGTGAGCTTAGCCATGACTGAAAGTCTGCCCACTTTGTTGTTTCGAGCTGTAACACACATCCACACAGAGAAAAGGACAATGAAATAATGAAACCACATCACAAAATATCAAAGTCACTGCAAAAGAAGAAAAAGCAGTTTCACTAATGTTGTTTCCCTGAAGGTGTAGGGATCCTAATAAGGGACCCCAACTCACACAAAGAAACTCTGCATACTGTACAGAGGCAGACCATTACAGGAATCCCTCCATCAAGCAGCAGGACAGTCTCTGCTCATTGAGGATGCAATCTGCTACTCTATAACATCCAAAACATCTACCTCATAATCCCCACTAACACTACAAATGCTGGGACATCATAAGAAAAGACATGCAAACACGGATATTGTTTTCTGCAGTATGATCCCCATTGAGTGAAGATCCTGCTGCGTTTGAATCCAGCGCATTACGGGCCACCCCCGAGCCCCTTCCCATCTCCTCACCGCTCCTTCACCATTATCTTTCTCCACTCTCTCCATCACCAAAAAAAAAACATGAAACTGAACCTCATTCCTATTTCCCACGCTGCGTCTAATGATAAAAAGTCGGATGGAAAAATGTGACCTACCTGAATGCAGAGCCATCACCACCCAGGTTTATTGTGTGGCTTTATTCTCTCTCCTCCAGCAGCGACTGGAGGCTGGGGGTTTCCGTCTGCGGTGATGAAGCTGGACGACCACGGGTTCAATCACCTAATCCGAGAGATTGTGTGTTGTCTCCCCTCCTTCTTCTCTGTAGCTTCTCCACCATGAGCTCTCTGTCTCTCTCTCCTCCTCTCTCTCTCTCTCTCTCGATCTGTGTTGTAGTAGTGTGTTTGCTCTCCCTCTCCTATACGCTCCTTCCTTATTCAGCGCCTGCTGCACCGCGTCTCATGCTTCGCCTCCAGAGGTGTCGCAGCAGCGGCGGCGGCAGCAGTAGCCTATCACACGGGCAGCCTCCTCAGTGTTGTCCCCCAGCCTCATCGGAGACTGAATTCACTCCACATTTTTTCAGTCTCTCCTGCTGTACCGCCTACTGTGCTATGGACGGCTGATCATTTTGTAGCAGGAGCTCCCCGTCGGTGCTTTGTGAAGCGGTCCGGCACAACTGGAGGGGAGCGTTAATTACCAGGGAGACAGATGAATATGGACAGAGCCTCTAACCTGATTATCATCCATGACCCTGTTATACAGCACCACCTGCCATGTTCCAAATGTGTTGAAATTATTAAAAACTGTTTTACCGCTATATAAAGCAGTTGCCTTGATTCATAAGACGGCCAGCTGAGCTGAGCACATGTAACGCTAGCTAGCTAGCTACATGTCACACGCTGTATTTATCCATAACTATTAGCATTTATCCATGAGCTCTCTTCTAACCACTTTTCTGCGACTTTCCCTAATTTTCAGTGATCTTATATCCATTGTTTTAGTAAACTTTTCAACAGTTTAATACTGGTAGCCAAAAAATATTAGCATTTTTACGGTCGGCTAAAGCTAACGCTACATTTAAAACGCTAGCTACCGTTATGTATCGTTACTTTTGGCTAACGTTAGCTACGTTAGCCACGTAGCATTTTAATAATTGTAATTAATTTCTTTAAATAAATATCTTTATTTTAATAACGCTTACCTTACGGAACTACCTTTAGCCAATTGTTTAGACTCCCAGCTAGCTCTCTAGTCATTTACCTTCTTATTTTATAAGTATTTTAGCTGAGCTCACGTTGTTCAACAGAGTAACGCAGCTTACTCCCTTGTGACTACAGAAGTAATAATAAAATCAGTGATAACTATTTGTTTCCTGCTCTTGATGAATGACTATTTGTGTTTGTGGAGGAGGTGATGAATAGGTGGTGAATAAAATAATCCAAAACCTGCAATATGTCTACTGCTCCATTCAGTATTTTTCATCTTATGAGTATTCAACAACTGTCCCCATTAAACAGAGTCAAACTACAGTCATTAAGATCCTGCCATAAGAGGGTAGCCGAGCTCCATGTTTCGTAGACGGTAATTACAGTGAGATAGTTAACCTCCCTCCACTTTCTTTAAGCCGTCTGGAGCTGCAGGAGCTGCAGCCAGAGACGGGAAGAGGAGGCTGGTTTCAGCACCACGCCCGCTGCGGACAGCTCCGGCACAGTGAGGCAGAGACCGAGGTGTGAAGGTGGGGGAGGGAGGTCTCAAGAGCCCGTCCGCAGCCCTGCAGCCATTCCACCGCTTTAGAGTCCTGCTTTACCGCAGGCTACCAAAACTGGAGCTTTACACCAAACCCACACAACAAACAACAAACCAAGGAGGGTCAAACCAGCACCAGTCCACATGTTGCACCTAATGAGCTGCTGGTTGAATGTAGTGACGTCTGTTCATGTTAATGAGCATATTGTTTACAGTGGAAGTGAATAACAAGCTGCCTTTTCATTGGCTAAGAGCTGTTTTACTATTTATGATGTCATCACTCTTTACTTTCAGGAATGCTGTGGACGGAAACAAGAAGCTGTTCGCCATCTATGACACCAGGTAAGAAATGTCACAACAACACACTCATTTATTAATTAACGAGGTGTGTGTGTGTGTGTGTGTGTGTGTGTGTGCCGGTGCGCACACGCACTAGGTCCCAATTAACCAGGAAATGTCTGACATAAGCTCCAATAAGTCCCTAAAACCTAAATAATCTTTGGTAAAGAACTACCATTTGCATACAGGTGGCTTAAATTAAAGGCTTTTAATTTACAAGCATCGATTAATGGGTGGATGCAGGAGTCCCTCACTCCATATTGTTCGGGTCCCGCCATTTTTATGGGAAACACATTGAAAGGGGATTGGCGCAGATTGTATGAGGAACACTGTAAAAAACTACTATTTTAACAAGGCACTTTGTGTGGCTTTGAGGCTTAAATTTGTTTCTTAGTAGGGGAAAATAACTTCATTAAGTCAAGTCTAATTAACTTTAGCTTCATTTTGGGATGTCCCTGTTTTCAGAAAATAGTTTAATTTTACTTATTCAAATTAAAGCAAGAATGGTGTCTTTAAATAAGATATTATTTCCTATAAATAAGTGAAACACTCACTTAACTGTTAATGGCACCATGGCTCTCTTGAACAGGACTGAGCGTTTAACAAAAAGGCTGCGTTCACTGGACAAATTTGAAAGAAGGGGGCATTCATAATTCATAAGAGCAATGTATGTATTAAAGCTTGTGAATTGTTGCATTATGGGAATTGGATCGAATTTTTTGGATATAAGAACTCTTCTACATTCAATTCAATTCAATTCAATTCAATTTTATTTGTAGAGCGCTTTTTACAATTGACATTGTCACAAAGCAGCTTTACACAACCAAAGAACAGTACATGAACAGTGTATGTGTATGAGTCATAATAATGTGATTGTCCCTGATGAGCAAGCCGAGGGCGACAGTGGCAAGGAAAAACTCCCTGAGAAGGCAACAGGAAGAAACCTTGAGAGGAACCAGACTCAACAGGGAACCCATCCTCATATGGGTGATTACATGCTGTGTAGGCAGCAGTCCAGTATAACAGTTAAAGTCTTTTAAGTTAATATGGAGTCCAGTTAGTTAATTGCAGGCAGACTAGTTCCATTCCCTGACTATCGAGCGTTGAGTCGAGACCTCCAAGAAACAGCTTCCGACGTCCGCAGAGGCCGGGACCGACATCATAGTAGCTTGTGACCAATCCAGTCTCCAAACGCATCCCAAAGGGCAAACGGTGGATCCAGGCGACGAGATCTCCAGCCAGAAGTTGGGCATCAGGACGAGTCAGACAGGTCCAGAGGGCAAAGGGTGGAATGACGTGTAGCTCGACAGAGAGACAGAAGAGGGAAAAGAGAGAGGGAGAGGGAAAGAGAGAGAAGAGGAGAGATTGCAGTTAGTTGTATTCACAGTCAGATAAAGTTTGAGGTGAATGTATATGTCTACATGAATTTTCTTGTATTGAGTATAAGTATTGAAGTATAGTATGTTAAAAATAGCTACAGTGGTCCTTTAAATGTCCATATCCAACTAATTCACAGCTCTGATGATAGAAAGAGGACCTATTAGCAACTCAATTAAAAAACAAATGATAATTTGAGAAGTTGAGGGATTAGAAGAAAGTTCATTTGCATTACAAAGCAGGGGAAGTGAACTTGTCCTCTGTAGAAATATTTTAACCACATAAAAAAGGGGACTATACTGCAGCTACTGGTGGGTGGTTTTTTACAGTGTGTCCGTGTTGGGCTTCGTCTCTAATTTGAACAAGCCGAGTGCCTTCACCGCCACCACCACCACCACCAGCAGCAGCAGCAGCAGCATCAGCAGCAGCATCCCTGTGCACCCTCCTCATCAATATGCGCTTCAGCTCCTGAATGTAAGAGCCTCTTGCACAGTCAGAGACAGCAAAGAAAAGCGGAGCCAGTGTTCATGCCAGGGAGGCGATGACATCCCATATTTCATATCTGACTCCATCCACAACACGCTGCTGACTTTTTCCACCCCTTCATTCGACTTTCTCCGTTCGGGAGATCAATGGATTTACTCTGATTTGAAGCGCGTCCGCAACCGTCTGTTGATTAGCGACTCGTTGCTGCTGTAAACAACGTTTTCACAAACAGGGAAACGTGATGTTTGCGTTGCATAGGGTTCGTCAGTTTCACGTCTTGTCCGCACTGGTTGTCGGTTCGATTGTGTGCTGCGCGAAAAGGTGAGTGCTCTTGTCATTTTGGGAAGTCAAGGTTATTGATTGAAACGCGAGTCAAGGTGATGTTCCCCTCTTGTTTTCTGCTTTAATTCCAGCGTCAATGAACCGAGCAACATGTCTTTCGTGAAGGAGACGGTGGATAAACTACTGAAGGGATATGACATCCGACTGAGGCCGGACTTTGGAGGTATGTGCCATATTTTCCCCGTTTAATCCTCCTTCACGCCGTTGGCAGAGCTTTATTTTTGGCGCCATTCACAGTGTTGTGGTCAGGTGTGGAGGTGTAGGCCTATATACATTTTCTGCTGTTTAACCTCTTCCAGGGGCTCCTGTGAAAGTCGGGATGAGCATAGACGTGGCCAGTATAGACATGGTGTCAGAAGTCAACATGGTGAGTGAGTTTGCATCACATCATTCTCTGTGTTTACTCAACCACATAATGCATGCAGATAAAGAAATGCAGTTTGGCACTCGCACAACATGAATTCCTCGCTTACTGATTGTGGTGCTGATGTAAATGCATTTTTTTCCCTCCGAAGCCATTATGTGATGCTGAGATGGATGGGCTGGGTTTCCTGTAAGCAATAAAACATTTTATCTCACACGCTGCCAGCGCAGTGTTACCTTACACACGCTCTCACAAAGCCCTGGGAGTAAAAAATAAACATAATGCAGCCTCCTGCTGCTCCTTTCCAACAATGTTGATCCTCAGACAGCAGCACTAGCTCACTTAGAGGATGGATTAAAGCTGCAATAGTGGTTTTACAATCAATATGGTCCACATACAATACATATGCACTGCACAGCCCATGGAAAACATGCACTGCTAATGCTGGACCCTCCACTCTACATTAAAATCTCTTTATCCAGGAGAAACTTTAGCTGGCGCTCTGCTCTGCTTGTTAACCTCTGCAGCCACAGTTAACAGTGTTTCAGGAGTGTCCTCCCAGGAGGCCCAGTGAGCAGACAGCTATCAGCGAACTCTGATTGGATTTGCTAATTTGTGAGCTGGATGCTCCCTGCTCCGTGTTGACACGTGTACCCACATGCCGGAAAGTGACTTCAGGCTATCGTATCTTAAAATATCAGCGACGATGACCCAAATTGCACCAGAAACACCGTCTCACCCCATTCCTTTGCAGGGAAAAAAGGATTTTAAGACTCACCAGATTAAACTGCGGACATTGTTCACAGCTGATTTGGAGCCAGGCTTTAAAACCCACATGTCGCAGTCGCCGATTCCATATCAACACCTCCACTCCATCAGTTTCACAGGCCATCGTCTGTGTAGGTGTAGCCATTATGACTTTTTAGATGGCTGCTGAGGACGTGCTTTTACAAAAGTGCAGTCACGAAAGCAGTGCAGTCATGAGGAGTCAAATTCAGTTCACTCTGGGATGCAGCAATTACAGTTACACTTGAACCTGTATAAAACATCAATTCACCTGTGGCTTTGAAAAGTGACTTTCCAGCCACAATCACACTTATATACAGTGCAAGGTAAAAAAGAAAAAGTATGTGAACCTTTTGGAATTTCATGGTTTTAATTTGTTAGAAAATGTGATCTGATCTTCATCTAAGTCAAGAGTATTAACAATTATAATGTGCCTAAAGTAATAACACAATAAATTCTGATCTTTCATGTTTATTGAGACTTTATTGAAAACAACCATAAAAACCTCATAGTGCTAGTGAAAAAAGTATGTGAATCCTGGGAATTAATAACTGGTTGACCAGCAATAACCTCAACCAGGCGCTTCTCGTAGCTGTGGATCAGACCTGCACATTGTTCAGTAGGAATTTTAGCCCATTCTTCCTGCAGAACTGCTTTAGCTCTGTCATGTTCTTTGAATGTCTCTTGTGGCTCTCTGTAAGTTGTTCCATAGCATTTCTATTGGGTTAAGTTCTGGGCTCTAACTTGGCCACTCCAAATTTTGTTTTTCTGAAGCCATTCTGTTGTGGACTTACACTGGAGTTTTGGGTCATTGTCTTGTAGCATCACTTAACTTCTACAAAGTTTCAGCTGACGTACAGACTTACATTATCCTAGTGAATTTTTTGATACACTCACATCTTCCTCACTGCAAGCTGGCCAGGCCCTGATGCAGCAAAGCAGGCCCAAATCATGATGTTTCCTCCACCATACTTTACGATTGGGATTATATTTTTATGCTAATATGCAGTGACCTTTTTAAACCAGGCATAGTGTTTTGTGTTCTTTTCAAATAGTTCAATCTTAGTTTCATCAGTCCACAAAACAATGCAATTTCCCCATTTGCAGATAGTTTGCCCGACTGATCTAGTCCACACCTCCAAATCAATTTTCTTAACTTATGCTAACACCTGATTCCAATTAGCCTTTTTTCCACTAGCACTATGAGGTGTTTATGGTTTGTTCCTAATAATAAACATAAAATATCAGAATCTTTTTTGTTATTATTTTAGGCACATTGTATGTATTAATACTCTTGACTTAGATGAAGATCAGATCACGTTTTATGAAAATTAATGCAGAAAACCATGAAATTCCAAAAGGTTCACATGCTTTTTCTTGCCACTGTACATTAGAGCTACAAAAGAGATTGTTTAGTGGCAATATTTTTAACAGTGAAGGAAGTACTGTAACACCTTGTTTTTAAATAACAAACATGACCTAGTTCCAGCTTCTCAGTTGTGTTTGCGTTTTTTTAATTGCATGTAAACTTATTTTTTTAGTTTTTGACTTTTTACAAATTTAATCAAATCCATTATCATTCTTTTACCTTCACCAAGTGTTGTCAGTACCTAAACGCAACCATAAAAGAGGCTACTTATGCTTTTACAGTAGTTGTCCCAAACATATGCAAGTATTTACAGGAGTTGCAAGAAAACAATGCCTTTCATTATTATGTGCAGGATGCTTGATTAACAAAAAGCGAAGCACAAACATACATATTTGATTTCCTTGCTAAAACGCTTTTGTTTGCCAACAGCTCGTCTGCTAACATGAACTAGCAAAATAGCATATACTCTCCACAGAGCAGATGAAGGCAGCTGATCAACCAGGGAGTCAGACAGCCGAGATCACACTTAAACTGATAATTAATTAGGTCTATTTCTCATTGCCATCAGCTCACCGAGGGACGGCACATGTGCATCTGTGCGTCTGCACTTGTGAGATGGACAATTCATGGCTGTCTTCCAGTGTTGAAGCCAAAACAAGACTGGTCAAGCTGTTTGTTGTTTTTGAACCAGAGTTTGACATTTGGTGAATGCTTTTCATCCAATGCTGAGACTGTTTGCAGTTTTAGCAAGGGGGTTACTCCAGAGGGAAATGGATAATGAGTGCTTTTGTCCTGACAGTGACAGCGCCATGCTTTATCCTTTCAGCAACACTAAACAGCACAGCCCAGATAAACGCTGTGCTCTCGTTTCTTTTGCAGAGAAGACAGTTTCTAAGTTGTTATGTTCCATTTTGCATTAATTTCAATAAAATTTCAGCTAATAAATCCACTTCAGCAGCCTATTGGAAAAACCCAGAGGCATAATTGTGAGACTAGTCTTAAAAGTTGAGGGTTTATAGAGACAAGTACTGCTTGCTCTGCTGAATTGAAGCCTGGCTCCTGCTCTGAAGATGAAGAAAGAAACAATACTGTCAGCTTTCAGGCTGCATATGACTTTCTCTTCCATACAAAGCGGAAAATGAGTGCAGTAACACTGTAGATTACAACACAACTTTAATGTGGCTGTATTACAAAGTAGTCATTTTACAGTAGTTCAACCAAGCCAAAATGTAGACATCGGATGGACTTGTTAAGGTCAAAGGACAAAGAGTTTAAGGTAAAGGAGCATTAAAGGACTGTAAGTCAGTGAAGACTGATCCTTGTAACCAGTCAATATGTGCAGATTAGATGTAAAGTATTATATTAGGCACTGAACACAATTTTTCTTTGCAGAGGATGAAAGATCAGATCAGTGGCACAACTAGCATGAATGGGAGTATTATTTGAGAGACATATCAAAACTCTAGCCCACTGGCATGGTTGAAGCAAACTAGTTACTGCTACCTTACAACGCTGCCTTTGTGTACCAGTGTTATCCAGCAACTTAAACTTAAATGTTGGGGCAAAGATCAAACAAACAAACAATAACAAGTAAAAAAAAGTTTTTCAATGAAGTCAAAAGGTTTGTTTTTACCAGAGAATGTGGACAAACTAATCTTCCTTGGACACATCAGGAAGTGTGTGGAGGGTGAGTGGAAGACTTAGTTAACTATCATTTTGTTTCACAGGCAGTTGTAAAAAACTGTTAAAACTAGTGAGTTATCTGGTAATATATTAGGATTTAAATCAGATTGCACTGTCTTTCCTTTGTTATTTCAGTGATTAATAATTATGAAACCGGTTGTATCAAATAAATACTACATCTTAAGAGATGAAGAGGAGGACCAAAGGAATGTTTCAGTTACAGGTTTGTCCTTTATAAAAAAGTGAAATATAGGATTCAACTCCCCTCTTTAAGTGGTCCCCATTGATGATATTTTCAAAGTAGATCTGTATTTGCTGCCTCACACTGCCCCTGACTCCTTTACCAGTGTGGCTGTATTTGATGTGCAGAAGGAGTACCTTTCTGCCTGAGTTGAAGATGGTCTTCGTAGCACTATAAGCCCTGGGAATTTTACCGGGCATAACACTTGGGCAGATCAAGAGACTTTAAAGTAAAAGAGAGAGAAGTAAAGATCTAAAGATTTATTGAGTGACCAAGAGAAGCAGAAAAGGGCAGAGAACACCAGGGACTAAAGATGTGAGAAATCCAGGGTAAGGATAGAGGCCGAGAGAAGAGATGGTATGATTGAAATACCCCACAAGCTTGCAACATTGAATATGGCATCTGGCTCATTCAAAATCTCACCTGGCAGGGCAGGTCGACTAAGCAAGTTTCTGCTACTCCAACACCTTTGCGGAGCGCGAGCTCCTGCACTAGCAGATGCTAAAGTGTTTGAGAAAGTTGCACTAATTACCTCTGAGGGTTGTCTGTGGTGTGCCAAGGGCTCCGTTGATGAGTAACAGATACTAAGACAAGATCAGAGCACGGCAGCAGTGATTACTTGCTTACTTGGAAACCAGTGGTACATTTCAGAGTGGATCACCTGAAAAAGTGATAGTTGTTTGTGCTGCTTTGGAATATTAATCAGAGAAAGAAAGATTTTAAAAAGGTTTTTGTGATTATCAAATTGGTTTAATGTGAGGTTTGGAGGTGGAATTGAGTAGTGTTGCCTGCATTTAAATTGTTTTGAAATATTGTTATTAAGAAAGTTAAAGTGTACAATAAGGGCAGCATGTGTAGGTGTGCTTCCATTATCACCACCATCTCTTACAAAAATGTACAAACAAGCGTGGTTCTCTGTTGCACTCTGAGCTATCAAGGCCTTTATCCCAGCCCATTATCCGTGCCTCATGAAAGTCATCATAATTTAGCAAAATTAAATTATGGCACAATGAAGGTAGCGCTTCTCACATGGGGAAATGGTCAGACTCTGTACTCTGTAATGTTGTTTCACTAACAGGCTGAATAAGCTAGTCATCCATACACCCACGGATGCGTGTGGGTGTCAAAAAGAAAAAAAAAATCTGTCATTATGGAGAGGTGAAAAGATCTCTCCCTCTCTTCATCTCTCCTTCTCCAAATGTTCCGACTGCCTGGTATGTTTTTTAGATTTTAGCACCAGTAACACAACAAGTCCACAAACTAGCTTTCCTTTGATTTGTTTGCCTCGGCCAGAGCTGTCTGAGCTCTCAGGCAATTTAATGTATGTAGACGTCTGGATTTCTGCTGAGCGACTTCAAGGGGACTTTATTAGGTCTTTAGGTTAATTAAGTTTTGAACACACGTCCTAGTCTAACACTGGTTGTCCCACAATTGGCAGCTACATTCACATACTGTACACGCTCCTGCATAAAATAAATCTTGGAATCAGATGTTGCCAATGCACTGTGTTACCCTAATTATCTGATATAGGTCTTCCTGCTATGCAAAAAGAGCATATCTTTTCCTTGTGCTTTGAGTGTGACTTAATATATCCCCATGTCTTTTATCCGGCATCCGGCTTCCTGCCTGATGGAATGTAATTGGCCTCAGGAGAGAGCACGCTGTAGGATGAAGTGATGATCATTAAGATTTAGAATGAGCACAGCGGGCACTTCCTGGTTTGCAGTACCAACTCACTCAAAGGACGCGCGATTTGAAGGGGCACTGCCCACTGAACTAATTTAAACTCTGAAGCCCCTTCGTGAAAAGAACCCCACTCTCAATTGCATACACCTTTAAGACAGTGCATGCATTAGCCTGGAGAGTCTAAAATTGACAGGCGCCGGCCTCATTTCCTTTCTCTGTGCGACTCAGGCAGCTGTTACGTTGTAGGAAATAAACAGGGGCAGCTAAACTATGAATGAATTTATGATAGGGGTTATTTCAAAGGTCACCAGTCTGATTCTACTTACTGTTATGGATACAGTGAATATATATGATTTAAGAAGGAGAGGAAAGACCTTTGCAGAAATGGAATGGGAACATTACACCATTGGTTCTTTAAATTGATCTGAAGATTAAAAAGATTTACAGAAATCACATGTTGCATATTTAGTCAGGGTCTGGAAGCTTTATTTGTATGGCACGTTTCTTATTGAATTGATCAAAGTAAACATTTTTGTATTCTTATCCAAAGTGTCACCCCTATGACACAAGGCTTCTCTGTACAAGTGAAACTCCAAAACTGAAAAATGCCATCTGTTCACAATAATGTGACTGCTGTGTAAAAATACTCATTCTGCTAGGACAAATTTAATTTACCAAATAACAATAAGAAAAAAATAACACCACAGAACTACTACTTACTGTTGGACATTAGCAGACAAAACTGAAGTCACAAAAACAGAAGTCACTAGAAACAAGTCACAAAAATTACCAGGACAAGCTGCTGAGAGTGACGTGTTATCAGATCAACTCTGTTCTGTGACTTAAAGAGGGGATGGTTTGAAATTAAATGCAAAAAATGCTCCACTCATGAATTCTACTTCTACTTAGGATTACTGATTTGTGTGTATGGGTGGTTTTGTCTGTTTCTTGGTTTGGGGAGACATTGTGCTGTTGTCTGAATCATCAGCATCTAGAGTTCTTTTTCTTTTAAAGTCGGGGCGAGATGACACCTAATCTTTGGCTGTGGAAAGCCTCGAGCCCTTGAGCTCTGTCTTCTCTAACAGCATCTCTTGTTTAAGCATATGACACACTTTTGGGACCTCATTTAAAAAGAAGATATTCTTCACTCTGTGTGCTGGTCAAGAACTTAAAGGGACAACCCAACCACTGTCCAAAATGGAACTCTAGATCACTTTAAATTAAACAGCCAAAAACAATGCAGATAGCATCTAAAATAGCAGATTACATTAGTATCTATCATTTTTTAAAAGACTGACGTGTCATTTTACATGTTTAAACACATTTTGAAACATCTTTTTGAATTGTGTGCTTGAAAGAGGCAAATAAAAAAACAAGAGTGTACTGGATATAGGTATGTGCCATATGTAATATTTGTAGATTGAGTGATTGTAGGATGAGTTTATTCCCCGTCTTAGTCTTCCTCATTTCTTGTCATGAGGTAATACACTCGAACTATAAGACAATGAGAAATTACCCTATAGATTGAAGGCTAGTGGTGTCATTTAGAGGAATATTTTTAGCATTCTATAGCAGCAGAAGTAGGCGCAGGCAGGAACTCACTGAGGGATTTCCCCTGCACTGCGGTGATATACCGCCTCAGGGCAATCCCGAGGGAGCGCTCCAAAATTACATTGAAGTGACACAAATTGCTTTACAGAACAGGGGTTCATATAGAGTACATGGTGATTACATACCATAACGTCGTTTTTCTCTCCTGCACCAAAATGTGAAGTTAAGCGAGGGAAAACTTGCAGAGCGGTTATTTATTTTTCATGTTACTGCTGAGTGGAGCGGCTTTGATACGTGTGCCATGTAATGATGACAGCGATGATTCTGTCTTTTTCGGCTCATTAAAACATTTTTTCTATCCACCGCTATCAAGCTGCAGCATACAGTATGATTACAAGCTAGTCAAAGCATATGTTGGGGTCAGGGAACATATGCCATGTCGTTAGCAAGATATTTCCTAGATACTGGTGGTATCATGACATCGCAGTTAGTACGGTAGCACTGCACAGACACAGAGCCTAAATTCAATATGGGCCACTTCACAGCCAAAACTCTGCTTATCTCAATTCTCACACACCCTGAATGAAAGTGATTATCCAGCTGACTTAATTGAATAATTGAGTGAGGCTTGCTGGAAATTTCCAATGGTCACTGTTATTATCTCTGCTAAAAATATATGCTAATAACAAAACAACAGTGTGTTTTGACTATTCATGTGTTGTGGCAAATGGTAGAGATGTCAGTAATTCATAATACATGGGCCTAGTTCATAAAAAAATCTCACCTCCATAAAAAAGGAAAGCTGCCCTCGTCCTCATCTGAAATTCATTTTGATTGTCTTTATACAAGATTGATGAGGGTTCCTTGGTCATGTGTTTGTACAGGCTACACAGTTACTATAAATTATTAATGAGGTGCATGTGTATGCTCTGCAGTCTGAGCTGCCCACCTGCTGACACACTGGCAGGAGATGGAAATACCTAAAGTGCTATACTGGCCGGGGAGAGAAGGGGGGAGGAGTGATATGATAAGGGTCAAAACAAGCCAGTGTGAAAAAGACAGTCATTTGTATGGATGGATGGAGGGTAAAGTTACAGTGGTAATGGAACGGAGGGGGGAGGCAAGTCTGCAATACTCGTTAATACAGCAAATTGAATTTCCACCACATGCTGTGATCAATCCACACTGACCACTTAAAGGCTTCATGATTGATAACACTTACTGCCCCCCATGTCACCAAATTCTGGAAACTGATGAGGATTTATTTTCCTATCACTTAAAGGAGCAGAAGAACGGTTAAGTCCATGCTTTCTCTAACAGACTGTCAGCTTCAGCGATGTGGTGCAATGTTATTTAAAGGAAGAAGATTGACCTTTGTAGCAAGAAGTTATTAGTGGCATTTATTCTCCAAATACAGGCAGTGTAGGAGGGCTACTGCGAATGTTTTTCTGTGATGTCACGTGAGTTATCGTCAGCTGCTTCTGAAGCCCACAGATTTAAAAGAAGCGATCTTAATAAACCTCTGCAAGTGCTTCTCATCTGTGCTTGAGGCTAGAAGCTCCAGGCTACATTAGCCACTGCTAGTGTAACGCACCAGAATCCCCCAGTCACAGGAATCCAATAGAGTTGAATTGTAGATTATAGTTTGTGTTTGGTTTAGGTGGTTCCTGGCTAAAGCGTGCACAAAGCAGAACATGATGCAAAAAGTATGCTGTGGATGACATGACAGAAACATCATCAAGATACCCTACTATTAACTAACAGTGAATTATTTTTATTTATATTTATCAAGAGTGTGATGTAATATTTATAAATGGGCTGAATTGGATATTATACAGAATTTGTGAAAGGGTTAACTCCTTTTAATGTCTGGTCCACATACAACTCTTCTGGGTAATATCTATAGTCCAGGGTTGCAGTGCATCTCTGTCAACACCTTTAGACTGGATAAATGTGCATAAGTTAAAACAAATAGGTTTAAATAGTTATTTCAGATTTTAAATTTTTTAACCTTAATTCGAGGTTGACTCATTTTAAATCTATTTCTAGCCCCATAGCTTTTGCCCCCTTAAAGTCAGTGTGTGAATTTTAATTGATGTGTAATAAACAAGCCTAAATTTAATTCGACTACAACTACTACTTGCTCTTAGCTGATATTTTCACATCCTTTATACTTATTGTTAATAAAGGAGTGTCAGAACATGACAATAAACTTGGTACACAGTGATTATTTTAAAGAGTGTGTACTTATTAGTGACTCAAATGACCAGAGGGTTATTAGTCTGTTATTTTCAGTCACACATACTGTACCCTAGGGTTACAACTGTCAATCATTTTCATCATTGATTAATCGAATGGCCTTTTCCTCTACTGATTATTTGTTGTGCAAAAATGGAAAACAGGGAAAAATGAACACAATTTAACAATTTGACATGTTAAAGCTTTTTGTTTTGCATGACCAGATGTCCAAAATGGACAGTGGAAAACAGAAAATTTGGGGTTGATTTTAAGAAGGCATAAAATGTGGTGAGCTGAGGGACGACAATAACTAATGTTTATATTATTACCTAATATTTTGAACAGCCTTTCCTTCATTTCTTCATGATTGTTAGTAATAATAAGCCACATAGCCAGAATGGCTCCATTGTTAAGCTGTAGATACTGCATGGTTTTACCACTATACATTTATGGCTCAGTGCCAGTCAGCTTTCCTTCCTTCATGCTGTGTAACCAATCTGGATCCTGTGCTGACTAAGATCTTCCCTGTTCTCATCTCTGTGTGCTAACAAACCCTGGAAAACACATTTATTGAATATTAGGAATTAGTTAAAATAGAGGAATGGGTGATTAACATGCAGTCAATTATCTATTTTTGCATAATTGTATGTTTTTCTACTGTTTAGTTCTCTTGTGAAAATGCAAAACCTCAAGTGTTTTGTAAGTATTAGTATCACAGAGTTGAGAGGGCTGCGCAAAGAGACAAATAACAATTTTAGTTATGTAACAAGCATGAATATATTTTGGAAGTCATACTCAGTGGCCTCTTTAATCCTCCTTTTTATTCCTGTTTGGTGTGAACCTGAAAACTGCAGCACCAGCGGACATGTGTGCATTTGGCAGTGCCAGCTTGGTGCGGTGCTGGTCTTATTTCAACACCACAGCGGGCAGAGGGGAAATCATGGCATTGCCCTGGAGAGAGGGAGAGAGAGGTGCAAGAGAAAAACAGAGAAAAACAGAAATAGAGAAGAGAGACAGTTAGCTTGGGTAAGTGGATTATGTGATGTGGAAGAAAGGAGGGAGTGGCTCTGCCCTCTGTCTCTACTGTCGTTTCAGTCCCGATCTAATACTACTTCAGTCATTCAAACATTTGTTGCTTAATGTCCTGATTCTTTTTTTTTTTTTACTTACACAATTGTCCTAAAAATGTCGGATTTCACAGAACTAATAGTATCCTCTTGGCTGGACATTAAGTACTTCTTGCCAGTACTTCGTTGGCTTAGGTGCCAGATGGTGAGGTTGGTTACACTGAATTCCCTTCGATATCAGAGCCTCACATACAGTAACACTTTTACATTTACACCTTAAAATAAAGCCAATAACTCAGGTGTGAATTGGATTTTAAAACACACTTTGAGCTGGTCGTTATCAGCTTTAGGTGACATATATAAGGATAAAAGAATATTTAATTTTGTTGTATATTATTATAAATTAAGTGCCATGGACATTTTTCTTTTCTTCTTGATTATATAGTCTAAAAAATAAGGCCACACCAAAGTCAAGCTTGTGGCTCTGGGAGCTTACTGTGCTAACATGCTCACAATGACAATGCTAACCATGCTTATTATCATCAGGCAATATTTACTGAGTTTGCTGTGCTAGTTTAGCCTATTAGCATGCTAGCATGTATTAATTAGAACAGTTGAGGTCGATGACAGTGTCATTGCTAACATGGATGAAAGTCATTGATAGATTAATCAATAACTAAATGAATCACTCAGAAGAGGTTTCTTTTACAATACATCGCAGAATTTAGCACAAAAAGAAAACAAAAAGAAAATATCTATACTAAAAATATATATAATAAAAGGCTCAACAGTAGCTGAATTGCAAATGGTCAATACGTTTGAACCACTTAATGATTTAATTGAACTAATTTCAACACAGTAACAGTAACATAAATGGAAAAGACAGTGAAAATAGTATGAAAAATCTGTGAAATTAACAGTACTTAAATCAAATTTCACAGTACTCATGAAGCCTTCTGGATAGAAAGCAAAACTTAAATCAAGTTGGGATTAGCTAACATAAGCTAATATAAACGACCGATCATATGAAATTAAGTAAGGCTGCCAAATGCCAACGTGTATTTAATTGAGCAAGAGTGTCTTATAATGCTTAGAAATGCATTGTTTTATTAAAAATAAGAATTTGCTGACATAATAGGTATGAACCTAGAGTACATTCATTTTGGTCACCTATATGCACATGCAACATATGTTTAAAAGCTTTTGGGCGTCATTACAGTTTAACTCTGGGACTTTGTGAATTACTGTGCATATACTGGGAATACATCACCAACTAAGAGAAATGTGTTGATATGAGGTGCAAATTTGTATGAAATGTTCTGCTGAAGCTGCAGCTACATGAGTCATTCTGCCCACACGCTTGTTGTACAATGGCACATTACTGTATGGGTTACTGTATTCCAGAAGGGAGGGCAAGGGAACATCGAAGAATTTGGCTGCCGTTTGTGAACCAGTTGGCCCACACTCCCTCCAGCTTGTAGGATGCTGTGTCATGTCATATAAATATTAAGAGCACTAACAGTGGGGAAGGGGCAGAGCAAATGTTTCAGAGCTGTTAATGTTTGTGTTTGGGGTCTGCAGCTGCTTGTTCAAGCTTGTCTGTTTAATTAAAGAGAACGAGACATTAAGTGTGTGTCAATGTGACCTATTCTCATTACCTTTCTTCCTCTGTATCTGTAGGACTACACACTGACTATGTACTTCCAGCAGTACTGGAGGGACAAGCGTCTAGCCTACATAGGGATCCCTCTCAACCTGACACTGGACAACAGGGTTGCTGATCAGCTGTGGGTCCCGGACACCTACTTCCTCAATGACAAGAAGTCTTTCGTTCATGGTGTTACAGTCAAAAACCGCATGATCCGCCTGCATCCTGACGGAACCGTTCTCTATGGCCTCAGGTGGGTTCTGATTTCAACTGAAAACAAATGTTTTTAAAAGGCACAATGTGTGTTTTTCATCCATCACTATCCATGCTGTTGTTATATATTCAGAATGTGGTTTGGCATCGTCTTGCCAATATAAGTAAGGCGTTCCCAGAGAAAGACAGCATCTGGATGGCAGCATGTGTTGCTCCCCCTCTATATAACATTCAACACTAATGGTGCATTCACAGATGTGCAAGTCTGCCATGCCGTGTTTACTAATGCATCCTTACACCATCAGGGATGCTGGCAATTAAAAAAGCAGGACAGTTGCCCTTCTCTTTGGCATAGTGGGTGTGGTGTCCATGGTTTTCAAAAGTAATTTAAACCTTTGAGTTGTCAGACCACAGGACAGTTTTCCACCTCACCTTAGTTCACCTTTTATGAGCTCAGGACAAGAGAAAGCAGCTGTGTTTCTGCATCTTGTTTATAGATTTTTTTTGCCCCATGGTGGAGTTTTTACTTACACTTGTGGATGCTGTTCAAAAACATTGTTTTTTTATAGGTGTTTTTTTCAACCTGTGCAGTGATTTCCACTACAGAATCCTTCAAGTTTATAGATCATGACCATATAGAGATTCATCTTCCTCATTCCTCAAGGAATGTTTCAATACCATTATGTACCGCAATGAAATGTGTTAGTTATTTATAAGTCATTGAACGCACATTGGTGAACTTCACCTTATCCTTACTTCTGAAAGATGCAGTCACTCTGGGATGATCTTTTAATACCTAGTCACGATCCTCACCTGTTGTCAATTAACCTCATTAGTTATAAGTTGTTTCACCAGGTGCAATTTCTTCATTATTATTATAAATGTATTGTTGGCATCAAATTTAAACTGGGCAGGAATCTTTCAGAAATGATTTGCAAACATTGCAGTCCTATACTCATCCTACTTGCATTCTGCGTGATATCCCAACTTAGAAACAGGGTTATATTAGAGGCCATTTCTGAGACTCTTTCTGAAAAAAGTACAAGTTAGTTTATTTATGTAATCAGTGTTGTGCAGTTTCTGCCAGTGGAAATGAGCAACACTCCCCACAACAGTCAATCGTGAGGTCAGAAATGTTGATGTTTCCCAGTGTTAAGTTAATTCTATGTGTTTAAACCCCAATTACAGCCCCGCAGTGGCCCAAGCTGAGAACTTGGCAGTAGTCTGCTGCTGGCCGCTGAACAGCAAGAGGATTATATGTTATGCTCAAGGGCACATCAGCATTTGTTTTTTAAGGGAGCGAGGTTGCTGTCAGAGATCATTCATGAAAAGAAGTACAAAGAGGTTTGAAGGTGCATCAATGCAATGTTAAGCTTGCAGCTGTTGTTTGATATTTGTTTCATAAAGCCCTTGATTTGAATTTCCATTGATCTTTTCGACAGGCAGGTTCAGTTAGTGTGACCTATGAATATGGATGCATGCTTTGAATTATTAGAACGCAAAGTGAAAAGTGTGCATATTTGCATGCTTGTGTTTGTACGTATGTGCCAGTGTTCATACTTTACAGTCATACAGTCATGCTTGATTATGCAAGTTGAGTTCATAGCATTTAGCCTCGTGGGCTACTTATAGACCAAGGAGATCAAAGGGAGAGGGAGATGTGTGGTGTTTGCAATATGAGCTGTTACATAAATGTATGTCAGGTAAAGTTGAGCAACATGCTGAGTACGCATTCCTATCATTATAACAAAGGATGTACCTGCTATATTTATTGTGTCCAGTGCTGCAATTAATTGAATTCAAATCAAATTACACCACATTAAACATTGAACAATGACACAGCCCATTGGGGGTCCATAAATAACTACACAGTTGATTTTATGACCTTGTGGAGAACTTAGATTCATTTTATGGAGACACCCCTTAACATTAACTAGCCATTAAGCACTACTTCCTTAACCCTAAACTTGAACCTTAAACAAAGGTGCCACTCTTTTATGATTTACCTGGTGGTCCCCAAAAAGAAGGTAATTCTTCACAAGTGATGGTGTGAACAGATTTCAGGGTCCACAATGGGACAAATAAATACAAAATTTAAAGATTTAATATTTCATTACATTGTGTTTTATGCCACTACAGAAAATCAACATTGGTATTTTCCCAATTAAAAGTATATGGGGAAATTTTACTTACTAAAGTAATATTCATAATTGCCACCTAGTATGTAGCTGCATATGAGCAGCTAGCTAGCTTCTGTTAGCTAGAGCAGCCACTTGACTTTTAACAGAGTTGTGTGCCTTTGAATGTCATCAATCAAAACACAGCTGAGAAAACTCTAACATTAGCTGCTGTTTTTAACACTGACACAGGCAGATTTAATATCAGTGATTTAAAATCTGTCCGTGAATGCAATCTCTTTCATTATGCAGATGATGGAGCTGTGATAATGTCTAACAAAGATAAAGATTTGGCTGAGTGCCGAGGTGGAGAAGATTGCTGTTTGGTTTTCTGATAACAAACTGTCTCTTCACTTAGTGTCCAGTAAATCTAAGATTTAAGATCATCCTATTTGGTTCCTGAGTTAAGTTAGAAAATCTGAATTTTTAGTTAAGGCAAGTCCAACAGTAACACTGTTAGTTATAAACATTAGACATTCATCTCTCAGGTGATGCCATTGCACTAAAAGCACTTTGCAATATCTGGAATAGATTTCCAAGACTTTTGAACCTGTGTATCCATTTATCTATACTTCGATGTTGAAAAAAATAATACATTGAGGTAATTTGAATTGTAATAGTTTGTTATTTCTGAATTTATAGGTACCTTAATCCTTAACTGACAATCTAAAAAAGTATTTTTAATTTACTATAAAAGAAGAACACAGATATTTTTAAAATATACAACCAGAAATTTTTGGGACATTTTTGTTTTATAAATTGTGGATTATGTGTCAGCCATACAGGGTTGTGGAATACCACCCCCTTTCCAGTTTACCTAATGTCTGCTTTAAGCTACAAATTTTGTGAACTGTACCATGGAGCTAACTTCCTCTAATTCACTACCTTGTTTTTCAGAAGGACAATAGTATTGAGTATTGTTCGAAGTGAGGCTGCAGTATTATTAACAAGATAGTCGACTTCTGCTGGAGTAAAGTTGACTGCACTCCTCTGTGTTGGTACATGGCTTTGAAATAAAAGTCAGTGATTAAGGAATCAGTTCCTTAATCACAATACGTCTACATCGTGCAGATCTGATGAAATTGTAATTTTATTTGTATAGCAATACCACATAGTGGGTTTCCACAGCCTCATCCCAGTCTTAACTGAATGAAGACATTGAGTGGCTCACTGCCAAGCTCCCAGCTCTTAATCAGGCCAGACTTAGCCTAAATCAGTTTGATTTGCATTTCACTTTGCTGCTTATTTTAACTGTCTGATTATCAGCAATTTGAGCTCATACATCTGATGAACAAAGGGATATTTCCTTATGACCCAGTTCTGATGAGCAGGCATCACACTTTGCCAAAATGTGATATTTCAGTATGTTTTTGTTTATTTGTTTTGTTTTGTTTTGTTTTTTGCTCTTGTTTGTCTGCATCACAGGATGGAAAGTAGCCAGTTCTGGTAAAGGCGCCATAAACTGATTAAAAACAAGAGTGAGAACTTCTTGTCTGCCTGAGATCTATAGTATAATTATGTATATAGTTACATAGTCAGCATTTTACCTTGGAGGCAGCGCAATAATCTTATTTTAAGATGACAGTGCCAATACTCTGCAGTAATATGAAGCCAACTCAAGAACTTTGTGTAAAGACAAATGGACGTTTAGTTTCCTTTAAAGTTAATCATACAAAGTCAAGTGCTATCACATCAGTGCTTCAATGTAATCATTTCACTGCAGTCCTTTATGCTTCCTTGTTAAATTACTCATTTGCGTTACTTTATAACAATTCAAATGGACCAAAAAAAAAATTAGTAATCTCTTTCTTTCTTACTCCTACCCTATTCTATCCATCTTCCTATCAATGCGGTTTGTGTAAATCATATTCAGTACAGCATCTATAATACAGTATTTTCTCTCTCTGTTCCTCTCCTCCCCCATCTGTGTCAACTTTTTCAGGATAACTACCACGGCAGCGTGTATGATGGATCTCAGGAGGTATCCCCTGGATGAACAGAACTGCACTCTTGAGATAGAGAGCTGTGAGTAGACAGACCTAATGCCTTTAGGGCTGTCATTCAGCACAGCACACAGGCTCAGAAGAAAACCAACACACTCTTGTGTGAAATATTACATTTTGAATGAAACAATAACAAACCTGGTTCCTTTTTTTTTACGTTCTCCATCATTCCTTTCAAATCTGTAGGATGGGGTTTACTTTGTATAGCAATATCACCACTGATGCCATATATTATCACCTGAAAGAACACATGATGCAGCTATATTCAGTGCAAGGTTGTTGGTCTATTCATAAATTTACCACGGATCATCCATGTTTATATGGAAGATCTCTTGTTCTGCTTCTCGGTGCTGACCGTGCAGCATCTACTGTCATGACATGATAGCTGGAGAACATTATTTTACAAGCATGCAGCAAAGCAAAATATTGTTGGGGTACATCTAAAGATACAGAATAACATAAAAGATATTTTTACAGCAGCTGGATGACTAGATTAGAGGATGACCAGCTTCAGTCAAAAAAACAACAACAGTAAAACATACTTATCTATCTATTCATTGAGACTGGCATGTCACCAGATTCTGTCACGCAAGCTTGCAGAGAATTTAATGTAGCGCATTTGACATTTGATACTCATGTTTGTTAATTAACTAATGATTTAAGTTAAATGTACAGGATTGACATTAAAAGCACAGTCTAAATAGAAATTTGTCCTTTGGTTTACAACAGTTTACTCAGGCATAGTAACAGTCACAATGTGAATGACCAAGCAAAAGTTCTTTATTTAGGAACACCTCCCAGCACCCTAAGGCTTAACAAGCCAATAACTAATCCTGGACTTTGATGGGAGATTTGAGTAATATGATTGATCTTTGCAGCAATATTGGCATACAATATTAGCTTTTAATTTTACTGCCGTATTTACGTTTCTTTTTAGATCTTTTACTTAGTGTTTTGGGCCAATCTTTCTTATGTAGGGTAATGTAATCTTTACAGATTCTTTGCTAAACAAAATATCAAAGAGTAAATAATGAACTTCCATAGGCCACACTGGATATGTTGAATTCTTCTGACATTTTTGTGAACTCAAATGAACCTATTAACCTGTTTTGAATTTCAAAGCAATGCCTAGTTCTTGGAAACCACTTCAAACGTGATTTTTTTCCTACCCAAATGACAGCCCAGTTGGACGATCAGCAACACTGCATATCTTGATCTCCAGTGATGGTTAGACAGATGGTTACACCTTGGTGTATGTGTGTGTTTCTTCTTGTACAGATGGCTACACCACAGACGACATTGAGTTCTACTGGAAAGGAGGCGAGCTAGCTGTAACGGGGGTGACACGGATCGAGTTGCCTCAGTTCTCTATTGTCGATTACAAGCTGGTGTCCAGAAATGTGGTCTTTTCCACAGGTAAATGCTGTGCTCTGGCATGTTGTGCATGTTTTAAGGTCTTTAGCCTTCAAACACTGAATTTCCTTCGGGAATAATACATAACAGTGGATGTTACATTTTAGATTATATTGTTCATATTAAGCGTTGGCCTATTTTCAAGCTGATTATTTAATGAGTCTATATAGCAAACATATCTGCACTTGATCTGTTGATCTTAAATCCTCAGAGCCAAAGTTGTGTTTGTCAGTGCGTCTAATTGGGTTGAAGTGAGGAAATCTGCTGCGTTTGAAGTATCCCCCAAGTAAAAGCAGCTGATGCAAGGATGCTGGAATGGTACTTAACCAAAACACGCCGTAAATGCTGTGATTTACAGAGCAAATAATGTCTGTGTCATGTGGTTTGGTTATCTTGCTGACATTAACAAAATATAGCTGAAGACCCAAGTTAATTAAATCAGTCAATACAATCAATGTGACAATGTCACACCTTAAAAGCCCCTGAAAATGTGTTTTCAAACCTTATGTTTTCTTTCTAATATTACATTGATGTGACTATATAAGAAGAGAGAAGTCAAATTTTTGGGTCAAAAACAGTTGTTGTTATTATTTGTGAAGACTTTGGCTGTTGGCAAGTTACCAGTTAGCTGTTCTATTGACGAAACTATGAAAGTACGCAACACTGATTTTTTTTAATCTATGTTCTACCTGATTCAAATAGGAAAGTAATTGTAAATATATAATATAATATAAACACAAAATGATATATTTTCAGTTTAAGTATTAAATTAAATATTAATTCACATATATTCTGAAAAATAAAATAAATAGAACGATGAGTCACATAAGTCAATAAGCATAAACAATAAGTCAAATACCATAAACCCTGTGAAACCAAAGTCATCACTGATAATTTCAAACTGGAATCATTCCCCAAACCATCAATGAATACTTAATCAAAACTGAAACATGGACACTCAAACATAAGAAAGAGGCGTACACAGATTGTAAATGTTTTGACCCTGCCTTTTTAATTAAGTGGTGCTGTGATTTGTTCGTTCATATCATCCTTCATGGCAATTAATTAGAACACACGGTGACATGTTAAGGTGATTTGTCTAGCAGGAAAAACATTTACAGTATTGTATTTCATGCTATAATCAATTTGTGTTGCTAACTTGCAGAAGTGTAGTAATTCAACAACCCTCACTGCACACAGTGGTTGTCAAATATATTCAGTTTTTATGTGTGGTACACCATGACTCTAAATTAATCTAATTTTTATGTCTACATTTAGACAGAGATACAGAATTTATTGACACTCCCTAACCAACGGCCATATAATCTGGTCAGCAGAGACACATTCAGCCATAAAAGCTGTGTGACATTTAGTAAAAAGATAATTTCTCTGAGAAATCATACTCAAGAGTAAGAACCACACCCAATCTGAATGAGACATGCAGAGTAAATAAATCTTTTGTTTGCTTTTAACATCTTAAATACAGATGCACAGCACAGACTTTTATCCCTCTCCCACAAGTGTTTGTGTGCCTGTACAAGCTACTGCATTCTTTCACCCTCATTTCCACTGTGAGCCTGTCTTAGTGTTACACATGAGCTGCATTGCATTTACCATCACTCCTGGCTGCGAAGAGTACGTGTGTGAATCAAATGTCTATGTGCTGAGGCGAGAGCACCAGTGCACTTGTTTGCGAGAAGCGGCATGTCCCCTGTGGGTGGCGACTATCAAAGTTTAGTGTCCAGCGGTCTGCTCCCGTGCTCTTGGCAGGATGTGTGAAGCACATCAAAGGCTCCCGCAAGGTCTGGCTAATGACCTGGCTTCCTCCATTACATGTCCCAGTAGCCAGCCTTTAATTCCTTTCCTCCTATCCCTTCTTACTGTCTGCCTTGGTGTCGCTCTCAATCCTATTGCATATTTTTTCTATATTTCTCCTCCTCTCCTCCTTTTTCTTCTGTCTTGTAAGAGGTGTGGTTGGATGCCAATTATCCTACTGTCTGACCATATACTCATAGTATATTCATGTGGAATGAGACTCCAATCTGTTATTCCACTGTAAGCACACATATAAACACTGCATGTGTGTGCACGTATGTGTATAATATTCACATTCAAACTCAAGTCTATATGGACTAGCAACGTAAGGTTAGAATTTACTTTAAGTGTGGGTTGTTTGCACACACACAACAAAATGTCATAGCTATTAACACCTCTCTGTCATCTTACTGATGTCAAGATGGCCACAGTAATAACAGGTTTCACTTTAATTTGACAAAGCTGGCCTTCAGGTTTGTGTGTTTTTGTTAACAGCTTGAATAGACATATAAGTGCTCCTTTTATGACTACAGCCTATAATTAATATGATTTTGGACTCTTTGTTGTCTCAGGATGAATATCTCACTTTCTACAACTGGTGCTGGCAGCTTTCATCTGCTGTAACTAGCTAATTAAAATAACAATAGATCCATAAGTTAGTTGAAAATCCTCTGTACAGGTGACTTTTTAATCTTGATAAAGGTTCTCAGTCATCCAGATGTTAGGTTAGGTAACTGTTGTAGGTAGTAAGCTAGTTAGCCAGGCATGCTAACATTACCAGCTTACGCAGCAGGATAAAACAAAAACACTGTTTAATTGTTTGGTTTCAGAAAGGATAAAAAAGCTAAATTCCTAACTTACTAATTACAGCACAGTTTCTCATTGCTTGTCAAACTTGCCTGTAACGTGTGTCATGAGAAAAAAAACAGAGAACTCCAACCTCCAACCTGTTCAGCTCCCCTGTCTTTCCAGCTGCCCTTCCAGCCTCTATTGTACTGTCACCATCAACTCAACTTTTGCAGCCATCCCTGCATTTATAATCATCTCCCTCTTTCTCTCCTCCTCGGCCTCACACATGGTGTTCCTCCCACTCATGGATGTTGTTTGGAATAGCAGTTACAGCCAGTACAGTTCTACACCCACACACCATTGAACCTCAGCCTCCTCCTTTTCTTAAACCACTTCTTGCATCTGTGACTGCAAAGATATGCAGTTCGGATTTTAGCTGGAGGAGCTGTCGTTAAGGATGCATCAAAAGAAGTGAATGGGATATTTTAAGACCTGTGACAGTCTGTTCCCATATTCCCAGTGTGATGAAGTGAACGTTCAGCTTGTGGCGACTTTGTCCATCTGTACTAGAATGTCTACCCATGAGCCCTATATAGTAGGATCAAATGTGATAAATAAGACATGGGTTGTGTATTTGAGCTTTACTACAAAGCAGCTTTACAATATACTTGACAATGAGCAATACAGCTGGTTAAGTTAGGTGAACTGAAGTTTTATTAACTATACTAACTTTCAGTTCACACTTTAGACAAAGAGAGAAGGTGTCAGTGTGAATCTTTTGTAGCAGGAAGCTTTAGAAACACACTCATCAGCTACCAGCCCCTCTAGAGACGAGTGTTCACCTGTTAATATACGTGAAACAGATGCAAAACAAGGCTTGTTCACTTCATTCACTGCTGCTGTTATATAACAGAATCTAAAATTAACATACTTACTTTTAGAAATATTGAGACTCAGCGGGCCAGTCTCTCTCAAAGCCTTCAGTGTTTTAATGGTAGCACTGGATTAATAGCTGTATACCCATATAAAAACACTGAGGTCAATATCAGTGTAGCCTAAGCGTTTCTGATTATAGGTTTTCTTTTGTTGGACCTACTGACGCACTGAGCACCTGTTCACAAGCAAAAATATCCATATCCTGATCATGATTTATCCTGGTATGGGTCATATTATGATGTTTGTGTGGTAACAGATAACATAAAACCTGGTTACTCGTATGTGATTCTTACATGTGATGTAAGCAATTGAACCACAGTGTTGGAAAAACTTACTGATTAGAAAAAACAAGCAAACATTGTATCGCTATTATTGTTTTTATTTAGTATTATGTAAATGCTACAGGTGAGCTGAACAGGAACCTCCATCATCATCATCATGAATATTAGATAAGAATACAAAACAAGTTAGTGTGTTATATTAATGATGCTCAGCACACATTGTTCCTCGTGTACGAGCAAAGATGGTTTGTTTATGATTACTATGATACAATTACTGCAATTATGTTCAGGTACACCACTATTAGCTACTGAAGGTTTAATAGTCTCCCTGGAGAGAAAAAAGAGCTTCTTGCAGTTTCATGTTATTGCTTACTGTGTGGTGACTTCAAAACGACATTATTTCTAGTTTCTGATAACGTTTAGTTAGATGATTGAAGAAAAAAAAAGAGTATACAGACATGCTGCTCTGTAACTTCTGTAAGAGAATATTTTTACTTTAATAAACTTAATAATTTATTAATACATTTCCATAAAATCAGAAAGTTAATCATGTATTAACTAATTGTTTCAGTTGTGTACATTATCATACTGCTATTTACTAATTAGCACTGTATTTTAAGCCAATATATCCAATAGTTGTTGAGATATTTCAAGCTGGGTCAGAGTGGTGTACATACTGGAACTGCTGCCCATTAAACCATTTTGTTTTTTTAAGCTTGGGTTATTTGTTTAAAATGTACTGTTGTATATAAGTTACATTCCTGTCTGATGTTGCAAAAGCAATTTTGGTATCTAGTAAAGTCATGTGGACAGTTGAGACAGTTTATTAGCATAAAATAACTAATATGATTGTGCTATACACTGTAGTGGAAGTCAACAGTAGTTTAACAGCCCAGCATTCAAATAACATGCTGGGGGTTTTAGCAATCTAACATCAGTAGGTAGTGAATCTTAATGAAATTGGGTATTTTTTTCCACAGCGACTCTCTGTCTAACTCTGCACACAAGTGTGCAGTTGATTGGACCCACGCTCACCACAAGTAGCTTTGGTTGAAACCCACGAATTGGAAATTATAGTGTAATGGCCCCCACTTCTCCTCCAATATAAAACCAAAATGGAAAAAACAGCTAAGAATAGTGGGAGTAACGAACCATACATTCAATCCCTAAAAAGACATACGCTAGGAGACTGGGAGATTGCTTTTATATCAGAGTGTCATGCTCATGCAGATACCATTTGTATTCCAGGTCATGGAAAAGTAATGCCAGAAATGCTTTCCCATAGCAGGTGATGGTGGGAATATTATTTAAAATTCTTGACTTATGAAGCACCAGAGGCAGTGCTACATGCATTTATAAACCTATTATTCTTTCAGTAAAGCTGAATCACTCAGAATCAGCATATGAATTATGGAGGTGGATGAGATGTGGAGAACTGATAAATCAAAATGTGCTGAAATTTTTATCACCATCCTGAATATTGTGTCATATCGTCATGAAATAGGGTTACAGTTTTGTGTGTATTTGTGTGTGTATCTGCCGTAGTGAAGGGGATACTTGTTACCATGGCAATAAATCCAACCCATGCTGTCAGGGTTGCCATAGAAACTGAAACAAAAACACAAGCTGTCCCTACGTACTCCTTGAAATAATATAAGTTAGATATTGTTGCAGTCAACATCTCATCTACTGAGTTTTATTTTCTAATTAGCTGAGCATGAAACCTAATTTTATGTGCTGTGATCCTTGACATTACCTTAAAAATGTAATTTCTCCACAAAAGCTATGTCTTGTCTCCTCCTTCCATAGGTGCCTACCCTCGTTTGTCTCTGAGCTTCAAGCTGAAGCGGAACATTGGCTACTTCATCTTGCAGACCTACATGCCATCCATCCTTATCACCATCCTTTCCTGGGTCTCCTTCTGGATAAACTATGATGCGTCTGCAGCCAGAGTGGCTCTAGGTAAGAAGCAGTCGCCGTAGTAGAAGCAGGTGCAGAGATTTCGCCTTATCAGATGAGGTCAAGGATTCAAAATGAGCCACAGCCTCTCTTCCTCCACGATGGATTCCCATGCACATGGCGAAACGTCTCATACTGTCGTAGGATTAGTGGGGGCTTTAGGAAATGGCTTAGAAATTGGTGGTCCAAATGAAAATGGATTTCAAAAAACATTTCTATTCTCCTAGTATAACGGGAAAAAAGCAATGTCTTCAGTGGACACAGGCTCAGTTTCTCTTTAGTTAGGGAAACATTGCTGCTGAGATGCTCCAATAACAATGTAAACATCATTCATCTCTTGTGACGTCTATTGTGGTTTTTTGTTCATACATGAACACACGACCGTGACTTGAACCATACAAGGTCACGCTTTGTATCTGTGGTTGCTGTGGCTGCAGATAGGCCTCCAGGAGCTATAAATACATCACATGTCTAATGACATAATTACACTTCTTATTGAAGCAGGCTGTGTGGGTGCAAAGGTCCGCTCTCTGTGGGTCTCCTGTGAGCAGTGCACAAGTCAGAAATAGAAGCAGCAGGTCGCTGGTTTGTAACCATTCTGTCTATTCGCAGGAGGCTGTGGTTTGTGTTGAATACTGGACTGGGTTTTTACAGGTCACATATGAGGCAGTAGTAGTAGTCACAAAATGAAGGACGCTAAGACAATAGTCAAAAAAGCCTTTTAACAGCAATTATAATTAATGTCATGTTAAATTAGCAGCTGACCATTGGTTAAACCTGAACTCTGAACAACAATGGTCCAAATAGCTTGGCAACTGTAACTAGCCACATAGGACCAGTCAAGCTCTGAATTTCACTGTTTGCTTCTTTTTAAAACTCAGTGCTGCAAGGTAGTGAACAATTTCCCAAACATGTCAATCTACATCAAGAGAGAGCATTTTCAATTAACTCATGATGCTTAATTAGCTAGATAGCTACAACTACAAATATTTGAGAATTAGTTAGTTTGGTTAGTTAGAGGGCATACAGCTACAGTATGCAACTTTAAGGAATAAACTAGCAGTGAGTAACTCTAATATCTCTGCACTGCTGACAGGCTGTGACTTTAGACGAATGCATTAAGATACATTTCATACATATATTTATACTTGCAAAAAGGTTTACACACTGTATCTTTAAATAATAATAATAAACCTATTGTGAGAAATAAAAACAAGCATTCAGCAGAACATTGACTTGTTGAGACTTTCTAAATTTTTAAAATACTATAGCAGCTTGTTTCAAACTTACAACACCAGATTCACACCAAGGACTAATTCCGAAAAGTTTTAAACTGAAAAGAGAAAGCACTTTCTGAACTGGCAACAATCCAGCCATTCATGCAGCAAAGTCCCTGCAACCGGCACCAACTGGTGTTTTGTCAGACAAAACGCCAAAATCCAAATTGCACCAAATAACTGATCACTTCACTTAATTCTGCAAAAGGAAAAACAGAAAAGTGTAGTGAGCTTGACTGTTTAAGCAACTCAGCAGCTCAGCAATCACATAATGGTCCAAAGGGGACCAGGCACAGTAACAGTAAAGCGTCACACACTTGGATGCATTACCTGCATCTCTTACTCTGTTATCCATGGGCACATACATCGCAGCTCTGGAATGGATTTCTGTGGTCAGTGTGCCTGTTTGTGTGCACATACCTATGTTTGTTTGTTTACATCGACCTTTATTAGTCTATGAATTGGTTAGCCTTCTTTTGGTGAAGCATGCATCCAATATCCGGTCATTACTGTATGCCTTTGAGTGTATGTCTGCTTATGTCTGTGTGTGTTTGTGTTTGTCTGCGAGGGGATGTTTAAATGTGAAGACCTGCTGACTGCAATATCCGGTGTGCACCTCCTCAGCTGAGAGGCAACCGGAGGTCTATACCCTTCTCCTGATGGATCATTACGAGCTTTCAGCAGATACCTTGATGTGGGAAGAGTTTTTGAGTGTGGGTATGTGTGTGTGTGCAAACCTGCCAGTAAGAGCAGTGTAATGATAAGGGAGAAATCAATTCAAGGAGGCAGCGGGTAAACAATTGAATTGTTTAAAGGAGAATCTCATTTTCCTGAGCAATTTCAAAGGATTGCAAAGTTACAAATGACCTGCTAGAGCCCTAATCTGGTTGCAACCCATTTCTCACAGTCGTGCCCTACGTTCATAATCATATTATATGAGCAGCCAAGGTGTGGGCATTAGCTGTAATTGGTATGGGATAACTTTTAGCGTAACAGAAGAATCACAAGGTGGAGTCCACTGTACAGTATGTTCTTCCAGACCTTCTTGTTCACAACAGTCCCTAAATGACAAGTTTTGAAACACTGGGTATGCTAACCAGATAGCTGACAATCTGGGCAGCCTGTAAGTGATTTATGCAAGTGTTCAATTAACACTGCTTTGATTTACCACCCATTTGTCTATTCTCAAAGCTAACATCCATTCACACACGTTTTTGCATCCTACATGATACCTCTTTCCTTTGATAATGTTGAGCTGTGTTGCTAATGGGCTATTGGCTTGTGATTAGCAGAGATTTGATTGCTGTGTGCCTTTGTTCCAGCTGTTATGGTGGAAAAGAGACTCGGGGACATATAACAAGAGAACGGAGGGGGAGGGGACCGAAAGAGGTGCACTGTGTGCAAAGAGGGAACCCACCAGTAAATGATGGTGATATCTGGGGGTGGGGGATAAAGGATAAATGAAGAGGGAGACAGATTGAGGCAGAGAGAGAAAGAGAGAGATAAGGCGAAGAAGCAGTGAACAATGGAAAAAAAAAAAGGAGGGAGGCCCATCAGCACATGGTGCCATGATTAAAATGTTCACACAGGGAGCAGGGGAAAAGCGTGAGAGAAGGAGGAAGAGAAGGACAAAGAGTAATGGCACAGCTGAGAGAACACCTATAAACAACAAGACTGGTGTTGAGCAAAAAAAGAAAAGATTACACCATCCAATAGGGGCAGGCAAGCTTGAACACATTCACACCCACTTGTCACACTTTCTGACAGCACACATACATGCACGCGTGCGAGTGGTGTTAGCCTTGTAATGTGCCAATAAATCACACCGAGAGCTAGATTGACCTTAGCTCTCCTGCTTCCTCCTCCCGTCCCGCTGACTGTACTTTGTCTGTTCACTGCACTTTGACGCACACACAAGAGCAAGGATTTCAGAGTGTGTGTGTTCCATTTATCTTCAACACATGTAGCAGTATGTCTGCCATACAGTATCTTTAATCACATACCCTGTCGGGTTTTGCATGAACACTTAACACAAAAAGAAGGCACGTGGCACAGAACAGACGTTTAGTCCACACAGAAACCTCAGTATTCTTTAGTTTTGCTCTCTGTGTCCTGAATTTTTATTTAATCATTTTTAAGTGTAGCATGTTTCTGTACTTGTATTTCTTTTATTTCTCTACAGTGTTTCTATATTTAGTTTATTTTTGCCAATTTTATTGTGCATGTTGGTAGTTGGTAATTTTTATTGTGGGTTTCTGTACGTTATGTTATTCTATTTTGTAGTGTTGCTATATTTGAGTATATATTTTCTCTATTTTTACAGTGCATTTCTTTATTTGGTAGACATTTCTATTTTTAACTGAGTTCCTGTATTTAGTATTTTTTCTGTTTTTGCAGCACACTTCTATATTTGGTTGATTTTTTTCTATTTTTGTTGGGTGCTTCTATCTTTTAGTGTTTTTGCTTTGGTTTTACAGTATATTTTTGTATTTGATAGTTTCTTCCACTTCATAGCACATATTTTGTGCTATAATTGTGCCTACATGCATGTGTATTGTAGTTGCAAGGCATTACGTTCCCAAGGCAAACTAGAAACTTATTATATTGCAGCCAGTTCAATCCCCCTCATCTATTTGTAATTTTAAAACAAGTCTCACATAATGTCTCTTTCTTTTTCTGTCACGGTGAAACTGACGAAGTCTGAAGGTGCCTTTACTGGCTGATAGCAAATAACCACACCACTCTGTACCCCTGGTGGTTAAGGTTACTAAGAGCTGGGGGCTAGATACATGCAGCACTATTCTAATGAGTTATTTCTGCCTGATGACCAAGGGGCATTTAGAGGTTTCAAGGCAGACCTTTGAATTTCAATGAAACAGAGGTTATGCATTCATCTACCAGTATGTGTGTGTTCATGCAAGTAAAATCATGATTAAACATAAAAGCGATCAGTGTTACAAGAGTGCTCAAGCAAAATATAGCATATGGAGTGTTCTTTTATTTCCTCCTCACTGTTTTGATACTTCAATTGTTCAGCAACATAATTATCTTTTTTTCCACTGGGTTAATCCTCCTCTTAACCAGCAAAGGAAAATAGCCACAGCACGTTTTCTTTAAAAATATCCCTGTTTCTATAGTAACACCTAAGACATCTGCTGGAGTTTTCTCCAACGTGACCTTACAGTGACTGACTGACTAACAGCATCTGCTTAAAATGCATTCTTTTACAATTGGCTTCTGCTATGACAGGTTTGGACTTATTAAGCAACAAATGCATCATCTTAGATAAACTGCCAAGACTGGTAATGAGGGAGTGTTGGAGCAGTGTTAGGTTCACATTTCATCCTTTAAATAAGGTTGAATAATCTAAACCAGCTATTATTTATCACACTTTAGTTTAAATCAGTTGGGAGATAAGAGTTTAATTCTCAATGTATCTTACAAAATGTATTATGTATCAAACTAAACCTTTTTATGTTAAAGCAAGGCATGTCTTGCGCATCACATGTTCATGATATCGTCAGCCTTTTTAATAATATTTGTGACTCCTTTAGAGATTGCCAATGTGTCCCATAAAGCCACCAACAAGCAGCCTTGAATAGATGTCAGTATTCGTAGCTGTAAAGCTGATTGTAAGAAAACTAGGGCGTAGATGGAAGAAAAGCTATGAAAGACCCTCTACTACACTACAATGCGATGGTAAAGAATGCCAGAGTTAGTTGTTATTTCAGACTGTTGATCATTTAGTAAACCCAACACCTCCTAGCATTTCTGCTGAAAGTGATGCAGAGTGTGAGAAGTTCTTAACATATTTTAATGATAAAATAGAATCAATCAGAGCTTCTATTATCACAAACACCTCACCAATCGAAGTTTCTCCCCCTTTTAGAGAAATATCTCCAAAATACATTTAATTCTATGATTTCATGATACAGAAGTGATTTTACATGCATTTATTTCACCTGTCTCAGCCACAAATCTATTAATCGGCTCCAGATTGTTTAGAACTCAGCTTCAAGACTCTTAAACTAGAAAAAGAAAAAAATGTACATATCACTCCTGTCTGAGCTTCCTTGCACTGGCTGCCAGTATGTTTTAGGATAGATTACGATTTTTTATTACGATCCTCTGGTATGACAACCACTGCTTATTTAGGACGACTACCTATTAATTTTGATTAATGTGACTTAGTTACCCCATCTATGTTTTAGAACTGGTTTCCCATAGGACTAATGTAGTAGTGTAGTAAATTTTGTTTATTGTTTATTGTTTTTGTTTTTCGGCACCCCAACCGCTCGAGGCAGATGGCCGACTAACTTGAGCCTAGTTCTGCTGGAAGTTTCTTCCACTAAAGGGAGTTTTTCCCCTCCACTGTTGCCTAGTGCTTGCTCAAGTTGAATTTGTTGGGTTACTTGTGTTTTTTGTTCCTTATGTAAAGCACTTTGTAACACATGTTTAGAAAAATTGTAGAAATAATAATTTCAATTAACTGTAAACACAGTAGGTAACCATTTAGCAAAATAGTTAATGATTAATTTCCAAACTACTAAATAAGTGTTGCTAAAGATACTGTAATAGAGATGTTTTGTTTGAGATGATTCCATTACTTCTAGTTTTTCTTTACTGTTCTGCATAGAATACCTTGTATGAATGTGGGTACTTTGTGCCTTATTCTTTTTCCCCATCAAAGGGATCACTACGGTGCTGACTATGACCACTATCAACACCCATTTGAGGGAGACTCTGCCCAAGATCCCCTATGTGAAGGCTATCGACATGTACCTGATGGGCTGTTTCGTCATGGTGTTCTTGGCCCTGCTGGAGTACGCATTTGTCAATTACATCTTCTTTGGGCGGGGCCCTCAGATGCAAAAGAAGTTAGCTGAGAAGGCAGAGAAGGCAAACAACGAAAAGGCCAAGTACGATGCTGCAAGGGTGAGTTGACATTTGATTGTCGGATATGATATCTGGATGTGCAACTGACTCCAATGTATCCTTATGTTCTAAAGAGAATTTTGAATTTGTTGTAGTTGATACTTACAGAAATGTATATGCTAGTGGCCTATCCGCATTGAATCAAATATGAATCTGTTATGAATTTTTGGTTATTTCCACAGAAAATACCACAGGACATGATCGTGAAAACTACAGAGTGGACAAATGAATTAATTTCTCTTCCTTCCAACAGGGCATGAATGATAAAACAGCCTTGACAATGCAATTATACTATAATTAACTTTTTTGTTAGCTCCTGACATCAGAACCAGCAAAAAGAAAATGTTCTGCGTTATTGAACTGTATTACATTATCACACAATTCATAGGAGGCTTCAACAGCCAAAATATGTTGGCTTTAAAAACTAAAATTGGGTATTTTGTTGCCCACATGTGGCTGAATATCTTCATTTTCCCAGGAGGCAGGTAGTAGGACCGCATCCCTTAAACGGTCCAATCAGGTTAAAGGTCTTCGCCACTCACGCTCGGTGAGTTGTTTGTTCAATGAGACTCTTCAGTATCCTTGAGTCAACTCTGCCATTGCCATCAGCTGACATAGATGTTTTATAAATTTTTATTTTGCCTTAATGGAAAATATTTCTCCATCCATGCAATGAGTGAATCGACAGTAGACATCTTCATGACATTACCTTAATATCAAGAGTATTCATCTTGACTTTGACTTATTCATTACAGTTTTTTCTACATTGCTTGATCTTACATTGTAAAAAATGGTGTTTCAGATATGAACCTGTTTCTCCTTTCAGAGCTCATCCTGAATGCATGCTGTGTGTATAACATCATTAAAAGCCACATTTCTTACACAGCTTTCATAAAGTGACATTGCGCATGTCGGGATGTGGTGAATCAATCTGACTTTCAGTGCAAAGTCACAGCAGAGGTCCCCCAGGATTCTTTTAAAATGGAGTTTTAATTTAAAAACTAAATTTGAAATTTTTGTATATTCTTAAAATATTTAAAAATATTTGTTTCATTAAACAGTATTGGAAGTAATGACTGTCATCGTGTAACCATGCTCAAGCTCTCAAGTGTATGTATGATAGAACGGAAGGCTGCTGTAACTTTCAGCTACTGTTTGTTCGTACACTGGCATTTTGAGAATCTAAAATATTCAACAAAAATAACACAGGGCAAACATATCTGTTGCTTCCTGTCATAGCACACCGGAAGGGCACTTAGTTAAAAACCCTTTCGATTTGTACAATGTCTCTCTGCCATCTCTCTCTTTAAAAAGGAAAATGTGGGACCACACTTCATTCTGTTTGCATGAATGATCATCATTGTCCTTTATATTTGTTTGGTGGCACACATGTCTTAGGCATGGAGAATTATATGTTTAATTAAACTGTTCAAAGCTTATATTGCTTCAGTCAGGGGGAAAAAAAATTATTTTGTTTCAGAGAAGAGGTCCACCGCTTGAACAACAGAAGACATGACATTCAGGTTCAATCAGCAGACATTTTGGCAGCTCTGCTATTTCTGTAACTCGACCTGTCTCTTTTATTTTGGACTACTTTACTCATTCAGATGAAAATATATTCACTGACATTTCATTGATTATCTATCAGTGGAAATTTGCCTCCTGTTCCTTGTGTATACAGAGCAGTGACCAACAGTCAGCTGCTTTTAAAAACTGCCATCCAGTCAATGCATGAGACACTCACTGTGCCTGAAACTGTGAAAAGGTTTCTTGCTAATGATGCTAAATGATAATAATCCATGAGATGACTTGTTGCCATAGCAGAAGCATAACATTCGTGGATAGACAATGGGCCACTGGGTAAAGGCTTATAAAAGGTTCTGTGTGGATCCTGCGTAGTAGCAGGTAGTAGACACCCAGACTGAAATACACACAAAATGGGGTTGTTTTGTGTTTCTTTGTAGTTGTTATGTGTGTCTTTGTGATTGTTTCATGTGTCTTTGTGGTTGTTTGATATTTTAACAAAATTGTTGAAATACTGACTCTGGCCTAGGGGGGCCTTGACCCCTTGGGCACATTGGGTAACACCTCCATGATGACATCCACATTTCATTGTCTTGAGTGCACTGTACACTGAAGAAGAGTGCTTTAAAAGTTGAGGTAGTGTCCTTTCTAGATGTTCCTTCTATTTGCACATAATGTTGATAATAAGTTTTCTCATTTCTTTATTCATTCAGGCGGAACCACATGGCCATGGGAACATTCTGCTAACCACCCTGGAGATCCATAACGAAGTCGCGGGAGGCGAGATCACCACCAGTGTGGCAGACATTAGGAACTCTCAGTCCATGGTGCAGTTAGACAGCACAGCTTCGGCGCACATCCAGTACCGCAAGCAGAGCGGTGGAGTTGGCCCACGCTCCACCAGTCGGCACTCTCTCGACCGGTCTGCCCAAATGAAGCGCAGTCGCCTGCGGAGGCGGTCCTCACAACTCAAAATCAAAATCCCTGATCTGACGGATGTGAATGCCATTGACCGTTGGTCACGGATCATTTTCCCCTCTGTTTTCTCACTGTTCAACCTCATCTACTGGCTCTACTATGTCTGATTGGGCTGTTTTGTTGAGGTGTGTGTTCTTGTCTGAGTTTTTTCCATTTTGTTTCTTTTTCTTCCTTTTTCTTTTATACATTATGTAATATGTTGAATTAAAGACTTCAACAATACAAGACCATAAGACTGAGAAAGACTGGTGAGTTTTGGACCAAGTTCTTGTTATTATTATAATTTTTTATATATTTGGAAGTTTTTGAATCCTTAGTACCAAGTTTTTTTTCTTTTTCTAAAGCACGTACTGTAATTGGGACTTGTGACAGCCATTTCCCAATATTTGACTTTCGGTAAAGTGTATATAAAGCGATAAAAAGCCAGCAATTCAATAAATTATACAGTATTTGCAAAAAATAAAAAAAATCTACACACAATAGCAGTTAACGCAAAGATTTTTTTAATTATAAATAAAACTTTGTACTACATAAACGGTTTAATAAGTGAGGAAATTCCTAAAAATCATAAAACAAAGTAATGTATGTTTGACTGGCACCCTATGCACTATTAATGCATGTAAAGATCAGTCTTAGTAGAAAAATAACCATTCCTTTTTTTATGGGTTATGACACAACTTTACAGAAGAAACAACTCTGTGGATTCGTATTTCTTTATAGCATTGATACAATGCAATACACGGTATACTTGCTATTAACTAATTTATGCAGTGATCTTATAAACCTTTACCCAAACACAATCATTTAAAGTTGAGGATTTTATCCTCTGTTCAGGATGATTGTGACTCAGGTTTTGAATTTTCTTTGCTATTTGGCATCTTTTTCTTGAAAAAGAACAGTATCACTGAAATAACCTTTATGGTCATTTGATATAATAAAAAGCACAAATATGGGTAAAACTGCCATTTCTTTTCCACTTCTATCTTCTAGGAACAGTGCTTCAAGTGATAGCATGACAGAATTGCACTCAAATTAATAAAACTTCCTCTATAAACTGTCTTTATTCTCAAACAACAGCCAAGGGCCTTTGGGCGACCATTATTCAACCCATGAAAATTATGATATTTTTGTACTCTGTGTCTTCAGGTATCCATTTGATTTCCTAACCTGTCTTGTTTTCTTTCGCTCAACACTAACTCTGTTACGGCAGTAGAGTGGTGGAATGAAACCTATTTTTTGTATATAAGTACATAGATGTGTATATACATAAATGTGTATATATATATACTGTGTGTACAACCCAAAATGAAAATGAACATATCTTGAGCATTTTGTGATTGTCATACTGGCTATTAATGGTCAGACTAATGCAAAAGAAAAAAAAAAAAAAACCCAACAAAAACAAATAAAGACAAAGATCACACAAAAAAAACAACAGGTTAGTTAAGTTTTTGAGCATTTTGGGTACCCTGATTACATTTCGTGTCAAACATTCAACCATGTTGAATTCCACCATATGTATGTTCAAATCTGAATTTTAGAGCTGTAATGCACATGGATTTTACAATAACCGATTTGTCGACTAATGAGCACATACTAGCATTGAATGTATCAGATCCATTCTTCAGGTAGAGGATAATGAGCCATGGTCATCGTTTCTCCATCAGAATGTAACACGGCTATTGTTATGTCGCGAGTGACGGAGGAAGAGAAGGAAAGGATGATGTTTCATTAATGTGTGCACGTGTATGTGTGTGTGAGAGAGATGGAAAATTGATAGGCAGAGGGACAGAGAGGAAGGCATCGGTTGTTTCTTTTCCCTTTTTTTTTCGCTGCTTGCCCGACTATGAACAAATGTCAATGTATAATTGTTTTGTGGATAAAATAACCCTACTGTCCCAAGTCTTTGGATAAACTGCCACTTCACATAAAGCCGCAAACAACAAAACCAGTTACAACTCATGGACAGTGATGTAAATCTGAAAGCTTTCTTGTTCAATCATGAAATACATCCACTGTTTGTGCATGTAAATGAATATGAGTAGAAAATAATGGCACTTGATTTGGTTATGACTGAGCTGTTTGGTTTATACAAGAGCTACCGACAGAGTTTGGATCAATTTAACTTGGGAATGAAAAATTGTTTTAAATGAGCAGTCTGATGTATGACTTAGAACTGAATGTATTGTACTTGGATTGTTGCTGCACAAATGCAATTTTCTTTCTAGAAACAGGATTGACCTCAAGCCTGATTTATAGGACTCTAGTTGATTCCACACTCAAGCAGTCGACTGTCTTCTTGTCCTGTTTTCTATACGGACTGGACAAAGTGCACATATGAACTCGGTCAAAAAACAAAGAAAGTTATAGGTGGCATAACGCTTAATGAATATATTGATAAAAGTGCTTAGAAAGTAAAGCGAATGTTTCTTTCCTGTTTCCATTGATTTGTATGCAAACATTCTGTGTGAACAAAGTAAGAACGGTTGTCTTGATGTTGATTTTGGGTGCAAAATGACATTTCGTGATCACATGAATTCAAGGTAAAGCATTGTTAAAGTCTCTGAAGCAGTTTGTCCAAAGATGTTTGAAACTGCTTTGTGTTGTAAGGATATATTTGTACCTACAAAATGTCAAAACAGCTCATTAAGTTTCAGTGGTGTGTAAATAATATATAATAAGAGATTTCTGAAGCTACAAAAAAAAAAAAAGTTTTATGGTGCAAGTCAAAAGCTTTTCCTGGTTTACTGGTTCACTTTGATTTAAAGGATTACATTTTTGCAGTTGGTCATTGTATGAGTCATTTTATTACTAAATTAATGCAGTTGAAAAGTGAACAAGAAGACAGCTGTTACAAACTCTAGATACTTGTTTATCGTGCATGCAACTACAATTCGTAACTTGGGAAGACTTTTTAAAAAAAAAAGATATTTTACAAAGTTATGATAACTGCCAACTGCTCATTTTAGAGATGACATGATACCATGTGAGCCTACAGTATATTAAAAAGAAAAAAAAAAGTGAAAAAAAAAAAAAGTCATCAAAGACTTCAGGTGTTGTATGGCCTTGGTCCCATAATGGAATGTGAAATGTTCTGTGCTGCCACAAAATGTATTTAGGCTTAGATTTATACTGTATATCTCTGTATGTTTCTCTTCCTTTTTGAATAGATGATCATGTTAAACCATCAAATAAATGATATACATTGTACCTGTGTATTTGATATTGCAAGCATGCATGACACTCCATAAATAATCTGTATAAGAACTGTACTTCATGTTTGGCCAGATAACACAATGAACTGCAGAGTCAAACACCCAATAAATCATAAAGCTTGACAAGTTGGAAGTACTAATAAAAAAGTTGCCTGTACAAAGCCCAAGAATATCTCATCTTCAACCATTCAGGTGCCCTTGAGCAAGACACTTAATCCCTATGTGTTCTAGGGCAGCTACCCACTCACTGACAGTGGAAGACTTCATTATACTGGGCAGCTCCCAGTTGGACTGAGTTTCTTATATGTGTGCAATGAACTTTATGAATGTATGCCAGGGTGTTGATACATAACACAAAAGTAGTTCCCTAGATAAATAAAGATTGTGACAATGTGGAGGTGGAGGTTGTTATTATTATCATAACCTGTCAATTTTCCTTCCTACTCAGCTGGAACATGGCTCATGAGAGCCTTTGTGGCTTGTCTGTACAAGTGATCTGAGAAAGCTTTAATTTTTGTTCAAGAAACTCTTCCATTATCAGCTTCTACCTCTCTTATCCTAAAACCTTTTCACGCTTTCATCCACAAAATCTTAGCAGAATAAACTGACTTTCTATTAGACTTTTAACTGCTGTTAGTTTTTGTCAACAAAACCTAAAGACATTTTTGGTTAGTAGTTGTAAGTAGAAATGTAGTCTAGGATTTTCTTTTTACCTTTACAGTTACCATGCTTGTATATGTTATGAGGGATTGGTCAAATCAGTAATCAGTAAGAAAAACTTCTAGTAGTCCTGATCCACATCCCTATTGGAAGAATGCTTGGAAACCTCTTCCTATAATTAGTGGATCAATACTAGAACCCTACAGCTCTAGAGGGTAACGTGTATTTACGAAGGAAGTTCCTTTCTGTAAAGCTAATGATAATAATTAGGCCATTAGAAGGAGGTCAGAGCCACCTAAGGGACCCATGCAGAACTATTTTTGATTTCATGATCACACAACAGCACATTTACAGAGAATGTGGAAAAAAAATTAGGTGTTCAAAAGTAATTTCTGGGTTTTAGTTCTTCAGCTTCCCTATATGTTATGGGCCCACGGTTCTTACAGGATGCTATGCAAGGCAAAGTTAGATTCAGAAGTTGGACCAAATAAATATTCAAGACAGATTAAGCCTCAAACAGATAAACCCTCTCCTGAATCCACTCCATAAACCAGACTACTAAATCCATAACTCAACACGCATATGCTAACTTAGCAATGCAGTTCATTAAGGATGAGTCTCTAATACAGTCTCTATGGGACCACTTGTAAAGAGCAGGCACATGCAGAACGTGGTGCTCTGGAGGCTCAAGCCCATGCCCTTTCCCCAAATTAATCAATGGGGCCCCTCAACATTAATTAACTCTCAGGGCTCATAGCCCTTTTTTCCTGATACTGACGCCTCAGCTTTGTTGGTGTATAAACATATATGTATAAATTCAACACTGTAAGGTACAAGCAGGTAATCAGTTAGCACAGTTATAAATGGTTAGTCTCTTAGTAGATGAAGAATCAAAAATAAAAGTGAATTGGAATTTTACAACATTTTATCCATTTCCCATTACAAACAACCATGTTCAAGTGCATACTGCCTTCACATACAGTGGCAAGAAAAAATTTGTGAACCTTTCGGAATTTCATGGTTTTCTGCTTTAATTTGTCATAAAATGTGCTCTGGTCTTCATCTAAGTCACAACAACAGAAAAACTAGGTCTGCAATATTCTTGGGATGTCTGGTGTGAATGGCCCTCTTAAGGTCATGCGACAGCATTTAATCGGGTTGAGGTCAGGACTCTGACTGGGCCACTCCAGAAGGCGTACTTTGTTCTGTTGAAGCTATTCTTTTGTTGCCTAGCCTAATGACTTCTCCAAGAGCTAATTGGAACCAGGAGTGAGCCAACATTGAGTCCAATCAGTGTGACGATATTGGATAGGTTGCTGAAAGCTGTCGTGCCCTTTAAAAACACACACCAGTTTTGGGTTTACTGGTTTCAAGAAGCACCGTCTGATGTGAGCCATGCCTTGCAGAAAAGAGCTCTCAGAAGACCTACGATCAAGAATTGTTGACTTGCATGAAGTTGGAAAGGGTTACAAAAGTATCTCCAAATGCCTTGATGTTCATGTGTACATGGTAAGACAGACTGTCTGCAAATGGAGAAAGTTCAGCACTGTTGCTACTCTCCCTAGGCGTGGTCATCCTGTAAAGATGACTGCAAGAGCACAGCGCAGAATGCTGAACGAGGTAAAGAAGAATCCTAGAGTGTCAGCTAAAGACTTACAGAAATCTCTGGCACATGCTAACATTTTTGTTGACACATTTACAATAAGGAAAACATTAAACAAGGATGGAGTACATCACGGAGGAAGCCATTGCTGTACAAAAAAAATATTGCAGCATGTTTGAAGTTTGCAAAAGAGCACCTGGATGTTCCACAGCACTACTGGTACACAACACTGTGTGGAGAAAAAAAAGGCACAGCACACCAACATCAAAACCTCATCCCCACTGTAAAACATGGCGAAGGGACCATCATGATTTGTGAAGAGGAGTGGTCCAAAATTACTCCAGATCATTGTGCAGGTCTGATCTGCAACTACAGGAAACGTTTGGTTGAGGTTATTGCTACCAAAGAAGGGTCAACCGGTTATTAAGTCCAAAGGTTCACATACTTTTTCCACCCTGCACTGTGAATGTTTACATGTTATGTTCAATAAAAACATGAAAACATATAATGTTTGTATAGTATTATTTTAAGCAGACTGTGTTTTTCTATTGTTGTGACTTAGATGAAGATCAGAGAACATTTTATGACAAATTAATGCAGAAAACCATGAAATTCCAAAAGGTTCACAAAGTTTTTCTTGCCACTGTATACAGCTCCAGTCTCTATTTTAAAGGATAAGGAAAGCTTTAAGTAACTGTGCCTTTTTGCTGTAATTATTTCTATGAAGGTAAAAATAAATTACCAGTAGGCTTTATTAGTGGTGTCATATTCGCAATTGTTAATGTGAAACACAGTCCATTTTTAATGTCTAACAGGGAGATAATGGAAGTGAATAGTAACAGTTAATTGTAATGGTGCTGTTGCCTTCTAAATGTCAATGAGCTAAAAGCTTTTTTATTTATATCAGAGAATTGTAGTTTTGCTAATGGTTTGTTCTTTGGTTCTGTAGTGGCTGATATAGTTGTCAGACATTTAAAGTGTTCATAACAATATGATGTGAACATGGAATAATGAAAGCGATCACAGAGTTGGTTATTAGGGAGTTTAGGATCTAGGGGAGCACTACTGTTTTTAACTAGTTTTTTATATTTTTGTCTCCCATCTTTATGGGAACTAACCAATAATTTCATTTGGATAGGCCATGTCAGTTTTGGGAGAAGAATAGCCGTAGTTTAATAAAAGTACACCTAAAATCAGAAGTATTTAGTACTGTAAGAAAACTGCCTGATGGAATCCCTATAGGGCTGCAATCGCCCCCCCACCTCACCCCAATATAGTATATTGGCTATATCACAAACTATTTATGCATGAAGATTTAGGAAAATGCTGAGCTTGGCTTTCCGATTCCCCACTGCCCTTCCACAGTATATAAGTCCCTTGGGGCCCATGTGATAGTGTTTTAATCTCTTTCCTTTGGTGCCTTTTTATTGTATATGGAGGTTCTATAACCCCAAGGTAAATTACACAGTTTATCATTAAACTAATCACTAAAGAATGTCATTGATCAGCATTTTGAAGGTGACATGTGTGGGGCTGTTGTGGGTAACAAGGCATACATATTTAGCTTTTTATTCTAGGACAGGACCACGGAGTAGCAACTCATACTAATACTCTGAGTTTAAATATGGTATTAAGAGGCTAGCTCACTCATGAGATTGGATATCCAGGCTGTTAGAGGGTTACATCAATATACTTTTGGAAAAGCTTCCAACAATGTTAAAGCAGGGCGTTTAAAGTTTTGGATAAGGTTCAATAAAGCAAATCCAGTCAATATGTTTGTTTTGGTACAGTACTGATACCTGCATGACTTCCTACTCACAGTACAGTCTTTGCCTCTGTATCGTCACATCTAAAGAAACCAAAGTGCAAATTTGCGAGAGACTTCTGATGTAAAGCTGTTTCTAGCACATCAGGTCCCCAGATCATTTCTGTGAGGGGGGAAAAAATAACACACTCCTACTCGTCAACTTTGTCAGTTTCCTTTGCTGCATTGGAAACAACTGGTGTCCAATCCTTATTTTAGAAAACAGATAAAGGATTTTGGTTCTTATCAAACCTTACAGTCTTGGTCTGGTGTTCCTCAGGAGCGAGGTGGTCGTTGAGAGGCTGCCAGAGGTATTGTGATAGATGACTGCGGGCGAACAAGATGCCAAGTCACTAATAAAAAGCACTCAAGAGGGCCGTAAACCAAAAGTCAACCAAAGGCTACAGGACAAAAGAAAATGATATTTTTTACAAGCAGCATCCTCTCTCTCTGCCTTGCCATCACTTATTTTGAGCTTATGTACTTGATCTGAATCCTGATGCTGAAGCTTTAAGAATGAACAAGTATTTGATAAATGGAAAACTGTATAAATGTCAAGAGACTGCTAAATGGCCTAGCCTCTGGACTTGATATCATTAACTGTGCGAGATCTAGACCTGCATAATTACTCAAAGAATTATAATGCTGCTCAAAGACTGAGGGAGCATGTTACAGGATATACAATTAGACAGGAACCATGGCACATTTAGTAAATTAGTCTCAACAGATTTCATGACTTTTTTGGGCTGATGATAATATACGTTGTTGGGCTTGACCTGAAGGAGATTATAGAATTGTATATACTGTATGATCTGCAGTGAATCTCTGTGGTGATTGACATAGAGTATGGCGTCCATGAAGAAGCAGTAAAGAGAATGGAAAATGAGAGGAGATAATGGACATAAATATGACTGTTATGTAAAATATTCTTCTGACAAGCAGTACAAACAATTCATTCAGCAGTTGTTGTTAAAATTTCACTCGAAGCAAAAATGTCAAACTGCTGGTGACACAGTGTAAAGTGGTTTGAAATAAGATTTTTTTTTTTTTATGTAAGGGTCACAAAATCATTTTGTTTTATAACTTTGCAATGTCAAATAACAAAAACAAAAAAGAAACGGCCCATCTAGGATACATTTAAGCAGAGTTCATAAAATAAAAGTTAAAAGAGTTTGCAGCCCAATGTGTAAGAATTGTCTTTCATTTATTGCATGCTTACATGGCAGTATGCCAGGGTGGAATAAGCTCTTTGCCAACAATAAGTGCCAATGAGCTAACCACCATCATCAGCAGGTGGGTCATATGGAAACCTACAAACAGGTCCCCAAGTCTGCCTTTCCGAAAATCTAACAAGGAACCTTCTAACACTTAATCCTATAATCACCAAACAACAAAACTACATACAAATAAAAACAATAAAACACATAATACACAACAAATCTATTATCTAACTAGTATAAATTTGAACAAATACATGATAAACATCAGGGAAACCATCATCAGTCATTCTAGTGTAAGGCAAAATTAAATAGTCTATTAAAATGATTAATGGTGGTGTTTTATAAGAAAGAAGACAGGACAAAAATTCCTCATTTAAATTAGGAGACATGGAGTTAATCAATTTGAAAATTCACGTTGTAGTAGCAACCTTTCCTGAATACCACTACTGCATGGTTATTTTTACATAAATTTTAGATCTTGGACATTGCAAAGTATCCATAGCACATTGTTTGGAATAAAATTTGTACTTGTACTGTACCTGTTTTTACTATAGTGTCACAGCCATATGGCTTCTAACGTCAGTTCTGACTAGCACGTCAGCTAGATTTGGACTGACTTTAACACAACATTTCAACTTTTAGCATAGCAGTGATTTACAGTTTTCCAAACAGGCCTTAAACAGTTGCATAGCAACAGCAGCTTCCACCACTGGGGTTTCCTGCACACAGTAGATGTGTTTTGTGATGTTTTTTGAAAGCAAGGGACCTCATGGACACTAAGGCCAAGTTTCTCTGAAGGGAATATGAAGCAATTTATCAATGTGTTTTTTCCCGTTTTTTGTTGAACTGAATTGAAAGTGCTGAGTGGACAAATCGAGGTGGATTCTCAAGCCTAATGGCTGACCCAAATAACCAAGCCCGAAAAACTCATAAGGCGGTGAAGATTCAGCCGTGTTTCTTGTTGAGAAACTCACTGAATGAATTCTTTCTGATGTCTTCTTTCTCTCTTTTATCCCCTCCCTGCCTGCCAACTGACATACTTTCTTTTAATTCATCAGCAGCATGGCGAGCAATGGAGGGAGCGTGGGAGACAGTAGGAGGGAGAAGGGATGGTTGGAGAGAGAAAGAAAGTGTGTTTCAGCATCAAAAGACTGTCTCGGAGACTAAGGGGAATACATTGACTCTTCTATGCGCTTTTTGATGATGCATTTCTGTTTTATGAAGTCAATGATACACAACAGCGGCAGCAGTGTATTAACCTACTTCTCCCTTCACTGTTTTTGCATCTGTCTCACTTGCTCTCTCTCTCTCTCTTATCCTAATACACTCTGTTGCTCATTATTCCCACTCCCACATGCATCTGTACTTTTCTTGTCTGTCATTATTACCTGACTTTTATTTTGTAAAACATACTTTCTGGCATCAGCTGGCAGGTGAGGACATGCTGTGCAAGACAACATTTTGACAGCTCATGCTTCCTGCAATGAAGTCTTTTGAGTCCCTAGACAATAAACTTTTCTTGAAGAAGCAACTGCATATTCCTAAATCATTAAAGATTTCAAGGGCTATTCCCCAAGTGTTCAATACTTCAGAGAATAACATGTCCTATTATGTATGACCCAGAAACAACTCACTCATATCTTGAGTCACATTTGTTCACTGCAATGCAAAAACACAAGCTTTTGATTAAGCATAAGTGAGTGAATACTAACTACTGTTCTGCTTTGTCAAACCAGAGAAGGAGATTTTGTACAGCCTAGCTTAGCATTTATGTCAATAATGCAATTAGTGTTTTGTTGAAATGGACTTGATCATCTCTCTTTGTATCCATGCTGTTCAGATGTTGTCTCCTTAGGAGATACATCAACTAGATGACATCAACTCATGAGAATGAACAAATCTAACACATAAAAGCTTAACAACAATTGTCTGTCAGGGAGAATCTACATAAATGTGTTAAATCTTCAGTTTTGTTTCTAGCTCACTGTACTACCCAAACAAAGTAATTTGACACAGTTTTAAAGGTAAAATAAGTGAGTTAAACTTAAAGATTGAATTTAGATAAAGTGCATTATTATTGTTATAACAACAACAGGTTTAAAGAATTAAGACTGGATCAATCTTTGTATTACCACAAATTTAAAAATTGTATTCTTTTGTAAAAAGAAGCAGTGTTTCCTGTTTCCTGCTGTGTTTTTACTGGCATGTGGGGATGTAGTTGAGAGTTTCTGTAGTCATGTATTATAAAATACAAATATATCCTGCATGATGATAGCCTACAGTTTGCTGTCTGTGTACATAACCACTTGATCCCTTCTGATTCTTCTCTGAATACCGAAGTCTGAAGCTCACTAGACTTATTTAAACCACTTTATCACAGTTTCACGTTTCATCCACTCGCGATCAGTCATACAAACTTCTCACACTGTCAAAAAATGACCAAGTTAAAAAAAAAAAAAAAAAAATCATTCAATCTCATATTCAGCCCTACCAGATGTAGTGGAATAATTTAAGTCTTCCCACTTCTCTTGATTCATCAGTATCTCATGGCAGATCTCGTTTCAAAATAATCATGCATGTTTCATGATGGATGACATTACCAGACTTGACTTTTTACTTGATCTGAAGACAGAATACAGAATGAAATCACTTGTAAGTTTTTTTTTTTTTTTTTTTTTTAGCGTGCATCCCTATTTCCTGTGTTAAGACTTTATCGGATGCGTGTCCTCCTATTTGTTCTCCCCTGGCAGGAGCACTTCTATTCCCTGGGCTCATTATGATCAGAACAAAGTGAGGTGGCTGCCAGGGACAGGGTGATTGTAGACACAAAAGTATCTTAGTTTTAAAATGTCGCCATATATCTCCAAAAAGGTTAGCAACTCTATTTTATCATTCGGGTTTGCTGCAGTTTGTCTGAAAGAGGCAAAAGTGTCTAAACAAATTTACAGTGACAAGAACAGTATGTTTTCTGAAATGTTGTGATTTTCTGCATTCATTTGTCAAAAAATCTGTCTAGAGTATTAACAAATATAATGTACTTACACCAAAAAAAATTCTGATCTTTAATGTCTTTATTGACAACAATCAAAACCATTGGATTGAGGTCTGGACTCTGACGTGGCCACTCCAAAAGGTGGATTTTGTTTTTCTGAAGCCATTCTGTTGCGTGTTTTGGTTCATTGTCCTGTTGTATCCCAACTGTCAGCTGACGTACAAATATTCTCATATTACGCTGAAGAATTTTTTGATACAGGTGGGAATTCATCTTCCCCTCAATTGCTGCAAGCTGGCCAGGCCCTGATGCACCATACTTTATGAATGGGATGATGTTTCCACGATGATATGCAGTGACTTTTTTTACACCAGATGTAATTCTGTGTGTTCTTTACAAATAGTTTAATATAGTTTCAGCTTTCTTTATGGTGTCCTGCCATAGACTCCCTGCTTATTCAATATTTTATGTACTGTAGACTCATGATAATGGATGTTAGCCAGTTCCAATGATGCTTTCCAATTTTTGGCTGTCACTCAGTGTTGTTTCTTTACTTTATAAATGTTTGTTGTGTTCGTGCACATAAGCGTGTTCTAAACTCAAAACGTTTTGTCAGTCGAAGTAACTCTAGTCCAAACCCAAAAATGTTCTTAACATAAGCTAAAACCTGACTCCAATTAGCTTTTTTGAGGTCAATATTCATTATTCATTCATTTTTTATGTTTGTTCTTAACAAAGACATAAAAAACATGAAATTCCAAAGGGTTACATACTTGTCTGTTTTACACAGTGGAGTGTGCTCTTTTTTGTTTTGTTTTTTTAAAGGGAAGTCCTATTTCTGATTCTGAACACTCCAAACACTGTTCCACATCAAATAGAAATGAATTGCTGCATTTGGATGTCATAAGTGTGAGTGAAGCATACAATTACCATTAGTTTACAGGAAAAGTAGCATGAAGTGTGTTTTCAAAAGATGGTAAAATAAAAAAATACACCAGCACTAAGAATAAGTTTGTACTTTCTGCCCTCTGCTGGAGACTTTAAGTACATACGTACATGTATGCACAATCCTGCACCTGCACCCCATCACCCCTTCCAAACGCACACTCACACGCCCACACACTCATCTGTAGACACAAAGAGGCGTGTTTGTGTGATTAAAGCGCTCCGTTTTCACATTTCTTGCTAATTAGCAGCTGCTCGTTGCTCATACAGACATTTATATTGAAAAGACATTTTATTTAGCCCGTGTCTATGGAGTCATAGACACATTATTGCATGTTTAATTACTCCATGTTTGGAGTTTGCACTATACAGGGGCCAATTTCATGGAGTGGAGTGGATATTTACATTGTTCCATTATTACTCTATTCGTCATATATAGTTAGTGTTAGAGAGGTAAAACATTTAAATATATGTATGTAGTTACAATATAAATGTGTTCAATTTCCAATAAAAGGCTGGCATAACAGAGATAGTTTTATGCATTGTAGAGTATTTAATCGTAAATTAGGAGACAAAGAAACGTGTATGTTTGTTGCTCCTCATTTTGAATTCTTGTTTAAAACATAAATTCAAACAACATCCTTTATGTTGCTTCACACAGAAACACATGACTATAGGTTTAGGTAGGTCTAGATACTACAATACCCATGAGCCCCCACGGCCACTGTTGCTAAGGAGTAGAACCAGTAAGTAAATGGCTTTTTTAGCTAAAGATAGTACTGTAAGTATCATCATCACTGTAATGTTTAGTTTAAGCTTTCAAATCAAAGATATAGACGTGTCATTTTTGGTGTTTATGGTTTAACCGCTTTGTAACGTTACAGGACTCATTTGACTTTTCTCTCTTTTTGTTGAAAGTGACCATTCTTTACAAAAACCTCTGCACCCATATCATTTTCATACAGTTCCTTAAAAAACATTTCATAAGGTATGTTGTAGAGAGAGATAAGTATGATCCTCTTTTTTCATAATATAGTGTTCTAGAAATACACTGAAGTCTTCTACACGGCCTTTAATTACCCCACACATCCACTCATAAAATGTAAATTCATCCAGAATACACTGCGGTCAGGCAATATAATTGATGCTTGCATATATGCAAAACTAACATATGTCTTCTCCTGTATTACACGACTCTACAAAGAAAACTAGCTTCACTCAAACAGCAAAGCTTTCACAGCATGAGAATGAGACTGCCTCACTGAAAAGCTGCAGAATCTGACAGAGACACCTACTGTTTCTTTATATAAGACCTTTTTATAGCACCTATTTACCTTGAAATGATGTTGCCAAGTAACAACATCCTGATTGTGTTTGGAGTGGGGGGTAACTGAGTGGGTGTGCATTTGTCTGTTTGCAGGTGTGTGTGTGTGTGTGTGTCAGTGATGGATGCTCCAAAGCACCATTACAGGCTCTAAAAGTGGGCTTGTAACAGCCGCTGAGCAAATGACTTCAAGCCCTCTTTACTCTGCCGCAGGTCTGCTGCTGTAGAAAGGTGCAGGCAGGAACTCATATATCACTACTACACATTAATCCTTAATGCTGCTAATGCCCACTGCCTTGCAAAGGGCAAAACGCTTTATGTGATGCCGTGATGCAGGATATTGCAACTCCTTTTCTTGCATCACACCTCATTTTCCCAGCCTCCTCCTCCTCCTCCTGTCTCTCTTCCTCTTCCATTCTCAGTATGAGCTGCTTAACTGATACATGTACCAGAGTAATCCCCTTCTTAGCGAATGGGATTAATATTTAATTCAAGAAGAGCCTTTTATCAATACCTCGCTGTGCATTCATTGTTCACTCTGTTTAGGGTGGCTTTAGCCAGCTTTTGGCAAACTGAAAGAATGATAAGTGTGTTAATGGGCAGATAGCAGCAGAAGAACATCACTCGCCTTTCACAAAGTAGCTGCTCTAAAGTTCTGGGGGCAGAATTTATCAATGTCTTGTCAGAATTAAAGTAATTCGAGTCAGCAGGGTTAAACGCGATGTTCAGGAAAGACAGCACCCGACCAATCACAGGAATATTTGCCTTATGTGTCCCCCATCTCTACTGTTCTAAAGACAACGTTATTAGTGGTCAGCCAGGCATCTGAGAATCTCTAACTCTTCCTTTAAAGTCAGCCCATAATGTTTGCTGAACCTCTTTGTGCTTTATCCTTGAAACTCCAATGCTCACATTTATAAAGAGCCTATTATGCACTGATCCACTGCAATGCTGATCCAGGATTAGCCCGGAGGCAAGAACACATGACAGACTAAACTTCTGAATGAAATAAACCAGCCTCACTCTGCTGATTTATGATGCATATTCACGCACAAAGAAGAATTGTGTTTTAGGAAAAAAGAAACATTCAAATTTGACTATTCCTTTTCAGGGACTTACTTTTCATGTGATGGTTTTGGGTCAGCCCGATGCTAACAGGTTAGAAATATTTTATGAAATTACAAAATCTTTTTTACAGATAAACAAACTCACAAGCAACTATCTTGGTACATACTGTGAAAAAGGTCAGTGTTGTTTGATTTTGACAGTGAGATGCGAGTATTGGCTAGATATTGCAAACTGCAATCCCCCAGTAGGCTCATAGCCTCGAGCAACGATCATGAAATCCACTTGAGGGTATTCTCTGTAGGAGAGTGCTGAGCTTTAGGAGCTCTAGAGGCTCAGAACAAGCTTGACTGTCAAGAGGGAACTGGACATGGGATTGCACAGGGGTTTTATTGTATTGTCTCTGTCTTAGAGCATCTTAGGTATCAGGTGGTGGAGGTGTAAAAACACAACCTAAGTTAAAGTAAAGACCTTCTGATACGTTTGAAAGCTCTGTAAAGGCTAGTAAGTGGTTAGAAGGCAGTGATGCAGTCGGCCCCAGAGGTGACGTTATTCCAGGAAAGTAATAAATAAAAGTCTATTTAGCTGCAAACATTCTTGTTTCTTTTTCTTTTTAAATATAATAAATAAGTTAATACATTTTTAACTTAATAAATTCTCTACATCACTGACAGAGACTGGGTGGTAACCTGTGAATTACATCATAGGATAAAGCTCAAGCTGATAAGCCTCCTGCCAAACTCTTGTTTTTTGGCCTATTTGTGCTTCAACTTTTAATAATTAACAATAAAGAAAGAGAGAGAAATTATTAAAATGTTAAACTGACTGCAACAATAGAATAATTTATACAACAAATATGCACAATTATTGCTATGTCTCAATGCATGTAGCCTAAAATAGTTTTCAATATGTGACTTGTGGGAAGTTGGTGATAATGTTTCAGTGAAATAAGTGGGCTTTGGCGCCACCTACAGTTTTCTGTTTATCATAATTTTCGTGTGGATTTGCGTCATCGCGCTTCCTCTATCCGTGGAAATCCGCGACCATGACCTCCCCCATCAAGTCAGCAAAAGTTAGGTTGAAATCGGAAATACGAGGGTTGTGCATTCAAAATAAAACAGCTACCAAACTTGTGAAAAAGAAATTATAGAGAAAACTTGACACACATTCACACAGAGAACACTTAATAATTAGGAACATAAAACAATTTGTATAACTTGGACTATATGCATTAACACAGAACGTAGCCAACTATGTTTAGTTAAGTACTGGACAGAACTAAGTAAATTTACTCTGTTGGTCGACTTCTGAGGTATTGCTATTTTACTTGAGTATTTCCATTTTTTTTACTACTTCAAGCCTCAACTTCACTTAATCTCAGAGACAAATATCACACTCCACTACTACACTACATTTACTTGATAGCTCAAGTTTTAAATAAATTTCAAAATCAGATCAGTAATATAAAATACACTCCTTATTGATCCCTGGTGTGAAATTTAAAAGATGTTTAACAGTATGAAAAGTGATATAAAGTATAATTATAATTTAAAACATATGATAATCAAAACAGTGGATAAGGTAGACAAGACCCACTGTTACTAGCAGTAGAAATGGTTATAGTTTCTGTCACTACAACATATATTATTGCCTTTTCAATAAAAAGGCGACGTCTTACAGTTTGACGTGTTTTATTTTGAAATCTCGGATCGGATGTTGTCTTCGTAGTTGCTTCAACTTTGTTGATCAACGTTGGTAACAACGCTGTTTTTCTAAGCGAGCGTTTTCTTGATTGCAGCCATTTCTGTCATCGGCTCGTACATTGTGACCCAGCGCCGTCTGAAAGAGTCGTTTCCCGTCCGTGACACGAACCTCGGGGTCAACACAGGTTCAGTTTCTCCCTTTGATTTGTTGGCTGGCTCGGTCTCCAGCTGAACCTCCTCGGGATGGACCCAGTTAGCAGATACCGAGTGGTGAGTGTGGACGGATCAAAACACCGTGGGCCTGCTTGTCACAGGAAACGAGGCCTTGCTTTAAAAAAAAAAAAATCCAGGCGTTACAAATAATTTACTGTTGAAATCAGCTATATTTTATGGCCACCAAAGCAAAACGGAAGAGCTTATTTCTGTTGTTTTTGTGTCTTTATCATGTTTTCACACGAAATGTTTAGTTTGACAGCTATCGTAACCTTTCATCAAGCACTTCCGCATTGGCTAGGCTAACGCTAGCCGAGATTAGTCTTGTACATTAGGCCTCGTAAGTAATACAATACAATATACGTGTAGTAAACATTATATTATGTGTATTTATACAGTGTGTTAAGTTACACTGATGTTGACACTCATAGCTATTAGCTGTAAGTTAAGCTAGTGCTAGCAGGGGAATTCATTAACTAGCTAGCATTTAGCTAATGTGGGTTATTTTTAACTTAGGATATTAGAAAACACTTGGTTAAGTGTCAGATGGTGGTAATAGCTCCTAAATACATCCGGGAGTTAGGAAGCTGTGAAGTGAGCAACGCCCATAATTACATAATTGAACCACAACTATTTCTCAATACATTGTTGGGAAATTGTGCCACTACATGAGCTGTCTTAAATGTGGAGGCTATTCCTGTTAGAAATGTGTTTCAAGGAACAGCTGTGGATGTGAACCTTTGGAAACAGTGTGATATAAAGTCTGCTTTGTGCTCAGATGCCTGTGGTTCTGGTTATGTGAATGATAGTCCCACAGGATCCAGATTGAGCCAAAAAAAATCGGTGCTGGGACTTGTCAAACAAAGCAAAGATTTAAACAACAATCCGTTTTGTCTTACATAAGATTAGAACAATACATGTTCATCAACATGGACAGTGAATACTCATTGATGATTCAGATACTGTACAGTTCAGGCCAAACTGATTAAAAACAGATGTCAGATGTGGTTTGTAGACAGCCCCATCTTTATGTCATCATGCCAAAACATTTTGATCTTTGTGTCTCTCCTTTATAAGAAATACTTTGATTTCTCAAGTGTGTGGCACTGATACTCAGAGCGGGCCTGCGTGAGATTCGAGTATATTTGGACACAGGAGGAGGCTTGTAGCTATGTTGTTAGGATCTTATGTAATCTCATGCGCGGGGGTGCGTTATGCTTTGTCCTTGATTTCGAGCCAGTCTTCAACCACTCATTCACTCGCTGTGTTGTACATTGACCCTGCGCTGGTGGAGGTTTACAGGGTAGTTTGAATTCCCATGATTTTTTGAGAACTTTATCTGCATGGTGACGAAGAAGTTTCCTTATAATTATGACAGACTGTTGTTAAAATTCTGTCCACTATTAAACTGAACTCTACTGTTATTAGTCATCTTTTGAGTTCTTACGCTACGTCAGCCTTTAATGTACGGGGTGTTTCCCCAGTATGCCGTGGAGCGACAGCGCAAAAAGAAAATTGCCATTACTTCATGGAAAATGTTTCAATTGGCGAATTTCCCTCTTAAACATGTAATTATGATGCTGATAATTAGAAGTCAGAAATAACAAAATATAGGTACTTATAGCCAAAACCAAAGCCAAAGTCAAAATCAAAACTGAAATTGTCAAGCATTTAGGCACCACCACTGAAATGTTTTTCAGATAAATGAAGGACTAAACTTGCTCAGCCACATAATTCAGACTTTCAGTGGGGCTTTATTTTTTATCAGAAGTACAACACAGGATTGATAAGTTTGTGTTTATCTGTTAAGGCCGTATAATATAACATTATACTTACATAAGATGCCAGTGAATAAACCATAAAACTAAAAGCTTGTGTCTGATATTTCAGGATTGAAAAACCAAAAAGCCACGTTTTGTCTGGGTCAGTATCAGTTTTACTGTAACTAAAGAGCACAAGGTTGTGCAACTAATTGTTGTGTTTCCTGGAGCTGTTTTGGGTCAAGTTAACTTTCTGAAGGACACCTTGAGGAAAGTTACAGGGGAAGTGATACAGAATCCTTCCCTCACTTTGCCCACAAGGATTACCCACCAACCACTCTGTAACCTTAAAGTTACCATTGCCCTCTGTAATAGCAAGAGGTGTTTGGCTCTTTGGTCAGATGAAAATGAACGTACTGAAGTCTGCAAATGACTCAGCTGTAGTGTGCACTCTCATTAACTGATTACATGTGTATCATCTTTCCAGAGACGTGCCTCTGTTGACATACTGATGTTGTCTCCCATCTCTGTTTGTACAGTATAAGAGTATGTTGAGGGTAGCTGTTACTGCCCTCACCCTGCACAGCAGGCATACACCACCAGTCACGTCTCCAGCATGTACTTCAAAATACCAGTAATACTTGTAATACTTCCACTGCTGCTTCATAAAAAATGTCACTCAGTGTTTTGCCAGCTCAGAACTTTCAACATAAAGCAGCAACAATAACAAAAGTTGGATTTTCATTAGTACAACACTAATTTGGCTGTAAGTGAGTGACAACAGTGAGGCTGTTATTAATTATATGAAAAGTGTACACATATTCCATACGTGCATATGCTTAGTAGGTAGTCTGAATCTAGCATAAGTGTGGACCAACCAGCTGAGGCAGATGGCTGCACACCCTGGTTCTGCTGGAGTTTATTTTCATCAAAAGGAGCTTTTCCTCTCCACTGTCATCTGGTGCTTGCTGAAGGAGGATCTGTTGGTTTTCTATATAATTCGATACAGTTGTACATGTTTTCTACATTATTATGTACGCTCAGTGAACTTCATTGGGCTCAGTTAGTATATAGGTAGGAACCGCCAGGCAGATGGCAGATGTTTCTAGACAGACAAAGCAAACAGTTTTTGAGAAGTGACTGACATGTACATGCTGAGTGGTTATTGCAGATACATGACTATTATAAATGCATACTCTAAGGCAACTGAAGTTGGTATCAAGTAGAACTGTATTATGTATAATATGTAGATAACCAGAAGTTTACCTTCATGGTACAACTACATTATGATTATTGCATTTATAAGATGCAAACTGTTACATAATGCATGTCATTGAGAATGTGTTGCCATTATTGTTAACCACTAATCCAGCAACAGAAAAGTAACAAAAAGAGCCGGCAAACAAAACCGACTGCAAAACTCTTATATAACTGCCTTATGCTGCTGCTATCAGCAAACATCACTGATGTCCAACCACAAAGTCTTCAAGACTGCATCTAATGAATACCAGCTTTTTACAGTTGGTTCTTTCTGGTTGTTATTTTAGTCCAGTGACAGCTATCGTCACACAGTGAGCTCAGAAAAAGTGGGGTGCATATTTTATGATCTTTACACAGTTATACTTTCCTCAGCTTCAAAAAGCCACTTATTTTGCCTAGAAGAAACTGAGACTGGAGCCAGTTTTAGAAATTAGGAACAGTGTGAGCAATCCCCTCGAGCTGACGCACTTTTTGGCCGACCGATTAGCTGATCTGTGTCAATTCCTCCCCTTCAGTTGCACAATGAGGATGACTCTTCTGAAGCCTCCACAAGCGAGCAGCAGCCCAGCACCTCTGCCACAGCCCAGGCTAGTACGTCAAGCCAGGACCAGATTCAGGCCCAAGCCAGACCAGCTCCAGCCCCAGCACCAGGGGACTCATTAGGATCAAGGACTCAAGGGGAGCTGGAGGCGCCTCCACCTCCGTATGCTTCCATTGACCTGGGAGCAACAGCTGCTGCACCTGGTATTTCATCTGAATAATGATTCCTTTAAATGAACGTCTCCTTAACTGAACTTTATTTTACCAAAGTGTGGTTGTGTGCTTTCTAAAATAACAACAGAATCAAATCTCTTTCTGCAGTTTTGTGGCAGCTCCACATGAGTCACTTTTGATTTCCATGACAGCATTACCACATTTCTGGCAGCTACTTAAACAGGTCCCGTTTCTGTACTTTGTAACTGAGCCTTCCTCCTTCTCTGTTGTTGCCACAGAGGCCAGTTTCCGAGGTGACTTTCCAGTGCCACCACCCTACAGTGTCGCTACCTCCCTGCCAACATACGATGAAGCAGAGAAGGCAAAAGCGGCCGCCATGGCTGCCTCCACTGTGGAAGTGATGCCACGGGTACATACTACATACACACTGTATTCTTTTTATTTCATACTCTGGAAGTATAAATTTGCTGTAGGCTTTTTTTTATTAATGTTTTGGTCTGACGGATTTTTTATTTCCTTGTACCAGATGTCATCTATGTAATAAGCTCCATGTAATTATTTACCAACTTTAAGAACGTTGAGTCAGCCATTATGCTGCATCAGCATCACACGGCTCATTTTTAGACTTGACCGAGCCTTTACTAAGATGCCAACTTAAGGGTGAGGGAGGTTAAACAAACAGGTTTTACCACTCATCTGCTGACTTTGTCTAATGGCTGTGTCTGTTACTGTAGATGTTATATTTACTTATGGTTTGCTTATGTGCACCGTAGGATGATGAATTCCCCCCAAGAGATGATTTCAGTGATGCTGATCAGCTTCGAGTTGGGAATGATGGAATTTTCATGTTGGCCTTTTTCAGTAAGTCTATATATATTTTCTTTCTGCATTCAGTAGTGGTTTTATCCCTGAATATTTAGTTTACTTCATTTTCAATATTTAGTATCAAGAAAAATGTCCATTTTCTCTCGTCTGTCGCTCTAGTGGCCTTCTTGTTCAACTGGATCGGGTTCTGCCTGTCGTTCTGCTTGACCAACACCATTGCAGGACGTTATGGAGCCATCTGCGGCTTCGGCTTATCCCTCATAAAGTGGATTCTTATCGTCAGGGTATGTATTTTTCTATTAGTGCTGCACCAAATTAGCATACATGAAATAGTTAATACAGCGCAACCATCTTAAATGCTTATAATCAGACTTTGAAGATAGACAGGAGCAATATTTACTTTGTTGATATGTTTGGTAGATACTGATGATGAGTATCTGGCAGTAAAGTAAAGTCTCTGTGGCTTCTGCGGTTGTGTCACTGAGAACTGCGGCGGTAGGATGAAAGTAAAAGTTTAACTGTTGTGAATGCAGCAGCAAAGTGCTGTGGGTGTTCACCAAAGCAGCAGCTGCCTCCCCCATCTTCCTTGCTGTTGTCATGTTTATACTGAAAACAAACGCAAGCAGCAGCAGCAGTGCACTGCCTGAAAGCACCTTTAAAGGTGCAATGTGTAAGTTGTTGACTAAGAAGATGTATTCATTAGAAGAAATTGAATAAAGTGTTTATAAAATAATTATATAGTTGAACTTTTTTTTTTTTTTAAGCTAGGGATGAGCCTTTGATATCAACAACAAATGACTGCGTCCCTTTTTGAATGAAGACTATGTTTCTACAGTAGGTCAGAATGGACAAACCAAACCACCTTAAAGAGGAAATTTCTTCCACATTTTACTTCTCTTGGTCTTAGCCCCTCTTTGTTGTTTGGCTCGGTCTGTTCCTCGTCTGCTTCTCCATACTCTACCTCCCACTGTCCCTCTACCAACAACAATATTTACTGTGTTACATGGATGCCATCACCTAGCTACAGTCAATTTCTAAATATTTAAGTAACTTAATCACTTCACATATTGCGACTCGATGCAGTTTTTGATGACAACATGGCCCCTGATGGACACGGTACATTCTCGCTCATTTTTGGAAAAGGAGTGGTGTAGAAGTATTCAAATGGTTGCAATCTGCAACCTCAATTCGATGCCACAAAATTATGCACACTGCACCTTTAACACGGCTAGAGTTATGATTTTCTACTAGACAATTTTAGTGTTTTGTAGGACGGAAACATCTCCGTGTTATCTAATAAATGTGTTTTTCTGTCTCTAGTTCTCTGATTACTTCACTGGCTACTTTAATGGTCAGTACTGGCTCTGGTGGATCTTCCTGTTGCTTGGTGAGCAAACAGTACTGTATTTTTAGTTTTTTGCTATTTGTGCTGATTCAGCTCATTTGTATCTTCACAAGGAAGTCTTAAGAGTTGGTAAATCATTATCTGTTCTCTGCACAGGCCTCCTGCTGTTCTTCAGGGGTTTTGTTAACTATCTTAAAGTCCGCAACATGTCAGAAAATATGGCCACCTCTCACAGAACACGCCTCTTCTTCCTGTACTAAAGGTAAGCTAAAATCTGTTGTAAAAATATGAAGACCACCGTCACCATAGTGCCGCTTGCTGAAATGATTTGATGTAATTTCCAACAGATTTCCACATCATCACCATTCCTTTCTAATGTGAAGTTCCTTCCCTCTCCCTTAAATGACCTGACCGAGAAGCCTTGCAGTGAAGAGAGGAGACAGGGAAGGAATGAAGCAAAGAAGTAAGGCAGAAGTGTTTCCAGTCTCATTAAAAGCATAACACGTCTCACTCTGAAGTCACTTCTTAAGTGAGCTGCAGAAATTCTCCTTTGATGATCACATCTCCTCCCTTGTTCTTAGTTTTTTCATTTTCCTTTGATTCAAAGCTCTTAACACAAGCCCACGTGTGACGAGTAGGAGTGCTGTTGACAAACACAACCATGGTGTAAAGACAGATGTTCCAAACGGACATCTGGGAGTTTACTCAGAGACAAAATGAAAGCACAATGAAACTATGTCTTAATGTTGAAAATACGTGCAAATAATGTAGGTAGTTGTAACAGTCATAAGGAACCATGTTAGCACATTTAATAATGTTGCTTTCTTTGTGCGAACACGCAGTGACAGCAACGTTAATCAGATTATAATTCAATGAGAAAACTTCAGTCTATACAGTGGCGCGATTTTAAAATAGAAAACGTGTAGGGAGTGGAAACCTATTCTGAGCGTTTGATATGTATATTTTCCTACCACAAAACACCTTCAACGGTTCGACCATTCCAGATTTATTTTGTCTTATTTTAACCATGATGTAGCATTTTATGCCCTCATTAACATGTAAGGCATGACCTAATTAAATAGTTTTATAATGTGCGTTCTGTTAAAATCTCAGCCTCTACCTAAAAAAACTCTAAACTCTACTCTTAAAAAAAAGAAATATGGAAACTGGACGAGATGGAAGATAATCTCCTCAGCATCACTCAGATGCATGAGAAAAACCAGAAATATGCATTGATCAGTTTACATATAACAGACCCAGATGCATGTAGTGTTTTTAAAACAAACATACAGGAACTTTAGTCTCGCCTATGCCTTTTGCTTTATTGTGAACGCACATGACTGAGAATATCACACAGGGTGGAAACTATTGCATAATGTCCAACTTTTAGAGAGAGTTAAATTAAACCCATGACAAAAACCCAACCCAGTTTTTTCTATAATCATTGTTATGAGTCATTTAACAAAACTTTGAAATGACAAACCAAAAGCTTTTATACATATATAAATAAATAGCTGTCAATAAAAATCAACATTTCCAAAACGTAAATACAAAAAGACTGTAAATCTAATTGGAATTGTGCACAAATAGCTTTCCTGCCACTTTCTTTGCCTTTTAATAACTGTCATTCTGATCTTACCTATGCAGTAGCAATTTTTATGTGTCGTGACATTTTTAGAAACGGAGGGCTGCATTTATCTCAGCACTGGTCGACATTCTCTATGTTTGAATCAAAGAAAACTGAAAAATGCCTGCATTGTAGTCAAAAAACAAACTTAATCTTATGTTCTTGAACTAATATCACTGCATATAGTGAAAAAAATCATCTGGCACCTTATATTTGGTCAGTTAATCCAACCAATCTCGTTATTCTCCTCTTTGACACAACTGCTTTTTCCATCTCCAACTCCAGATTAATTGCCAAATATGTCTGGCAAAACGGTTTCTACTGAGCAGCACAGCAAATCAGTAAAAAGCTCCTTGGATAAATCAGTGTTTTAAGGCCACACAGGCTGCTCCAGTCAAATCAGTGGAAAGTGGCCTGAAGGCAGGAGAAGTCAGTCTCATAAGCACCTCCTGCTTCAGGAAGTGGAATAAGCATTTTACATACAGCACAGTGCAGTAACTGTTAATGTGCCAGGTTTGAGTAAAAACTCTTTGGAGTAAAAAGAGTCTTATGCAATTTAGTTACTTGTAATGACTTACAACAACATAATTGTGGATGTGAAGTCCTGTGATACTGGAATAGATGTAGCTGAATAGTTTAGCAATCAGAGATTGAGGTCCACTTGTGCCATCAGGTTTGGTTCATTCTTGGATAAAGCAAAAATAAAGTAAGTTCAGTGTGAATATACATACTGCACTATACACACTTGCCAACAAAATCATTTTAATTACCAGTAAAATCAGAGGCAGTGCAATAAAACCAATAAAGATGTGACTGGGTCTGCATGTTCTGCATGAGAAAACCAACACATGGATCTCTCTCTGGGATTTTGGCTTTTATGATACGATTAAAATTTTCTTCCTTTTTTTTTTTATGGAGTGAAAAGCTTTTGGTGATGCAACATGGGTCCCAGTGGAAAGATGGTTTGTATTTGGAGGAAGCACCTTTATTATGTGATAAACTGAGAACATTATCAGCAGATGTTGCGATTTCTCATGAGTGTAACAGTGGTGAAATTGGGATTCCTGTCCATTGTGAATGGAGCATGAGCCCGACTGGACAAAGAAACATTTTGGATTATTTCTGTCATCCAGAAAATGAAATGTATATACCAGCTCATGCCAATTCATGATATTTGCACTTTGAAGAACTGTACAGTTTGATTTGTGAATCTGCTTAATTTCTGTGGGGGTAGAAAAAGACAAAAAGCTATCTTAGCCATCCAAGTTTATCTGAAATTCTTAATCATCTCAAATGGATAATTTGCCTTTTGCACTTTTATTTTTCAAAATCATAGTAATGTTGTTGTGTCTCATTTCTTCGCTTTTAGCCTAAACTGTGACCGCTTGAGTATTGCCAAACTTTTTTTTAAGCATTTTTGTTTTTACTCTGGTCATATCCCACTAAAGCCTCTTTCAGCAATATCAAGAACTGTCGGTGAATTCAAGCTCTGCTGCATGATTTAGCCACCTGAATGATTGGGGTAATGTTAGGATAAAAATAGTACAAGAAAACCTGTCTTTGTAAATAAATGAAGATAAAAAGGGGCAGCCAAAATATTTTTTGCGTCACAATGTTAATCTTTGTAACAGTTTTTATGCATTTAATGCATTGTAACTGGAATTTAATTGACAGATGTCTTGCAAAAATGCCAATAAAGTTCAAAAGCCTGCAAGTAAATTTTCATATTTGAAGTCTGAATGATGTTAGTGTTTGTGTAGTGTAGCTTTTGTTATCATTTGCATGTGACATAAGTTAAGTCTAAAACCAGGAATATCAAAATGACACAGAAAGCACAACATTGTGCAATGTTCTATTTTCACACAGGTCTATAGTTGTTGTAATTTGTTTATATAATTTATAAATATGCACTAGTCATTTAGACAGATCATCCAGTCAATAATCACACTCATTCCCTGCTGCAGTTTCCATTTGCGTCCATGTCTTCCCACCAGTGTAATTTCTTAATCTTGTACTTTCTCCCTTTGGCCTTCTCAGTTCAATAAAGAAGGGATTACTGGAATATAATGGTCAACTCATAGTTACTTGAAGTTACAAATTTCAGGTCTTAGAAAAATTACAAAGAAATACAGCTATGCAGACACATGATCTTCCTGGCATTTGGTCAAACATTTATGACTCTTGTTCCAATGAGGGCAAAAGAAAAAGGTTCCAAATAATAATAATATTTGTGATAATACATACAAATACACAAACCAGCCGAGCATCTCCTGCTACTTCATGTAAGAAAGCCCCTAGCCCCAGAACTAGCCTGTAGTCCATGCTAAACAACATGGCTCCTGAGCAACCAAATATTTTCCATCTTAGTAACAAACTATAATTTACAAGCGCACAACTTGTTCAGTTGACTCCACCAGTTCTGCACTTAACCATCTACCTCCATCATACACCTTTCTTCTTACCCACTGTCAACTGGCTGCACTGCCAGCCATGTTTGTCATTTCCCATTTTAGCTACATACCCGACTTAGCTTTATACCCGACTCAGTTAACAGGAAAAAAAAACCTGACTTTACGATAAAACCTCTACAATCAGTCCTACGCTGGTCAAGCAGTCAGTTTCCTTTCCTTTAGTCCATTTCTACAAATAACACAATCCATTGTGTTAAGCTCTGTTTCTGTTCTTAGATTAGTGATATCTATCTCCAGAGGAACTATGGTTTCCTAATCTAGCTTTCCTGTATCTTGCATATCAAAGTTGCATCTTGACTCACCAGGTTTACTCAGTGTCTAGGTGAAATATGCATTATTTTAGACTCTCATGTCTGAAATAACATTTTTGTTTTTGCTCCCTCTTTTTGATTTTAGGTTATTCCTTTAAAATTGTTTTAATTCCAAATTTTACCTTTAAACTTTATGTTTGAGAAATTAAATGTATTCGTCATATAGTCATACAATGTCTCAGCACTTGGCAGAGGCACTGGCAAGAAGATTAAAAGGGAAATTGCTAACGACTACACTGCTGCCTTTAGTTTGTCCTCATTAACTCCACTAGATGGAGCCAAACATGTAAGAAACTATTGTAGTTAGCAGCTCAAAACACTTAGTTCTCTCAACTCAAGCATGGCCATGTCTGTTTGCCCTTGGGGGCCCATGTAAATTAGCTTTCTTCATTTGAGAACTAAAGTCCTATATGTTTAATTTCAGTTTCATGATTTTGGAGGCAAAGGCACTCTTCAACTGTGTGCATGGTGGAGGCAGTATTGGTGTTGTTTGGGAGTATGGGAGTTCAGGACCAGCATGAGATCATAAAAGTTGAACAGCTCTTATCTCTTTGATGAGCAGACATTTTTATTATCTTTAAAATCTAAATATGAAAGCTTACTAATATACACCTTTTTACCCCTTTTATGAAACTGCTGCTGTATCATTGATGAACTGATATTTTATTTTATGGTCTAGTTTCTCTAAAAGTCAGCTATGCTGCAATAGTGATTTGCGATCTATTTTACTCTTTTAGTTTTAGTGAAGTTTTAGTAGCGGCATGACCCAACCACTGATCCGAGTTCAGTGGTCCCACTTGGAGAAGCTTGATAAATAAAAGCCAGAGGCTCTTTAGCACTGCTCTGGGAGTACTTTTTGCCTTCTGCTAGATCAATGTGTCCTCAGCACCCCAATGCCTCAGGCTATTAACCAGACCCTCTCTCCTTACACAGCAGCCCATGTTAACATCTAAAAGCTTAGTTTTATGTCAGAAGACACTATGGGGTAGGAGGCAGAAAAACAGCAGGTCATTAAGTGGCTCACTGCCAGCTCAAGATTCCACCAAGCTAGATAAAATGCTTAAAATAACATTTACATTGCAGCCCACTTTAACTGATGATCTGACAAAAATATACACACTTAATAGGCAAATGTGAAAACTTTATTCAAAACTAAGGAGCATGAAGTCTTGTTGCAACCTTTATCAGGAATAGTAGTAAAGCATTAAACAGGCAGCTGACCGCGTTTACAAGACATTAGCATGCCTTCATGATAGAGAAGATGAGATTTTGGTGGCGGGTTGCTGTGATCTCTTGTCCATCCCATGAAAGCCTAGAGGGGATTTTATTGCATCTGGCACAAATGTCCACTTAGCTTAATGAACTGGCAAGATACAATGGCACTAGATCTCCACTGGGTTTTTTATTAATATTTTTGACTGACATTGTGAATTGGATGGCTTTAAATAAACAAAAACCGCTAAGTTACAATATTACAAGCCTGTAAATGTATAAATGTCAATAATGCAGTTGTGGCAGATAGAGTCAAATGAACAAAATCAATCACCAAATGCAATAAACAAATGATTATACTGTATTAATGGAGGAAATGTTACTCCCTAAACATATATGATCTTCTGAAAACTAACTTGTAAAATACTAAACTTGTAAGCAGCATGCTGATGATAAAGAGAGATGATATGTTCACAATGAGCATGTGGGGTATTAGTGTAATTGCTTTTTTTACCACATGGAGGCACCAGCTGCACATTCCTTTCCCCTCTTAGTTCTGGTAGGTTAAACCCCAGATTTTACATGCATGTTTGGCTTCAGTGGAGCAGTTACAGGTGACCAATAAGGCTTAGGTGTTGCTCTTCTCTTCCTGTGTAAATTATACACTGGGTTTTGATAGGTGTCTCATTAGACACAGGATGTTGTTCACCAATGGTCTATAATTTCCTCAACAGCTATGTGAGCTGCCAGAACTAGATACACTTTTTTAACTGAGTCAGTTTCACAGAAATAGTTTTCCCATTAGCTGAAATGGTTTGAAATACGTGGTTCATCTGAGAATACATGTAAATTGTCATTTTAAATTACCCCTTGAGGCTTTCTGTATTATCTGTGGAGGCCTGCAGCGTTGATGCAGTAACACAGACGCATGCTGTGAATAACAATCAGCGTCCACCAGGGGAAGCTACACTGAAAGCATGAATCAAGTTAAAGTTCATTGCTGCAGGTAATAATGACTCCATGAACTTTTTCTTAGATATTCTGGGAAGTGTGCATCTTTTGTTGAGATTAGCCTTTTAGTAAAGACTGTATCCTTTTGAAAACTAAATCTGACCCTCAAAAAAAGAAAAAAGAAATGGGAGGTTATGTTGAACAGAGATCCTATTCACATAATGGGTTTATGTTCCCTACTTGCCTACCAGCCTGCCCCTGGCCCCAATCTGGCCTCCCCTCTTTTAGAAGGCCTTAATGACTAACCCATTTACATAACTCCCTTCCGATTTGCAAATGTTTCCTTTTATGAGGCCCTCTCCTACCTCTGAACTCATTCTCTTCATCCTTTCTAGTTCTCTATATGCGAAAGTCTCTCACCCTCATTTTCACCAGGTGGAGCCTAGTTAAGGTCTAGCCTTGAGTCCAAAGTAAACTCTGTCACATGCAGAGAGAGAACTGCTGTGACAATCTCGGTCAACAGCATATCTGAGGACCTCTGCTGCCTGGCTACTGCTGAGTGTATGTGTGTGTGTGTGCTTTTAACCAGCTGGTGAAGTGTGTATCTATTCCAACAGCTTGCCTGATGCGCATATAATTTGCTAATATTTTGTTCTACTCGGGTACTACATTTAATAAAGTGCCTCTAACTCAAACTCATTCTAAATGCAGTGGGGCCCAGAGGTAGTGCAGGACCCCATACAAGAATGTTATGTACTAGAACTCTTGCTTGGCGACCAGTGGCTTGGTGCAGTGACGTCTTGGAAAGAAAATGTTTGTGGTATCTTAACTATGTGATCAAGCTTAAAATAAGATCACGATTAAAATTAACCATATATAAATACACGCAACCACAGATGTAACCCAGTCACAGGCGGATGTTTACCAAGTGTCAGTATCAGACAAGACTTTAACTTGTGGTTTTGTGTTTGAGCTATTACTGATTGCACATGTACTAAAAATACTCTTCGTTTGGTCTTAATGGAAGTGTCGAGATGTTTAGATTAGTTTAGCATAGAAATGAATTGAAATGAATCAGCAGCTATAAACCATGTTAATAATAATCTTGTTTGTTTAATCAGTATAAAAACTGAAATGTAAAAAATATATATTTATTAAGGTTTATGCAGTTAACAACTGAGTTAAGTTAAACTATGCTAATGGTCTTTTGGTGCAATATTCGGAACTATTCCTTTAAATTGTGCTTTATTTGAATGTCTTTTCTCTGTTAAAATTTATTTAAGTTAGATCATTTTAGCCATTGACAATGTATCAAGACAGGCAGTTTGTTAAATTTACTGAACCCACTATTTACTCCTATGGCACAAGGTGACGAAATATGTAATCTGTTCAGCACAAAGCGGCACGACTTTCAAGTGGGCATGAACCGTGGTGTTGCGGAAGAACAGAATAGCTGTGTGTTCCACTTTTGGCATTCACATGTACACACACGCCTCTTTTCATTCAGGAGTCACTACAAACAGTAGGGCCTTGGGGCGTTTTTCATACATACAGGAAGAAAGGGTTTGGAACGGCTTCCAGGACACGTACCTGTCTGTTGTCGAACGTCAAGCATGGAAATGTGACTTTTCACAAGACGGCATGTACACACAACATACCTCTTGCAACACAAACAGGTATTTTTAGGGCATTTCCCACAACTGTAAGACCATTGGATGACAGACAAGGAATCTGTCACAGGGACAAGAAGAATTTTCTTTGACTAAATATTGTATATTGAATGTAAGGGGGAATTGTTCTTGGGTGGGTTATCCTGCCTTGGCACAAGTCTAGTGGAAAAGAAAGTTTACTTCACTTCTTTCCTGTAATTGTTTAAACCTTTTTTGTATTATCCTGTTCAGCAAACCACACCCTTCTAGTTCTAAAATAGCTTCAAAATGTGACTAAAGCGGATCTGATTCATGTCTTTAAAGACACAATGAAGTAAATTAACACAAATTATGTGTTAACTGTTCAGTTCTTTCAGTTGACATTTTAGCAGCTAATATTGCTAGAAAAAGATAAACCAAGTGAAACACCTAACTTTGTCACCCAAGGCCATATGTCATTGCTCAAAGGTAGCTGTGCAATAAACATAAAATCAGTCTTTTTATACTCTTTGTTTGACTTATGCATCATTTATCCCTTGTTCCCATGCAGCACCATGTTTCTGGAACAGCACTTATAATACACACACACGCTGGTACAAGCTCAACGTCAGCAAATATTGACATTCTCCTGTGGATGCCACCTGGTCTGCCAGTTGAGGAATAATCAACCAACAACACAACCACTCATTAATCTGCACAATTGACGCAACACAGCCAGAACACAGTATCCAAGAGGATGAAGATATTTCTATTGAGAAGTACTAGTAGATAGTGGATAGATTCAGACAAAAATCTCTGTTTGAATGTTCCAAAACAGCAGCAAAACTATACATTTAAGAAAAACAGGTACAACTAGATGCAGTATGATTGGTGATGGCCAAAATGACTGAAATGACAAAGACCTCTACTCAACCTCCAGCCAATGTGGCACAAAATTTCAATTTCTGTCAAATTACAGCTTTATTTGTTGCACAAAAAAGGGGGTGGATATTCCTTTAGTATTCACTGAACCTGCACTAGCGTATCTTCTGTGCAATCGGTTTCTCTTATTGCATGTATTGCATCCATTCTTTGTGAAAACAGAAGAAGTAGTCAGCTGTACTCAAGCATGTAATTAGTTTCCAACAGTAGAGAGTGATATGAAATTGACTGCAGAGTGTATTACCGACTAACTGTGGCAGAAGAGTTTGACAGTTATATTTACAATAACACAATCAGCTCTACTTACAGAAAGTGGGAAGTACCTGCTGATTGATTTTCACATTAAAACTAAACTGAATGTTGATGTGTACTCCACATTAATGCTTCCAGGATCCAATCAACTCAATGAGGCAGAAAGGTTTGTATCATTGTCATACTAACGGTTTAGTTTTGAGTGCTAGTTGGTTTGTCCTAAATGTTGTTCCTGATGGAAAAATCACTAAAACATTTTGTTTTTGTACAGTTTTTCATCCTCCCTTGAGGATGACTACAAGTGATAATGGTGAGCTTGTTGCTTGTTTCCCTATTACCAGTAGGGCTGACAGAGTCAGTGTCTCAACTAGATAGACTACCAAACAGTTGGGCAACGATATTTGTGATTCCCAGAGGATGAAATCGAATGACTTTGGGGATGTCCTGATCTTTCCTCTTGCCATTAGTTTTTATAGTGATTTGGCTAGAAAACTATTGGAATAATCATCACAAAATTTGATACTGGCATTCATGTTCCCCCTGAATCGTAAAGTCTTAGGGGACTTTCTGGCTTTTCCTCTATAGCCATATACAGATAAAAGCTTTTACTTTTTCTTCAAAAGGCTGTAGACATTCATGGTTTGTTGAGGATAAACTATTCTTTGGTGATTCTTTGACTTTTTCTCCAACACCGCCATGTTGTGGCTTTGAGTGAAACATATTGTAAACTGTTTAAGATAAAGTTTGGCACAGACATTCATGTTCCCGTATGATGAATTAATTACTTCGGCAATAACCATGATCATCATGAGGTCAAATTGTTGGCCTCTGGTGTATTTTGTATAATTAGCAAAGACTAACATAGCAAAAAGTATGCATGCTAAATATCAGCATTTTAACATCCTCACTGTGAAAATTTTCATATTTAGCCCAAAATGCAGAGTCACAAGCAACACTAGCAATGTGTGGTGATGTTCCTGGTACAAATTTACAAGAAATTGAATGCGAGGCATATTTGGGCAACCACAAACTGACATATACAGTAGATGTGAACAGAATCATCCTTCTCACACAAAGCTATATAGAGAGGCCTGTAAAGATGCAAACATCTGAATGGGATGATGTAAGGTGGCCGACAGGTGAAAACAATGATTGTTGTGTTCATACAGAGCAGGCGATGGGGTTAGTGGCAGAGAGGGTAAAGAGTATAGCATGTGCTGGAAAACAAAGATGCAAAGAACTCTTATGTTAATTTAAAAATGGACATCTCTCTGCTAAAACCATAGAGTGCTCAGCTCATTGACAAAAAATTATCTTCCATTTAGTGCCTACAGAGCAGCTCACTTTATACCTGATGACATTTCAAGCTTGGAGTCTGAGCTCTCTGGTTTCTGGAGAGACCTAGATTCCCTTTAACTCCTTCATGTGTGGAGAGCCTTGACACGTGGAGTGTTGGAACTCCTGGAGAGCGACCTCTTCATATTTTCACAGTAAACAGCCCCTCCAAAAGCTCTCACTCCCTCTCCTCTGTATCTGAACAGTGGCCTCCTTTCAGGGCCATCACTTAAGGGCCCTATTAATAATTTGACAAGTTTTCTCAAAGATTAATTACGGCCAGCTTCGAGGCTGCAATTATGCCGGGTGGAGAGACTCTGTAAACCTTCTCCAGCTCCATTTCCAGGCCCAATTTTCCACTTATCAAGATGGCAAAGGGGAGGAGAGGGTGTCTAACAGCCTCTCTGATGCATAGATCCCCATTAGTTAAAAGGAATAAACAGCAGTTACTGGCAAATGCTTTCCAATTACGTAACGGACAACAGAGATTGAATATAGGACTGGAGTCATTAGGACCATTTTTTAAGGCCTAGACAAAATAAATGTGGAGTTAGGATAGTGGCAAATCTTTCTAATTCAAGATGATATTGCCAAGGTGAGTGTTTCCACTTGACATGACTGCAATGCAGCTGAAGTATAAGAAATTTTCCCAACGTGAAAAAGGTGTTTTTAATGCAAGAGGCAGCATAAAAATGCAGTTTATCTAAATGAATTAGCATTTAATATCAAGTACATCTGTGGCTATGTCAGAAGTTAAGCAGCCACTTAGTCATAAACCAACACATTGGGCAAGTCAAGTATTAACAAATATAATGTGCATTAAGTAATAACACAAAGAATCTGATATTTCATGTCTTCATTGAGAAAAAACATAAAAACCTCCTCAACCAGGCACTTCCTGTAGCTGTGGATCAGACCTGGACATCGTTCAGGAGGAATATCAGCCCATTCTTCCTGCAGAACTGCTTTAGCTCTGTCATATTTTTTGGGCGTCTCGTGTGTGGCTCTCTCTAAGTCGTTCCATTGCATCTCTGCTGGGTTGAGGTCTGGGCTCTGACTTGGCCACTTCAAAAGGAGGATTTTGTTTTTCTGAAGCTATTCTGTTGTGGGCTTGTGCCAGTGTTTTGGGTCTTTGTGCTATTGTATCACCCAACTTCTACAGAGTTTCAGCTGATGATTAGACATTCTCACAAGGGTTCACATATTTTTTCCACTCACACTGCAAGGTTTTTATGGTTGTTATCAATAAAGACATGAAATTATTTTTATTTTAAAAACTTTAGGCACATTATATTTGTTAATACTCTTGACTTAGATAAAGATCAGATCACATTTTATGACAAAGTAATGCAGAAACCATGACTATTCCAAAAGATTCATATACTTTTTCTTGCCACTGTAAGTGAATATTGCTACACCGCTGTTGAGCAGTGTGTCTGGGTAACAGGAGGCTTCAACACCACCTCTGTAATAAAATATGTTTTTGAACATATTTCCAAAGAAAAACACATTATATCTTTAAGCTTACTAAAGTCACTTCAGCTTGTTTCTGCAACTACCTCTGTCCACATCACAAGAACAGGTAATCCTCCTAAGCAAATCAACCACAGAATAGAAATGAAGAAGAAATGTATACTATTTCTATTTTCACTCTGCAGACTACAAGAATATTAGTGATAAAAGTGAGTATGGCAAGCAGAGAACGGTATTGGAGGAAAATGCTAACTGGACAAAGAAGTCTGGACTCATCCTCTTGACAAACTAAATGTCTGTAAAAATTGAATGGCAATAGATTTAATAGCTCAACTAAATTATTATGTACAGCTCTGAGAAACCAGTGACCAATGGAAAAATGCTACAAACTATCATAAGCATTTAAAAGTGGTCAATGCTGACATGAAATGAAAGCCCTTCTCAAAGGACAATGTCATGCACTCAAACACTAGAAGCATTCAAAGCAATTAGTGCTGAGTTTGACCCACTTCTGGCTCTATATGATGAAGTGTTGAACTTGTGACTGCAGGGTGAAGTGGCAAGTAGCAGCCAGACACCATACATCACCACTGAAGAGAGGAAGGCTCCTGCCCTCCACAGCAGATGGTTGGTACCGAGCCAGTTTGCCTACACTTGAGTGTGTTCGTCAGTGTGTGTGTGTGTGTCTGTTTGTGTGTGTGTGTGTGTGCAAGTGAGTGAGAGAGCGAGAGAGAGGGAGAATACAATGAAGTGAGTGTCCTCATGCCATGGTCTGCCAGAGATAAGAGCCACCTGCCTGTCCCATTCTCCGTTCTGCTGAGTTTAAATGGAGTCCTCGGTCTCGCTGCAATTCATATACATTACTAGAAAAAGCATCAATGCAAAACACTTGGCATGTGACTGTCACTTAAGAATACATATTGAAGAAGTACTTTTATATTTCTGAGTGATATTTTCACTCATTCCACAAAATGATTAGGTTTTATTGTGCAGTTTTGGAACAAACAGCTACCTACTCCTACCTTCTAGTGTAATTATAACTTGTTTTCATGAATATTCTCCTCTTTTGCACTCAGTGAAAAAAAGAGTAAGAGGGGGACGAAGAGGTGAACTCATAACACAAAGGCCAGATTGTTTCCCCCCACTGTCTTTCCATGATAACAATGAACCATTCATTTGCCCTGAAATGGGTCCTAATTAATTCCAACTTTACATTCTGACCTACAATCTCCCCACTGCTCATCTCACTGCTGGTTTTCCCCCAGATCTATCAATTAATTTATCCAGCCAGATGACTTCACCCGCTGTATTTATCTCCTTTTGTTGAGTGGTAGTTTGTGAAATAAAGGCGACCAAAGTGCTCAGACAGAACCACAATATTAAAGTTGCCGAAAGTAAGCAAGAGCGTTTTATTTTAGACCTATTGAAGCTGCTGGAGGAAATAACTATTTATGTCAATCAGTTACAAAAAATTTGCATGGCCATAAAAAGCACCTGTAGTCATAAGTCTTCATTTCTTTATTTGACTGCCTCTGCAGAAGAATGTGCAATCTCCCTTTATTTTGAATGTTCGAAGCGTAAAAAAGCTAGTCTATAAAAAAAAGAAGCTGTTTCTCTTTCATGCTGAGGGGCTGACATCAAAGGCTGACATTTAACATGTGTGTTCTAGATCGCGAAAAGAAAAGATGCTGCAAATGGCACTGCAGCTGCACTGTGGCCTGACCTTTGTGAGGTATTATGGGCTAAAATGAGATATTAAAAAAACAGACAAAATACGAAGGAAATACGGGGTCCATCACTAACCACGTGGTTGTGACAATATCAACATCACAATAACAGGCCAACAGTTATTACTGTGCTTTAAGCAAAAGCTAGAGGACAGCTGTTAATGCGCACATATGGCTTTATATTAATAAAAACTACACACAAGAAATCAATTCTGCTATTAACTGAGACAGTAGAAGCAAATTATCAAACAGCTGCACTGTGACGTCTGCCGCTTTGCCTGTGGTCAAGTCGCTGAAGTTTCCTTTTCCACCACTAAACCAGTGAAAAGTGTACGTTAACACACTTACATGATGCTTGTTATGTTAATTATAGCAAACAGGCACTAATTCTACCTAATGGCTGAGTCTACTCTGCACATTTTAAAAGATAAATGCAAATAAACAACTTAGTTATCTTTGTAACCCTAAGAGCTCTGGTAGCATCACCTGCTATTGCTTTCTGCAGGTATCTGGAGAGCCCTATATAAAGCAGACTATCCTTATTTTTGTCTCTGTGTCCTCCTCCCTACTTGACACCTTGCATTTATGCTCTCCTCATGTCAAACAGAGCTTGGCGCGGTTTCCTTTTTCCTGCCCTACATCCGCAATGCAAGGATAAAAGTGAACTGAATTAAGAGGACGAGAGCGGAGGGAGAAAGGGGCGAGAGAAAGGATTGAGGGGGCTCATACAGAGACAGAAAAGAGAGTAGCAGGGAGAACAGAGAGGCGAGAGAGGGACATAGGAGGGCGAAGGCATGAAATGTGTGGGAGGAGAAGGGGGAAGGGTAGGGAGGATGGGGCGTCTGTGGTGGTGGTGGGGGCACAAAATAAAGAACAGAGGCTGCTTTGTCGATAGCAACAGCAAACTTTACAGCGATCATTTGCTGCTCCCGCTTCACGGCCTCAAAGAGCAGCAGTCTGTTTGTGCCGGGAGCGTGTGTGTGTGTGTGTGTAGGGTTGTATGGATATGTGCTGGAGTGTGTCTATGGCAGCATGTGTATCTGTTTGAGTCTAAACATGAAGGAGCTATAATCTGCCTCCTTCCAGGAAACACATGGAAAACACATGCGTCCACACATTCACAGGATACTGAGTTGGTTAAAGGGGCATTAACATGAAGCTTAGCTTGGCACAGGTAGACCAGATCTTTGATAAGAAACTTCCTCTTTTACACAGAGTGGATTATAGGGAGGCCAACAAAAATACTAGTACAGACAGTATTTCCCCAACTAATAAGAACAGGACATGAAATGATTGTACAGCTATGGGCCATCATATACAGTAACACGTATTTAGAAGGCCATGCCAAAATACTGGTTGCAGCTTTTTGATATAGTTTGTTCAGCTACCAAACCAGCTCACATACTGTACATACACATAAGATATAAAAAACAGATCTGACAAAGGCAAATTGCAGTTTAAACAAATATTTAGTGCAATTATTTGTTGTTAGCAAGTAAGCATGGCCAACATACTGTATACTGTATCCATTTAACCAATTTATCAGGTTTAGTCATAAAGTCGTGAAAGCAACAGACGCCAAGATATGTTGAGTTTTAGGACCCAGTAAGAGTCAAACATAAGATCCTACATTTTCCATAATGCTGTTAAACGTTTGAGATCTCAAGCCTAAGCCAAGCAGTAGAGGTCTCTTTTACAGCAGTAAGGTGTTGATAGCTTTTCTTGTAGAACAGGACCTTGCAGTCTATTGTGATTGTTGTTTGATTTTAAGACCAGCTAAAGGTTGTCCTTGTTTGTCTCTTTCGCCTCTGGCTAGGAAATGACAGTTCTGTTACCACAAACGAGTGCTAAACAAATAGTGCCTGCCTGCTTTTATGCCAATGACAGTATTTCAACTAACAACAACAAAAAACACTGAACGGCTTTCTATTTAAGTTTTTCGAAGCGAAGTGGGAAGGATTAGTCCCAACGTCAAACCAACTAACAAGCCAAACTCCTGTTTACTGTCAAGTCAACACTTCATCCACACCCAGCCTCAGCTTTTTCTATATGTCCACTCTGAACATGACACCTTGTCAGCTTGGTGTTAGCTGACAAACTGTAGCTTCACTGTCAGCTCATCACAAATTATGACGGCGTGACTCATTACAGCTTGCACAGTGCAGTACAGGCAAAGATGCACAGATATGTTAGACTTCGATTTACATACTGTATTATAAAACATACAAAAGCACATATTGTTTTGTTGCTCTAAGAAAGTGTGGTAAACTCACACTACACACATGTAAACTTAGCCTAAGGCATATTTTTAGGCTTCAGATCTATTTTCCTGCATTTACACATAACCACATTGACCTACACTTCGTATTTGACCCGAAACACTTCCTTTGTAGACATGCAGGACCGACGCTGCTGCTGTTGCTCTTAGCATGAGCTGATCAAAGCCTTAGTCTTGGGCTTAAAAGCACTTTTTATTTCTCTAGGAATGTTAAAACGTCCCAACTTCTCCTGCTATATAATACAGAATTTATCAAACAGTGACTTTGGCTTTCTGTCTTAAATGTGCCCACTGAGCCTGCCCACAGGCGTGGGCACCCTATAGTTCAGCCAGCAGTGTTAAATAAGCAAAGGAATGATGATTTCATTGGCTGTCCCCTGTGCCAAAAACAGAAACTTGTGTAATCTGAATCAGCTATCGGCTGCTTGTAATGATTTCATGCAGATTTTAATCAATGGGAGGTACTGCAGGTACCGTTTCATGAATTACTGCCTTTGTCACTCGTAGAAAGAGTAAAATCATCCAACCACCTCAGTTTTAAGAAGCAAATGAATACTACAAGAGATTTAAGGGATTCTTTGCTGCTTTTCCTCCCTCTCTTGCTGGTCGCACAGAATGATTTTCTGAGGACCCCATTCATCCTCCGTTTCCCGTGTTTCACAGCCAAAACCTGGCTACAACCATGTCAACAGCCTGGGTATTACAGAGTGTGTGTGAGAGAGACACAGACAGTGAGTTTTGGTTTGTAAGGGTCTCTTTCTTCAGGGTCATTGAGCCCAGGTGACCACAGGAAGTTGTTTTCCAGAGTTTTTCCAGTGGTGTGTGTGTGCACTTAGCTTAGGACCGTCTCACCACAGTCCTCCTCTTTGGGCAAACGCAAACACACAGATGCATACACGCTCACCTGTACACACGAAATTCCTACAAGAACAGACACTCCCATTTGTGTGTTATTCATCCAGTGTTTGTGTGGAGTGTGCAGAGGAAAATCAATGTTAATGGCAGTATGTTAATGAGTCTACTGACTATTATATGACACTAAGTTGATTTAATGTGAACAGCTTAAGGATCACATTAACTGTAATGCTCTGATTGTCTATTTTTATGGGAGGTTAGTCAAAAAAAACTGCCTCCACTCTGCATTTTATTCTTAGATATTAAAAAAACTAAAATGTGAACTCATTAGCTTGCAAGCTGTGGCCTTAAATGGTCAACACTTCCCCTCGTCATGGCAGACATGCCTCGTTATTTTGATAGGCAACTTTACTAACAGGTAAGTGCCACTCTTCTACTCCAAATGAGCTCAAGTGAGACTGTTCTCTGTATTAATCAAACAGGCATTCCAAGCTGAAGGAATTCTGTTGCTTTTGGTTCTGGGCCAGCAGCAGTGCTACTTTTTTAAGACGCCTCACGGTAAAATGACATGTGTGCAGCGTTTTTTTCTCCAACTTTAAGGTCCCTGCAATGAGGCAATCTGTGTTTAGAGGCCAACAGCAAATCAGACCTGGGAGACGTTAAGTTCTACAAAAGCATACATACAGTCTGCAGTGGTTACAACATTTCTGACCTGTTTTAAAAAAGCCTTTATATATATGTGACACTTAAAATGCACTTACTTCCACTTTATTTTGTTTACATTTCTATCAGAAACTGCACGTGGAACAGACTAAAAAGCTTTTTGAAACAAGCTTCTGGAGTGTGTACATCTGAGGCCGCTAACTTGGCGTAGTCTGTACAGGAAGACAGTTGAATTTGTTTAGCTTGAAAATGTCAATGGTAAAAGCCATAACTCCACAACTCCAACTTCTAGTAGTATGTTCACTATGAACTATGCACAAAGGTGTTGCTAGCTTGGTTGTTGTTCCTCAAAGCATGCTCTGGAGAAGAATGACCTGTTTTCCTGTTAGGAGTTTAAGAGGTCTGTCCATCACCACTATTTAGCATAATGAGAATATTGAGAGAAGTTGGTATACTACGGTACTACTTACAAAAACAGAAGCTAACATGCTATGGGCAGTTCCACACACAGTACATGCTAGCTGGGTTACTAATGTTAGCGCTGACTGTGTTAACTTTGTTCATGTTATATAACACGCTCAGTGAGTCAATAGCAGCTCTCACATTACACAATGGAAGAGGCTCTATCCAGTGTTAGTCGTCTTTTAAGTCTCTAAATGTGGGGATGACAAAGAGGGCCAAGGACAATTGGTGAATATGTGGCATATATTATTATACTATGTTTAATGTTTTTTTCATTACAGCCCTCATGATAATCATGATCATTTTGTCTTTACTGTACATCAGCATCTCAAAGCTGCATGTCCCCACTGCTTCTAAATATTCTTCATATATCATTGCTGTAAAGCAGCGTGTTTCTAAACAGAGGAGCCTTTATCCTATGAAATACTGCACCTGTGCTTATTGCAGAGTGGATAGTTTTGGCAGAGAGCCTCTCTCACTTATATGCCTCTCTCTCCTTCCTGTCTTGTCACTGGTTGTTTGAAATCTAGAAGAATCTCAGGTATGCCGACAATCTCTGAAGCCATTGACAAATTCCTGTCTTCAAGCTGGGGAAACACACATACACAAAAACACACTCTCTTGTGCATATAATGAACACACATCTTGGCTTGACTTGGCTGTCATCATCAGCTTGTCAGTGTGCTGCACCTGGGAATGGTAACAGGACCCCATGGCTTGTCGTACTCTCAAAGCTGCCTGACAGACTCAAGAGATCAATTTCCTCCAAAAGACAGGGCATCGGCAAAGAAAGAGGTTCACCTCAAATTTTAATGAGATGAAAACAGTAACATACCTGAACATAACACAACCAGCTTAAACATACTTTCTATTCCATATTTACCAGAGGGTATAAAATAAGTTCTATGTAAACCATCACCCAATTTCCTTTGCAGTGTGTTCATGTGCGCATTTAGTGGTTAACACTTCTAAATAAATCATTTGAAGTTTGTCAAAGGCAACAGTATTAATCCACAACACACTTATCTACACTGATCTAACACAAAGAGACCTTAGATCTAAAAGTACATTAACCAGTTGCTGAATATATGGCGGAATTGTAAGAAACATGAATGAAACAGGAATTATCTCACCCACTGGCATTAAAATAGTTTAATTCAGATTATGTTGTAATATTTTGAAGACCTCAGAGAAAAGTGTTAGAGGTTCAGTAGGCCACAAAAGCTTGCAGATGTGCTGATGTGCACAACTCCCACACCTCTAGAACAGGCTGTGTAGACACGTGCATCATGCATGCTGATCAATTAATTCAGCTCTTGGGTGGTTCATGGAGATAACAACAAACCTGATGCCCAGATGATCCCCATCTACATTTGCCTATGTGTAACCTGGAAAATTATAATTCCAGTACAATTCTGACTGAATTGGTAAAGTGGTGCTTTGAGTTAAATGCTAATGTCAGCATGCTAATATACAGGGAAAAAATATGCTAAGCATACAATGTTTGCCATTTTCGCCATCTAATTTTAAATGTAACATTTGAAAAACATCTAGTTGATGAGATGTGTTAGTTTGGGCCCATATTATTGCCTAATAAATGACAAGGAGTCTAGCATTACCATCTCTAAAACCTCACCGCTAGCACACAGCTAAAAAAAGATTGCCCATAGCCACCATGAGCAAAAGTAACAGTAAATGTTGAATAAAATGACTACACTACATCATAGTAATACCAATCTGGAAGCAATAGCTGTAAAGTTTGCTAATATTAGCTCACAGTAGTTAGTTAACAGTTGCTAGTCATACCAGACCAAGTAAGGCTGTGTCGACAAAACAGCTAATTCCATTGAAATAACAAAGGTGGAATTTCTTATAGTTTCCATTATTCAAAATGTGTTATTTTATCTCTGAAGAGTTAGTTTCACTCTAAGTGTTCAACTGCAACATTTGCATCATAGCAATAATAAGATTTGCAACGTGACAATAGCAGCGCTAAAAAGATGCACGGTCCTGCAGGTATATTCCCAGGAAAAATTGAATATTAGAGTAGTTATGGCAAGAATTTAATTCAGAATACAGTCTGCTTGATATGCAGGCCAAAATAAAAATACTAGTACCATATTGTTTATTAAAATGGGAAGATGCAATCGGCTCTCACAGATTTTGCTGTCAAAACAAAAACCATTTTATATATTATTTTATAATATGTGCCAGGAAGTCCCAAGTGTATTTCAATATTTCACACTTAATGGCACTTTTCAGTTCAGTGTAGCCCATCTTAATTACAGTCTTTTAACCTCTAAGTCTTAGCCAACGCATCATTAGGTTTGAGCCATAGAAAGGGGAAATCTGTTTTTAATGGAGCTGAATGGCACACAGGTTGATCATATCTTTTTCTTTGACAGCTTTGTTCCACATGATCTCATTCTCCCCTCACTCCAATCTGCAGCTTACACCACAGGGATGACAATGACATCATATGTACTTTATAGTAGTATAACATTGGAATTTATCTTAAATGACCCAGCCATTGTCTCCAAACATGCACACGCTGACTTCATGGTCAGCACCAGTTCAGTGGTCAGATATTAGTCTAACAGTTTTTACAACTTCTTCTTCCTAGTTAAGATTTAACATGTGCGTGTGTTGCAGTCTGTTATATCATTTCTCCCGACAGCACCTGTTAGGTCTATGTAGATTTGACTTGCAAATATCCACACCTTTCTTCCTTGTGCTGTCATTTGAATAATTTGATCCAGGTATCAATGGCGTTATTCAGGTAAATGGTTATGTGTCATTGAGTTGAATGGTGCTCACAAAAAGGAGAAGTTGGCTTGCAAATTGTGGTAAGAAGAAGAAGAAAAGAAAAAAAAACTCCTGAAAACATGTAAATATATTTGCCTGAAGCCCACTACTTGTTACAGTGCTTTGCCTGTGTAGAAAACAGTTGTTTTATTTTCCAAATTTTCAGACCCTTAAAGCATGTGTGAAACATAGCTTGCCATCGGTTCATTGTGAACTGTTAAAACACTTCAGCAACTGATGATTTACTTTTTTATAGATGTGCAGGGACAAATATGAGATTAAAGATGAAAAGAAAACAATATGGTAGAGTATGACCTGAATGGCTTGTTTTCAGAAAATTCTTATTTATTTTTCTGCTTTTTTATTTTATTTCCACTAAATATCCTGTTCAGCATCCTGTCTCTCACTAATTTAACTGACCTACTTTTGTTCTCTTGTGCGTGTCGTGTTTGGCTGCAAGTATACAAACACTAAATGTTGGCTATTCTCTTCATAGTATGTAAACTCTTACTATATAATTCAAAGTCTGTTAGTGATTACACACATGCATCCACATGTGTCAGCACCCTCCCAAAACACACACCCACCTACACATAATTGCCACCATCACACACATCCACACACTAAATGCAATGTGGTATAGTGAGCTGTCAGACTGCACTAATTCCTCTTTTTATGTGTGTCTGTCCTACTGTGTAGCACAGGGATCAGGATTGCCTTTCAGGATAACAACTGAAGCTCTAAGCTCTTAGTGTGTGTGTGTGTGTGTATCTGGGTGCACAACAATTGGCCGCTAAGCTGTAAAGAGCCTTGCAGCCACGGTGTCGCCAACAAATATCCACTGGCTGTCAGTAACGGACCGACTTTGTTCGTATGTGTGTGTACGCGTGCAGATGAGCCAACTTCCTGTGGTGGATTGAAGTTAAGTGCTGCCATTAGACTGAGGCCTCCAGTCGGGCTTCATTGTCTGGGCGAAAGACTTGATTATACTGACAGAAACACACACACACATGCAAACATACACATGCTTACATGAACACTAACATACATACATGCATGCATACAGGTCCAGTTGTCAACATGTCTAAAGACCTACCTACAGGAGTTTATGCTGCACACACACACCTCCATCTCCTTCACACACATAAACTTTTATGACAGATACAGTTTCTAGTGTCTCTCTTACTCCCTCTATTTGCTCTCTTCACCTTCCTGGCTGCTGTAATCTTCCTCCTCAAGGCATAACAGTAGTTCAGCTGTCACTGAAGTAGAAATGAGTTGCATAAGATTTAGATTTTTTTCAAACTGCAACGCCTATGTGTGCCATGTAATTCACCTTGCCAAGCTGTACATGCTCTCAGAGCTGAACAGGTGAACACATTTTGTTGCTCCGTCAATCAAAAGGGAACATGAAACGTAGCTAAATAAAACATAATTTGGGACATTTAGCAGTTGGGATTTATTTAGAAAGACAATAAGCCAAGATTTTGCCAGCTTGTCCTCATTTATTCACATTCTTGACTAAATTAGCTGTTTTCTTTATGTAGTTCTGAACTGAATACCTAAGGGAGTGCAACAGTAGCAGAGTACATACTCAATGGAAAGTAAAAAACCACAGTCAGGTTGGGGGATGCACTTCAGCTTTGAGCTCTACATGTGTGCGCCTCTTGACGCCCACATCGGAAAACAAAAAAGAAAAGTTCAGCTTCTGAGAAAACGTTTTCACTGGTAGAGAAGAAAAGGTGTAGTGGCTTTTTTCTTTTAACACCTATGCTACGTGAAGTTTTAGCACCTCTCATTACAGCCGTGTTGAACCGACTTTTGTGAAGCAAGCTTTTGAAATTATGTCTGTGCTCATGGTCGATCAGAAAACCAGAAAAACAGTGAACGATGCCTCGTAGTTGGTCTGTGTGACTTAAAGATAGTGAGAGTTTATTATGTTGCCAGTGTTGAACACGACAAACCACAGGTGCAAAGTCCAGACGCTTACAGGAAGATTTACCACAAAATATGAAGACAAAAAAAATTACAATCAGCCATTAAATCTTTTCACCGAGTACGGAGCTCCGATTTCACATTGTACATGAAGATCATGCTTAAAGGCCAAAGGCGGTGAAGTAAAGATACAGTATTTTGCACTAAACTTAAATATAAATCATCGTCAGCATACTCACGAATGTCTGTGGATTCTGCCTACTTTCAGTATCACAACGCTACTCCTGCTTAGATTTAGTATGCATTCATACTGTAAATCCAAGCTAGTAAAATTATTAATTTACAGTACTATTACTACTTAGCCATGCTTTTAGCCATGCTAACTCTTTTGATTACTCGGCCACTTTGTTGAAATGTTAATACATTTTCTTAGTACTTTGATTTCTGACTATATAACCGGTAAATATTGATATTTTTATGCACCTCATACGTATGTTTAGTGCTAATAAGAAAACAAGGAATTACTCAACCTTTTCGCATAACTAGTGTATAGAGTCAAACTGTAACTGAACTGCAACTCACATGTTTTCCGCATTTGTGACCCACATAACCAACATAACATGCTCAATGTGCAGTGATTTAAGATAAGTAAATATGCAGCTCACTACAGAACTTTGGTATAGTTGGGTATTTCCATTTTGTTTCAATTTTCATTTCAAAGCATCAATTATTTCAAATTACAATATACTGCCTGACACATTTTTGAATGCTGTATAGAAATGATGATTCCATATAATCAATAAAATGATGCTACACTAACTAGTTTGCTAAAAACAAAGTAACACTTTAGTAACAGGTTATAATTTACATAACAATCTTACTGTTATTTGTAATTTATTGTTATTGTAGATGCTGAATATAGTCTGTGTGTTCAGCCTTACATGTGGACATATTTCTAAAGCACCGACCTATCTAATTGTGACCTTGAAATGAAAACCTATATGATGAGTGTATAAAAAATTATAATAAAATAAAAAATGAAATGATATCTTAGTACTAAATAATGATTTTATTTTCAGCTGTTTCGATGGGGTGGTACATACAGTATCTCCCTCCCTACACTGCAATTCCTCTCTTTCTCTCTCACGGTGCTGTTTGATTGCTTAAGCCTGGCCGTCAGACAGACAGACAATGCGTCCATGAAGAATAGCCTTGCTTCCTTCCTGTCTTCCTGTGCTGCGTTCTGCCTTGGTGAGCAGGGTGAATAGGCCGCTCTGCCCCACAGCCGCCATGAACCACAAGGGGCCACAGCAGCTAAAACCAACAAAGAGAGCCATTCTGGGGCCTTTTTTTCTCCAATTCACATCCCCTCCTCCTCCTCCTCCTGATACTCTCTGGTGCCAAATCACTGGGCCTGCCAGGCGGATAACCAATCTTCCTGCGCACTTGTGTTTTTATCCTTTTTGCGATCTCACTTTATCCTCACTTGTTCTTGTTTTTATAGTTATCTATAATTATAATTCTAACCTTTTTTGTCGGTTTATTTGGCTGACAAAAAAAAGTACGCACAGCATTTAAACTTGTGTGCTGCTCATGGTAATTATAAAAGTTGTACGTGGAAGTTTTATTAATTTCTATTCAAACCTCTAATTTTGTAGTCAAAAAAAAAATGGTACAGAATTTTCTTTTGGATTTCTTGTTTTGTTTTTTTTAAAGATTTTTACATTTTTGTTACTGAGCATTTTGCCCTCAGCTTAAACTGCTGCCACTGACCACACACAACTACAACAGAGAAAATAATAACCTAATTGTAATGGAATCTTCAAGATAATTTTTATGTAAATGTAATTTTCTTTTGCCTTTAAACTTCATATCCCAACAGATTTTATTTTTTGTCCAGCACATCCATCTAATTGCCCTCCCCATCCCCCAACAAGGCAACACTCTCCCTATGGGAATACCAAGTAGGAATAGGTAGCTGAGAGGAGCACTGTGGAGCCAAAATAGCCCCATGACTATTGAAGACAGGATGAATGCATACTGGGCTGAATACGGGGGTAAACTGTTAGGTCTTTGTCATTCAAAGTGATGCTTTTAACCCTTTGCAGTCCCTCTCCCAAACAACACCTCCCCCCCATCCTCTCCCTCTTCATTCACAGTTAAGACAATGCAACGAGCGAGCTGGCCTTCGACTGGAAAGATAAAGACTAAACACACGATCAACTCTCGCTTTTCTCTGTCTAATGGGATTCTCCCCGTTATGTTTTCATCTCCAGTCTTCACCACTGTAAAATAGGTGAAAGTTCATAATTATGTAAAGCAACCCCCCCCCTTCCCAACAGTCAAAGGCTGAGGATGAATAACAAACAAGTAAGAGCAGGTTGGGCCTCGGTGTGTCAATCACAACTCTGAATGCATACCATGCCGCAAACACGTCCGTATGCTGTCAACAAGTGTCAGGGGCTTATGTTTCGCCTGCAGGGACATTCAAAACCAAGGAATTCCTGAACAAACCTTTGATAAAAAAAAAAAAAAAAAACAAAACATGGAAAAAAGGATCCTCAGGAACGTGTATGAAATGAACTTGAAGCTGAGCCACAGTGTAATAGTAGGCTTACATGGATACATTTTTGCAAAACTGCCGGTGGAGTACTTGATTTATCAGATGAAAAAACTGTTATAGGAATGAATTTTGTAGTTAAAGTAAATCATTTTCTGGAGTGCACAAGGACACATTTTTACCAGAACCAGATGTTTTTCTCTAACAGTGCCCGAGGTGAACATGCGTCCTTGTTTGATCTCAAAAAACATCATAGAATAGGTGATTGTGTTCTAGAGACAAAAAAAGATAGTGAGGGGTTGATAATAGCTCTGCTTGACTTTTCGTGCAAATGTTCAATTAGGAAAAGTTAAGAATGGTGCTAAAATTTGCTTTAAATGATCTGAAGATAAACTGAAACACTTCTACATGTTTAGGTAATGACAAGTGGTTCTTTCATTGGCTGAATATGACATAATGAACACTGAAAGAGACAATGACAAGGCAGGAAAAAAAAAAACAGGAAAACAATCAGTCAAACTTCAAGGTTGTTTAATTTCAAACGTTAATATATTTGTTTTCTAATTCATAGTGAACTATTCAGCCAGCTTTGACACTCCTACAGGTCACCTCAGATCTGCAGTGACTACAAAATAGCCCCAAGAAGTGTGACACAATTAACAATGCTTTCTCAAAATAAATACTTTTCATTATAAAATAATAAACCTTCAAATAAATATATATATTTTTTAACTTTACACTAAGCAATGTTGGAATTAGAAAATAAAATTTTTTATATATGGTCACTGTACAATTTACAAGAAGGGATAAGATTTTTCCTTTGTAAATTACATAAAATGATTGATATACATTCTAGTGAATGTACAAAAATCGTATGAATGAAGTTTACTGATTCATAAATGTGGATTTATCAAGGTGCCTCTGGTGTGGCAGAAAACCTTTCACAGTTGAAGTATTATATGTACAAAAATAAAACATCTGTCAAACTTATTTTCTAATGTACATACCCATTGCATTTACTACTTTACATACAGTTAGTAATAAGAGTCTGTTCTTAGCATATAAGTTGTATTAAAAGTTTAAAAGTAGGCTTTCCATTTGGACTCTCATAGCAACAAGATCTGGGCACTTCTGTGAACAAATTTTTTTCAGGACAAAACAGTAGTTTGAAAATATCGTCATGCTTTAACCTGTGAAGCGCTTATTTTGGTTTACCTCTTAAGTGAAGCTCCTACCACCCGGCTGAGTGACAACTAGTTTTAAAAGTTGACAATTCATGCCAAATTATGGCCGTCTCTGCCCAGATGCGTGAATGATGGAGAACACTAAAAGTCAAGCACAACAGCATCGTTAGCTTCTTAAGCAAACCTTTGAACAACAGAGCTACACGGCCAGAACATCAGTTTAGTCAGCTTGGAGTCTTTCCATCCTTCTGCATGTCAACACACAACCATCTTTTCTACGTTGTCTTGCCAATATTCCCACAGTGGATTTTGTTTGTGTTCTTACACCGACAGCCAGGTCGTGTGACTCGATCATAGCAGCTCTGGCACACAGCGACACATCCTTTAGCTGGGAGGTAGCAAAGGAGACAAGGGAAGAGCAGAGAGAGGAGTGACACGGTGGTCCAGCGGACACAGCAGTGGGACTGCGTGCATGAGAAGGGCTTGTCTGCGCATGTGTCCTCGTCGTCGCTGGAGCAGTGGTAAAAAAGCCCCTTGATGCAGCACACGCACGTCCCGTACTCCACAGCGCTCTGTGCTGAGCACACACACCGCCGGCCGCACATCCAGCAGGAGGGAAGCACCCGTGGGCGACTGCACTCTGAACACTGGCACCGACCACAGTTTTCACACTTGTTGAAGTGTTTACAAGGATTTTTATACTCTCCGCTGCCTGGCACGGCCACAACTGCCCTGGCCTCAGACCTGTTGAGAGGTTTCAGCTCTTCTGTATTAACCTCTGCGCGTATCGGCTGGGTTCTAATGATCTGATTACCACCTGCAGGGCTGCTGAGGAGCCTGTGGCCTGATGAAGAGCTTCCCACACTGGTCCTGACACTACTCTGGGAGTCCTCTACACTGGATGACCACTGCATTGCCTCTCTGGAGGAGATGGAAATGTTTGTGTTTCCATGCTGAGTTGCTGAATACAAGTTGCGAAGATTATTAGGTCTCTCTTCCCGAGTCTCCTGCTGCCCACTTGTCCTTGAATCTGGTGATGTAACCAAATCGCTGTTCTGTTGCCTTTGCGGGGAGGCCGGGGACCTTTGGGTGACAGTGACAGTGGGCCCCTCTGTATACTCATTACTACTCCCAGTTATCCTAATCTGATCCAGAGACAGCAAAGTTAGAGCGTGGGGCAGATAACCATTGATCAACCCAGGATCTGAAGGACCATCTTGGGTTTGCAGAGATGGTAGTTGTGCTCTCCCTTCGTCATGCAGTGTCCCCCCAGAGCCAGTCGATGACGGCGAACCCCCCTGGTGTCCTCCTCCCCCGTCGCTGTCGTTCTGACTTATGGAATCCATCTTGGGACTGAAGGGCCACTCTGGCTAGCATGGGACACATCTGAAGTCCTGTGACAGAAACACAGTTTATATCCATCTGTTACAAGCCATGCAAATAGTCACATGCAAATCATAACCAATATCTGTACAAGCACCACTATGGAAATAAAGTCATACAAACACATCGGTGTTGGTGAATTGGATATGTGTGAGCTGTAGTGGGGGGTGGTTAAGAACAGTTTTTGGAGACTTAGTTTTACTCAACAGTGAGTGATACCAACAGTACAATTTTTATTATTAAAATTACACATGACAACTAAAGTTTGATTGCTCAAAGCTGCAGCAAATTCCAGATTCAGGCTTGATTGTGTAAAAACCGATATCTTTACTGCATTCAGATGCTTTCCTGACATTTGTCTGTGCAAACATCCGGTTTCCCCACATTCACTGTATTACACAATGACAACTAACATAACAAAGAAGAAATAATAAGCAAACCTACTTGTACTGCAGAGCTAACGAAAAATGAGTCAACAAACAAATTAATCTGCAGCTTAAGATGCAGACCATGTACTAAAGTGCTTTTTGACTTCTGTTGCATCTTGCTCTCTCTGCCTTTCATAATTATTATATTTTTGTGATGTGCTAAACAATATGATCAAGTACAATCAGCAGATTGATCCATAATCAAATTAATCATTACGGCACTACTAGACGCGTGAATGCAGTACTGAATTATTGGTCTACAATAGAAATTGTATTTAATTCACAACTTTCCATACTAAATATCTTGAATCAATATTTCCATTCTCAGAGGCCATGTATGCTGAAGTTCAAAGTTCAGGTTTGTTCTGTGCATTTATTGAGGGTTGAGCTAAGTAGGATACTTTACTGTAAACTGATATGGGTTAAACAGATAAGGCATACATGGAAAGTTTAGAGCACATGAAGGCGCAAAAGTAAAAAGAGGGGAATCAAATGTATGTAAAAACACTAGAAGGCCTTTTTCATATTACGAACCACTGACAACAAGTCTTCAGAGACTCTCTGCCCAAGATCAGTTGTTATCTCACAGCATATTAAGCTGTCACTCTACATTAATCAAACATATTCAAGTCGTAGTTGTTTTCAGCAACATATCACATCAATGTAAAGAAACTGGCAGTAGTGGCTTTGATTCTCCTTCCTTGCGCTAATTAGCTTTCAAATGCCATCTTTTGTGGGGTGTGGAGGGTTGGGGGGGGGGTGAAATGAGGTCCCCCTCTTTCAATGACAATAGAGGAAGAGCTTTTGTTTGTTGCATGACAAATGGCCTGCAGTAATCTTGCCCATTCTAACACATTTTGTATTGTGACACTGTTGAGAGAAGGTGAGTGAATGAGTGACAAGATTAGAAAGAAGAAGTTTGGAGCATGAAAGAACCCATGTAAAGTTTGAGTGATGCATTCAAGGGTGGTGGCGGGAGTGAAGCATTGCTCTCTGTGAGCATGTATGAGGGCTTTTTAGGATTTTAGTTCCAAATGAAGGGTTTGCACACACACTCAAATGTTAAGCTATTGGGGGGGGAGGTGGGTGTGCAGCCTCATTTCCTTACAGGGCCTGTGTGAAAGCCATGTTGACCACAGTGGGTGGGTGAAGGGTAAAGTGAGCCAAACTGGTGCCATCTGCTCTTGAAACTATCACCAAAACACCTGTAGGCTGTTTAGATGGTGACAAATAACATTTTAAGACCAAATATTAGATTAATATATTAATGGGTGACAGGCTGACACACAGCTGATGAGTTCATGTTGACCAGCGTGTGGCATATTAATACTGCAAATGTAAAGGGGAGATGTAATATGATTAAAGTACATAGAAACATGCACAGATGAGCATATTGGACACGACCACTCCCCAAAGATGAAGAAAGCAGCAGTGAGACAGACGAACTTAGTCATTAGATACAGCTCAGGTACGTGTAGTCATTTTAAACACCTGTCTTCATTACAAGGAAAGGACGCGTTCAGTTTGACGCAAAATGACTGTTAATGCGTTTTAATAAAAACATAAGGTAAAATGTAACGTTATGGCCTAAAAGTAAGCTAAAGAAAGAGAAGGCGAGGCTTCTAATACTAGCACAAAACTACGTTAAATGACGTTTTGAGCATGTTTATGACACAATTGTGGTCAAGAAATACACATCGTTTACAAAAAACGACTTAGGTTAGAGTTTGTGAGTCGCACAAGGCAACACTTACCGTGCTTTCGACACTTTAGCTCCCGTTAAGGTGAAATAAATCCACTTTGAGTGAGAGTTTATTCCCTACACGAAGAGTTCAGTCGGGGAAGCCGTCGGTAAAATCCATGGACAAAGTTTCCCAGCAGAGCGTCTTTTCTTGAACCGTCAATCCCGTGTTTTTGCGCAAGAACACGAGGCATTAAAACAGGCGAAAAGTTCAATCAATCAGAGTAAACTTCGCCCGACTCCGCTTCTCATTATGCAAAATGGCCCCTTTCACAAAGGAGAAAAAAGGAGAGGAGCAAACGACAAAACCTCTGCTCAGAAGTAGTTTTAATTCGGTGCGTATTATACACAGTGCTGTGAGGGGCTGCAAGTACTTCTACTCGTGTGCGTGCATGCGTGTGTATGTGTGTGTCTGTGAGAGTGTGTGTGTGTGTGTGTTTTCTCTCTTTCCGGAGAGGAGGTCGGGATTTGGGCTGTAAATGGCGTCAAGCTGAAGGGGGAACAGAGAGCTTGTTGTTGCAGCGGATATCTCGCATCCGGTGTTCTGCCATTGGCTGCTAGAGAGCAGCCATTCACACCCAGTCTGATCAATTCTACTGCTGCAGACAGACACCGCTGGTCAACCTGAAGACCTCCACCTCTTATCAGTGCTGACCCATTTTTTACAGCTGCTCTTTACATACCACTCCCCCGAAATTAATCTGTTGGAGCTCCTGATTAGGCTGCAAATAAAAAGTCAGACTTAAGCAGGCAGTGTCCAGTAAAAAGGTAGAAAAGTATCCTAATCATTTACTTTTTGTACTTTACTTTTCATGTTATATTAGCTACTGTATTCCAGAGAAACCTTTACTTCACCTAGTCTTTTAATTTGTATAAGAGTAGTTCTACTCTTTTGCTGCTTTTACTTTGGTAGAGGGTTTTAGAAAGGAATACTTCTATTACTACCACTGCTTCTACTACTTCTACTACTGCCACTGTGTATCCGTGTACATGAATTTAAGTAATTATTTCCTTCAGAAAAATAGTGGAGTACACAATAGAGTAAAGTGGAAATACTAAAATAATAGAAGATACTGTTAGGCCACTAACATTCCACTATTATAACCATATATTTATTAAAATAACATAATATATAGTATATGTTCTTTGCTTTAATCTAATATTACATAAGAAAAACTAAATATTGATGGCAAATTGGATCATTAAAAGTTAAATATTGTCTAAGATCAACACAAGTGGAAGAATTAGGATCACAGTGTCAGGTAAGGGTTGACAATAAAGGCTGCAAAGGTCCCAAGAAGTAATTTCCGTAATACACACTGACTTGCCCTCGTCTCTCTGGGCTGTGTGTTAATCATACTGCATCATCTGATGTGCTATGACAGGCTGCAGGAAAAATGTAAGCATCTATAGTGAGGTAAAAGCATCTATAGAGGCCACTAATTAGGAAGGCAATGCTATGGTCAGCTTGTCTGTTGTGAATATTTGTGGAGCAGCACCTCCATGTGGTTGACTTCTCACACTGCAGATTACGATCGTTGGAGGCTGGACTCAACACATCCTTCAAAACCAAACGACAAACCCATCAACAAACCCTCTAGGAGTGACATGATGTGTGAATTGACTGGCAGTGAAGTCACACATCATGTTGAAGTCAGGCAGGAAACAGAAACCTTTGTCCAAACACAACCTATATAAAGACCTTTCAGTCTGGGTTCAGTTGCTCTGTGACAAGTGAAAGGAGCCATGGAAACAATGTGAGCTTAAACATCTATTTTTTCTTTACTCCAATTTACTAATAGAGTGTCAGATCAATTCGAGAGTGAATAATTATGAAGTTGTGAGTAAAACGCCACTGGGAGAGGTCACTTTAATCAACTCCGACTATGACTTGGCAAATTAACTTGGATCCAGGTCAAGAAGCTTTCAGGACTTCCCTTTTTCTTTAAACAATTTATATTCCTTAGCTCTTCTTGCCTACATTTCAATTTACCCTAGAAAGGTGTTTGCTCTTGTTCAGTCTTAAAATAAAATAAAAATAAATGAAAATGCTTAAAGCTGAGACAGGCAATGAAAATTGTTTTGTCTTAAGCCAATGAATGCACAGAAATAATAGCAGGTAATTTTGACAGTACACAAACAGCAGTTAGAAACATTATTGGGTCTTTCAATTGTCTGTTGATATTTCACCAATCTAATGTTAATTTTAAAGTTTTCACACACAAATACACACACACACACAAACTCACGGCAGGCACAGTTCAGCTGTGTGTAACTTTTTGCCTGCCTAGGCTGCTTCATGATTGAAGCCCTTTAGATACCCCGCTGACACCTTCACCATACTTATGTTGCATCATTTCCTAAAGCTCTATTATGTAGTTTTTTTCACAGATATTTTTTAGTAGAAATATGCTCAATAACTTACTGTGGAGAGGTGCTGTCAAAGACCCACATTCATTGAACAGCCCGGCAACACAGCAGAGATATTCCCTTCTCTAAGTTTTTGAGTGAGGCTCACTGTTCTAACCAGTCAGAGAATTTAAATGATTTCTGTTTGATTAGTTTAGCAGCATCTTATTATAATTTCACTACTAAAAATCTGAAGGCCTGGGCAGAGCAGAGCAGAGCAGAGAGAAGGAGTGCAGAGTGGATTGATTGCAACATTCATTCCCAAAGTATCATATTATATGTTTATTCTCTGAATGGTTCACTTTAGTAACTTGTGGTCGTCCAACAGAAAAATGTCTTGGAAATGTTGACCTTTGAGAGGATAGAGAGGCAGAAAGTCCAAAATACAGGAAGTTGTTATGGTTTATTAACTGTGTTGATTCCACAACCCTCCTTTTTACACAAAAAAGCAATGATTTGCTTTTATGAGACAGGAGTTTCTGAAATTTAGTGGGATCTAGCAACGCTTGTTGTGGTTCACACCCTCATAGTACATCATATAAAAATCTAATGCAAATGCTTGTTTTGAATAGAGTGTGTGCCCCATTAGCGACAGAGCAAAGCAAATAGACAGTTATGCCAGCTAGCTAATGACCAGATAGCTTTCGAGATACAGCATTTCACCAGCTAGCCTTGCAGTTACTCTATCTCCTAGATGCTGACCCGTTTGGCCACACAGCACTTGCAGACTATAAGTACTTACTCCTACTTGCTGTCTATTCACTCATCTTTAAGCTTGTATGATGGACAAATTCAAGCATGTGTTTCCTGTTTTGGTGTGATCTCCAGAGGATTCACAGTTCAAAGCTCAACCTTGTTTAACTAGGTACATGCAGATATGGATGCCCAGTAGAATCACTGATGCAGTGGGTTTGAAAATTAGAGGTCATTATTCTAGCTGTGTGCCATCACCTTATGTAGTACAACATCACTCTACAAAGGGCAGCATCACACTCGGAGACTGTACACAGTTTGCAATTGCTCTGAGCAATATTAATATACGTCGAAAGCATGACATGGCATTCTTATTCAGAGCTGTGTGCAGGGTAGTTATGCTGTTTGACAATTTTAGAAGGCCAATACCAGCATAGGCAGAACTCCAATCAGATCCTTGTTGTCAGGTGATTGTCAAGTACAACTGTACCATCAATTGTGTGCAGCTGATTGGTGGTATATATATATATATATATATATATATATATATATATATACCACCATATACACATTACATGCTCAGCAACAGACTGAGCAGTTAGAGACAGGTTATTGACAGATATCTGCTTACCATCAGAACAAAGTTAGCTGTATCTGTTCTTGAGAAGAAATTTTAGCATAGCTTTGTAATTTTTGTAGTTTAGTTTTTAAGCAATCTAGAAATAACATTAGTCTGTACAATGTATTTTTTTCTTTTTCCATTAGTTGAGTTGCTACTCCTGTTAAGGACCTATATGGCCTATAGGGGCACTATTATAGCAGGTATAAAATGATATTGTCTGAACATGTATTTATAATATTTATAATTATTAACCTTAATATGTTAAGATCCTTTGGATGATTTTGTTGTGATTTGGTTCCATTTACATAAAATTGAATCGAACATCTTAATATCAAATTCATACAGTTTTAGCATTAGAAGTCCCAGTGATACTCCCGAACAAGGACAAGAATGAACAGTATCTTAGAGAATACATGATGTTCTCTTTTGGTTCTTGTCTCAGCAATTTCCTTCCCACACTCTGTGGATTTCTGTGTAAACAAGTTACATTTATTGAGTTTTCACATCTGTGGGGCTATGATGCAATGGAAACAAATTTCGGAAGTATCCTCAGTCGACACACTTCTGCTGATGAGCTATGCAGCCATGTGTAAGTATAAGTGTAGGGTGAAGATTTAGTCTGATGAACAATTTTCCTCTTATTTCACACTCCCGCTAACACCTTGCTGATTATGCTAACAGCAAGTTAGTTTTTTTGCTGAAAAATATGCACTTAAGTGGACAGACATTGCTCATTTCCATTCCTGCTTGGGCATACCACAGGACTTCAATCAGAACTGTACATGTATTACACGACATGTGAAATCAATAGTGGATGTCAAACACTAAGGCTCTTTATTGGACATAGTTCTGGCCCTACTAAATTTAGAAATGTATTAAGGCACAACATTAGCATTTCTATCTGCTGGAAAGTATGGTTACCATACTTTAGCACAAGTTGGGATTAGTGTATTTGTAGCACAGTCTGGTACATCTACATTAATAATTTAGTGAAAAACTGAAAAACTGTTGGTCCACCTTGACAATAAAAGACCACTAAATTGAATTCAGCTTGCGTTCCAGTGTGGTGTTTGAGGCTTTAACATCAGTCATGTATATTCACCCAGTCATCTCTCTGGCTGGTGAATCAAGCATGATAAATGTCCATTAACTGTGAGGCCAGCAAGGTCTGAAAATTGAGTATTTAATGATGGCCGAGTTACAGCAATTCCAAAAGTTTTTGTCCTGTGCCACAAGCAATGGCCTTGCTTTTCTTTCCTTAGAATACCTGAACGGTGAATTTCACTCCCGCTGAGCCTGTCTGAATGCCCCGCACATGAAAAAAGGAGAAAATTGAAATGAAACCTAAAACCCCTGCTGCTGTGGGAGATGAACTGTGTCTGGATAGTCAAGCAGACACTGCAAACTGTTTGAAATAGCTTTGTAAAAGGACAGAGCTGCCAGGCTTAGCACTGTACCACATTTATTTTTTCAGGAGTGTGTTGAATACAAACAAAGTCATTCACTTTGCTGTATGTATCTTTATGAATCCTTACGTTACACTTAATCTTTCATGTTTTTGGTTAGTGACAGTTTGCTACACACTACACACTATACACTTTGCCTTTCTGCACAAGCCATATGCAAGTTACAATGCTAATGTAATGTATAGGTGTCTTTTAGGTACTAGGCTATCACTATACAATTGCTGCAGAGACAAATAAATACAGAACTAAATGTAAAGAAAGAAAAGCAACGCAGTAAAAAAACTGACATAGAAATTTGGGACTTAGCAATAAGTCATAATTTGTAGAGCAACTGAAGCCTATATAGTGGAGTTGCTGCCAAACTAGAGCTCCGGACTCATGCCAAAATAAATATTTGAGGTCACAAAATATTGCTTTTACACAAACGTTTTTTCAATTTTAGTGTTTGTATTTATTGTAAATTTAAATAAAACAAGGAAAAAAACACCAACCATTTTATATTTAACTCCCACAACTACACTACCACAGCTACTGAACGTTAGAAACCAGCAACAAAGGGTTATGAGCAGACATTACTCCACTGTTAAGGCTTTTGACCTCCTAAAAGAGAGCTTGACTGCAGAGTCCATAATGGAAGAAGCTACTCTTTTTAGCACATTTACATTTAGGCAGGTGTTTGGCAAAATAAATATTGCAGAGCAACATGGTCATTATTCAGGATTAATCACTATTTCTAAGCTACTGATTTGCCAGTAGTACTTGACTTAAGATTAAAGCTGACTGGTTGATTTTAGAGATACTATGAGCAATGTCTGACTCAGTTAAAGTGTTTGTAGTAGACCCTGAAGAAATTACCTTATAACATGTTGGGATGTCACCCAAATAAACATATCTTGTATCACAAATCCTTTAATCTGAAAGAGTCTATTTCTACAATAACTTATTACTTGTTTTTTACTTTGTATTTCACTCTGTGTGCTTCACAACTTTGAATGCTCACCGTTCACACTCTTGTTGACTGTGCCATTACAATACAGAGAATACCTGCAGTACACAGAGGCGACACTGTGGCGTCTCAGTGAATGCTCATGGCGTGCTTAGTCAGGGCAGAATTGGGGAGGAGAAAAGGGAATCAGAATAGATGCTTTTGCTGCTTCAAGTCGTGATAAGGATACTGAGTGTCCGGCTGTCCTGATTTTGTCCTGGTGGTAAGTATCTAGCTATTGACTGGCTGAAAACACATTGTGGTGCATTTATTGCTGACATGAAAAGATTTCAGGACATTTAAATATAACATTAAACTTTATCAATCTATTGGGAAATTTAATTTCAACATTTTTAACTATAATTAATTTGTTTAAACTGTTGTATTTCCCCTGCTACAAATACCCAGTAATGCTTCTTGTCTTTGTTTAAAGAGAGACCACCTTTGAATGAGAGCTCTGCAGCTCTGTGGCTGCAGCATAGCAAAATTTTCATCTATCCCTGCCTTAAGGAAAAACAAAACATTACATAACACTCCTAATAATAATCATACACTTCCTTAAATCTTTCCTTGCTATTTGCAACAGTGCCATTGTGGTCTAAAATACAACAGACTGCACACGCATATTGATTGGTGTACAGGCCTCATTGCTCTTCCATTGACCGTCTGGTCACTCTGACCTCCGCACTGCTCAGCACTCACTCCTTCTAGTCTTGGCAGTTATATGGATTGAGCTCATTAAGCCGCTGTGGACGAGAGGTCAGCAAAAGTAGTTGTCCGCCCCTCCCTAAATAAATAAATTCTTCAAATCTATGGTGTCTCAATATCATCCTCTAGAAAAAACTCAAACGTATAAAAATATGTTCCACTTTGAAAAGAGGCCTCCTCGCTCTAAGAAATGTCAAAGATTTGTATAAGTAGGGAGGGTGTGGAAACCTCAAGGGCATTCAACTGATGCAGCTGCATTCAGTGGATGTCTGTGTGCGCCAACATTGTGTCAGGGAGTATAGTTTTTTTTTTTTATTGCCTGCATGAGGTTATCAGCTTTCCATGAACAGAATATAACATCTATATGTGTGTGTGTTGGTGAAGTATTAGCAAGTGTTTATGTATTTAGCTTAACAGTTAAGGATTTATTGTATGTTGGCAGGACTTTTGTTTTGAAAAGCGCAGATGATGGTGTACATAGACATGGAAGAGAGACAAACTGCATTCATCCAACATGTCTCAGGACTCAGGCCATTGTTCCTATGAATAACTCAAATGGGAGCAAATTGAACAGGACCAGCTGTACTGCAGAAAAGACCCAAATAAGTGCCAGCGTAAGAATAAAATCAGTCTCAGACAGTGGCGATGTACTCTCCGATACTGAAATTCTCTATCCAATCCATCTCTATCCAGTGATTGTGTGGTGCAGCGTCAGAGAAAAAACCTCTGGATAGGGTTTAACTTAAGCTTTTTTATTCTCTTGGCAAAGTGAAAAGAGTTAGAGGTATGTGAGGTGCAGAAAGTCAGGAAGCCAGACAAACCAAGACATGTTATCAGATCTCAGGGTTTTGGCTGTCCAGATGGGGTCACTGTTGTGATATGTTTAATAAGTCTTTGTGTTGCCATACAGTGTGTAGTCATCCATCACTATAAGACACAATGGACAAGGGTTAAAGGCGAAGGAGTGGACTCACTTTCAGAGGAAGCAAAGTTGTTTGCAACTTTCAAAAGCATCTGTAATGTGTGTGTGTTGATGTGTGAAGTGTATGAGGCTGTAATACACCATATGAAGTAGGCCATGACATCACATTTAGTTTAACTACAGTTTAATGGGGCTAGGAGTCTGTTGCTCCACTGGCAATTGCAAAGCTTTTAGCATTTAGCTTAAAATGAAGTGGCTAACATGTGCTAACAAGTTCACACTGGCAATGGAAGCGACAATCAATCTACAGTATGCCCGACAAAAATGTCCCCAGGGGAATCCATAAAATGTATTATTATTAATATGTTGATATCTGTCTGGCATTATGTTTACTATCTTCTCTGTGTCACTTTGATGATCTCCACACTAGCGACTTCTTAGCATGCTGCAAGTATGAATGGGATAAAATAAAATAATCCTGTGTCTCTCCTAGACTTTCCAAATGACATTAGACTAAATGGATTACATTCAGATAATAAAATGTCAATTTGCAGGCTTTGTGATGCCTAGTAAAATGTATTCACTGTTTTATAGCTGCTCCTTTTGCAAGGATTTATGATTGTTTTATTGGCCAGTGTGTGTCACATGATAAATGCCGATCTGCCCAGTGCCGATCCTGGGGCTTGCTTCAGACACATTTCACTGTTAATTACTTTGAGCTCATATATACATGTTGTAATGCTCACTTCTCTATTAATTTTCTTTTCAAGCTTTTTATATAGTCTCTAACATAAACTGAATCATAGCGTTTAAGGATACTAAAGAAGTGTGGATTATTTTATTCTAATTAGTGGTAGAAATGAAACAGCTATTTGAAAAGAATGATGAATTTCCAAAGAGACGTGCTACTGTATACTCAATATTTAAAGAGCACCCCACCAATTTTTTACATGTAAGACAGTTTGTTAGTCATGACTGGGCTACTACAGAGGCAGACCAGTTGTGAATGAAATCGGTAGAATTACCTAAACATTGGTCAGATGTTTCTATTTAGCAGAATTTTAAACTGAATCATGATCATTGACAAACATGAGCATAATTATCCCCAACAGTGAGATGCATTTTGTGAGAATAGAATTTATTCTTTCATTCTTTCCATATACAACTTTTAGTATACCAGGGAACAAAATTGCATTTCTTCAGTGCTGCATTTTTCTTAGGAACAAATACAATAAAAAAGAGATATAAAAAAATGAGAAAGACAGTAAAGTGCTAGTATTAAGTTGAATAAAGCTGAATAAATCAACAGTACTGTCACACATGCAAACACTCCCCCTAATCATAGGATGTACCAAATCATTAAAGTTCTGCTTTAACACTGGTCTTCTTGTGTGTCACTTTGTTTCCTGTATGTTGCAGCACTTAGAAGTCAGTACAAAGAGGTGACATCAGAAGGAATCATCTTTTTGACACACACACACACACACACACACACACACACACACACACACACACACACACACACACAAAATGAATTCATTCATGTGACCTGAATGTGTTTGAAACCATGAGACATTGGAACCAGTTTTGCCCTACCTCCCTGTTATATGATGTCCTTAACAGCAATTCAGACTGTCTGAATGCACCATGGCATAAAAATGTTCCCCAGCTCTGCTAAAAATGTATTTGTATCTTCAACAGTATGTGGAACACCATCACATAACCCATTTGCTGTGGGAAACTAAGCTTTTAGAGATTACCTTAAGTGTAAAAAGGTGTCTCTCTTTCTGTATAATTCTGTTTTATAAACTGGAAAACAGTTCCATGAAATGTCTAGCAGCAGATCAAATTATATGCTTAAGCAAAAAAAAATGTTACAATTGCAATATTTAAATAATTGTACATGAAGAAGCAGAGTTGAATATACTGACACTAATGGAAAAAATCTCATTGTCATGGCAACCTTTTTGGCACCATTAGCTCTGCAACAGCATATTTTCTTTGCTCTCCAGGGAGTAGGGTAAACTGTGAATATAATAACGTGATAATGCATCTGACAAATACAGGAGGTGTGATGTGATGGTGTGGTTTGTAGGTTCTCTTGTTTGCCCTGATAGTAATGTGTTTCTCTAATTTCCTGTTCTTTTACAAGGGAAGGAGGTGTCACTCCACACACTGAGTTATCAGCTTCACTTTGTGAATGCTATCTGGGCAGTGTGGGCTTTCATGCTGCAGTTTCAGGAAAGTGTGCCAATACGGAGTCTATTCTTTGCTTTCCTCCTCCGTTATTGCAGAACCAGCAAATAAATGATCCAAGTGTCAAATAGTGGTTGAGTGAACAAATGCTACTTTGACACATACACTATGCCCCCACTATAAGATAAAACTGAGATAACTATGCTACTAATCTACAGAGTAACGTAAAATGTGTTAAGTGTGACATAACTTGCAACTTGTGGGTCCAGCTGTCTCAGGGAAAAGATGTTTTAAAGAGATCTCTTATTAAAACATCCATGCCCTTTACATGCTCACGTCCTTTTTCAGTGGGGCATCATTGAGAGTGAATAAAGGATTATAAAGTGTTTCAACTCAAGTAGTTAGTGTAGCTGTTTGCCTGGCGATATAATTAAGGGCAACGTCTAAGCATTCAGGAAGAGGATTTGAGTTTGAGCCAATTAAAGAAATAAAGATAATCCATCAACATTGTGTTGATGTATAGTGCTTATGTTAGCATTATGCTGTTTAGCCAGCAATATTATGAAGAGGCAGAACAATTCACTTTTTTCTTTTAAATTAGGTAATTAGCTATTTATTTTTCTCATTGTTCATTCACAGGAAACAGGTAAAACGACACTGATAAGTGTCGATTCTGATTAATGTAAAAAAAAATACAGGTAACAATATTGTGGTATTTTCATCAGAGGAGGATGAATGTTTTCTCACTGATACGTCATCACTTAACAAGTGGATAGAAACTTCTTCAAACGGATTGGGTGTCAGCATTCAAGTGCAATGTTTAATATTATATAGCCTAGTTTTGTTTTCATTTTGGAAAATTGCGCCAATAAAGTAAGTAGAATTAGCAATGAGCAGCGTCTGTTTATATTGTGCCAATGCACGTACAGTAAACTACCACTGATTTACTTTAATTCTACATTAAACTATAAAACATGACATTCTGAAGCCAGAGATGCGTATTTGACATGAACAAATATCTTTAAAAAGTGTATATCAAACTCAATCTAAAAATGTGTAAAAAAGAGTTACCATTATAAGAAGGAGTGGATTTTTTTGATTAAAATTGCATCTGATGCATCACATTTCCTAACAAGTTGAAAACCAATACATTATTAATTTTGCTTTATAGATCCAAAATAAAGAATTCAGGAAAAAAAAATCTCTAACTAGTTCTCTGGTTGCCACAATCTGCAGCCTGTACTGGTGACAAGCGTTCTTAAGACACCTTTGCCTACTTAGAAGTCTTCATTTGACACAGCTGCCAGCACCCCAGAGTGGATGTCTTGAGTCTTTCGCACAGATGCTTCAACCTATCTCTGACACCATGTCTTGATGTGGCTTAAAGGAGGGTCAGCATGGACTCTGATGCCAGTTTTTACAGAACAGCAAGGCAGTATATCGGCATGGTAAAACAACCCTGAATGGCCAGTGTAAAAGGTGCTTGTCTGAAACTATCCACCAAGCAAATATTCAAGTAAATTATCAGTCTGCAGTGAGATGAAGCAATTTTGTAAAAAGCACTTTCCACGGGTTTATTGTCCCTGGGAGACTGTATAGAATAGAATACATGCAAACAGACACCCACGCACGCACAATTTTACACACACTTGCATGCACAAACACACATACTTGCTACCATATCATGACTGTGCAGTCCCTTACACCTTTCATCCTCCCTCTCCTCAGAGTCACTGGGAGCAAAATTTGATTTCCGCCTCATAACTCTCTCCATAATGCGATATCGCCAGCACTAAATTGCCAAGATAACCTTTATCAGAGTAGAGGTGAAAGCCCTGAATCGTTGAGCGGTTATTCCTCTGCCAGGCAAGAAAAACAAGGAGGGGGGGGATAATAGATATTTTCCCTCCGGCACAGCCACGGACACCTCAGCGGCATTACTGAGCCATTTGGATCGACGCCAGCTGGTAAAGAAATGTTTGGAGGAAATGGAGACGAACAGACGGAGAATCATAGTAATCCTTTTGCCTGGTGCCCGCACGACTTTATTTTTTTATGCCACATCCAAAGAGAGCATGACCCTTGCCAAGTCTTTTTGTATGTATGTGTATACATGTGTGTATAATGTGTGGGCTGTGAATTATGCTCTTTCAGTAAATCTTTGTTTACTCAACGTTAGAGACAGCATCAAAGAGCCAGGCCCTTTGGGTCTCGCTGTGCTGGTGTTAGTACGTCACTGAATGCCTCAACCAAAAAGCCTGTTTTGTCTCTTTGTTCTTCTGCACCTGAGGAAGTGCGTATTATCTCCTGTATATCTACTTTTTAATCTCTTTTACATTTGAATATTAACATTACATTGCTGTTTACAATTTACACTGCTTTGTTTCACAACAATGGTGCAAAGTGCATTTACTGACTTTATTTGTACTTTACTTAAATATTTCTAAGATTAACAGAGACTTGCTAGCAGTTCAACCAATATTACTCCTTCAATTATAATTTAATGTTTCAATTAAATAAGTATGTGAGGTACAAAGGTAAAAAGTGTGTGGTGATGGCCTAAAGGCTGGAGAAGCAAGTTGGTGTTCAGTCCCCCTGATCGTCTGGAATAATCTTTGCAACAGCTTGTGGTGCCCTTTATCCAACTGGTCCACTGGAGGTGCTTATTGTAAAAGTAGCCACAGGTCACATTCAGAGCATTTACATGCACTCAAGTTACCAGGTTACTGGAAGAAACCAGGTTTCTCTGGTAACCAGGGAACAAGTTTACTCCTCCTCAGCCCTGGGGTGATTTTGGATGCATGGTCCACAGATTTTAAATGTGTCAGAAAGATGGCCTGACCGCTTTTTTCTCTCCCCCCCTTTTCTCTTTTTTTATTTTTTATTGATATTGATAAGTGTGTCGGGGGAGGTGACAGACAGCTCTGTGAGAGACACACAGAGACAGTCACAGTGCTTCTCTTTGCAGTGCAAAGTGGTAATTAAAAGAAAAACACGTGACTTATTTAGACATCTACAGGGCATTTTGTGTTGGTTTCAGTTTTATTTTAATTTTGGTCTGGTATGATTTAAAAACACGTTGCTCCAGGTAATGATCTCTTCTTTAATTCAGCTGCACTTCTCAGTTAATAGTACTAGAGCACGTTATGCACATGCGCTCTTGTAAAAAGCAGATTAGAAAGCCAGTTACGTGTTTACATGGCAGAGTAATCCAAGTTCTCTGGGACAAATCTACCTTGGGAAATCAGGTTTCTCTATATACATATACCGCATATACCGATTTTGGTAAACAGGTTTCCCATTTACATGACACTTAAGAAATCAGCTTACTCAGGAAAGCCAACTGTAACCTGGTTACTTGAGTGTATGTAAAAACAATTGCAAATTCCGAAACAATATAAATTTGTGAAGTTGTGTGTGAAGCACAACCCCCTCTAAACCCCTCAGATTTATCTTGTGACCCTTTAGAAAAGGCCTACATGGAGTCTAATCATACTTATCATATTTATATGTTGATGTATATTGTATTAATATATTAGTCATTTTATAAGGGGGACAGTCTTGATTGCCTTTGCCAGATTATTTGACTGATTTATTTGCCACTAAAGTACATTTCCCTAATAATACTTTTAGTATGATTTTGAATGCAGCTTATGTTTAATAATGTAAATGAATATTTATCTAACTAAATGGATACGTCATTCCACCACAGGCAATAAATTATTGTAGTTCATCAATGACAAAATGAAAAAGAAACATTTCAGCTACAGCTGTAAAGAGGCAGGTTGACCAGTTTTTATTTTGGGAAACAGCCATGGGGAGGCAAGTGTGTTTGAGTCACAGCTTTATAGATATTCACCTGTGCAAACTCCACATCCTGTCCTACTGAAGCTGTTGGGGGTTAAGTGTTTTTCTCATGCCACCCTCTTATGGCATGTATTGGTGAGTGAGTGTTGAAAATTTTCTGCCATTATTACTTTCTAATATTGTCTGGGGATTTCAGCCATTGAAAATACAGTGGTCGCAGTAGGATCCCATTCAGCTTGCCCACATGCACCACTTCAAATTGTCAATTACTGCAGTGACTCACTAAATACAAGTTTTCCATACTTTTTAGTTAGTCTTTTGCATTTTGCTGTGTGAACCACAAATCAGTGGTTGATGAGGTTTAAGTCAAAATGTGTAGTCACAGAATATGGCAGGCTAGCAGCTGGTCATTCAGACTACCCACCACTGACATTAACTGTCAGATTGCCATACCAATTAAAAAATGCTTGACTGAGATAGCACATTAGTGTCCACCGTTGTGCCTAACTGTCAGCGTACTAACGTCATCATTGTGAGTATGTTAGAATAGGATGGCAATGTTAAGCTTAAAGTCATACTGATCTTTTGAATCTCTAAAGTTGAACTAGATTCTAGCTAGGCTGTTAGGATTAGTCTAGTTTTTCTTCCAAATAATGTACAAAGCATTGGCACTGATTCTGACTGTCTTAATTTCATTAGTTAGTTCAGTTTGCTTCAAACTGTACAGTAAAACAGTGAAAGTCATATCTAAGTGCTGTTTTTCTGCTGTTCAGCTGCCATTGGTTAGCTTTAGAGGTGCTCACTGGTTAATTTTATTACCTTAAAAAAAAGTCATGTTAGCAATTTACCACTGCTTCCAGCATTTGTGCTGTAGCTTTAATATTTTCTCCTTGACTTAAATGTTTTGCTTGCCTTTGGATAAAAGTGTCTGCCAAATAACTAAATGTAAATGTAAAATGCTATGCCAGGTTAGCTGGCAGCTGGTGGTAGCTTTATGTGAAGCAAGCCTACGGATATGAGAATGGTATCATCATCTCATCTTCATCTCGTCTCCCATTTTCTATAATATAAATAAGCTTTTTAAATAATGATGATAAACTTCCATTAGCAAACACAACATGCAAATGGAACACAGGGTAATGTTTGCTGATAATATATATATATATAATATTCCATAAAAACAGTAATTTCAAGTGACGATAATTGTCATTAACTAATGAATTGACATTGATATTTTTTCCCACTTAACCACTCATGACCTTTTGTAGATTTAGTAGACATTTTTTAAAGTGAAAATTTCAGTAAAAAATAAAATCAAATTGAGTCAAAGTGGGGCTTCACTTTGAGACACTCACAAGCTCTTTATAACAGTAGTTGTTCCACTTCTGAGTCAAAATCACATTGTTAGTATCATTAACTCACCATGGACCACATTCAGTTGAACAGTGAAAGCCTGCATTGACTTTACTGTATTTGTGTATGTGTGTGTGTGAGCGTGAGAGAGAGAGAGAGAGAGAGAGAGAGAGAGAGAGAGAGAGAGCAGTCTTGTATGCAAAGCCCTTCTTCCAAATCCCCAACCAGCCTTATGCTGCCAATTCACTCATGCAAATTATCAATAATGTCTCTATTTACTGTGATTTAGAATTACAAAATTATTTTTGGGCATCAGTTATAGCAGCTAATTAGGAAATAGGAATAAAACGTTTTTAGATCTGCATGATTGCATAGAAGTAGGAAATTAATTTTACTTTAAAGTGTAGCAATGTTTCAGAGTGCTTTGTTTAGGGTGAGAAATGGCCTTGGTAACCGAGATAATAAGCATTTTGATTATCCATGTTCAGAAAATTAAAACACAGAGAGTCTCATATTGAGCTTGGTGTGAAGGTAATGGGCTGATAGCAAAAGAAAAACAGGGAAATTTATTATACTCTGTTTATTCTTGGAGTAAATTCTGGTTAAACATGTTTCAACCACGCTGGTGATGAATGAGGTGGAAGGCATATCTAGCTGCTTTCAGCCAACACGTCTAGATTTTGGCTGGATGGGGTAATAGCAAGTAAGGTACATCACTTCTACTCTGCCAACCTGACAACTCTTCAGGTAATTCAGAGTCATCAGCATGAAAAAAGCCCACTGACTAAAATGCAAAAGTTTAAAACTTAATGTTAACCAACATTTAAACAAAGAATGTATTAGCAGTCCTTGGACGCAGAGAGTTGTGTTGTAGATTTATTTTGAAACTGGTCACGATTCAACACTTAAATCACAAGCCCTCGGTTCTGGAGTGCTGTGTCTTTGTTGAGAGCTCCAATACATCTGAGTGTAAAAAAGATTAGGTTGTTGCCAAAGCTGTGCAGCGATGAAATAAGATTTTAGGTCACAGCAAGAACAAGATCTTATTCCGAGGCTGCGTGTGTACAGGAGTTGATTTTTAGCCTAATGCACCTTAGATCTATTCTCTGTTACAAAAAACTATTAGTTTTGGGTCATATGAGGTTAAAAATGTGATTTTCTGTTTCTGGGTGTGAATAGAGCCCAAGATGCCTGCTGCATATAAATCCCCAAAGTCCCGCAAAAAGCTTTCTGGCTCACACTATATGTCTATCAGGGAGTATTATGTGAGCACCAGTTAGTTTCTTCCTCTGTCGATGTGTCTCTTTTCCTCGTCTTTCTCTCACTTTTAAACCCCTTGCCATTCTCTTTCTTCTTGGCACAAAGGGGTCTATAGCGGGCCGTCTGAGCAGTAGAAAAGACCTTAATGTTTTCAGGAAGCCGATGATGCCTCAGCCATATCCAATGTGCCATGAGCCAATAGTGGGGCTGCGTTAGAGCAGGCAGGGCAATCTGCTCTTGAGCCCAACGTGAGCAGACTTGCGAGCAGCGGTCTCGAGTAGTGTTTAATGGCAAAGCTTTGCTACAGATTTTATTTAATCGGGACTGTGAGACGGATCCTTCTGTTTATGGATTAATAATTGTCTGTAAAACAGAATTCTTATCATGGTAGGGAAATGTTTTTTATTATATGCTGTAAGTATGCTGTAAGTATGCTGTAAGTATGTTGAATCTTAGATTTGATTGAAAACTGCTTTATGGCACAATAGATGTTTGCGGCAAACATGAAGAGTGAACTTTCACAACAATAGAAAACAGAGAAAAAACAGATGGAAAATAAAATACTTATTTTGAGAAATCCAAAAGCAAACACCATGAGTCATGTTGCTGGAATTATAGGGGTTAGTGGAAAAATTATAAAGCCAAAATGAATTGGTAATGATAAAAAAAATAAATAAACTTGTTAAAAGGGCAGTGTGTTGAGAAATCCTTCCCTTATTGTGACAGCTCTACACACTGAGGTGACATCCCTTGTGCTACATGTTACACCGCGAGTTTGTAGTTATTTCTTTAGACAGCTCCAGGTGGGTGAAGTGACCTGAAATTCATTTACAGTTAAAATTTTATAAACAAGATCGGGCAACTTTCATTCCAGAGGAAATGTGAAAAGTGAAGTTCTAGCAGATGGGACGGGACATCATCATGGCCCTGCATTCACTGGTGAACACCTGCCATCCAAGTGGCAAAAACAACAAGACGCAAATAGGAGTCAAAGGTCATAGGAGGAAATATTAGATACTATTATTAGATAAACGGAGACGAGCAACAATTTTCACTTAATCTCTGGCCAAACTTTTTGTTCAAGTTTTTTTCCATGAAAACAGTAAGTTTTTTGTCCCTTTCTTCCTATAATGCAAATCTCTGGTGTGACTATTATTGCTGCTTTCAAAGCAGAGTCACTGAGCTGTACTGAAGCAGGCTGAAAGTTGAAATCTTCCGTGCACCTCAAAGTGATGTTTTTTGCAGATAGCTGAGCACTGAGAGTCCAAGCAGACAGCAGTAAACACAGCTAGACTCCTACACAACCTCTTCACTTGCGCATTTAAAATTACATACGTGTTAGGCAGCTATTCGGCTTGGGACCTTCATTAAACTGTGTGGGTGTCTTTTACATGTTTTAGGACAATTTTTCATGTGGGTTTGACCTATTTTTGTTTTAATTTTCAAACACAAAAATACATTAATTCTTCCTACTGAAAAGCACATCAATAGGGATGTGCAGGTGGACAAAACAAGAGTGGATTCAACTGTAATAATTTTCTCAGTGCACTTAGTGACTCGCAATGGTCAGTACTGAATAAAAACAGCACAGTAAAGAGAATCTGGCTTTGTACAGAGAAGGTCTCAGTGTTTGAAATGTAGTGGAGTAAATTCTAAAAGATCTTGAAATGGAATAATTTAAGATTGCTAGAAGTGTCAGGAGATTTGCAGCATACTGGTTTCAAGACAGAACATCGATGGGTTGATCCAGAGCATCATCCACAGGAGCAAGTTGTATTCTAATAGTATGAGCAGCGTCTGATCTGCCTGATACTATTAACCGCATCTTAACCTAGATTCACCATATTTTCACATTCAAACATATTTGAACACAGAGTTTTGGGGGGATCCAAAGGACCAAATTGCTAGATTCACTTTAGGAAAAGTGGACTTAGTATTACGATTACAGTATATCATAGTATGTAATATATCAAGTATATCATCATCATCATCACCACATAACAAAAAGGAAGTGCTTCGCAAGTACTTGGTAATCTTTTTGGTTCTAACTTCTTGGTGGAGGTTGTTGATCAGATTTTGATTTAACAACCTTTAATTCACTACTTTCGGCTAACAATTTCAAGCATTTATACAGCAGTGTTAGCCATTTCAAAAATGTATTCACAACATTTATCTTTGTCACTATTTTAATTACACTTTTACTTTTTCCTATTTTACCCATTGCTTATATGTTACTATATAAATTTTTTTATCAAATTACAATTTGTGGCATCACCTGCGATACAAATACTTATGGCTGTCAATCAAATAAAGTTTTTTTTTTAATATCAAACAAATTTGTAATCATTATAGAACTGTAGCGCTAATAATACAGCAGTTTATTCTATATTCACCATCAACTACAGTGTTTCCCCATTCAAAACCAAACCTACAGATATGAGTTCTTATATATACAGTATGGTGCCCATTAATGCTACTGAGGAGGACACTGACCCTGTAACTGCTCTAGGCTGTTGTTCAGAGGCTAATGTTACACCATTTAGTGTGCTACTATTTCAAAGAAGAACGTCCAAGAACCTTAATTATGTTTAATGCAATGCTGCTGCACACTGACAATGCAAAGTGACACTGCTTAACCACAGCAGAAGGGCCCATGGCATGACTGTTCTCTGCAGTAGCTAAAGAGCATATTTTCAGTCTAGCTGTAATAGGTGTCCACCCACACACCGCAAGAGAGAGGAAGCAAAAATTAAAACAAATGACATATGATAGATTAGCCTTTTGTTACATCTTATTATTCATGTCTTAAAAGTAGAGCAGCAATAAGCAGCTCGCTTCCCTCTTTCCCCTCTCACTCTTCTTAGTCTCAGTTTGTTATTGACCCAGTTTGCAGTGCCTGTGTGAAGTCTTGCTGCCTATCATCTTCAGACATGGAAGAGAAAGGGGAGGAAGGTGGTGGTGTTGGTGGTGGTGTGGTTGGGGGCCAAATGACGTGGCGGAAAGAAAAGTTATGTTCTATAAGGAGAGTGGGACAGAGATTTCAGAGACAGTGGCGTGCTCTTTCCACAGAATCTTTTGATTTGAGTGGTAATGAGTTCAGAGCCAAAGGCTGCAATCCTGCTCCAGAAATGGCTGCTACCCCTCCCCACTTGCCCTCTGTTGGTTCTTATAAACTGCCATTTACAAAGCTGAAATGCCAGCATCTGCTTCCTTCTAAACCATCCTCCACACTTATCTTGTCATTTTATATCTGTAAACAAGGAGGGTGAATAGGCTACACTGGAATATTTGGAACAGGACCAACAGAGAGACTGAAATCTATCTACAGAAAGAAAGCAAGCAAGGCCAGCTTTGATAGAAGGAAAATAAAGATGTGTATCGTAGCAACGGATGTCACCACCCTGCTTCAGGCCACATATCATCTTGTTGATGTTTCTCAAACTACAGAATCACAGATTTCATTAATTTAGTTGCAGGTTATTTAGATTGGTTTTAAATTTAGGTTGCTGGGATGTCTTTATTTATGCTTGTCTGTAGTTTTTGTTAGCAATACAGTTTTCAATCATTTGTGATTTCAATAAAAGAATTTGTGGCATTAAAATGCAGCAAAACTGCTTTAAACTTGGCTGCTTCAATTAAAGCTACTCTAATTATTATGTTGTATTTGAAATTAACAATAGACAACATGACGTGGCATGTGAATTAGGTCATTCATGATGACTAATACACTAAGAATCAGTGTTTTCTCTTGCCTACACTGACCACCTTAGCATCTTTTAACACAGGTTGTGGTTTATGGTGAACAAGTCAGTCTTTAGTGCTCTAGTCTCACAGCTTTCTTCAGTGTTTAGACAACCTGCGTGCAGACAACTAAATTAGTTTGTAGTTGGTGACAAACTTTACACACTTTAGTAACCTAAGAGGCAGATTCTGAATCTATTGGCTCCAAAAATGGTTCCCAAACGTGGCCTTCAGAGGACCTTGTTTGGTAAGCACTGGGCTACAAACAGAACATGTAATGCTAACAAACCTGAAGTGGACAGGTGAGAAAGTATAGAGTTGGGTTTGGGCTGTTTATTGCATTAGGCCAGTCGTTCAAATCAGTTTGGGATTTGAATATTTTCAATGCATTTTCTCATCTGTGTCCTTGCAAGAGCAGAAAAATAATGTTGTATTAGTCAGCTGATCTAACAGTAAGTACGGAATATAAATAATATATAACAAATAAATAAATATAAATCCAGCTTTGGCGCTTGTAATGGGCCAAAGTCTTGCTTGGCAAACTCTCTGTAAAGTTTAAGTATCTGTGTTTGCTTAACCTTACCATACATTATCCATACTCTAATTACCATGTGCAGATATTTTAGTTGGTATAAAGCTAGATTTAGGGGTCATACCAGACCACGTAAGGCTATAACAGAAAAACCTCAGTAGACTGAAGTGAGCAATGCTTCATTATTTTATTTTTATTTTATTTTATTATTTCAATTTTAGTTGTAATCCTGCTTGAAAAATGTGATGCAGCAAATTTGAGTCTGTCTAAAAATTTAATCATTGGCATAGATCAAATACCTGAACTGTACTGTACAAAGTTAGTTCTTCACTTGGCATATGTACATCCAGTATATCATGCTCATCATGTTTAATGTATAGCCACAGCTAGCTGATGTATTACTAAATATGGTAGTTGGAGGACTCACATATGAACTCTGAGAAAATACCGGGCACCATATAAAATGTAACACCTCATGAACCTAACGTCATGTCATGTAAGTAAAGGTAAGTTGTAATAAATTGTAAATTTTGCAGTTAAGTGTATTCTGGGTCATGTGGATCTTGCTGAACTAAACTAGCACATGAGTAGCAAAGGAAATAGAACGGAATGCCATTTGAAACCCCAGCACAGTTTTGTGGCAAGTATTATCTGCTTATGATTCCCTTGGAGAAGCGTACCAATTTCACAGCAGTGTTTTTCAAAGAGTAAAGCAATCCAGCCAAACATTATTTATTTAATGACAATCCGCAGCTTTCAGCAGATGCCAAAGTGGCCCCCTGCTATCATCTTGACATCAGAGTGTGTTGTTGACCATTTTTCCTCATGGTCTCACCAGGATTGAATCACTTTTAATTCGTTAATTCAGCTGACGATTTCAGAAACTCTGTCATATCGGTCCCTTGTTTTCTAATCTGATGATGATGATGATGCGGCTTTTCAGCAAAGGCTCAGCAGTGTGAAACCATCCAGAATAATTTAATTTGAAGAGTCATCCTACTCTTGAAATTACTTTTTTGTAAGATATTCCATGCTGTCTTTCGTAGCACTCAAATAAATACAATTAAAGTCATTTTTATTTCTTTGAGGAACAGGCAATCAGCGTCATCCATGATAAGTAACAAAGTCATGAAAAGTTCAGCCTTGACTTCTATAAACCACAACCCGCAGTTGTGTGTAAATTTGTGAGTGTGGGTTGTGTTGCGATGCATCCAGCACTGAACTTTCATTTACCATGTTGCTGTTCTCACTGCAGGCGAATTAGCTATCATATTCTGCAGCAAACATGACTCTCTGTCAGCCATCCTCTCAAAGTTTATCTCCACCGTCAAGGCGTTCACTTGTTTAATCATAACTGTCTCCCTGTTCGCAGTAATTGTTTCCACCCAGGAGGGGGTTTCAGAGGTTTAGGAAATTGGCTTTTTATGCTGCATTAGTTCTCTTGCCATTCATTTGTCTCTCTCTATTTCTGTTTCTTTTTCTGTTTCTCAGTTTGGATATTATCTTTCACGATTCACTTTCCTTGACTGCGCTCCATCTGTTTCCTCCCTTTTCTTTTACTTTGTCCCATCTCCGTCCTCTCATTTTTCACTGCCGTCTAATCAGCTGCATTTATTTCACAAACAGCTCGTCTCCCTGTTTGTGCTAATGAACACGATTCCTCAGTTAAATTTTCCTTCCCAGAAGCAACATAAGTTTTATTAGCGGGGCAGCAACCCAACATCAGTCTCATGCCAGAAATGGAGGTGACTGTCTTTGGTTGAAATGCAGTGTAATGGACAGAGAGCTTCAGCAAAGTAAGATGTGACAAAATCTGGACATTCCTCACTGACAGAGCCATGGCCAAGTAATACTGTTTGCTTGACCCTTCACACACAAAATTATTTCCTTGTTGAGCTCAGTAAAATTTCACCTTTTGGAGCAAGCATCTAAATAGCAAGCAAAGTGCAGAAAAGCAGAGTGAAGCTACTTAAATGCATCTACTTTGTTTTCTGAACAAAAGAGGAGCTCTTATCATCTATAATCTATCAATGTTAGTTTCCTTACATGAACCTAAAGCCTCTGCCTTGTATAATGTTTGTTAACATTCAAAGTTTTAAACAATTCTTGTCCTCCAGCTTATCTGCCTCTCTTATCTGGCTTTTTCCAAGGGTTTTGCTTTTGCCATTTACCTGTAAGTTGAAGAAAATATAAAAGCTTAGATCAGCTGAAAAAATGTGTTTTGTTTAAATCCTGGCTTACTGTCAAAGCTAAAAATATTTGACTCAATAGTGTTACTTCTCTGGTTTACAAAATTTAGCATATGACATACCACAACTCATTCCCCCCCAGTTTTCATGCTGCTGGCACTTTTAAATCGAGTATTAGCGGAGGAAGTCATAACCCTTTAAAGTCACCTCAAGTCTCTAGATGACTGACATATGCCAGGTTCTATTTATTTAGCTACTTCATACCCTGAGGAAAACATAATATCCTGCAGATATCCTCACAGGCCTCCCCACCAACCCCCTGAAATGCAAACATGTACACAGGATCGTTAGTAGAGCTATACTTGTTTAGTAATTAAGGTTTTATGTTAATTGATTGCATTAGTGCAACTCCTAGATTTCATGTTGAGCCAATGAAAATGTTTTGTACATCTGTCTACACACCAACATTTACTTAGACAAAATGTGTTCTTTTTTTTCAGTAAGATGTCGCATTTGAACCTTTTAGCCATCAAGTAAAAATAAAAACACAAACACACACCACAACAACATGATATGAGCCTCTACATTAATTTTTTTTTGCCCAGGATTCAAGGCTTCATCTCCCTCATTTTCTTTTCTGTTTCTATGAGGTGGTGTTCACACCATTTCTGATTTCTGATGTGAATTACCACATTTCACAAAAAGGCTTAAAATGTATGCTGACGCACAATCGTCAGGGCTGCGCAAGGACTAAAAATGAACATCTGAATTTTCAGCTGTGTTACTTTAAAACCTGCACACAGCCCAGAGAGGAGCTGCACTGACTAAATGCCACAGTGAGGGAATCTCGAAGAAATGCAAGAGGATTTAAAATGATTCCAGAGTTCTCTGCACTCTGAACTTGGGAGACCAGTGGACGCCTCTAACCTTGCGATGATGTCTCTAGTGCAGCCTCAGGCAAATTAATCTTCTGCTGGTCTGAACAAAAAGCCTCCTTTTCTGACTTCTGTACGTGTGTGTTTTGTATTTATCCACATTGGATTCTGTAGCTACTTGTTAATTCTGCTCGTCACAACCAGCGCAAGCCCTCCTTTGGGGCAATTAGTGAAAATTAAGATTTCCATTAGGCCAAAGGCTTAACATCTTAACCATCTAATGAGATCAATTCATTTATTCAACTGGCCTGACCTTCATGTAAATGAAGCTTCTTTTATTTTCTTTTTTCCCCTTCACCATGCACCTAATGGGAACTCAGTTTACCTTTCTGTGGGAATAAAGCTCATTATAGCTGCCTACTGTTGCTCTGTGAGAAAATGTACTTTGAGCATTGACTAGGAGTTAGATTGGGATTAAGAAGCCGGGAAAACCATCAGGTTGGCTGGTGTGAAATATAGTTCAAATTCATTTGCCTAATATTCTCACAGAAAATTTAATTTAAGAATGTTTCCAACCATTCACTTATACATTTAATTTGAAGAGGACTTAGTAACACTCTGTAACTTTTGAAATTAGAAATAAAACATTGTTTAATTTCTTTATTTAATACACAAAGTAGCTTTTGGTTGCTAATGTTGGCAAACATTAGCATTTTACTAAATACAAAAGTAATTGGTAAAAGCGGATGAAGGTCTGATATTCATTGCCGCTTTGGTTCTTTCCCATTATTGGTCTTTTTAAATTCAAGATGAAAAGCCCAAGACTTTACATCCCTCACACTGGTTCCTCACCTCACAAATCTACACCTCAAGTTGAAAACATAATAATGTACAGTAGATTAATTGCAGGAGTTGTTCTGGTAGAAACTCCACTGTCTGACCTGTACCTGTACATTTTTTCTTTACATTTACCCTTATCTTATGTGAAGCTACTCAGATTTACAATATGCTATAGAACTCACGTCAGATTTATTATTCTTACGATGCTACATTCACACATAATATTCCTGTCTTGCTTAATAACCTGTGTCTTTCACAGTGCAGAAGTAATTTTTTCTCCATGTGAATAGAAAACAACCTTGAAAATAGGTACCTGTTATACAGAATGTAATTTCAATTCAGTTTAGCAGGAATGCCATTAGAGAGTCTCACATCTTTTTTAACCTAAATGTTAAAATAATGGTGTATCATAAGAAGCATACATCCATTATATACATGCAACCCGCCCCTTTTTTCTGTCTTGCTCACGTCTTTGACATTTATTAAATTTGAGAAAAACGAAAACAAGAAAGACAAATGGAGGCTTTGGATATATAATATACGAATGTGCAGTATGTCCAGACCCGCTCCTTTCTACTCACCCCCAGTGAGTTGGCCATTTTTTCCCCTCATTGTGCAGTGGTGTGATTGTGCCAAGAATACCCCTCCCAGTCATTTCTGTGCCTATGAGGGTGAGAAATTAGTCACCAAGGTATATCAAATTCATATGATTGCTTTTTAAGGGCAAAATATGGGTCATTCATTGCCAAGGCTCTGGCTGGCACTGTATGGGCTCCATTGTCCCGCACACTAAGTCGGTTTTATGTGTTGGAATTATAAACAGGAGCCAGTCTGCTGAGATGGAACACTTGCTCCCTTTGCAAGATACAATAGGGCCCACTTCCCCAACCCCTTCAATGAGGATGATTTCTATTTATATTGCAGAAAACGAGCAGCCACATAACGCATTTGCATCTCGAGTGTTTCAGTGCAGTGGTGATAAGGCACATTTTGTTATGCTGGCAAGCCAGTAAAAAATTTAAATAAAAGCTGTGGCAGTGTTTTTATTTCTCTCTCTATTTTTATATATCTTTCATTTCAACCCAGAGACAACCATGGTGTTTTGATTACCTCAAAAACTGAAGCTGTTGGTAGCCATGTTGTTAGCTTGTGTTCAGACAAACTTCAGTGCTGCATGAAACAACGCAGATTACATTACATTTACATTACATTTCCTAGTAGATTACATGTAATATGAGTACTGTATTGCTAATGTTTGAGTTGTCAACACTCAGTGGACATTGTGTTTCTGTGGGCTTACTCCTTCTTGTGCTTTTGAGAAGTACAGTCCAAGATCAAATGGCTGAGGAGGCAAAAAGAATACCGTATTTTCCACACTATAAGACGCACCTAAGAGCCTTCAATTTTCTCAAAAGCCGACAGTGCGCCTTATAATCCGGTGCGCCTTATATATGCATCAATATTGAGCGGCAACAGGCCTCGCAACTACAACTACAAGCAGCCGCCGACTCCATTTTCCCTCGTAGAAGAAGTAGCACGCGGTACATGCTGGGATATATGACTGCGCGAAGCGTGTCGTTTCATTTCTATTTGTGTGTTTGTGCAAAGACCCCAAAATAGCTCCTATTAAGAGACACACTTACGACGCAGAGTTTAACTCAAGATCCGTCCTGTGCTGTCCTCACAACACCTGAACTTAGTGTAGCTAAACAGCCAGCTAATAAAAAGTAAGAGACTCCATTCAAGGCTTTCTTTTCTTGTCTTTACTGGAGTTGTGAACTGAGGAGTACATTGCTCTCAACTTCCCCTTATCCTATCTTTTTTTTATGTAACTGAAAGAAACAGAAAGGAACTAAATTAACAAATAATACACATCATTATATATTTTGTATGTTACACTCGCACAAGCTAGCTTGACTTGAATGAAGCTAATTACAATAACACGCACACATAATTTATCACATGTAACACCTAACATACTTCTAATGACAATAAACATGTTAATACTTACAGACAGAAAGGCAAATGCTTTCCAAGGCAAAAACGTATAAAGCACACTCAGCATATTCAATTCAATTCAATTCAATTTTATTTGTATAGCGCCAATTTACAACAGAAGTTATCTCAAGGCACTTTACAGTGTAAGGTTTAAGACCTTACAGAAAATATTTATACAAAAAAGTATAGAGAAAACCCAACAATCCCATTTGAGAAAGCTTTAAGCATATACATGAACCAGTTCGTTGTACTGTGGAAACTAGCTTAATTTACCGACGGAGAAAATACGTCAAAGCTGTACTATTGAACAGAGAGTGGAAAGAGCGCTCACTCTGCAACTAATTATCTTAACAAAGATCAACTAAAATACACAACTCTCACTCTGACAAATTTTAAGAACAATACTATAATACTTTTTAGCTGCCTTTGTCACAACCTATTGTTATTCATTTATCACTTGAACTGAAAGGCAACATCGTCAACATGAACAAAGATAAGCTGTCATGAAAATTCTACGTCACTGACTGGAAAATAATAAAACAGCTGTTTATTCATTTTGGGAGTGATCGGAGTTGTCAGAACGCTGGTTTGTAATCTATTAATAAAGTTTGACAGACTTACCTGACTGTTTTGTTGACATTCCCTTTAGCGCAGCTCCATCTAAAGGGTTGCATAACGTAACGCCAACCTCTACTGTATGAGCCTTATAATGCGGTGCGCCTTAAATATGAAAAAAGTTTTAAAATAGGCCATTCATTGAAGGTGCGCTTTATAATGCGGTGCGCCTTATAGTGCGGAAAATACGGTAGTTCCTGTGTGTAACACTCTGTACATACATGTCCACTCACTGAAAACCATATTCACAGCTACAGGTATATACTGTCGCTTTATGCTATTCTGCTTAATAATACCTCACTGCAAGGCTGATTATTGGTTAGTGCTCAGTGTCCAAAGGCACCATATTACACCACAGCCTTTTTGTTATGGGCTTACTTTCCCAGTCCAGTGTCAGGATTGCACAGGATTTTTTGAATAATTGATTTAAAGATGACTCTTCTAATCAACATATATCATGTTGCCTTCAGATTGCTGCAGAGGTCCTAAGGAGGAGCTTTTCATAAAACACAGTGGAGCTGAAAACATTAGATACAATAGGAATAGCTTTTTTCTTTTATTACTGTTTTACGCATGTTCCTGCTTTAACCACACACTGTATTTATTTTGTTATGTAGAGTTAAATGCAACTTTTGGTTGAGGACTGATTACATTACTGCATCCATAATTTCTAGTAATTTGCATCAAGAACCATTTCTACTTGTTGATAAAATCACCAGTAGAATGACATTTCTCACCACAGCAGCAACAACTGTCTATCACACTGCTTCACCTGAATTATTCTCCCACCTTCGTACCTTGCACGCTGTGCTTTACATCAAAAAACCCAGAGAGGCTGACCAAATTTCAAGGTCAGAAAGCTGCTAGTGCCGGTCCCTAATTAGAAGCTTCAGTCTCTCCTGCTGCCTATTAACTGTTTATCTCATGTCCTCACGCCAATGTCTACTTTAGTAGCAATTACATCCAAAAAACAGCAAGCAAAGAATTTCAAAGAAAGTTTCAACCAATTTCCATGACTAGCTTTAGATATGGAATGTTATATTATAAAAAGGGAGTTTTGCGTTTGTAATATTTGTTGAGTGTCATAGTTCAGAGGGAGATCAAAAACTGGATCATTTCAAAACCATTTCTTGACGAGTAAAAAGGGCGAGGCAAAAGCATGGTTAAAAATACTAATGTTTGTCAGGTTCTGAGTCAGGCAGCCAAAAGGCAAAAGTCCAAAAACTCACTAAGAACACATTGAAATAGAGAAAGGCTAGAAAGGTACAGAAGTACACTAGACAAGCTGGCAGAGACTAGGGGCAAACACACGGATATAAATATACACAGAATAATTAGGAGAATGAGTTGCAGGTGAAACAGATGAGATGGGGAAGTGGTTACAGAGCAGGAATGGCAGGGTATGAAATCACAGAGAAACAGCAGTATTTCAAACTGCAGGCCCTTTGCACTTTTATTTAGTTTTAGTGTTGATATTTATAAGTGATGTTAACATTAGGGGTGCTCAAATTCATATGCTTCTTAGGGTCTGGACACAACTGCCACACTGCAGTTCAACTCACAAACATGGGAGTGTTTATAGGCACAGCAGCACATCTGAAGGCAGAACACATGCTTCCTATGCCCCCAAGCTCTTAGTTACTGCGTCTTCCCATGATCAAAACCACAGTGGAAGGTGGGATGGAGAGGACAGACACAGTGATGGCTGTGTGCTTGAATAAAACACATTATCTAGAGCAACTTTTTTTTTTTTTTAATGTTTAGTGGCTGCAATATTTTTAGTTACTAGTGAAGCTGAATTATTGAGTATAATGATTCAAATTCATACAAGTATTTGGCTAATATTAATGAGGAATGGTTACAAATTAATTATGGTTGACATTGTAAATATATCAGCTAAACATTAGCATGTTAGCACAGTCTTTGTGAACATGGGAGGGGGCAAAAGGAAACATTGTGTTGAAGCTTACTTACATAGGTAGACAGAGAGAGTGAGGACCCAAGAGAGACAGCTCAGAGACAGAGTGGGAGAAACAGGAGCCTCTAGTTACTGATTAAAACGGCCACCGCGAGCAGCTGTCCAACTGTTTCCCGACCTTGAAAATTGTGCTGTCTGCCTTTTGATGTAGAAAGTCGCACGCATAGGGAGCAGAGGAGCCAACAGGTGGGAGGTTTATTCGGAAGAAGAATTGCAAAGTTGTTGATATTGTGCTGAGTCACTCAACTACAGGTTTCTATCAACAAGAGCAGACAAAAGTCTTGAAGCAAACGCACATATGTAACAGAATAATGCTCAAAATGAAAATACACAATTTTATTCGAAAATCTCCCAATAAAAAGATGCATGATGTACACAGCATATGTGTACCTGAGGGATAACAGGGCAAAAAAGCAGTGGTTGTATCTAGCTTATGTAATAATCAGACAGAAACTCAGGGTCACACGATGCTCACCGATTCTCAGACCAATTTATGACAGAACTTGTTATGTTGTGTTCCCACAACTTTAGTTTTGACCTTATGTTATCCATTTATAAAGCACAGCTTACAATATTTTTTCCTGTACTGTAAACTGTTGTGTTTGTGTTTCATTTATTTAAACTATGCCTCCCTCATTTTCAAAACCAGACAGCGATGAAATTATAACATCTGCTTTACAGGCACCTGATTTTCTGCTTGGGTGGATATGAGAGAAAAACATCTTAGAACCTGAAGAGCTTGAAAGGGGATTTGGATGATACAATGGACAAGTGTGGGTTAGACGGGATTGCTGACCTCTGCACAGCAGTTGGCCTATAAGAGCTTTCATCTCTGAGACATGAGAAGAGGTGGAGGATAACGGCCCAGGTGTGTGTCATGTCGATAAGCTTCCCCCAATACAGCCGCTTGTTGCTTGCCCTTCTCCCTAACTGCCTTCTCACCTCATCTGATCCCATCTTTATCCTTGTCCTTTGTCTGCCTCCTCTCACTCTTTCACTTTCTTTCTGAAGCCCAAACTTAGATATGATGGAGTGATATGAGTTGAATAAACCTGGAGGAATTAAATTTTTTCATCTTTTTGAAACATTTCTCCCCTTCTCACTCTCCCTCCTTCCAGGCTTGCTCGCTATCTCCCCAATTTCTCTTTTTCCTTGAGCAGTTCAAACGGGAAGGATAAAAAAGGCTTCTATAATAGAATATTTAATCCACCAAGCAAAACATAGTGAAATTAAAAGCCTGGTCTCATATATGGAATGGCACAGTGATCTTAACTCCGTCTCTTTTTTAATTTTCTACCACTCTTTCTTTCTTTCTTTCTTTCTTTCTTGTGCTCCTGAGTGAAAATGCAAAGCCTACCTATATTGATTGCCACGCAATAGCAGATTTTCCCAAGCTGTATTGTTGGCTGCAAATTCAATATAGTTTAGCCTCTACAAATCCAAACCTATGAGGAGCTGGAATCCATCAGCAGGATCAGAACCTGGCATTGGAGTCTGTTTCTTTTCCAACAAGTCAAGATTTGAAGCAGCATTTACTTCTACCATTTACAAGTTTGATGCGACTTGTACCAGAAACTTCATCCCTTGCAACCCATGGGAAAGTTACACAAGAACATAAGTCTCATTGATTATAGGGATGTTATTATTGTTGGTGTCTGGGGAAACCACTGAACCCCTGTAGCAGACATACTGTGTTCAAGCTGTCTTCTTAAACTCATAGCAGAATGCTTATGATCTATACATTATTCTTATCGTATCTGTGGATAGAAGCAGGTTATATTATGTTTTCAGGTTAAAATTACTACACTTCCATCCAACAGTCAGTTACATTATGTTTGCCAAAGGAACAGGAGTCCACTGCTATGAATTTCACTACAGCAGCACTTTGAGGTAAAAGCAAATGCCAGCATGCTAACATGCTTAGAAAGATAAAGCACACATGCTGGACAATTGTGGAGACTCACAATGGACCACAACCACTACATGCAAATGACTGAAGAAAGGCAGCAAAAGTCCACTTTGTTTAGTGTCACAGCCTAACCAGTCATGTCTTGTTATGTTAGTCAGGCCCCGGTTTTGCTCTAATTTTATCCAGTAACTTCTTCCTACCCCATAACTGCATGTGTTAGCAGTCCTTAAGTCTCTGTTTGTCCTCCAGCTCCTCATCACCCACATATTGCTGCAGAAAAAATAATCTTTGACCATAATACTTAATGCATTGGTTGTTCATGATACACATCAACAGTGTGTGAGTGCAAATCGTGTATTAAATATGCAAAACCAGCAAAAGCACATGACACTTCATTCACCAGTAATGTTTTGGAAGCAGTATATATATATATATATATATATATATATATATATATATATATATATATATATATATATATATATATATATATATATATATATATATATATATATATGACACTCCGCATTAAACATCACACCACTTACACAAGGCTACTGGTACCTGTGTAAACACTGGAGTGGATACACTGGAGAATATGGTCCTGAAATTGATGCAACGCAATCTACACAGAAGACATAATATTACAAAAACACTCCTAGTTGTACTGATGGTACTGTGGAAGCTATTACCTCCTTATACTAGCTCAGACTCACAGCAAATACATTTAACTTCCCCAACAAGTTCAATAAAGTAAAAAGAAGAACACTGAAAAATTGACATTTTTTAGATTGTAGACAATGATCTTCTGTAGAAACCTGTCAGTTCCAACAAAACATTAAAAGCTGCTGCATATATGTTTGTACACTGTTCAATGCTGATGTGCTTTGTGAACACAAGAATCAGTTATTGGTGCACCCAAATAAACTTTAACATCCACACACTAATTTTTACTCATATATGCAGTAAAATGCTTTCAGTATAGAGTTTACTGTGAGTAGGAATGTTGACATACTACAAGAGCAGGCTCAGGTGGAGTAACTAAAATAGAGGACACGATTGAATTTTAGTTTATACCAATCCTTAGGATCAACTTCCAGAGTACTGGACCTAATATCATTCTTTGTGGCACTAGATGAAAAACCATATCGCCAAGGTCATTGTTGTTAACAAATCAGCAAAGCAAACATGAAAGTTCACACCAGATGTTAGAGAAATCCACTCACCTTTCTAGTCTAGTAGATTTTGAGGTATTTCAACAGAGTTTCAATTTCAGTCCAGGCCAAAGTGTCACACAACAGCACTGTCGGTTGGTCTACCAGAATGACAATACCACACTTAAACCACACCTCCAATATTACAAAGTAGAGAACAATCCACAAAATGTCATGGAGAAAAGATGTTATTTTGTGAGTTGTTTTACATAAAAGTCATCAGTGAAGAAGCAAGGGATCAAGGAATTCAGGTGAAATTGAATTGTTTCATTGTCAAATATTAAATCCAAACATAAGGTTATGTAACACACAAAACACAGTCTCCTGCAAAACATTGTCAGCTGAGAAAAAAAGCCCATCATCGGTAGAGAACACTGATCAAAAATACATGAGTTTCAAATCACAATCCACAGGCCTTATTCATAAGTCATTGGTCTAAAACAAAACATACAAAATATATACTCGAAACAACTGAAAGTCTGAAACTACTTAAGGCAGGGAGACTTAAAACTAAATTGAGCAGTGTTCAGTTTTTGAGGTGCTGAAAATACAAACACAGCAGTACTGTATACTTTAGCAAGCAGGCTGAGAAAGACTCTTTCAGTTCACTGCTTTACTTAAACGCTCCTCTGTGTAGATGTAGACAAGCTGTAGACATCCATCCATCCATTTTCTTCCGCTTATTCGGGGCCGGGTCGCGGGGGGAGCAGCTTAAGCAGAGATGCCCAGACTTCCCTCTCCCTAGACACCTCCTCCAGCTCTTCCGGGGGAACACCGAGGCGTTCCCAGGCCAGCCGAGAGACATACTCCCTCCAACGTGTCCTGGGTCTTCCCCGGGGCCTCCGCCCGGTGGGACATGTCCGGAAAACCTACCCTGCGAGGCGTCCCGGAGGCATCCGAAACAGATGCCCAAGCCACCTCAACTGGCCCCTCTCGATGCAGAGGAGCACCGGCTCTACTCCGAGCTCTGAGTGACTGAGCTCCTCACCCTATCACTATGGGTGCGCCCAGCCACTCTACGGAGAAAACTCATTTCGGCCGCTTGTATCCGGGACCTTGTCCTTTCGGTCATGACCCAAAGCTCATGACCATAGGTGAGGGTAGGAAGGTAGACTGACCGGTAAATCGAGAGTTTTGCCTTTCGGCTCAGCTCCTTTTTCACCACGACGGACCGGTACACTGACCGCATTACTGCTGCCGATGCACCAATCTGTCTGTCAATCTCACGCTCCCTTTTTTGCCCTCGCTCGTGAACAAGACCCCAAGATACTACTTTACTACTGTAAAGTGCCCTGAGATTACTTATGTTGTGATTTAGTGCTATACAAATAAAACTGAATTGAATTGTATAATTCTTAAGAGTTCATGATTTAGACTTGAAGTTAAAACAACCTAGTGGTCCAGGTGAAAACAAATGTAGTTTTAACTGTTTGTGGTAACAACTGAAAAAACTATTGACAAAGATCTGAGTATCTTGAAACTCTTTCATGGGTTGCACGAACCAATCTTCAAAGCATTTGGTGTGACTTGAAGAACACTGGTCCCACAGTAAAACTGAGGCTTTGGTTTGTGTTCAAGAAACTGCTGAGATCAATTAAGGTGCACATACTGCAGCTTTTTTGTATGTATCTAATGTGTATCTTATATTTAACTCTCATCCTCTGTGAAAATGGATTTAACAGTTGCTGACCTCAGTCAGATTTTATAGCAATGAATAGGTTAAGTGCTGCCATAGAGGTCACGGCATCAGTGCTTCTATTTAGAATGGAAGCCATTTGGCCAAACTGGCACCAAAGGGACTTAATGAAGGCATTGACATTTGTCCCCTTCTCTAATAATTATGCTGATTCTTTGGTTTGGCTATAACCTTTTACTAAATGAGCTATATGCTCGTCTGTCAGTGGGGTTTGTACTGTATAATGTATCTGACCTAATGGGCCATATTTTTACAGACAAAGACAAAGGTGATTGTGGAAGCTCAACGTTGTTATTGTGCACTTTAGTATGAAGAACTCAACATAGCCAAATTCCTGTGACTAGAGGATTCTACAGCATTTGTATCTATAGGAAACAATTAGGGCTGGGTAATATGGAAACATTTCTATCACATTTTTTTTTTCATATCAGTTGGTATATATCTTGATATAAATTAAATCACTATTTCTCTTAAGCTTAAAGCTTCCCTTTACTCCTGAGTGAGATGTAGAGGTGTCATTTTTTGACATATTATGTCTATTGTGTCAATTAAATACAGTATGTGATATCACTGTGTCTCTGTTTCTTTTTGGTTGTAAGACATGGAGCTGAAAAGTGGATACTATCAGGTCTATTATTGTTGTGTTGGTATCACACTAGTTGTTTTATAGAAACCCCCAGCACTTACTTGGGTCTGGGAGTGTATGTTCTAAGGCATGATACTGCTTCAGATGGTAAAAAGATTAACTGTGTTACCTGTCTTAGTAGAAACATGCTTTTGACACATTTTGCCACTTCTCAGTCGGACTTTAAATATCCATAATATCTCCACACTACCAAATTTCCCTGACCCTTCTTTTGAACATTATCTTTGTCTTTTGAGTCTTGGGCTGTGTCCTTCTGGATGTTTTTTTCACAGATGCTGCCGCTCAAGTGTCTGTTAACATTCTGTTATTTTGTGATAGATATCGTTATCATTTTACCGCCCCACCCCAAAAACAATAAGAACAAGATACTGGCAATATCACTTCCAGTGCTTATTCCACATAAACTAAATTACAAGCAACTGAGTAGCAAAAACCTTTCATGTCAGCCTTCAACTAGACATATGAAGGCAGTGACAGTATCTTCCTCTTGAGGAAAAGACATGTCAGAAAACTGTTGGCAGAATGGCTACAAATGTGCCAATGCTAGTAATTACTTCACAATAAAATACACTGTAAAGAAGTTAGAATATATTTGTTTGTACCTGGTTTCATGTGGTTGGTAACTGCCACAAATACATGACACAATAAAGGTTGCTAATGTAGGCATTTTATCTGGCATGACTACAACGTTAGCACGAGGATAACCACCTCGGAATACTGCTTAAACACTACTTTTTCCTACTCTTTCCATTCTGTGTGCATGAATCCAGCGTTATTAAGCAGGGGCAGATGCAAGAAAAGTTAGCACCATATTGACTTTACAGACAAAAATGTGGATTCACATTTCTCATCTAAATTATGCCAAGAAAGTGAATAAGAGCATTTCTCAAAATATTGAAATATTTCTTCTATTTTGATTGCTGGCAGTTAATTTCATAATATAAAAGCCGTGTAGGCTGGAGAATGTGAGACATTTAGTCAATGTGCAAAACTGTGGCTATTTCCTGGATGCAACTAATGCCAGTACAAACCAACAACAGATTAAGAAAAGAAGGAGTAGAAAAGATTAGTTAGCACAAAAGCTAACATAAAAAAACTAAAGTCATGCTTCTAACAACCATGCACGCTCTAGAAAACAGTTGGAATTGAAGAGACGCTAGATGCTTCTGATGGACCTTCAGTAACATGGAAGTTTATTAAGTCGAGACCTTTATATGTCCCTGCTAAACTTGAAAACATCATCCTCGTTGGAATAGAAATGTGGATTAAAAGAAACCACAAAGTTGTTCTCGCTATTGAGAATGCAGACAAAACTGGACCATAATGAGACATTTTAGAATAAGGTTTCAAAATGGCTTTTGACCAAGACAAACCAAGAACAATGTACATCCACGTTGCCACAGGTGTAGTCTTAAGAACACACAAAAGACAATGGGCTATCATGTACAATAACACAACTGTCACTGTAATCATATCTGCTGAAATGTTGCTGTATCACTGTGTGCAAGACAAACTCCTGGCCCGTTTATTTCTTCTTGGCAAATAAATTTATTCTAAATCTGAAAAGAAAGACAAATTCCCACATGTCTGGTATAACAACGATTCACTCATTTACTACTTTATGTGCAAAGAAAACGCAATGGAGCCTGGCACAAAGAACAACACATACATCACACATTCCTGTCACTTACAGCAAAACACACATGGTGCAGTGTGCTCGTTAACCTTTGGACTGGCATCTGTATGTGTGTATTTGTCAGACGTCCTGCAGTGACAGATGAAGCTGAGGATGATAGAGTGTGCCTGTCTCTGTGATCACTGCACACACAGAGGCATCTATGCAGTGGCTGCTGCGCGCACACATACGCACCTCTAAAGACCTGATGAAGAGGAATAGAAATTATTATGGAGATATGTATCAGTATGGTTATGCACCCATGCTCACAGCTGGACAACAGATCAATGGTAGGAAACAGATTTTTCTCTTCCATCTGTCTCCAAATGCTCTTGAAAACATTTACCATAAAACAGCTTGTGTGTACACTCCATCACGTATATAGAATTTCTGTGTGTGTAAGAGACAATACAGAATTTATTCGTGAAGAACATGTTGCAGAACATCACAAAATGCTCAACAGGGAAGCCAAGGACACAGTGAAACGTAATTAACAAGCGGGAGAAGCAGAAAAACAACAACACACAAAATTGAAAATCTCAAGCCAAAGTGAGTCTGTGTGTGCTGTTATGTGGGCGGCTGCATGCATTTCAGCAGAGCACTGTTTGCGTCTTTAGCATTGTGCCTGTCCCACTGTAAATCCATTCTAGCATGTTTTTCTCTTATTCTTTCCCTCTTTTTTCTCTCCGACTAATGTACATAAACAACACAAGACAAATCGCCACAGAAGCTGGAAGAAAATGATAGCAGCAGTTCTTGCACTATAATGTTGCCAGGCAACCACACCAAGGTGATTTAGTAATTGAATACACCCTCTGAATATTTGTCTTGAAACTGGCGTGTCCAGCATTGAAGCCAGTAAATGTCATGTCAATGACAAAATCTATCAGGCACGACTGTTGTGAATTCTAGGAATGGTGTAAGATCTGGTTTGCAGGCCTGTGGGTGGTGGACTGTAACTTCAAATCCTCAGGCTGAGTATTTGGGCAAACTCATGCAAGAAAAGTGAATGAGTAATGCACTTCTCTCTTTTGAAAACCTTTGTGTAGGGGCCTTTTAACATGGCAATTAACCCTGACAACTCCAATTGAGCTGCTGAATAGCCAGCAGCACTAAACTACCCTTGTATTGGGCAGGTGTGAATTTGTGCAACTATGATTATAATATAAAACCTATCTTACAAAGAGAATAGATCTTAATTAAACATAATGACTGGCAAGAAAAAAAGAGATATATCTGGCATTGTATGTATCAAACCTAGGGCAGTTCATTAATGATTGAAAGCATTTTCAAGTATATTTAATTGATAAAAGTTGCACATATCCTACAGTAAGAGTAGGAAGTATTTTTAATGCAGAAAAGAATTCTTGTAGTCTGACCTAAAAATCATAAAAACCATGGTCTGTCTTGTGGTCTGCTAGTCTGGATGGTTAATTTATTTAACACAACTAATTTGGGAGCCACAGCAAACCTTTTGAAACCTTTACTTGAGCAGCCAGGATATGTATGAAGCAAGAAATTCTGTTTGCAGTTCTATTAGAGCTTTGAAAATAGATTTACCATTGAACAATATGATGTAAATGAGCCAGTTGAGAGGTGGCAGTGTTTCAACAAATTGCACCATTCTTCAATCACAAGGCAACCTTTAATTCACTTTCTGTCTTCTGTTATAGCTTTCCTTCGAGGTACAACTGAACTATAACTTGTTAGAACATTTTCTTTTCACATTTATCCTTTGGATTGGTTTATTTGGTTTTACAGAACCTGTATGAATCTTAGCAAGACAGTAGTAGTAGTTTGAACCCCAAACAAAAGGTGCTATCTAAGGTGTTTGTTAGATTCAGACGTTCACTTGGAAATGAAAGCTGCAATATTGATCTATCGATGTCAAACCCAAATGTTTTCAGTTTGCAGCAAAGGGAAGGAACTGGCTTCACCTTTACAATACTTTTGGAGGGGACCTAAAAAAAAAGGTATACAACTTTTGTGAATCAAGCTAGTAGCACGAGATATGCCCAACCCTACAGGCATTACAATGCTGTAAAACCTACCAGTTAAAGATGCAATGTGTTACATTTAGGGGATTCGAGAAGTGACTAAATACCCCTTATTTCTCCATTTCCAAGCATGAGAACCTATGTCCTATGTCTATTATAGACAGTTATATATTCAACAATTTAACTTGGGGAAACTGTTTGTAACCTTCGTATTTAAAACTACTGGTCATAGTTTCCATGTAAGATAACAAATCTAGGTGATGTAAGCACTGCACCTTTAAACAGAAATATTTCCTGTTTGGTTAGAAGGACAAAACTCAAGTTCTCTGCCCTGCTGTCTATGCTGCAGCAGCTAGCTTACTGTTAGCCGACACTTCTCTATCTGGTTAGTAAATAATCTGTTACTGTCATAAACTACAGTACTTGACAGTTTAGTAGCAGTATGTTATATCACAACTGGGCATATGAGCAATGTGGAAATACAGGTCCAAGTCTCACAATGATGGGGAAATGTGTTATTATTAAGATGTAGGCTGTAATCTATTTAAGAGTGAGATATTTGTGCATTAAATATTACAAGTAGGAGCTTAAATGGGGATGAAGGTTAGAGGTCATTATAATCTATGAAAAATCCTCAAAGGTTTAGAAACATTAATTAACTTTGCCATTACTAATTCAATACAGAAAATGTACAACAGAAAGAAAAGTAGTAAACATGATTCTGTACATAGTACTGTTCTTTACCACCAGGTGCCACTGTTAACTTACAGCAGCCCTTCCCCCAGCCTGGCAAATCTCTCCTCCCTATGCTTCCATCTCTCCCCTTGTACTTCCTCAATGCCTCCTTTCCTCTCTTTCTCTTTCCCTCCCTTTTTCTTTTCCTCTAAAACAAAGTAATTGCCTGCAGCACAGTTCAGAGTCTCCTACTCTGTCTGACGCAGATCAGGCTCTAGCCAGTCAATCATTATTCTCCACCACAACGGTGAATACCTTGTGTGGTTCAAGGAGTCACTGAAACCTGCTGTTGACACTAGTACGTGTGGGTGCCTCTGTGTGTGTGTGTGTGTGTGTGTGTGTGTGTGTGTGTGTGTACATTTGCAGGTAAGATGTGCAGTCCTGGTTAAAGCTAAGCAGCTATATATGTGCTGTTGTGTTTAAGCTTATTACAGCCAAGAAGGCTAGAACTATATTTATGCATGACTGTGTGTGCATGTGTCAAACACAAGAAGAGTGACAGACATTAATCTTCTCCAAGTATTCATCTGTCACTCAGACATCTATAATTCAAAGGCAGCCAGTCAGAGGTCTTGGCGAGGTCTACTTGCAGAGAGAGCTGAATTTTTATCATTATCGATTCATTTATTCTGTCTAGTTTATTTAGTCTCTGTCTGTACATGCATTTACGAGCACGTGCAGTGTGAACATGTACATGGCCACCAGCATGTCCACAGTAACTGTTTGTGTCTAAACTACAGAAGGTCTAAATTGAGTGTACAGTGACGATCAGCAAGGATAGTGCTCTCCTGATTTTCTAGTAACTGCTAATCTGACAAAGTGCTATAAGAATGTTATTGCTCTGCCATTTGATACCCGCATCACTTCCTGCTGACAGAGAGAAAGGGTGGCAGAGTAAGATAGAAATAGAAAAATGAAATGGTGTGAAAGCACCAGAGTAGGAAGTCAGTTAAGTCATTTATTCAGCCAGTGCCACAGAGAGGAAGACAATCTCTTTTTCAAGGTAAGATTCTGCCAAGAAGGCAAATGAAAACCAAGGTGCTAAATCCTCTGAGTACCCTAAAGACAGTGTTTATGCTTTTGGTGAAAGACATTGACAAGCGTAAATCCAACTCATCTCATATGGATTCTCTCAATTTAATCTTGTTTGACTGATGATAGGAAGGGGGGGGGGCTGTCCCTAAGTTATCAATGAAGCTTCACCTGTGAGCGAGTATGAAAAAACTGCATGCACTGAGGACTACGTATCTTTATAATCTCAAAGCACCTTATAAAAATGAAACAGTAAGGTAGTATAAATAGAGCAGTGATTTCCAACTCTTTCCCCCTCAGGTAAACTTAAGTACCTACATTTGTTTCTTCATTTTAACATATCTGCACAATACGGGGTGTTATTTTGTTTATAAATTCTATTTATTTTCATACACCTGAACTAATGTTTTGTTCAGTTTGGTCAATGGCATGTTAACTGGTACCACTTGATGTGGGAGAAGTATCCATAACTCTTTCAATGACTCATCAATGATTTTTACTGTGTGACAGTTTTAGTTATCTACTTAGCTACCATTTACTTAGTACATTTAACTACTTAGTAATATTTACATTTAACTAGCTATTCAGTAGGTTAGTGTATTAGAAGGAATCTGGCAATATGTTATGTATCATGATAAAGAGCAGGGGTTAAGATTCAATATGTTGCAGTTTTAGAAATAAAATTTTAGGAAAACTATCAAAGAACACACAACTATATGCATAAATGAGTAAAAAACATGTGTATAAATATTTTCCTACACCCCTCCTGTTCAACTCTGGCTATTCGAACAGTTCATCCACTAATTATTCTTTTTTTTTTTTAAGCAAAGATCCCCAGCCATTTATTCTTTTTTTTTTTAAGCTAGCTACATTAAAAACGTATTTCTTATATTTGTTATACACTGATTTCACTAGCTGATTCATCAATTTACTAGATACATTTGATATTAGCTTCTGGAACCTAACCATTTATGTGTTACCTTTGCCGTTACAAAAATAACTTTTGCTTTAGCTGACTGTCTAATCTAGTTATTGATTTATTTCCATTTACAATACGGTAATGATTTATTTACAATACTTTTAGCTTTTGATTAGCTTCTGTTTGCCTGCTAAATAGATTTCATACTCTTTTAATCACAAAATGTAGTGTTAAGGTGCTTTTCTAGTTTCCAAATTAGCAGCAACTCTGCAGTTCTTGTATGTACCCCCTGGCGAAAGTAGGCAGTATTCTCTAGAGTACAATTCTTTATTCAGAATCCCAGTAATAAAGCAACAGATGAGAAAAAAGTGAGGAAGACAATGATGTGTGGAGATGACAGAGAGTTGTTTTCAGATTTACAGACCTTGCTGCTGAACGCTGCTGTCAGACACAGCATAGAAGAGGGAGGCCTAATTAACACACAGAGCACTGGCATCCTCAAACACAGTGAGCGATTCCACTCCAACAGCATCATCACCCTGCCATAACACTGCCAATCCAACCTGAAACCAGCTCTACTGAGCTGATACGCCTATTTCCCCAAATCATCTGAGGTCATGACTTGCTGCACACTTCTTCTGAATGCAAAACAACTTTCTGCATAGCACCAGCTCCATAAACCGCAGCATCACTATAAAGGTTATTTATTTTAAATGCATTACATTATATCCAAAGAGGGTGCACTTGTAGTTGTATCATTATCTCAACAACGCCTCTTAGGCATTTGTCGAACCCTATGTTTTAATTTGGTGCTTATTGAGTTTTAATACATTTTACAATATTTCTTAATAAAATGCTAAAGCTACACACCTGTATTGATAAAAACCTAGGTACTGTATAAAGGATTACTATTACAACACATCATCAGTAGGGTAAAACTAACCTGTCTCAGTACGTAAACTTAGTATTAATATTTTCTTTAGGTCCTCCCTTTGTCTTGAAAAACATGTTTGGTGTATTTTGTATCTATACAAATAAAAGCGTAACGATTCTTCAAATCTATGATTTGGTTCACTGTGATACAGTTTGAGGCATTACACCCCAATGAGCAAGTATTTGATACTTATTTAGAGGGTTCTAACGATTAAAGAAATCTGGGAAGAGAAAATTTACCCTCTCCTGCTCTGCCCAAAAATCTTTCTTCTACCTTTCTTCCTTCAATAATGTTTTATACCATCTCTTATAGAAATAGATGAAGTATGACTATAAACCTATAAACTAAGATCATTTTGTTGCAAAGTGTTGGTAGATCTAAAAATAAACCAAAAATATACATAAATAAAATACAGTCAAAAGCCAAAATCAGGGTGTTGGAAGCAAAACTATATGTGTAAGATAATTTAAGGCTTTTCACACCTAATAACAGTAACAGATGCACATACGTTAAGTATTTTAATGCATTTATAAGATCACCCCTCCTCCACTCCCTCAAAAAAAGGGAAAAACTGTTTTATGGAAGGAAAATGTGTATATGTCAGTCCCATTCCATTAATGCAACAAAAAAGAGCTCAAATACAGAGGTGACCACAGGGAGGGAGAGAGAGCTGCTGCAAAAAGACTGTGACTAAAAAATGTCACAGCGAATGGAAGCTGTTAAATATGCCATTTGGTTGGCCCTTTTTCCTGAAGCAACTGTGGGCAACATGCTGAGTGCATATTTCTCTTTCGGCCCTCAGGGACATGTGTGCTTCCAGAGGCTTGGGCCTGAGAAAGTACCTTAATACTTATTTGCCTCTGCCTCCTCTGTCCTGGCTGTTAACAGGGCTATTTGACTCTTCTGTTGGATGGGTATACTGCAGCTTCACCACTCCTCCAAAATGCTTAAATGTTAAAAACATTTTGCAAATTGGCACCACCTTATTTGCACAAAATTGCATGATTCTTTTCATGTTTTTTTCCCCTCTTTAGTACGCTCTGTCCCTCAGTTACCATTTCAAAAAATAAGTGGCATTAAACTCGCCATGAAATCTTTCAGCAGACTGCAAGTCCAGGATTAAGATTCTGTTATGGTATTTGGTTGTAATTGGCCCGCAAATATAGCAGGGTACAAAGTGGAAATCAGCGGTACAACCGGCAGCTGGCCGACAGGCACCAAGTTTTAAGCACGGTGGCATCCTGCTAACTGCTGCCCCAATTCTGGGCATCACCGTCACCTTGGACAACATGCTGGCCAAAAATATGAGCCCATTTCCCCTCTTTTTCTATGATTTTTCCCTACAGTGATGCTCATTAGCATGTTTTCCTCCACAATAACTGGCATGCAGTGTACCCATCTGTTGACTAAATTTGTGAAGCCAGGTGTGCTTGTACGCATTTGTTTGCTCCTTTTATTTGGAATCAAATAGTGTTATTAATGCTAATTTGCACTGTGATGTTGGCCACAGTCGGGGCTTGTAATCTCACGCCACCCACTCACACACTCACTCTCACATACACACGGAAACCCTCAGTGGCACTACATCATCAGCTTTGATGTCAGCGATCATTTTCTAAGAAGTAGGTGACAATATTTTTAAAGTGGTGGGTATCTCATTTTGGATGGCAACTCTTTACAGCCTCTCTTCTATAAACTTCAATACATACAGCCCCTGGTGGAGATGCGTTAAGGCTCAGTTGCAGCAGGTTTTATGGGTCCCTTGCTGATAAACTTTAGTGGCTAATGTCATAGCTATAGACTGAGAGGAAAAGGGCAGAGATCAGAGTGCAGAAACACCAAATTACATAGTGTTTAATGTCATGGTAAGTGTATTGACACCACTTATGACCACCAAGCTACTTTAATTCTTCTTTAATTAATTTCATCAATCCTGCCCCAATACAGCAATAGATTTAAATCTACTGCACCGCAACAATGACTCACTGTAGATAAATAGGATAAATTTTATAGAACCTAGAAAATAACTGCTTTTTTATAATTTAATCCCATGGAGAATGCCCACCCACCCCTGCCTCTTCTTTCTGCATCAAATAGGGACTGTGTAATGTAACAATGATTGGAAATCAATGCTTTGTTTGTTCTGGATGGTAGTTCCCACCTGGCTGTCCAATGTGTTTTATTTGCTTTATTTGCTAGAAGAGAACCAGCATGTTGTGTCATTTGCACTTCCACTGTATGAGAGAAGCAAATTGATTATAAGTGTGAAAATGTACAGAATGTTCTGTACACAGGAAAAGTGCTTTTTATTTATTCATGCAGGTTTGTCATATTGAGAAGGATTTGCCTGGATGTGAAACAAGCTGATATTTTTGTGATATGAAAACAAAAAAAAACTCATTATATGACATTACCAGAATTTTAATACTGATGCAACAAAGTGTAAGCAGGATTTTACTGCCATAGCTGAGTGGTGCACTTTAATTGTCAGGAAGAAAAGAAATATGAATTTCTCTCATTTTTGCTTTTTTGTGAAATACTTGATATGACATATTCGAGGCCACCGAAAAAATTTATAAAATAATAATCCCACCAATAGCCACTCATATTCACACATTTTGCAATAGAACTATAAACGCCCTTAACCCTCCTATAGAGGCAATTTACTGCACCACTGCTGACCCAACCAACTAAGAAAACAGGGAGGCTTTAAAGGGCTTCTTAGCAAAGGCTCCCAAAGTCTAGGATTGCAACTTCTAACATTGTAAATTTGTCAAGTGACCCAGCTGCTTTTTGTGAAGGTCAAGTGCTGAGAATGCATTATGTGTTTAACCTTCAACAATTCAAATTGCACATATCGTGTACTGTGCGTTTAGATAAGATCAGTAAGCCTCCACTTTATTAGTTGCTAATTTCCTGGAAACCTTTAGTTTCCTAAAGAAAGAAGTTTTGATTCTTGAACACTTCATTCACTCTATTGAACTGCCATACATTATAGATCTACTTGGTAATCAGTAATCATCATAATTTGATAAAAACAGGTTGCATGATCTTATGTTCAACTTTGTACACTGCAGGAAGGACACTCAGATTAAGCCAAAGCAACAACAGCCAGCTAAATAACAGGTTGCAGTACACTAAATTGCTATGCTACACTGAATATACCATAAATGGGCAGTACCACTATTAAGTACAATATGCATCTAAACCAAGCTCCAATAATTAACATTAACAAAGCCAGATGCAGTAATTAAATAAATCATTGATCCTACCTAGCTGAAGTTCGTCTTTGTGCGCCTCCCCGTTGCACACTCATGCAGAACGGCCTTTGCATCAGGTCCACATTCATAATGGATGTTCATCAGTGTCAGTCACTGTATTCCTGAGACATGTCTTCAAGCGACTGGAGGAGAGCTCAGCACCGGCAGTGACACGGGCATATTTAGGATAATCTCCATGACAAGTGTTTCTGTTTGGGTACAAGTCTGCAGACATCCTCCATACCTGACAGATGTATGCGCATTGTGCTGTATCCACAGCTCCAGCTCCACATCTGTTCCGTCTCTTGGGTGTGTGTTTTGGCTATGCTTGACAATGGTGGAGTGACTTGAACACCCGCAGCCAGAGAGCATGCTTTCCCCACATTTCACTGTTTGCAGCATTATGTTGTTGGCTCCTAAGCACCGTCCTGAGATCCACAGCCATCTGAGCGGCTAGCGGTAATTCACCGTTCGGCCTCTGTGAGCCACTGCTCAGAGGCGTTAGATGAAGGCTTGCGGTTAGAAGCAGCTCTGGCAAGTGAAACTTCAGTGTCTGGAAACGGATTTATTTGCAATACTCCAGTCACTAAGCAATTTACTTCGCAAGGTTACAACTCACGACGAGAAAATCACCTCTGCTACCTGTCACCGCTAGCTACAACAGTAGACTTGGCCCGTTGATCCGGCGGGAGAATCGCGGCTTTGTAGCTAACTGTAGCTAGCTGCTAGCTTCTGTCGCGTCTTCATGCTAGCATTACCGTTGGCAGATTTTGAGGACTTTTGGTGTTCGTGCTTCCATCGACAGACTCGTCACTGCTTACAAATGTTCCCCATCTATCTTCAAAAGTTTGAAACAACTTTAGTTGTTTTCTCCTGCTCCTTTTTTAAACCAATGTTAGCTGGCTAACTGTTAGCTCGCTAACATGCTAAGCAAAATCCGGAAACTCCTCCATTGCTAGAGTGAGTGCTCAAAATGCGCCATGACGTCAGTGACGCTTTTATAAAGCAGAATCCTCATAAATAAAAAAATTGTGCATACAGATTTATAGCATAAATGGACATGATTCCCTATTTACCTTAGTTAATTTTACTTTTACTGTTATTGATTTACTGGTATAATATGAAATTATTATTATTTAATTCTAATTATTGTTTCTGTGTGTTCTTTCACCCATCTGTATTCCTGAAGCAGAAAACTGCTCATCTTAAAATAACTTACACTTCTCTGAACTGTGCATTGTGTTTTAATATGATTTTAGTGTATCTTCATTAACATCCTAACACACACCACATTTCTGGATCACAAATTGGTCTTTTAGCTTGAAATAGAAAGCGAAAAAGTAATCATGGCAAGAACTTTCCCCCATTTGCTGACATCTATCCTGCATTGTTATCAAAGACGCATTGCAGACTAGAAGTTGGCCTCATCTAAAGGCATTTTCTTTCTTTTATCCTTGGTGGCTCTTTTGTAACACGAGCTAATGGCGTTTTTCATCAAAGTAGTGCTGTCTGGTTTCATAACCTATCTATGATATCTATTTAATGAGCAAATCAATCTGAGACATCAGGGACTGTCAACAACAAAAAAGAAACACCAGAGTTTTTTTTTTTTTTTTTTTTTTTTTTGCATGTGTGGGTTGAATTCTAACTATAGCTTTAAAATAACAGTTTTCCCTATGAAGTCTTGACTATTCACATTCTAAGTGACAATTTCCCTGGTTGTATCTTAGAGTGGCATGACATTAGCTTGACTGACCTGACTTACAAAATACATAGATACTGTAGCACACTTACAGGCAATCACAACCACTCCACCTGCACACAAATGACCAGACACACTATCTCTCGAAGCCACAGCCCCCACTCATACATACTTCACCAACAAAACACATGTACAATGCAAATGTAAGTGCATGGTGAGCACCTACATGTGCATATCTACCCCACCCTACGCACACACACTCTCACATACGGCCGTCATCCCACTGCTCATCTCTATTCCCCTGGCTGTCCGGTCTAGTCCAGGTTGGTCGTCTGGAGAGTGGAGGCAGGCTGAACCTGTCCACTCTGCTTACTGTCTTCGTCTGGCAGCAAACCTACAGGGTGAAACACAACTTCACTTCCCCTCAAATGCCTCAGCAGGGCTTGATTGATCCTGCCTGGCACCATAGAAGCCAGTGGAATGGAGAAGGGAAACTGCAATCCTCTGCAGATCTGGCACCAGATTGGGGTCAGATTGCCATTAGGAATCGGTTCAGTTAGAATGAATGATTGATGGATCTGTTAGGATATGGGGAATGTAAGAATTATGAGCACCTGATTGCTCTCTAAGGGCTGGTGCATGGAAACACAAAGCACAAGTGCTGCCACAAGCAGGCAACACCACCACTTCTTACAGCTGCTTTATGCATTTCCCAAAAGGCAATCAGAAAAAAATATGATTTTGTGTATTGGAAATAAATGTAATAGTATTATTTTTGGACCTTTTAGATGGTTAAAACTGCTGTTTTAACTCAAAACATGTCACAAACAAACAGCTATTAGGACATAGAATCATATAAATAATGATATAGAAAGGATAAGTAGAATTGCCTATCATGTAACTGTAGAAAAGCCATTTTTGTCTAAAGCCAGTGCTCATGAGCATGTAATAAAAATTTCTTTTTATATAGTCTGCCAAAACACAAAAAGATAGTATCCTTTGGTTTTAGGATAGAGAAGGATATTCAGCCATTTTGGCATTTGGAACTCAAGTAAGAAGATACATTTCCAATATTTTTGGCTGTTGGCATCAAAATTCTCTAACCTCCCCCTTCGTGCCTCTGATTAGCCCTGGCAGCAGCCACGGCAATCCATCGCTGCATGTCTCAGTGAGATACTTAATGAGTGGGATCAGTCAAGAGGGACTGGCAGCCAGTCACAAGTTGGGTACAATGGGAGTTGTTGGTATGTGTTAATACTAAAAATTAGAGCAGCACTTCCTGAAGGAAATGCACGTGATTGCTGGGCATATTATGCAGAATATTTTGTGAAGCACTTTATGATAATTTGAAAACTACTAATAGTGCTGGTCCTTCATGCTCCTTTGTTAGGTCACTCATGTGCAGCTTGAGCTCCAAAATCATCCTGCCGCTGTCAGCTCGGTGTAGAAGTTGGAACGCTTCAAAGTAAAGATGGTGGAGGATGGACTCATTAAATGTGAGGAACTCATGACCCTCTTTCACTGATGCACACCTGAAATGAGGCAGCTTACAGTCCACCCCAAACATCAGTAAAGTCACTTTCAAATATCATGGGACATTTTGAGGTGTTGTTAGGTTCAATCTCACCGGACAGGTCGACTAAAACTCCAGATGGCCAGTCGACCTCTGACACAGAAGTAGTGAAGGTTGCTTCAGGGCGTTTCATAGGCTTTTATTGCAGACTTCCTGAGGAGTTCTGGTCATCACATAGTTTTTTACCCTCAGACAACAAAACTCAAAAGTTTATTCAGGCCATAGAAGATAGAGAAATGCCAATTGTGCCCTGCAATGTTACAGGTTATTTTTGAAAAATGTTTTTAAAAAGACTCAGATAGGAACTTTGTATCCCACTGACTGTGTTTTGTGAGTGACTGATAAGTTCCTCATCATTCCCTACACTTTCCTAGGCTGAAAGGAGCCCACAATGACAACCCAAACAATGTGAATCAGGGGATGGAGCAACAGTGCATCATTAGTACACTGTTGCCATGGTGCCGGTGTTGTTAAAAGTAGTATATCTGCAGTTGTTACATCTGCAGGCTCTGGTGAAATAATGAAGTATTACTTTTTTGGCCCCCGATGTGGCACTCTGGGCATGCTAAAGCAAACACTCCAAGAATGGAAGGTAAAACTTAGATCAGGATAAAAAGCACATTTATTTCAGGAGGCAAAACTTGTTTTATTATTGCTGCACTATTGCAATAGCCTGGATCCAGCCCTATGAAGCTCTGAGTATCTTTTCATCTGCCTATTAACCACATTTCAATGTGAATTTGTCTTTGGGGCTGCCTCTCTATATTCACTGTCATCTGCACTGGTTGCAAGATGTAAGCTATCACACTGTCAGAGATACTTTCCTTATGGCTGCATGCAAACGCAGCGTAAATGGTGTCCAGACCACAAATTAGCAAGTGTATTCACAGCATTTCATGCCTGTATGCTCAAACTGCCACAAACCACTGAAACCACTGCCAGATCTCTGAATCATAAAATTCAAGTCATTGCGTGGCAGTTGAGAGGATATGAGAGAGAAGAATTCATGGGGAGAGACCAAGACAAGTCCTACTACACTGTTACTCCAACACAGACTGGAAAATGCTCAGTTAATGGGGGCTGGACGTGAGGGGAGGACTCAAACTGTAGTGTGTGATACAACATTCTCCTTCAACTGGAGATCAACAGTAATGATTTATTAATGATCTTTATATGATGTTAATAATGCAATACAAATAAATGTTACTAGGCTTAGAATATTTCAACAACAACATAACTGAGCACTGATCTAATACTACATCACCTGGATTACTGTTATGACTGTTTGATGATAGAGATCTTTTTAAGTATATTTTAAATGTCTATTTTTGAACAACAGAGTGAAGTACTAGTGCTTACTGACTCAATGCCTAACATTTACAGATAAATGGAATTTCTTTGTTGATGTGACAAATCTATTATTCAATTGTTAATTATGCCTTCACATTACTGTCTTGCAACTGCTTGTGTAAAAATACCATTTACAGTATTTAGGACTCTTTTGCAATAGCAATTATGTTTTGTGAGAAATGCAATGAAGAAACTTTATGTAAAACTTGCTGTAATTATTATGTGGGCTGTGCAAAACTGTCTATGTTGTATTTATTAATTATTCTTTTCATTATGAAAATGCTTTGGCGGATCTGCTGGTCTCTAAACTTAATAGCTCAACACCTACGTGTGCGTTGTTAAAGTTCCTATTTTAGCACGTTACCATGCTAACCTCATTTTGGCATTATCGGCAACAAATGTACCAGCCAAACACTAACATGTTAGCATTATCATTGCAAGCATGTTAAGTAAAGTCTCACAAAGCCACTAAAAAGACTATCAGTCCTGTTCAGTGTTTACATTATTGAAACAACCTTTTTCTAACTTTAAAAGAACACGGTGTAACTTTTAAAATAAAAACTAGTAGGTCTATTGTTGCTATAGGTCTGGCCTCGTATTGCCACTAGCTTACGGTGGCTAATTTCACAAACCTTTGATAGAAACTTTCCACTTTGTATTGTCCTAACCACTAACACCTGACTTGTTTTGAAACATATTGTGTTTTTATAGCTTAAACTAGTGAAACTTAAACTAGCGTTAGCTCTGAGGAGCTAACATCTCTGCACTGCTGTTCTGTGGGTCTAATTTGCAAGAGGCTTACACAGCACCTCTGCATATTAATATGAATAGAGATGATATTTCTAGTAAAAAGAAAAATCCTTACAAAACACGGTCTGCAGGATGTTGATGTTCAACCATCCAACTTGACTTAAGCCCTTCTTATGACCTTTCTCTGCTGTAAAAGAACATCACACTGTCCAGATGGTAAAAAGAATGGAGCTAGTGAGCACAGTACAAGCAGAAAATATATTTTCTCTAAAAGTTACCTGATTATAAACAAGGATTTTACCTTGTTAGTACACCACAGGCCTTATTAAATAGAGATGACGTAACATTAATATTTCATATTTAATAATTCATGTTTTATTATTAATGTGTTTTATTAAGGAAGTAGCGCTTACGCTGTTAATTAACCTTTGCACTCATTAATCATGCGTCTTGAATATTGGTTGATTTGCTTACTTATACTCCTCCATGGAACAATTATGAAGCAGAGCAAATATGTTGACGTTACATCTGGATTTTGAACAACATGTTGATATATGACAGGATTTTTAATGATGCCACAGTCAAATACTGCAGCCTGGTCTTCAGCATGTTGCCAAACACCCACATACTTTAAAGAGGAACTTCAGCTCGGTGGAATGACTTCAGATACGCACTAGGTGCAGGCTAAAACATAATTTTAGTCTCTTTTTATATAAGACTATTTATTTTACTTTTAAAAAAAACAAAACAAACAAACAAAAAAATCTACCTGACAGTGGAAAAGATAAAAGCTAAGAATACAGAGTCACGATGACATTATGAATCATCTAATAACAACAAAACCATTTAAAATAGTGCTATTTAAAGTATCACAGCAGTTACTCATAACCTGGTTGCGACTGTACTTGCTGCTCTTGTTCTCAGAGATGGTAATAGTGGCAGCTTTAGAGGAGAATGACGTAAAAACAGATGAGTACAGTTACACATGCTCCATTTGTTTTATTGCTCACATGCCTCTTACCCATTATTCCCACTTTATTAAGTCTTAGTGAAAGACACATAATAACAAGGTGCAAGAAACAACAGAATCATATTAGCTTCTTTTTAGCTGTGTAGTAGCATGGATTTAAGATCGGAAACATTGGTCTGTTGGTTGGCCCGCCTCAGCATTTTATTAGATGGATTCTATAGGATGTAAATACACTCACAGTTACAAGAAGTTAAAGCCTAAAGGTTTTGGTGATCTTTATTTTTATCAGGTTGGTGTTATAATTTATCCAATTCTTTCCCTGATGACCATCAAGGATATGTTTAGTAATGTTCTAGATGAACTGTATTTTCAATTATCCCAATAAAGGCAGACATTAAAACCAAAAAATAAATTCCAAAAAACTTTGATAGGCGTTTCCTGAAATGCTCAAGAGTTAACTGTGCATGTGCAGCACATCCTCTTTTGTTTTTGGATGACCTACACTGTATTTTAATGCTGCAGAATTCACTCACAAAGTTCTTATGTACAAGATTTTCTGCACGAGTATGAAATTGTTTTTAAATAATGGGCCATAATCGCTACATGTCAACCAGCACCAAGTTCTGCGACGCAGTGATAAAATACTTATCCTCCTAATTGCGATGTCACTTGATAAAATCAGCTTTTTTAATTCAGGCATTTCAAATCAGAGAGTTTGAGGAGACTAAATGTTTTGTTAGGGGGTCAGGGGTTAATGTGGTCATATTTTAACCATGGCAGAAATGTCATTTGAACATCCTTTGAATATTTAAAGGTCTCTCCATCCTTTATTTGACTGAAGAGCAACGGATTACTGAAATGGAATAATATGGAATCAAAGCTTTCACTTAGCACTTTATTACACAGCAGAAGGAAGTAGTGATATTTTTCTTGAAAACTTGTTTTTTAATTCTGAATATTTATGACTGACTCTAGAGGCCCAAAGTATTTAAAAAGCTATAAAGTTTAGCTCAGCAGAGATATCTACATATACACGATTCAAACACCTTTTTATAGCTTGCACTGCGGTGTTGCATGAATGCAGTCGGCTGGCTGTGAATCAAAGTGCCTTGTTGCTTTATGAAAACAGCACTAAATAAACTCTGACATATTTACACACGTCACGGTACAACTCTTTTACAAAACACAGGAGGGATTTGTCAGCTTTCGAGGCACCATGAGTGCACTAATGTCAGGATTTTGTGCATGTTGTGGGGTTATGGATGATAAATGAAGCAAAGGAATGTGTGTCTCCTCCCTTTGTGTCTGTGTGTACATGTGTATGTCCTCATGTGTGTATATTTCTGTGCCTTCATGAGCATGAATGCAGCTTCTTCTGTACGCGTGTCAACGAGGGCTCTAGCTTGAATGTATGCTTATGCATGGATGCATAGGGTGCATGTGTAGGTGTGTGTGTGTGTGTGTGTGTGTGTGTGTGTGTGTGTGTGTGTGTGTGTGTGTGTGTGTGTGTGTGTGTGTGAGGCCTGTTGCTGGCCATCCAAGCAGACAGGTGTCAGGTCGTATCAGCACATCGCTCCAGTGACCAGGTGGAAACCTGGAGGAGAAAAGGTGAATCACCGGGCCAGACTGGGGCAACAAAACTGCTCGGCTTAGTCTACCATTACCTAAACACACACATGCACTGATGGGGACACACACGCACACACACACACACACACACTGTAATAACAGAGTGAAAGAAGAAGAAAAAAGCGATGGAAAGTGTAGTTACACTCAGAGAGAGTAAGACGAAAGAGTATAGATGGAGGGAGGCTACTTGACTGGGTCTGGCATCTCTCTCACTCACACACACACACACACACACACACACACACACACACACACACACACACACAGACTGAGTCACAAAAAGTCACATACGAAGTGAGAAACACACCTACTCACACATATGATTGCATGACTGAGTCCAGCATGAGGCAAAGAGCGAAACACACACATACACACACACACAAAATAGAGAAACATGTCGCAGATGAACACATCAAATAATTAGCAGCTTGATTAAATTGAACATAGACAAACACAAACACACACACACACCATCTCCACAGGGGCTGCGTGTGGCGCCTGTATTTTGTCAGTGGTTGATGAGGAGAATGATCACTTTTCCCTTTTCTCCTTCCCTCCATCCTTCATTTTCTCACTCCTAATTAACACACACACACACACACAAACTGTTGTGAAGATAATTGCCACAGCAGTGATACTGGCTAATGACAGGAGAGTGGAGCAGAAATAACAGCGAATGGGGCACCAGCGCCGATGTTCCCTTCAACATATCTCTGCTCTGTCAAACACACCCTCCTCTGCCTCTCTCTCACAAACAGCCAATCTTCTTTGCACCTTCCCTTTTTCCTCCTCATTTTCAACTCAACCCCTACACACACCACACAGACATTCCCGCCTCCTTCCATATTCACCCACTGCCTTCTTGTCGCCTTCGTCACTCCTCTACTCCTCTGCGTCCACCTCCGCCAACACCACTTTTTGTTCCTCTCCTCATTTCCTCCCCCTTCTCTCCTGTTGCCTACTTTCCGTCTGTGTCCCTCAACCCACATTCTCCTCTGTCTTTTCCCTTCTTGTTTTTTTCTACTATCCACCACCCTCCTCTGTTCTACTCGTTGCTCTCTATCCCTCCTTTGCCTCTGGGTGCCGAAGCAACAGAGAAGTGTCGGGGAGGCTTTGATCATGGCGGCGTTAACCACAATTGAGGGTGACGTGTGGCGGGATGAGACCCGTGTACCGGAAAACCTTGGCTGGCCTGCCTGCATTCTGCCTTGCGCTTGCCTCGCTTTTCCTTTTTCTTCTCTGCCTTTGTGAGTGTGTGTGTATATGTGTGTCTGTGTGAGAGCGAGAGAGAATGCATGTGCATAGCTAGCCATCCTAATGGGTAGGAAATGTTACCAGCCCAATGGGCTGTGAAGGGCTGAACTCACCTTGAGCATTGAGCGCAAGAGGAAAAGACTGAGAGAGACAAACAGGCAAACAGATAACAAGATAAACAAAAGTTATAGGCTGTATATGTCTATGCAGAAAAGAATGAAGTGTAATGTGTCGACATACTTCACATAGTTTTAAGGAACATATCATAATTTTATACTTCCTGGGGTTAAATGTCATGCTTGGTCACAACAACCAGTTCACAACATGGTGTTAAGCTTGAAACTAGAAGACTGCAGGCTGTTGCATTGTGGCAACACATTAGTGCCTCTAATCTCTTAGTACTTGTTACTGTTTTTCCTTAACAACACAATGTATGTTTCCCTTCAAATGATGGATGTAAACTTAAATCATAACTGATAAAAAAGCTAATAAAGATTACATAATGTAAAGTGTCATCTATAAATGTGGTGCATTAGCATATTTATTGTTGTTCCCCACATGACATTCATGTTTCTTTCAGAGTGAACTGGCTCCTTTTGTTCAAGTCCACATTTCAAGACTGAACAACATCAACAGTCTCTTATGTTTTGTAGCTGACTGGGTGCAAATCGCTGCAGCAAGGTTCAAAGATTTTAAAGAAACCTTCCCAAAGAGGCTGAGTAATGCAACAAGAAAATAGTTGACAACAACAAAAAGAGCAATTGAATTTTTTGAAAAATTGCAAAACAGCTGTGAGTCAGGCCTTTTACCCTAACATCACTTGCTAAACCCACTAATGCTCTTGTAGCTGAATGGGTGCAAATCCGAGCAGCCTGCTTTCAAAGCTTGTGGAGAGCCTGAAACCAGTAGAGAGGAGGTTGTTACAGCCACATATATTGGAGTGAAGGTGTAACTACAGTATACAGTTAGATTTTCTGCTCTCTTTTGTTCCCCTGTATGTCTTCCCTGCTGTATAGATGCAGAGATGCAGGGGGCAGGCAATAACATTTGGTGGGGGCGGAAAATGTGTGAGACAATTGTACCCTTGGCTACGGTTTGCCAGAGCTGATGCATATACAGTCATACTCAAATGCACAAATATGCCTGAATGTACACACAAACGCTCGCACCAGGCCCCCAAATCGACTTAATGCCTTTTCCTAATTACCTTTACATTTTTACACTCTGCTTACTCAACCTCCGTTTTAGGCAACAGCAGGTAATTGATTTCTGGGTGTATGTGTGTGTATGTGAGAGCTAATAGTCTGTTGGTGGGTCGCTCTGTTGCTATTGAAATCCAATGCCGCTGAAGCACACATGTCAAGGAGGAAATCTGTTCAGATTAGTATTGTTGTTTTCCTTGTCGGACTCATAGTTTTGGTGAGTCAGGAGGAACATTTTGACTGTAGGAAATGAGGTTTGAGAAGAGTTGTTGACACTGTTGTGGCAGTGCAGACATGCACAACGCGAACATCAAGTCAGTTATTGCTTGAAATTTGACTTTCAGTCATTTTCAATCTGTGAAATAGCCACAGTCTTTCCTGAGTTATTTGTGTTCAGAACTAAACATGTTGCTTCAAAATGAGACATACACAAACTTACCATGCCTACAGTATGTTTGGATCAGAGGGTTATTGCAATAAGTCAAATATCTTAACTTGACCTATTCTGATAAACTCATCCTGGCTTATTTCATTGTATGTTTGCCAGATTTAGAAGGTGCAGCTAAGTCAAGGCAGGCGTAGAGACCTGGGATGAGTGCGTGTTCACGACATTGTTTAAAAGACTGTATGTATCGATCCCAGAGTTACTGATTAAACATGGACAAACTTTTAACCCACAGAGCAGCAGCAGAATATAGAGATGATGGAAGAGGTAAAACATGTAATGTGTAAAAAGGGAAATACGGCCGATATAATAACAGAAAGAGAAAAACCTAGCAGACAATAGCGGATCGACTGAATGTGTAAGTAATTCAGAAATAATTCATAAACAGTGTTCCAGAGAACTATATATATTTGTACCTGTCAATCAGGTGTTGGTCTTCTAATGCTAAAGGATCAGACCTGTCCCGGAAAACTCTCTGATGCCCAAATGCTCGTCTGTGTATCAACGTTTTCATTTTCAAGAGGAACTTTTGAATAGAACCTTTAGAGTTTATATACAAAACTGCACATTGCCCACTCTAAGGCTTCAATTGAATATCCTTCAAACTGCAACCATATGAACAGCAATTGTCATAAAACTAGTAATATGAGTAAAAGTCTGCTTAAAGCAGTTTCTGATATCGTAGACAGAACCATCACCTCCAGAAAAAACTCATCACACTTCTACCAAAGAAGAGAGTCCCATCTACAACCTGACCAGCCTTTAAACTGGCAGTTTCCACAACACAAAACATCATCAACACTTGGCCCAGACATAGTTATCTTTTCAGATACCACCAGGCAGGTGAACATGTGGAAACTATCAGTACCCTGGGAAGAGGCTAATGAGCATAAATACCAGGAAGTGGTGGAGCAGTGTAGAGGGCAAGGATAACAGACTCATTGCAATCTCATAGTAGTTGGTTGTTAAGGGTTCAAAGCATGTTCTCTCTGCAGAACTACAACTGGATCATGTGGACAAACTGCTTATAAAGCCATAGGCGTATTAGTCTCTTAACTCTTTAAATTAAGTAATTAATAGTAAGTATTTTATTCTTAGAAAATAAAAAACAAACAAACATGATTTGTTCCATAACACTGGTACTTTTTGTAAGTTTACTCTGCAGTTGTTTTACTTGAAGACAAGTAGACTGCTGACAAACAGTTGAGAACTAAGTTTCCATATTTATTACAGTTCAAACATTATTTGACACTGTAAATACACCTTAGCTCTGAGCATCCATTTACAGAAATAACAACTTTGATACGTCAGAGAGCCGTTGGGAAGTTATTGATGTTATGTCACTGATTTCATTCTGCTCTTTGTTTGTTTGAACATTTAATTTGCTGTCATTTTTCAGTGAATGGTATTAATCTGTCACTAAAGGGAACAGACACTTAGAAGCCTTAATGACAACATTTGTGCAACACAGTCTCTTTTTTCTTTTGTTCTGCCATTTACTGAGAGCTTTTAATGCCCAATATTGGATGAGATTCAATCACAGTCTAATTACATGTTCTCCCGCAGTCCAATCTAGATTGCTAGACACAAAAATAACAATTTCATTATTGATCATGAAGGTGCATATGCTGCTGAAATGCTGAAAATGTTTTTTTTTATTTTTTTTACTTTCTATTTGTGAGCACAGTGACAAAGCAGCCTACCAGCAATGTGAAGTCTGTGCCAGTGGAAGCAAACTCTGTTTGTTTAATCCTGCCCCCAATTTAAAGATGACCTCAAAAATTAAAGGGTTTTTATCAAATGAGCACATAATTGCTGTCAAATGTAGTCAAGCATTTCAGTGAGATGGAGATTGAAGTTTTCTTTGCCGTCACTGGCAGATTAGAAAGTGATGACATTTAAATAGAAATAATGTAGTCTTAATCACGCAGCACTTTGGTCATTACTTATTATGCGGCCCATTTAAGTAATTTAGTCAAATTAGTCTGTTGCATTAAAACTTTTACACTCACTAAACTTTTCACACACTTTAGCGTGCAGTATCATCAATTCCCCAAGCACCTGTTTCACATTGTAGGACAGATTTCCTATTTACTCCCCACAGACAGTGGTTGTGGAAACGAGAGCAGCCTCATCCACTCTTTGTAGCACATGACAAGGACACTAAATTGTCAGGTTGGGAGAAAACAGCGGCCTTTTTGGCCTCGTCCTGATAACAAGGAATCATTATTTACTTGTCATAGTGTACAACACTGTGTTTGAGATAAACTCAGTCTTTTTTTTTTTATTCCCCCTCTATCCAAGCAGCAAATTTATCTTTAGACAGACAGTCTGGTTCTCTGCTATGCATTCAAAGTCCTTTATTTATTTTTTTATTTCAGATGCAATGTCAGGTCGCAATGCTCCTGACACTCTCTGGAGTTAACACGCAGTGGAGCTTCAAAGACTTGTCTTTCACAAGTCTGAAGATGTAAGCCGCAATGGTGTCTCTCCCGTTTGGTGTCAAGGAGGTGATGTATTATGCATCAGCGGCGCATTGGGTCATGTTGTGCAAAGAACCAGTATGTGTCCCTGACAGGGTTTGTGGCACATCACTGAGGAGGTTTGAAGATAGAACTGGCTGCTTAAACCCTTTGTCCAGAATTTATTCAACCTGGAGTAGGTGCTTGACAGCAAGGTGTACCCTTTCCCATTTACCTGTTATATCACTGAACAACTTCCCACACACAAGGGACAAAGTGAATGGAGAAAAAGCTCAAAATAATATTTAACATGATGGAGATAGATTGCAAAAGGTTACGCTAAATTTTAAATCTATCTACATACATATTTGCACTAAAACAAGAGGAGCCCTTTTATTAATTTAAAAAACACATACAAAACATATTGTATGATGTATTTATAAAGTCTAGACTCACAGTACATGTACAGTATACGTTAAATTACACTGTAATTTCCAGGCAGTAAAGAAATAGTAAAGAAACAAAATTAAAATGGTTTAATTTCCCTATCTCACTAATCATCCATCCGTTATCTTAACCACCTTTCATGTTACAAGTTGCAGGTTTCACTGATCAAGTTTTGGAAGATTACTCACAACAGACACACACATACACACAAAAACACCTACAATGTGTGATCCAAGTCACACATCTATGCTTCTCTTAGTGTTTTGCAGTATTTAGAATGCCAGAAATAACCTGGTGGGAGCTGCAGCGTAGAACAGACTCAGTTTAGGGATCTACCTGCCCACAGTACTATAGTACTGACACAGTCTAGTACTGTGGCCTGTAACTGCTGAACAGAGGGCAGAGTGTGTCTCCTTTACTAACCCTCAGCTGGATTTTCCAAATCAGGTTTGACCAGGTGACACTCTAATCACAAACTCACTCTTTGAAATGCTGCAGTTATTCCTGAGGCGGGAATAGATTGGATCGTAAGAGGAAAAAAAAAATGCAAATTAAGGTGTAAATTCAACCAGGGCACCGAGTCAAGTGGTTCATTTGGGCTTCGCAGGAGCAGGAGCAGCATCATCATCATGCAGGAGTGCACATGATGATCATCATCATCATCATGTTTCCCAATCTGCAACTACAAGTATCGTTTGGATTATAATATCAGCCATTGTCATTGTAATTCAACCATCTGCAGTTTCCATGGTGAAAACTGTGAGAAGCAGAGCCCACACACAGGGACTTGTCAGCAGTCATGAATATTTTTCATTGAACTCAGAAGAAAAAAAGGGCAAGAAAAAAAAAAACAAATAAAAAAAAAACAACAAGTCCAGCGGTTGCTCATAGATAGTGACCTAACATGAAAAGTCACTTTCATTATTGTGGATTTGAATTCACATTGCACACTTTTATTCTTATGTGTCAAAATATTTTAAATTTAAATGCAAATGCACAAACAACAAAAATAAAAAAAGGAGTTTCAACTATTGTTTCCTGGTTAAATCCCAAAGGGTTGTTCTAATGTGACAGAGGTGTCACCGCAAACCTCCGCACTGAAAACAAACTGCGCGCAATAAGCTTTGTCTGTGTGTGGCGAGAATTTCCAACAGGCTGGAAAATCTGATCAGTCGTGCAAGTGGTCGACCCTTACCACTGCGAATGAGATCTGTGTTCACTCTAATTACTTTTTACAAGCGGGCTTTATCTGCAGGGCAGCAGTCATCTCCGTCCCTGCAGAGATGGAGAGACAACTGTTAACAGTGATGTTATTACATCACTTGTGATTTAGTGGAGGAAGTGTTTTCATGTCAAGCATCCTCGCACATATTAGAGTGCATGTTTTACCATGTGATTTTTTTTTGTGTTGTTGCTGAATGTAAAGGAACTAATATACACTATGGCAACCTAAATGCGCCGCTTTTCACGTTCTGACTAATTTGTAGATAACAGATTTACGTTCTTGAGAGTGTTACTGAAAAACATGACAATACTTTGCACAATAATTTGTATCAATAACCATTGGTATCATGACGATAATATGACATAAACTACTCACCCGAATTCTGTAAACAAGGCCATAGCCGCGACTTAACATGCCCTGAGGTCATGGGTCCAATTTCCCCCAACAATTCTCTAGTTTGTTATTTATTTGAATGTCTTATTTTATTTGCTCAGATATATTTTCTGTAAATTGTAAATGTTTGCCTGCCCTTTCCACATTGCCAAGGATAAACAGATTCTAAAATTCACCATTCGCCATCACCTTAATTATGCCAAACTGCTTTTAAGGGATTTACCTCTTCTTCTTGCTACGAGTCATAGTAAATTATTTTTAGTAGGCGCCGTGCTGAAATAATAACAGCACACTAAAAGATACTGATGTGCAAAGGTTCCTTATATTAACTTGAAGTGAGAACCACTGCACTACTGTGGCCCTCTAGTGGCTTGGAGTGCAACTCCATAAATAGTTTCACCCAAAAGTAAAAACACTCATACTGGATCCAAAGTAAGTTGAAGTCATGTGAACACTAATACTGCTGCATTTCAAGGGTTCAGTTATATGTCTGCGGTTTTCTGCATGTTATTTTGTTATTTTGTACACTCCGACTACACTTTCCCATGCAAAGGCGCATAAGGCTGCATTATATTTCAACTAAATCTGCAAATTGCTTAAAACACGTCGGCATATTCAGCACGAGGTTGAGGTTAATAGCAGAAAGGCAGCAAAAATCTGGACATGAGATGGATGAAATGATTCCGAGCAGTTTGAACTGTACAAATGCACAGACACAGTATAGCCTCTGGGCCCGGCTCAAGCTACCTCGATTGACTACAGAGCCACTGATAGCCTGTCTATCTTTATATAATAATCTTGTTCTTCTTATACTGTCATAGGACCATTTTCCATGTGAATGGGCTTGTCCTACATTTATGCTGTTATGTATTTTCTCTATAATCTTCTCCATAATTGCTCTGATTACTTCTACTGGATGGAGAGAAACTTCTCTCTCTTATTCTCAGTTATAGAAGATGACTAGTTTAAATCTTATTGCAAGGCGCGTAGAAATTACCCATATTTCTCTTTAGCTTACCCTTAAAAATACCTCCTTATGTTTGTTGCCATGGCTGCAAAATTGCTATGTCAAGATCTAGGGAATACTTTAGATGCTGCATGTTTTATAAAATTATTCATATTTTAGACAGAACAAAACAAATGTACTGCTACTGAAGATTCAAACAGGGTAAAAATACTAATCTGTCAGCATCAAATGCGCAACATTTGTTTTAAGCACTCTGATGTAAATGGAACCAAGCAAAGAGAAGGCAGCGACTCCAATAATTCACTGAGACAAGTGTAAAGTGAAGACAACCTCGGGGAGAAAACAGGGATTACTAGTTAATTCAGCTTTGTGTGAGTTAAATTGGCTCGAAGAGAGTGGTTGTGAGCTTGTGTGTGTGTGTTTGTGTGTGTGTGTGTGTGTGTGTGTGTGTGTACACATATGGGCTTACATGTACTGCAGAAAAAGATGTTACTGTATTACCGTGAAGGCCAAGTCGAGCAGGGTCAAGAGTTCAGTCCACAAGCTAGTTCAATTAGCATCACTAGTGTAATTATGATGCTTGCTGAACAATAACAACAATTGCTAACAGACCCTGTTTTGGTATTTCATTAATCTAAGATATTTTAAATTGTAAATGTGGGACTGCTATAAATGGATCTCTGAACAACATTAGCAAGAAGCAACTGTGGAATAAACAGGCCCATAGGTACAGAAGAGGCAAAGGTTCCTTCAGCTTTAATGTACAGGGCTCCTGACCTCATTCTTTGCCCCTTTACATTCATTTTTTGTATCTTATTTAGTGATATGGAGCTCCTATGGCCTGTTTTTTAGAGTGTCTTTTTAGTTTTACTTACTTTACTTTACTTTTTAGTTTCTATTAGCTCTAGCATGGAGCGACTGATAGAAAATACACCATGTTGCTATGCTCATAATCTCAGAAGTTCTTTTCTTGATCCTGACAAATAATGCTCATGAAGCCCTGTATTGACAGCTTGTGAATGAATCACAGCATAATTTTAATAATGAATGTTGTGAGTTGAGTAAAGAAAACTTTGAAGTAACAGTTTTTACAGTGTACTTTGCTACTGATCTTCAGTTTAATCTAGGAAAAATGCTTTGGAATTGGGCCTGCTACGCTTTCTTTTTGCTTTGTGGCAGAGACACACACTGAGGCAGTCAGTGTGGTGAAAACACTGGGTTTTTTTTTTTATTAAATAATGAGTCAGGCAGCAGTTGGTAGGGGCCCCGGGACACACATAAGGAGGATGAGACAGCTTGGGTTACTCAAATCAATCTGTTTATCCACAGTGCTAAAGCAGTAACACTAACACTGGGACCATCTCAGAGACTTGAAAGTTATTTCTACCTCTAACACAAAATGATCAGTTTGTGTGGCCACTCAAAGAATCGGATACTAATTCCCACGAGAGAACTGAGTGACAAAATAAAATGATGGACACACTAATAGATTTAATGAATCATTTTTGTTGCACCATCATCACCCAGTAGTATAATATCCATGCAGCAGAGTTACTGCAGCTGTAGCTTTCTTAGCACACAACACAAACATTGTGTTATGTGTACAAATGGATTCTCCAACCACTGCATCTCTCAACTCTCTTTTTTGTTAGTTACAAATATTTTTGTTGATATTTGTGTTTGCCAACAATTGCAACATCATGAATGCTTTCCAGGATAATGTGTGAAAATGATCCATATTTCCCCAATGTTATGTCTGAGGTGTAAATTACTGTTAAAGCAGAGGCTGCACACTATAATTTTCACCTGAATCCTGAATGAAACAATGATGATTCTGTATTATATCATATTTTTATGAACACAGGCTTTGCCCACTGACCCTGTTAACCGGCACTAAGAACCTGGATGAACCTGGATGTAATGGTTAGTGCAGTCCCACTTTGGTCAGGCTCTTATTTGCAGGTTAAACGACAGGTTAAGCCCACAGAGACCTGTTTATGGCTTCTTCTTTATTTATATTGTCACTTTGTGTCATGTTTTTTTATTGCAAACAATAGATTTTATTTGCAACAAATCTTGTTTTCTGTAGCTACTTAAATACATAATGGTTTGTGATCTCGCTGCTCTGTAGTCATATTATCATAAAATGCATTGATTGCACAACTCATACTACATCTGTTGTTCAGAGATAGTAAAAATTTGTTACCTCCTTTTTAAAATTTGTACTATAACAGACATTTGCTGGCATAGATTCTCTCAGTAAAAGAGAGACGTGATGAGCGGAGAGACAGCAGCAAAGTCCCAAAAGTCAAAGGAGCTTAGGGTGTAAATAAAGCTCAGCATGACAACAGACAACACATTGCCTATAAAGTTTCATCTCTGCTCTAAGATGCACACATAACCCTGAGGACAAGACTTCTTCTCTATCACCCAGGGACCAACTAGACAGTGGCAGTCACACGGGTGAAACTTGAGAGTTTATCTGTGAACTTGTCAAGAGTGTGACAGCGAGCGTGTCTGCTCTTGCTCGCGTTTTCCCATTCCTGATGGAAACAACAATATTTTTGCTGGCTTTAAAGCTGTAGTTTTGTGATGCAGATATTTGAAATTTCTGCTATTTGGAGCTAAACACGTGCAAAATTTCCAAGTACATCTAATTTTAGGAAACGCAGGATGAAGAAATACTGTAACAGGGATGCTTTTTACTGACTGAGGGACTTACAGGCAAACGATCATCTGATTTATTTAGAGTTGGGCTGGTCATGTGTTTTGCTAATTGACCCACAAACCTCTCAACACTTGTGAGCTTGTATCTATTAGAGCTTCTGTCTCTTAGAAATGCGTGATGCTTCACTAAAGGGATTCTGAAATTGGATCAAACATTTCCATGCATTTTCTCATCCTTAATTCACCCCAATCCCCTCATGCAAACGAGGGTTGTTTTTCAAGTTTTTATGACATTCGCACAGTTTTCTTACAAGCTCCTAAATACCCCTGAGCAGATGTGCCCATCTGTGGTTTGTTTCATTTCATACACAAAGAAAGAGGGAAAGACAGCTTGCTGAGGCTCTAGACATAGCCACAGAACATACAGTATGCTAACTCAGTTAACTTAAAATGTTGTGCAAGCTGTGGAAATGCCACTTACATACTTATGTAAGAAGAAGCAAAAAAATATGTCTTTAGCTGGATGCTTGGGCAACTCCCAAGAGAAGAGCGTTTAGCTGATTTGGAGTCAGCTCACATTTCTATGTCAAATCATAAAGTCCATTTTCATATAGCCATGGGAGTCAATGTGGCAAAGTCCATTATGGTGTGAATGGACTGTACGTGCAGACTATAGGGTGAGTGAACAAGTCACCCCAGTACAAAAAGAACAACTTACACATTTGCTGTTCACGTCCAGTTTTGAACCTTAAGACTGTTGATTCCATTTTAACACCTTTGTACAAAAATGCTACCCAGACAAGATATAATTAGACTTAATAGTTTATGTTATAACTTCACAACGGCCAAGAATCCACCTTTAAGCAGCATAAAATCTGCCTTTGAACCCATTTACATTTGTCATTTCAAGTGTTGCAGATCTGGCTAAAATCCAAGTGAGATTTAAGTCACTTTAATTTACACTTATCTTAACATACACATGTCTCCGTTTGCCAAATCACAAATCTAGGTTTTTTCCTGACCTACACGCAAATCAGGGTTGACTATAGTCCAGGGGGAGTGGTATTGCCCCTTATGAAGAACCTGACAGTGATCTGGAGTTTCTGCATCATAGGAGAGACATTACCACTGTGACAGGCTGAGTGAACAGTCATTAATGACCGGGAGATTTATATTCCACTTTATCCATCTCTAATACGCTAGTGCACTGCACCTCTATCAACTAATATCCCAGGCATGTTTGGATTCACTATGAGTAGTACTATGCATGAACTAGCAATTCTTTGTATTTGTATTGACAGTCTACTGCAGAGAGAGAGATATGAAATATGGGGAACAACACATAACAAAGATTCTCTGACTGAGATCGACCTAAGGTTGTTGAGATTTCAATAGACCGAGGGTGATTCATTGGATTTTAGAGAGTGCTGCTTTTGTGCTCCCATTGCACATGCTCATACCTGCTGCAAGACCTCTTGAACAATTTAATTAGAAAACCAAACCTGGGCTTGACAGTTTTGTGAGGATTTTAGAAAACTTATATAAAACACTGTATGAATGTATTTCTGCGCCGTGACTGTGACCTAACATTTATTTATTGAGATTTTTATTGGCCAAAGTTGGTCAAAGTCATATAATTTATTATCTGTGTAAGACAAGTGTAAGGCACCCGAGTCCCTCCCTTAAAGACTTTATGGATTCCTGATCTGGGGGAAGTGTTTTTGAAGCCCCTACAGCCCTGCAGATTTACACTGCGCAGAAGAATAACAAGCCTGTGTGAATGCTCGGCTGAGTTGGCAGGAGCAAGAGACAGGGGAATCATCTAAGAGGAATAGAGCCCTGGGGTATTGAGGAGAAAGAGGCGAACGAATACGTTTCCTCTGCAAAACCAATTAGCAAATGATTCCCCGCACCCTGCTCTTGGAAGCTGAAAGAGAGACCAGAGCGATATAAAGGGAATAAGAAATGGTAACACAGCAACACTGTGTGTGTGTGTGTGTGTACGTGGGTGGTGATAGACAGTTTTTAAGTGTACCGTGCATACTGTCTGGTCGATGTATGTATGTAAGTGTTTCCCAAGTTTCTATTACCCATAAGACACTGATCTATCCATGAAATGCAAAATGAACTGGTTCATGTTTAGTAAAAGAAAACTAAACGTGATCGTGCATTATCAGCTGCTACTTATGTGTTATATAATATCTTCAAAGCCCAAATTAACTATTTTGTGAGCTACGTCGTCTTAGTGTCAGTGGACACAACTGCAAACATCCATAGGTTGTGCAGGTACAGTAAAATGCATTCACACTGATTAAGTGGAAACTTACTAAACCTGCAGCAGTGCTTTATTGGAAGTCCATGGATCACCAAAGTTACTAAAACTTATCCTCCAAGTTCTGTAAATCTCTGTACCAACTTTCACGGCAGTCCTGCCAATAAGTGTCAAGGCATGTCACTAAAAGTGAGAAATGTCAAGTTAAAACAGTGCCTAAGTCACTGGACCTATGCTGCAGGCTTTGTAGAAGGGTGTAGTTATTTAATGGCAACCGGGCTAATAATCATTAGCCATGAAGGTCTGCACATACTTGAACCAGTTTATCTAATAGTTATTAGACAGCTCAGTTTAGAACAAAGTAATACACAGCAACAAAGTTAATTTCACAAAAAGCATATCATGAAATTTCCCTCAAGACCATCAGTGCTGTGTAACTCTCCTAGTCTTTACCTGACATACCCTGATGATTCCACTGCTTCAGTGAGCTGAGCTGTTCCTGCAGCCTTTCAGAGTGAGTCTGTCAAGCCAAACTGTCTCCAGGATGGATAACATGGCTGTGACAGTTTCCCTCTAAATCATATGACTGACAGGCACAGCCGCAATCAAAAATGGATAGGAAGTGGCTTTGAGTCTGTACCTCGATGAAGAACAGACGCTGTATCCTGTGAGGCAGCTGGGGTTTCAATATGAGGAGCCGCCAGTGAAAATTCCAACACATCTACCACACACATCCATCTAACATATGGTGCTGGACTCAGCTGTCTCTAGGCCTTTGGATAATTTATGCAACAGGTACTGTCATCCAAGCCATCCAAGTCAAAGATGTACTCCAGCCCTGCTGATAATTCCCAGAGCAGACCTGTCTATGCTTTATTGATTGCTACACCAACTGTTGCAGCAACAAGGGATCTAGTTAGTGAGCATTCTTGCTCTCTCTTATTCCTGTGCATTAATTTGAAGGAAACTCACCTCGCACAAACAAACCGCACATTGATCTCATCAGCAAAGGAGCGCATCACCATGTTGCAGCCCTGGTCTCAGTTTAACAGTGGTGCAGAGCAAAAGGATTTTTTTTGAATCACAGATGTGAAGCTTTAATAATAGTTTAACATACTTAACAGTCATACAACACATGTATAATAAATAATGATAACGTCACTCAGGACCAGGTTTACATACAGTACAAAACGGTGGATATTTTACTGCACCTTTGCAATCTGTGTGAAATGAATGTCTGATTTACTAAGGCATCCACTACTATAATTATGTAGTCAGTGACTGGGACTGCCTACTAATTGTTTTTTTGTGCGTGAAGGAGTGTCTAATGCACACTGTGGAAGGCATGTCTCAAGGGTGGAGCTATTAACAAGCTCAGGAAAGATAAGAAAAGTCAGTGCAGCTGAAATATAATAAGTGGACAGTAAAGCATTTTCCATGGCTGTAATTCAATTCTAAAGGAGAAAAGTCTGATGAAGTGAAAAATATCTGAATATATTAAAGGCACAAAGGGAAAACTTGCTTATAGCTAAAACTTTGAATTCAACAACACTTAGATCTCAGAATAGGATGTAATGAGAGTGTCTCAGGGGCAGAGGTTCAACTTTACAAAGAACACCTTTGTAACACCTTACTTACAGTACCCTATGTATTTACAGATATATAGTACCTTTAGAAGTATTTATAATACTTTCAATCTATACACTTTCAAAATGCAGCATCACTGCATTATGTTAAGAAGAAGAACACATTTTGAGAGGGGCAACTTTTTTTCTTTGGGGTTTTAATTTGATAATGTTAGTAAGGAGGCAGACAGGAAGTAGGGGTATGATATACAGCAGAGGTCCTCAGCTGAACTCGTCTGGAGACTATGTGGTTACGCGGCATGTGCTGTAAACATTTGGCCTCCAAGTGAGGACACTTTTCCCTTAACTTTGGAAAAGGGCTGGGGACACCAGAGCTACTCAAATTTGCACGTGCTTGCTGCAGGAGAAGAAAGGTGACAGACCTGGCAAACATGCTATGTCACTATATGGCTTTGAATAATAGATAGACCAAATGTCTTATGGTGCTTTTTTTGGTTGGCTACCTCACATTTTTTTTCCAAAAAGCTGCTATTCTTGGACTTGCACTAATTGAGTGCAGCTTCCTTAGCAAACTCTCTGATTTCTGCCACTGACACTTATGGCTAATTACATTTTAGAGGGACTTCTTTTCAGTGAACTTCTTCTGGCTGCTCCGACAGTTTTCCATGCAGAACTAACCCTGGCAAATTGCATGAATTTTAATGATTTCAAAGCAAAATCATCCAAATTTAAGGGATCTCCTACTATTATATGGTGTACTTGAACTCAAACTATCATGTGATTCAACTCTAGTAACTTCTCAGAGTTAATGTAATAAAATGATTAAGTGAAATTGCCTCTAAAATTGATTTTTCTTAGAGTTAGTTGCAGCAAAACAGTTATTCTATAAAACAAACAAACAAACAAAAACTTGCAGCCCTGAATTATAAAGCACATTTATAAGAGCCATTTGCACATAGTGAGAGATTAACTCTGAGAAACAAGCTGACAGTGCTTTTGAGGTTGACTGGAGTCTCAGCGGTTGTGGGGCAGGAGTCAGTTTTACACTGCACTTTGTGAATCCGTGAGCAGAAGTGTGTTATTAAAACAGGCTGTTAAGTTGCTCTGTAAGTAACTGACGATTACAATCTGTTTCGGCTGACAGACAAACTGCTCTGCATAGCAGAACTGGTGGATTTAATATCACGGAGCAGTTTCTGTGTTACCACACAAGCAGTACAGGTGCCAGCACTGAGTCATGTGGAACTGTGCCTGTTATTAGCAGCTATAGCACTCAAAAATTAACACTGCTAGTATGAAACCCATTAATGTAAACAAGGTCCAATGGATGGCGTTTCCACTTGCTGTTTTTGCCAAGCACCACTTGGTGATGTGTTCAGGAATGCAGAGTAATCTGATACACAGTGGAAAGTCTGTTAGGGCCGAGAACAACATATGTTCTTGTCCAGTAGTTGGAAGGGAGAAAGTTATCTCTCTCTCCAAAGTCAAACTTTACATCCTTTATGAATATTAATGACTTGTAGTTAGTCAGAGTTTGTAAAGCTCATTTAAGGATCATTTCTGTACTTCTGTACAAGTTACTTTACTGGAGTACAAGTTGTTAAACTGAAACTCAGGGATCACGTTGGACTTTCTCAACTTTCTAACCACTTTGTAGTCGTTTTAATAACTTCTCCAAGCATCACAAAAGTGACACAAATAACTATCCAGACTAAAACTGTTCAGCAGGCTAGACTATTGAACGGTTATCCGCTCTCCCTAAAAAGAAGTGGAATACATCAAGCCGAGGATAAAGACTGAACACATTATATCAGCTTTAAAATCATTAACTTGGCACTTAGCCGGTTTTTGTATTGACTGTAAAATTACCTGTTTTTTTAAGCACTTCGTAGTCTTGCTTCTACGTGTCTAACAATGAAGAGCAAATTTCCACCGCTGCCTTTAAAACACACATACATACTCAACAGGTGTGATAGAATCAATCTATCAAAACAAATGAAAATGCAGGTTAAACGCAGGTTCCACAGAGTATTTTGCATAGGTTTTCTCAGAAACATCAACAACAGAGGGAATTTCTCCATGGCTGATATCAGCCACTTCATCCTTCCTGCAGGACAGCTCACTGTCCGTCTCTACAAGTCCACAGTTGTACTCTGTAACTCCCAGGAGAAAATCTATGCAAGTGAATGAAAGGAAAAGCTGTGCGGTGGAGTCGCCTCTAGGAAACTGCATTTTGCAGTATGGAATGAAATGTAGCCGAATATTTTTATTTGGATTAATTTCGCTTGCCTTTTAAATGAGATAATAAAAATAATAGCTTCATCATGGCACAGGCGGGTGGGAAACTAGGTTACGTTTGCACAATAATAAACATGGAACAAAGCCATATCATTTCCCTTTGTCTGATTTAAGCTTTGATAACGTCATCACGCTATGACCTATATTCCAAGTTCATCATCTCCCAGCTGTGCTGCATCATCTTTTCCTTTATTCTCTCCATTTTTTAACCTCCCTTTTTATGCTTTCCTTTTCCAGAGGACACACATGATTCATATCCTAATTCACCAGTTTGTGGTATTTGTGTGGAATATGCAGAGAGGGAATAACGGGAGATGAACGAAGGAAGAAGGAGAGCGAGAGACAGAGAGTGGGGTAAAGAGATAAGAGGGAGAGATTGTGAGCCAAGGAGGGAGACTTATGAGCTATTTTTAGTCTCCAGCTGTGTGAGTCATTCTGAAACAGAAGAACCACCGTTAGTGAAGGGACTTGCAACACGTTGTCTGTGACACACAATGCCTTGAAGATCGTCTCATAGACAAACATGTATTATATACTGTATGTCGACAAGCCTAGCTCATAACGCAACAATGAGGCTGGATTCGCATAAAAGCTCCAGGGAAAATTATTTCTTAACCGTGTGTAGAGTGGCACAAGGTTTGCAGCAGCAAGAAAAAGTATGTGAACCTTTTGTAATTTCATGGTTTTTCTACATTTATTTGTCATAAAATGTGATCTGATCTGATATTAACAAATATAATGTGACTAAAGTAATAACACAAAAAAATTCAGATCTTTCATGTCTTTATTGAGAACAACCATAAAAACCTCATAACGCTAGTGGAAAAAGTAAGTGAACCTCATAATGACTGAATAATTAGCTCAAAAAGGCTCATTGGAGTCAGGTGTTGGCATAAGTTAAAAAAAATTGTTTGGAGGTGTGAACTAGAGCTACTTCGACTGAGAAAAAACACTAACATTTGTTTATGTGCGCCATGACTGATTAAAAGGAGCTTTTAGAGGATCTACGATCAATAATTGTTGATTTACAAAAAAATGGAAAGAGTTACAAAGTGATGTCTTTAGAAATTCTTTATTAGGCAAACAATCTACACATGCAGACACTTTGGGACTGTGGCTACTCTAATACTCTAGTCTTTACATACTTTTTCCACCATCACTGTGATGTTTTATGGAGGTTCTCAATAAAAACACGAAAGACCAGATTTTTTTGTGTTTGTATTTTTAGACAAATTGTATTTGTTAATACTCTTGACTTTGATAAAGATCAGATCACATATTATGACAAATAAATGTAGAAAACCATGAAATTCCAATGGGTTCACATACTTTTTCTTGCCATGTACATGCAGGAGCTGTAAAGAAACTCCATATGTTGGTTTGCTTTAAAGTAGGCTACAGTTCAGGTTACATTAAAAAGCAGGAGAGCTAAACATAATCTGTAATCTGGGTTCAGCAGATATATGTAGCTTAAGTTAAAAAAAATCTGGGTGAAGGTCTCTCACCTGATAAGAACTGTGCTTGGAAAGTAAACTCTGTGCTCTCAAGAAGCTGAGAAGAAGCTGTGGAGAGACGCTGGAGTGCAGTGGAGATAGCAAACACCAGGGAGAGAACATTTCCACTGCTCAACTTTACACATAAAGTTTTTTTATGCTTGTAGGTCAGAATTGTATTCATTTCAGCTTTGCACTTCAACAGGCCAAGGTAAATCACTTTCTTCCTGTTTCTGCTACTCCTCTGTAAACACCATTCCTCAAAAGAACATAGGAACAGTGTTCTGGATGATTAATATAAAAAAAATGCCTGTCTTGCCTCTCTGTAGAAATAGAGAAAGTACAGTATGTCTGCTATTTCAAAAGCTGCAGTAAAAAATCTGATGGTGTGGTTTCTAGGAAAAGCTACTCAGTACAAGAGCATTTTCACTGAACTGTAGGGGTTTGTTTAAAACTATAAAATAATTGAAGGTTAAATAAACACTGGAGATCCACAAACGTATTAATTAACACTGCTTCTCTCCAGAAATGTGAGATACGTTTCATCATTGGATACCATCGAAAAGAATGGTGGGATAATTGGAAACTGAGTGTTTTTTGGTCCTCTGCTTTGCTTTTAATGCAAAATACTAGATGTTAGCATGCTAACATGTTCAAAATATTTTGTACATGATAAACATCACGTCACAAATTCAGCAACATCAGGTGTAACTACTGAACCAAGCAAGTTCACGACAGTCGGACTGAGTTAGACCTTGTTACATTTATGGCATCAAGTCTGAACCGCATTAACACATAGACACACATAAAACGATGACACAGGACATTGTACCAGGAACATGTAGATACACCAATCATGCTGGCGACACAGATGCATGTTTGGCTACACAGCATTGTGAGCACCGTCCTGTAAAGGTTTTTATTCCTTTAACATTTTTTTTGACACAAACAGATTTGCTAAACCTTTTATTGCATTATCTCATGCAATTAAAGTTTCAAGCGCTCTGCTGTCCCAATGCTATCTAATTTGATTTAAAAGCCTTGGGAGAAAGGCCTCAGTGGTTTCAGACAGGTTTTATTAATTCTCTCTATTAGCTGACATCATGTTTTTATTCAGGCATGACTTTGCATCTGTAATGCCAAATTAAGTTTTTTGTTGCCAACGTGCTCAGACTGCTTTTGATACTTACTGTACATGATACAGTGTGTGTCGTCTTATACTGTACAATCCAGTACAATGTTTCCATGTTGTGTACAGCAGTCATGTCTGCATGATGTCTTCCTGCAGTGATAACTCCATTCTGATCTCGTTTTATATGCAGGAATCAGCCCTTCCTCCTGCGGAGGTTTTGGCAAACCATAAGAGGCTATACACGGTGGGAATGATTAAGGCGCTGTTTGAAAGCTCAGCCCATTTGAACTCTGTTCCCTGCTGTTCCTTTTCTGAATCATCATCTTATGAGCACAGCTAACGTTCCTTATCTCCCTTACACCTGCCCTCATTTCTGCTTGCTCCCCTCCTTCCCCCAGTATCTCTTCTTCTCTCTCACCTCATTTTTCTTGACAGTCCCAGATTATATTTCAAGGGAAGATGAGGTAATTGTGTTTCTAACCCTATTGAAGTTAAAACTGCACAAGGGAGGACGTGATCTTTTGATAAAAAGGTGATTTGTGCCAGAGCACATGATCAAGTGTGTGGGTGTGGGTGGTTGATTTCAGGAAGGGGTTTGCACTTAAATATGACGCCAAAGTCTCCGGATCAGGTAATTCCACAAATATGGGCATGCACATGAAAGAAAGCTGGTGATGCAATTTATATCCATCCATCGTTACTTGCATCTGTTATTTTTGGAATCAGTTTTAGAACTCTAATAACTGATTTTTTTTTCCCAGTAGGGAGTAATGCTCTCTGTGATGAATAAATACAGCAGGAATCCTGCTCCATATTCAACTGAAATTCAGCACCAACCAAAAACCTCTATGTATATTCATATTTCACTTTCTGTCTAATCAGGTATTAAGTAAAGAGCTCTACTGAAACCACTTCACACTCACACACCTAAAACTTCTGCTGTCTGTCTCGCTGTCTGCTTTAAAGGATGTATTCCCAGCCTTCCCGTGTGCCCCATGAATGGATTTCCTATAGTAGTATTCAGTTAACTATTACTATTTTAAGTATTTGCTATTTCAGCTTTCTACATGTAATTTATCATTTTGTGGGCTAACAACCTCTGGTTTTCTCACTAGTTTTCACTGGCTTAATTCCAAAATATAAAAATAGCTTACACTACTGGTTGCTGTAAATGTGTTACAGACATGAATTAAGTTAAAACAAGGGCCCGACATTAAAAACTATCAAAAAGGAGACAGATACTATGCTGCTACAGTTCAAAGAATTCCCAGTATCACATCAGGTAGCTGAGGTTTTAGTGCAAAAAATGACTACCACTGTCGGCAAGATTACTCAGACTCCCCCATTTCACTTGGGCCTGAATATGAATAATTCACAAAGTCATTAACCTAAGAAATTTGCCCACAGCTCTCTCCTCCAGCCTATGCAAAAAAATCTCTATTTGTGGAGCTCTAACCCAGGATACGTCTGACTAAATTTCAGAGGTTTCAAAGTTTTCTCTGGGGCAGCGGTGGCCTGCCATGATGATGATGACGATGACAACAAAGTTTTGTTATATAATTCAGTGACGAGAATATCCTTATGGGGTTGTTATGAACAGAATGTGCCTGCAAGCGTGCTGTGTCATAATATCTGTAGGTTTAAATAAAACCAAAATAATAATTTCATCTTTGAAGTTTCATTCTCTTGTTGATAAGAAGTACCAATATGATGATAAACGTCCTACTCTTATCACTGAACATGATTAATGCTGCAAAGCAAACCCTTGCCTTTATATTCATGGATTTCTGACATGTAAAATATGACACCGTTGAAATAGCATGGCTCACACATGAGCTTTAAGGCACGTGCCATTATAGGAATTACACGTGACATTTGTCTTGAAAGTTTGCTGTCAAAGTGTGAGCATCATGCATTCCACTCAGTAATGAATCATAAAAAATAAGCATATGATATGAATGTTTCATGACTTTGAATAATCTCGGTCGTGCCCTACCCCCTGTCCTTAAAAATATATGCACAAAATATTGATGAATAGTCCCTCACTCTACTGACAAATGATGAACAATAAGTCAGGAAATGTCTGAAACTGATGAGAAAGAATCAATATGTTATGTCTGAAATTACACTTTACCCAACTATGACATATACTTAAAGTGAAGATTCAAGATGGTAGCTAAGAGACTGGGTGAACTAATGATTACATATGAGATGAGGTTAACATTAAAACTCTACAAACCATTTCATAAAGCTATATACGTACATACATACGTGTTCATTACTATGAAAGATTCTTTCAAAATAACAGTTTTCACATAGTAATTTCATACATTATAAAACTATTCATTAGAGCCACTGGGCTAAAAGCATTCGTTCCTTCCATACGTTGCTCTACACTGTTAATGCTCTTCACTTATGCCAATCAATTTTCAGCAATTGTTATTTATCAAACTATATCCAGTACCGACTTAGTTCTAGAAAAGTATACAGCTGTGTGCATGTTGAATAAATGAGGCAGGATGTCTGAGGCATTTTATTATTTCTGTTAAATTATTTTTTCTGTTCTGTAGGTTGAACATTTATTTTGCTTTATGTTGCTTCCTTTTATACAGGCTTTCTGATTAAAATTACATACTATAGATCATCTTCTTTCAGGTATAGCAAACAATGACTCTATAAGATGCACACACTGGCACATAAACCTCTTGAACCCTGACATACTCAAAGCTGATTAAAGATACTGACTGATACTGATACTGAAGAGACTGCTGTTGTTAACCTGACCAACAACTCAGTGGTGTCTAAGCCTGTGCAGGCATAAAGCGACAGGGGCAGTGAGAGGGGAGACAGGGTATTAGGTAAAACTTTGTAAAACTTCCTGATCAGAAGCTGTTCAGTGCTAATGTCAAAATATTTTTGGCTTAAGCACTGACAGGAAGCACTTGGCGAGTTCACTGACTCACTTTCTTTCTGCAGATTTCTTTTGCTCTGGGGATTTGAACTGCTGACCTGGTGGCCACAGGCCTGCTTACCCAATAAAATATATTTTCAATCGATAGCAGTGTCAGGTGACTCAAGCTTGTTGGGATTTTTGCTGTGTTTCAATGTGTTTCTTTCCATTTATTTACTAAATCTATTAGAGACAAATTGAAAACCTTTGAGAAGCATCTTTTCAGAAGTACTAACACAGCAACTAGCAGCAACTAGCAATAATAACTTTTCAAAGCACACAAACCATATGTACAGTCTGGACTGTACATATTTGGTTTGTTGTTCAAGCTCTGTGCTTCAGCGCATTCAAATTGAAATAAAATAATGGATACTACATTAAAATGCCAAAACAGAGCTGTGTGGGTGATATAGCAGTGCGAACACATAGTACCCAAATGTATAAAGGTTTCTGGAGTAGCTGTGTGAAGTTACATTAGTTCATGCACAAAAGAGCTCCCCTGTAGCTCAGAATGCAGCGCGTGAGTTATCATTCAGACTGAGTTACCCGTCAACATCAGGCGTAAAGACGTGATCATGCAAGTGAAAATGTAAAAATCTATCAGAGGCTTATCAAAGACAGCTAGCTTGGTAAAACCAACAGTTGGAAATATTCAGAAAATGCACAGGAAAACTAGAAAATAGCAAATGAGCCGGTCAACAAAAGAGCACAAGTCTTGTGGATTTGCATGGCGACTACACAGTGAGTCAATAACGCTCTCCTCGACAGAGGCCCACACGTTTCTGCGTCAACAACAAACAGACAACTCTATGACCGTAACCTCAAAGGATTCACTGCACTCCTTGCCTCACAAACGCCCGGATGCAGTTCACAAAAGCAACCAAGGAACAAAGGAGGTGGTGAAGGCCTGAGAGAGCTGCATCAGCGGGGAACATAAAGAGCATCTGTGGGTTAGGCAGTTCCTGACTGCAACATATTAAGTATAACGATTGTGTCTGACTTTATTCATTCTGTTCACTAACTTTACTTTTGAATGACTAACTGTGGGCACGAAGTTAAAACAACTGCATCTTATACACACACACACACACATCTTTCTATGTTGATGTAACCCTATTTAAATTAAAGCTGATACCCTGCCTTTTAATGGAGTATGTTTTATTTGAAGTCAAATTAAATGTGCTTAAACACAGCTCCTAAGGAACAAGAAATATGAAACTGCTAAAAAAACTTTTGCATTGTATTGCATAGATCATGTTTGTGCAGTATTTTCTATTAACATCATCTCACAAGCAGCCAAGGGAGATTGCAGGGAGAACAATGCAAAACTGTGTTTAACCCGAAAATATAGCGTGCACTATATGAATATCAATCAACTTACAAACACAGCAGCAAACCTGTGATATGCAGGACACTATGCACCGTATGTATAAATAGAAATGGATGGTGTTTGTTTTGTTTGCCTTATAGGTGACTTGCACAGGTTGTTATTGTCAGAAGGAAGTGACTCTAGTGTATTCTGCAGACGTGACAAACCGGGGTGCACTGTGGATAACTACACCCAAGCCCATAAATCCATTTTATAATGTTGATTCAAAAACACATGACCTTTAGCTTGCTGAGAGTCTCTGTATAAACAAATAACATTGCTCCAGCAATGCTGTAGCCCGTTCTTCGCGTCGCAGGAGGCCGCACACCGTTGATGTTTCAATTTGTGCTGTCTGAGAAATGTCAACTTAATTTTTCTGGAGTGATGGAATTGTCGAAATGTCGGGATCGTCATAAAAGCATCGCCCCCCCTCTCTCTCACTGCCGAGCTGTGCCTCTCTCTTTGCACTCTTTGAGTTTTTTTTTCTCCATTTTGCTCCATCTTATGCTTTTACCTGTATTATCTAAACATTTCACCCTGCAACCGAGGGTGGTTATTTGGAATTATGATACTATAGAACGCTACGTCTGCATTGTGGCACACAATGAAAAAGTTTTTCTGCAGCCTAAACAACTGTAACACAACATCAATACAGAAGGTAGAATATGTTTTAATCCATTTAAGAAGAACATCCACTCTTAGAGTGAGATTGTATTGGTTTGCTGTAACACTGCCAGTTACTTAAAGGGATTTGGTAGCTAAACGCTAACAATTAGGAATGTGTCCTGGGGGTTTGTTCAGATCTCATGCACAAATGTAGAAACCTGACACATTTCGAAACAGACCCTTATTAAAAAAAGTAGCTTAGTCCTATTAATAGATAGCAGAAAACATACAGTATATTCTAAATTAGTATATCAGTAAAAGACATTAAAACACTCAGATTGAAATATTACATTTATAACTTTATAAGTATGACTGTGATACTACAAACGACAGCAATATACAGCCTGTCAGTGACAAACACATACCATCGCATTCTCCACAGCGAAGGCCAAACATCCAGCTGAAGCAGAATAAGAATAGTCAGAGCACATTTTTTGACTGGAGACTTTAATTTTGTTTTAAATGTACAGTCACTTTAAATCAAAACAGAAAATGTTGCGTAGGTTGAGAATGAGCTATTTTATTAACAGCGTGGGTCCCCATTATGAAGGCTGCCATGTTCGCCTGCCATATTCTGACCAGCTTATTCATCACAGATAAAACAGCGCTTTGCAGCCATTAGCCCAGCAATTGGAAGTCCCTGCGCAGCCTGGAGGGCTCGGGTCAAGGGAAAATAAAAATGAAAATATAGAAAAATCCTTTTTCTGGTGCAGGCACCTCTTCTTAATGAGTGAATAGCTTACTGATATGAGCTAAAAGAAAGTCAGAATTACACCACACTGAAAAGACCGAACGACATGAAAAACTCAAAATCAGGGTAAACACTAATGATGAATTCCAAGCTCTGCAAGAAGGAGCAAGGTTAAGTAACGCTTTATTATTCTGTTTTCTACCTGCAAGGCCTCACGAAGACAGAGTTTCTGTTTTTTTTTTGTTATCAGTATTGGCAGCAGGGATAGAAAAAAAAAAAAACATGAATGTGGGTGGTGACAGTGAATTCCAAGGCTAAATCATGTAACTGCTGAGAACATGATGCCCCTGCTGAAAACCACAAACACTCTACTAAAGTGAAACCTCACTTTAACTGCCATCAGCCTGCAGTAGAAGGGTACTCGAGTGGAGGAGCTCAGTTGCTAAAAAGTGCTAAAATGTGGTTGCACTGCGCACTAAGGACTGGATGCATGTCGGCCTCTCTTGTAGCACTTCCTCAGTCCACTACTCTAAATAATAAATTCCAAATTTTAGAAGATTAACATTTTTTCGGACTGAGGTCATTTATTTTTGTTATTTTAGGGTCTAGTTGCTTCAGTTCAACCCATACAGACGGCTCTTCAACCCTGACCGCTGGAGAATGGACATTTAACTTGACAGCAGCAGCACTTTATAACAGCAGATCTGCTGTATTCTAATGCGCTCAAGTACAGTAAAGGAAAACAATCACTTCTTCAACTTTGATTCTTTTCTCATGTTACATTAGTTTCCCACATTTGTACTTTCTTTGCAGGAGTACACAGTGCTCACTGTAACAGTTGCGCTGTACGAAAACGTTTGTGGCACACAATGGTTAATTTGTTAATGCAATGCGCAAATAACTACAGCTGCCATGAAGATTCAGTCTGTATATCGAGAATATTCAAAACATCTGCTGTTATAATGACCATCCCTGAACTCTGTGCACCCCCAAACTTACGCACTGACCTGTCTCTGTTGTCAACATTCAACCCAAGTTGGTGAAGGGTACATGTTGTTTATTAAAGTCTGCTAAAAATCCAATCATTAATATATTTGGGGTCTTCATGAGTATACAGTAATGCTCTGCTAGCTGGAAAGTACTCTAGGCCAGCTTCTTTTCCTGTGGTCAATGCAAACGTTGCAGAAAAGCAGTTTGGCCACCAGCCCAAATTGCTTCACTGACCATTATGGATACTGTGGACTCCCCACTCTGTATGTAGATATAAAAATCTCATTCTAAGCTAAATAAAACATAACTGTTGGTGCAAATAGATCCCTCTAAATCTTACAGACTGCACCTTTAAGCCCACAGACAAACGTTATCAGTATCCTATTAACATGCTGAATGTGTCTGTTATCTGTAATTTATTAATATGCTAAATATATCAGCATGCCGTGACAGAGAGACAAAGCTCTGTGGGCAATGTAGCTCATTATATCTAACTACGACATGGTGCACTCTTGAATACCTCTAATGTTTGCTCATCAAGCTAACCTGTAGGGCGTGCTGTTAGGTAGAAATGACCGCCTCCATAGGTGTCATTTTAAGGGCCACGGTTGTAGGCTATGCTGGGGCAACACCTGAGGTACAGTACAAACCTTTGAACACTCTGAAACAGACAGCATTTGAACAAATACACATTTACTGTATATGTATTGTGTAAATATTGTATAGTTCTATTTGCAGCCACTGGAAAAGAAAGCATCCAAAACTAAGCTGCAGAGGCATCATGTGGATATGAAGTTTCATAGCAAACAATTATGCACTTCCAGCTCTCTATTAGATAAACCAGACTTTTGTCTCACCACATATTTTAAGCTTGGTTTGTTCTTCCAGTTTCTAAGAAAACTACTGCATCTTAGTTTGATTGTTCAGTTCACTTGTGCTTAACAGTGTGCAATTAGCTTATGTAAGGTTGTGCTGGGGAGAGATGTTCTTGGTCTTTATAATGGCAGATCGGTGGGGTATAGACAATAAGTGGCTAGAAGCTGCACTGAGCTACAGAGTGATGCTAATTGATTCAGTAGTAGAACTCCTTCCTTAAAATCCCCATAATTGGCAGTTTAACGTCCTAGAAAACTGTTGCTTCCTCTGATCAGTGAAGCTTTTGTAGTAAACTCATTCTGCACAAGTAGGCATAAACAGAACCTAAAAGAATTTGACAATTCTTAGACAATGGAGGAAAAATAAGCTCTACTTTTAGAAAACAAACCTTAACGTGTGTAGAACTACTCCGGCTGCACTCTTGGCTTTGACAATCAGCGATGGTCGGATCCCAAAGTAGTAATTATGCAAGAGCTGCAAACAGAAGTGCTGTTTGTTATCTTAATTGAAATTACAGATCAATCCACCGAAGAGGTACTTGGTGACTATTCAGCATCACTAGTTCTTGAGACAACTAAATACAACGTTTGCAACCAACTTGAGTATTTGATAGTGAAAAAGCACACAAGGCTAAAACAGTTACTGCACATACAATATGATTTTGTGTTAGAGGAAAGATTTGAGTGGACAGCTGACCGGTTGGTTGGTTAATGAGTTATTGAATGATTACTAAAAAAATTTACCAGAGATATTTGTGATCCCCAGAGGATGAACTCTAATGATTTTAGTGATCCCTGACTTTTTGTCTAGAACCATCTTGTAGCACATTTGGGTGAAATATAGTTGGTTTGCTCTTATTGTCCAGACATCGTAGCTCAGATGAGAGATGATCACAGTCAACAAAAATGTTGATATCAGAACTGCCATGTGCTTGGAGCAAGGAGGCTAATGAGCTGCAACGAGTGGTGCGAGCAGTGAATTTCGCCCTGAGGTTTGCTTCTCAGGCTACATATGCTGTAGCTATTTTCCACTACAGGAACTTAATGGGCTGTAACCTGAATCTTCCCATAACCTGAATATTTTGAAAACTTGAACGTCCTACTGTATTTAATAAACTGTATTGTACACATTTTTACTGTATTTTACAAACTGAGCAGGATGTACAGTATACATGTATGTAAGTGACACTTGTCATTGTTATTTATTGTAAAAAAACATTTAGAAAAGTGATGAAAGGACATCAACTTCTAAAACCAAATCCCAAACTTTACTTTTCTTCAATTGCTCTTGGTTACTTCCCACATTAATTCTGCAGACAATTGCTTCCCAGTTGTCCAACAGTGGAACTAATTAGTATAGAGTAAAATGATTCTAAAATCCAGATTTAGAGTTCCTAATTTCTATCATCAGTCATTTGCTTATCAAACCGTTTCTTTCAAATAGATGAAAAGTGAGTTTTGAAAGTTTTTTCCTGGGAATTTGGCATTAATTCATCAATCTATTCAGTAGTTCAGGAGGACTCTGTGGAGTGCTGTTGTACAGACTAAAGTCAAATCAAATGCACTACATAGTTATTGTATGTCCAGTTTTCTGGTTCACAGACCAGGTCTTCTGCACTTGCATGCAATTCAGTTGCAATTCTACGTATTCTACGCAGCATTTAGCCTCATTTCTTCCAAGATCAATTAAACAAACAGAGCAGATTTAGACTAATCAAATTTCATTTCTGTTTCACAAATGATCGTTATTAAAAAAAAGTGCATGTGTATAAAGGGTACACAAGCTGCAACCATGATCCGTTTACTGCAGTACAGTAATAGTCAGAAATGCCATAAATAAAAAATGCAATTATAAGAGGTTTAGCAAAGCAAAAGCACATCTGCAGTGCAGCTGAGCGTGACAGCTTATATTGGTAATCCTTGGTAGAGAGACTTGCTTGTAGTCGTGTTCACTTGTGATACTGAATCAAAGCTAGAGCAACAAAGTAATAAGAAAAAGAAGGAAGACTAAGAGGGAACGTATAATGAGTGCTGAGCAACAGTAATCATTACAGAGGAACTTTAAAATGTGGCATCTGAAAGAAATTCACGTCAATACAAAGCAAAAGAGTTGACACGACAAAAGCACACAAGATAAGTTCTAATCGATGTCCATTTCGTGTCTCTCCACCTTATTCATGACACTTTACTTCCACTTCAACTCACTCTCCAGCTTGTTGCCATGCTATTTGTCTGCCCTCATAAAAAAACACTTTATGCATGTGTCCAGTTTAAATACGTTTAAGATCCCAGCTTCTTTACATCTCATGTGTGCAGGACAAAACATGGACTAAAATATAATTTTGCAGTTTGGTTCTGTATTTAGTTGTTTACTCACAGCGTTCTTTTCTAAAGCTGTGACAAAATTTGCTTGTGTTTTATCTAAACATCAGCTTGTTAGTACTGTTGTTTTGAGCAGGTTGTCATGTTAGCATTAGCATTTAGCCTGAAGCACTGCCATGCCAAAGTACAGCTTCTTGGAAACGCTAGTGCGACTGGAGATTTTCACAGACGTCAGTACAGAAAAAAGGACAGAGTCACGATAGCAGCTTTATCTCAAGCTTAATCTTGCAGCAGATGGGTAACGTTGTTTGAATAAAGCTCTGAGCAGTTTTTGTGAATTTGTGCTGTTAAAGACCTGCAGCAACATTGTCGTGCTTCTGCTGGAGATGATCTTAAAACGAAACCAAAAGTCTGACACACAGCTGCCACCATGTCTGCATCATCAGTTTTTGGTGTAACTTATCTCATGTGTTGAGAGTTAGTGGGAGTCCTGGGATTTAAACAGCTGATTTCTCATGTCTTAGTTCGTTACATAAAAATCTTGTGTACACAAAAGTTTTTAATAGAAGGAAGGAAAAGCTGCTCTACACCGCAGTTTTCTGTTGGACACTGAGCAGCTCAGCAACTTTAATAATAGAAACAGGTGTTTCACAGGCAAGATTCAGATGAAATAAAGAGGTGAACCATGCAACTTAAAGTCCCCCTTAAGTATAAATGAGCTTCACCATAGAGAATGACGTGATGTACATGCAGAGAAAGTTTGTATGTGCTCAATGTATACAACAGATTAACATGAGAGGTGCAACCTTACGACTAGTTTAAATATCTTATCATGGTTCTACATGCATTTTGCAGAAGTGCAGTATGGAAAGAACATTATTAATACATTTAAATGTTTTCATCAGCGTAGTCTTCAAATGTATTAACTTGAAATTTAAAACCAAAAGATATTCAATTAAAAGCAGTACATCTACACATTTAAAAAGCTGAAACCAGCAAATCTTGTGCAGTTTTTAGTTGGAAAAAGACACAAATTCAAAATAATTCATAGCATGAAAATCAAATAATAGCAAAACAAATAAATCAGTCTGAGCAACTGTCAGGAGTTTCATTAATCCAGGAGATCTGCATTGTCTGTGATGACCACTGACTCTCCGGTAACTCCCACACTTGTGCAGGGAGTTATTAATTTATAGATGAACTGATTCGTTTATTTTTCAGCAGAATCATAAATTCAGAAAGTCGTCATTCCACCCCACTGAATGCAAGAAAAGATAGGTTTGCATTTTTAATAGCAGTTAATTGTGACATGTTTTTGCATGGGGCAAAGACGTATTGTCTATGGGAAATACGTGTCACATCTAATTAAATCAATTTAAATCAAATGAAGCCATTGCAGTGTAATGACACAGCAACTCCTGCAAATACATGTGTCCTAATTCGTGAGGATACAGACAGGGTCTCAACTCCCATCAAACAGCTTCCGCAGCCAGAATCAAATCAAAAGACGCTGTTTCAACACAAAGCTCTATTTATAGACTGCATCCACTGCCCTGCTTTCTGATATATTTGGATTCATGTCGAGATTTTTCTGACATAAAGGGCAGAAATGTTAGTTTTTAGTCAGCACAGGTTCATCTGTGTTTGTAGAGGTGGGATCACTGTGGCATTCTTGGAATATTTGTGGAAAACAAATGCAGTTATTCTCTCAGGTGAATAAATTAACTACATCTATAGTAGTAGAGCTGTGAAGGTATTAAAAACGCCTAAATTACACATGTGTTCATCTTCATAGTAGTTCTGAAAGCTTCAAAGTGGCTCAGCAGTCTCCCATGACGCAGCTGAGACACTGCCACAATTAATCCGAGTTAAATGGTGCTTCAAGAGATCACTCTTCTCTCTAAAAAAAAGCTTTTAAGAAACATTTAAACCACATGTGCACAAGGATAACACCAGAAAGGTGAGATGGAAACTCCCCTCCACTTTAAAAAGGAATCACTTTTGCGGCACAGTTTCCTGTTGGCTCGCGTTCAAAGAGACTGAACTACTTCAGACTCCAAACAGTCCCTGGAGTGGGACTGCAGTTTTCTTGCCACTCTCTACCATTTCTTTTTCTTCCCCACTTTATTTCCATTTCTCTCTCTCTCTCTCTCCCTCAACTTACTTTTCTCCTCTCTTTTGATTGTGCTGCACTGTTGAGATGGGTTGTCATGTTAACACAATTTCAAAAGAGGGAGAATAATATGAGGCTGCAGAGAATTCACACTCAGAATTTCATTTGTGTTTCCACTCTCCTGTTTTTTTTTTTTTTTTGGTTGCATCTTATAATGTTTCAGAGAAAAGATTATATTTATTTCTCTAACACTTAAGAAAATGACTGGATATGTGGAGAAGTCTCTCTTCTTTGTCGAGACACCCATTGCTTCACCGCACATCTGGAGACAGAGTTGTCGCACAAAACAGGAAGAGACTGTTTTGTACTTTTCACTTCCTGTTGAGAAGGAGAAGGAACCATGCAAATCCCTCAACATGTGCAGACACAGTTGCATTTGCTTGTCTGTGAGCTACAGTACTAGATGTGTCACTATTCCCCAGAATGTCTTTTACATTTAGATTTTATTTTTCTGAGTCTGTAAATATGGCTTGTAGGGTCAGATATGGAAACATTTGGATGCCACAGTAGTAGATTAAAGATTGTATCTAAGATCAAACTAAGAACATCAGACCAGAGTATAATACAAAAAACTAGAGCAATATATATATTCATATACCCATATTAAACATTATACTGAAATATTCTATGCATTCACATCAAATGAAAAGTACAGTACACAACACTTTTTTGCAGTTTGCTGCTCCAGTCCAACATTTTGCTAACTGGGACGTACTAAGAACTCCTGCATTACTATCCAGATAGCAGACGACTGCTTGGTGGCATGTTCACCATGTGTGAGTTGTGTTGATCTGAATAAAAGAGAGTATACACATAGCTCACTTTCCCACTGGTCCACATCCCCCTCACTCAGACTGAGTGGCAAAACAAGCGGCGACCTGGCTGCGTTCAGTAGGGAAAACTGTGAAAACAGATGATTATCTGCTTAATTTAAAGATAGTTGGACTCAACAGTGATTCTCACGATTCGACAAAGACAAATCATGGGGGGCTCAAGGTGAAACACCAGAGGGAACATGAGTTCATAACAACTTTTAGGTTTTTCAGATTAACAAAACTTAAACGTCCTGCCTCTGTTTGTTTGGCATTTTTAACTCACAGTCAACACACAATCATTCTCTAACCTTAACTTTGTGTTTATACGTGTAACCATAGCAACAAATGTTAACTTATAATATTAAAAATAAAGTCATTTTAATCCAAACGACCATCTTGCTGTAAAACCCACCAGAGTTGTTTTTGCATTTTAACAGAGCACTAACTTACTCAGTAACTTTATGTACGTAGACTTGCACCTCTCTGATGCAGTAGGAGGCGTTCTCATTGCTTTGGCATCGCTAATTGATGCACCAGGCGCGTCACTCCTTGACGTCGTAAGAACGAAGGCAGCTGCCTGTCGAACATCTTGGTTACAAAGTGGAAACATCATAGTTTTATTGACTTTAGTCACAAATACATCTGGGTTAGGGTTAGATTAAGGTAAACGATTGCATACGTACTTCCTGGAATGGTTTTGTGACAACACCCAACATCCTCCGCAGTCAACCGTCATCCCTGTGTGTAGAAACCCTGACAGGGCACCTTTGGACTTAATATTGGTACATTTTCATTATCTATTCACTTACAATGCTGCAATATAAAAGAACTGCTGACGACGACAGGTAGACCTCACATTTACATTAGTCATTTGGCCTTAACATGCTTTTATTATTTTGATTAAGTTTGCCCTTTATCGACTCTCTGTTTATGTGAGCATCATTGTGTGTGTGAACTTGGTTTGATCCCTCACTGAGGAACAGAAGGACTCACATCCTCAACGAAACAAATTTCATCACTAGGGGGCTCACTGGAGGGAAGACATCAAAGGCTGGTGGTGGAACTGAATGCACCCCCGAACTCTGCTTGGTGGTTTGAAAGCCAAGATAAGGAGTGGGAGTGTATGTATGCAAACAAAAAGTGAAGCTGTACACAGGAACCCTGGAATCAAGGACATTTCACTCATTTGGCTTGTGAGTGTTTCTGGCAGTGGGAAAGAAAGAAAGACAGAAGAGGACGCTGCCTATGAAGGAGCCATTGTTGCTGTTTCATGCAGGCTAAAGGTGAATGTAGGAAGAAGACAAACAGATTTTAACAAACGGATGCTGAATGTTTTTAATCAATTTTCCTTCAGCTTGATCCTCAGAGATCAAACCAACTAATTAATTACAGTTAATTGTATAGATCTTAAATCTCAGGTGTATTTCTGTGCCTGATTAAATAACGAGCATTAGCATGGATGACAAGAAAGGGGACCGGTGGCGAGGACACGTATTTTATTTTTAAAAACTGGAGGTGGTGTCGGGACAAATGCGTCAGAGAGATATACAAGATATTACTTCATTAAATGAGGGGAATTCAAATCACTGCAGTGCTGCAAAACTGTAGGGTCAACAATATCCAGAGGGTGTCCTGAAATACAGCAGCATGATAAGAGCTTTGGCAACAGTTGCCTTCTTAAATTAACAAAAATAGTCAAGCAAAGGAGAAATCCAGGGGATATTATCCAATAAATATAATGGTTTTCATCTTAAAGTTCTGCTTTAGTGCAAAGTTTTTCCACCTTATTCAGCTCAGGAGTAATTTCCAGCTCTGAGTCATGACAGCTTTCATAAATGCAACGCTTGTTTCTTAGTAATCCTGGTGAGGCTTCTTTTGTGGTGTCTGTCGATGCTAATGCTTTGTCTGTGTGGTGTTGTAGTCTATTGTTTTTACATTTTATGATTCATTGAATGACTCACCGATGCTGTTGTCTGCCTCAACAGTTTGATAAATGCTCGACCAAGTGGCTTGCCAAAATTAAAACAAAACAATAAAAATTAGGGATAGAAAGGTTTAATGTTAACCTTAATTTTAATTTACGATAAATACGACGCTGCAAAACTTACTAATCGAGCAGAAACAACCTGTGGTATGGCACAGCAGGCGTGCTGATGGTCTAATCCAACCCGTAGAACAAGACGAAATACACTTAAACAGGAAGGATTACACACAAAGAAACACAAACACAAAGGGCGTCCACTAATAATTACTTTCAACAACCTCAGAGATGGTAGGTTTTACATGTTAAAGCCTAGATACAAAGTCTGGTGGTCTGTGACCCTCAAAGAAACACAGGGAGGTCTTCATTAGCAGCTTCAAATTCTAATCTTTTTGCATGACGAAAGCTGTTTTGTATTTTAATGTAAATGTAACCCACTCCCTCTGTGCATCTGCTGCCAGCAGGAGACTCTCTACACACCTTATGATTTGCAGTGAGGTGCCGTGTAGAGATAAGGAAGCGCAGGTTACGGGATTGTGGTCGAGATCTAGTTACACTTTACTGGCTCATAGTAACAACTCTCATCTGTTGTTGCTACACAGCACAGTGGCTACATAACCTTACGGTGTACAAGCACTAAAACTCAGCAGAAATATAGTTTAATATCATAATTAATTCAAAGGATGAATAGTTGTGTGGATCTCGTTTTAATATCTTGTGATACTACCTCACCTTATTGGATAGTTCACAGTAAACTAAGGATACATGTTTGGCTCATTTGTAAAGAGAGAGGAAACATGATTTTAGAGAAATGACATGTCCTTTACTCTGAGCCTTCATCTGAAGTGACGTCTGCTTCTGATGTCTGTGGCTCAGTTGGATCCGCTGTCAGCTGTAAATGTCCTTTACTGCTCAGAGGCTGTATGCACAGAAACAAATTCTAATGGCAGCAGGGATTTTTTAAATTAGACATAATTCATACAAATTCACAAAAGCTGTACATGTATTTATTAATCCTTTTTTAAACCACCATCATTTTAATATTTGAAAATACTGCTCTTCTGTACTGCATTTTTACCAGTTTAAAAACAAGAGTATACCTGTGAGCATAAATAAAACTGTTACAAACGCTATGCACTATAATCATTCTGGGACTGACGTTTTTTCAATATCTTCACAATATAGAGGAAGATTATTGTCAGCCAGGTATTATCTAATATGCCTCAAAACTAATATTGTTGGTTTCTTTTACTCTCGTTTCATGAGAGGAGATTTCGTTCAAAAGGATATTTGACACTGGAAGTAAAGTGGGACTTCATTACAAAGGTAATATTCACCCCTGGAAGTTGTGTGATGGAGGCAGGTGGTGGTTACATTATCTCACATGTGTTGTGCAGCTTAATTGAGACACATCCTTTTGGTTTGAACTAATGTGACTGCTCCGAACATAAAACACAATTGACAGTCAGTGAGATAATTGCACCAATGATCCAATTGTACTGCGTTAGCGTTGACTGCTGACTGACTTGCGCATAAAGCTAATTTGCCTCAACGTGTCGACAGGCTCCCCACAGGCTTTCCAGCTATTTAATGCCTCCATGTAGACGTGTGTGTGTGTGTGTATATGAGGATATGCATACATTATGTTTCCTTATCTCCTGTCTCCCGTTTGTGTTTGTGTGATCACACTTGCAGATTTTCCTTCCTTTACAGTATAATTAATTACTCTGGATTGCATTAGTGCATTCATTTGGATTTATATATGAGACATTAAAGGACAAAGATCACAAAGTAGTTCCCTTCCAGGCACAGATGATTACAAATCCCGATTTGAAAGAAGTTGCTACAGACCAACAGGAAGAATGTCAATTAGACTGGGGGATTTACAAACAAGTACTGCTTAAGAATGATGTGTAACCCTGGAGCTATACCAGTGGAGCTGTTAGGTTCAAGACTGTGGCTGTACTGGGTATCTCCCAGTGGGGAGTAGGTAGTTGTCCTTCTCACCTCTCTGAAAGTGCACGCCAAAGCTGTTGTGGCAAATGTTTCCCAGGCATGTGTCCTGGTTATACAAAGACTACATTAACATATTATGGATTATGGAATAGCGACCTGAAAAACAGCCCATCCTACAGTATGATTTATGTGCTACATATCAGTATTCAGGTTTTCAGTGGACTGTGAGCGAGTGTGCACAGTGCTTTGCAGTATTTGGTCTGGAAAGGGTAATCATTGTTTAAACTCAGGGAACTGTGAGAAAGCTCCCAAGGAGCTCATTTTACCTGGAATTCACACACTTGCACGCAGAATTGTAAATCCTCTAAATATATTCAAGTCCACACGGACGTCTCACGGCAGGGTCAACTCTGGCACGGCACCCGCGGGTTAAATGCTTCACTTCAAGTGCACATCAACAACCCACACTCTAAACCTCCAGGCTCTCCAGGCCCAGCTGAGGGCCTCCTATTGGTGTTTATGTATCAAACCACTGACCTTTTCAGTGTGATTCAGATGGCTGGCCCCAGAGATCAGCTGGTTTGCCCCTGTTAATAGCCGTTAGACATCTCTATGAGGAAGAACTCTTGGCCTACATTATCTGAATGTGGGATTCGTGTGCTTCACTAAACGTCAACTCACTCATTCCACTCATAACTAAACTGTGATTAACACATAAAAGCATTACTGTATAAGTCAAAACCATATTTATCAAAGCTATTTTCTAGAGCACGAATGCCATAATAATCACATTCACTTGTTTTATTGTACTCTCTATGGTGACTGAAGGATAAAATCGAAGAATTCACTGTCTTGTATAAAGTACCTGGAGTTCAGACTGAAATAGCATGAAAATACAGAGATGTACGTTAGTGTGTGTTTCTTACTGATAAGATGATGACATATGATGAATAAGGGATCCAAGAATTTGAAGGCTCAGGTACTAAAACATAGTGTTTGGTTATACTACAGTCAAGTTTTCATTTAAATAGAGCATAATCTTTAAAAAAGAAATTCTAGTGAATATTTTTCTATCCACTACTGGGATGTGAATATTATGAGGTGGTTCATCAATGTAAACAGTTGGTGCAGTTAGTATGAGGTGGTTCATCAATGTAAACAGTTGGTGCAGTTAGTTCTGTATTTAGGTGCCATTAAACCAATGAAGAAGAGATGTAATTTAATTAATAATAATTCAAGTGCTTAAAATAACAGAAATTCATGAGGAAAAAAGAGAAACATTTGTGTCACATATTAATTTTAAAAAGGATTTGAGGACAGATTTCTCATTATTCTACAAAGAGTTGATTGTTTGCTCCTTTATTTAATCTCTTCAGTAGAAAATGTTTTGACATTTAATTCATGTCATGATTTAATTTAGATTATTTTCAAATTCCCACAGTGTCTATTAAAGGCTTTATGTGCAGATTGCAAATAGAAATAAAAACAGATTATTAAACATTAGGGCGTGGTTAACAGAGAATTGCACCACTTATGCTACAACAAAAGCTGAATCAAGGTTCACTTTTTTGTAGAGGATCCAGTGTTTTCCACGATCATGTGAATGTACCAACATGGCAGTCTCACTGAAATGTGTAGACAACTTTAGTGTCTTTTTTAATTCTACAGTAGCAAGAATAAGTATGTGAACCTTTTGGAATTGATTTGGTTTATTTGGTTCATGGCATTAATTTCTCATAAAATATGATCTGATCTTCATCTAAGTATTAACAAATACAATGTGACTAAAGTAAGAACACATCTTTAATGTCTTTAGTGAGAACAACCATAAAAACCTCAGTTAGGCAAAAAATCTACAAATGGAGCCACTTTGGGACTATGGCTACTCTACCAAGAAGTGGGCGGCTAGTCAAAAGTGAAAATGACCCTCATCATGAACACTCATCAATGAGGTAAAGAAACAACCCAGAGTGACAGTCCAAGATTTGAAGACATCACTGGAACTGGCTAACATCTGTGTTCATGAGTCTACAGTATGTAAGACATTGCAGGGTATCTATGGCAGGACACCAGGAAGCTGCTGTTTAGTAAAAAGAACATTGCTGCACACCTGAAGTTTGCCAAAGAGCACATTGACACTCCACAGCAGTATTGGCAAAATGACTGATATGATGTTAACTGATGAAAACTAAGGTTAAACTATCTGAAAGGAACACACAGCACTACATGTGGAATAAAAAGGTCACTGCATATCATCATGAAAACATCATCACAACTGTAAAGTATGGTGGAGGAAACATCATGACTTGGGCCTGCTCTGCTGCATCAGGGCTTGGCCAACTTGCAGTGACTGAGGAGAACATGAATTCCAAGGTCTATAAAAACTATTCTTCAGCATAATGTGAGAATGTCTGTTAGCTGAAACTTTGTAGAAGTTTGGTGATGCAACACGACAATGACCCAAAACACACAACAGAATGACTTCAGAAAACAAAAGAGAAGTACAGGGCATCTTTCTGTCAACTTGAGTGATTTATGACCCTCATGTCATGATTTATGACCCCCACGTGACCCTCGTGACCCCCCCCGTCACAGGTTAATCTCGTGACTAACCTCAGCTCATGTACACTGATACCCCCTCGCCCCATAGTGGTCATGGGGTAATCTCGTGACCCCCCTTGTGCCCACACATGCACCCCCTCGCACCTTGTGACCCCCAGGTCACGGGTTAATCTCGTGACCCCCCTCGTGCCCACACATGCACCCCCTCGCACCTCGTGACCCCCTCAGGTCACGGGTTAATCTCGTGACTAACCTCAGCTCATGTACACTGATGCCCCCTCGCCCCATAGTGGTCATGGGGTAATCTCGTGACCCCCCCTCGTGCCCATACATGCACCCCCTCGCACCTCGTGACCCCCCTCGTGCACACACGCACTCCCTCGCACTGCGAGCACGCCCACGCTGAGCCTCCGGCTCACTGGCGCCCCTCATGCACACATGTGGATCCTACATCCCGCTGCTGCTCCGGCACGCTGGCGCCCCTCAGATCTGCATCTTGCAACGCGTGGTAGCCATAGGGTATAACTGGCCCCGTCCAGACCTCATGAGTCGCTTGCCAATCAGAGCTGACCCCGACCGCCCTGTCGTGACGTTTACCAATCAGACTCGAAGCCCTTCCCACACACTCGATACGACGGCCAACCAGAGCCGACCCCGCCCTCACCCGGAAAAGAGGAGCATGTAAGTAGCCGCAGAACAAAGGTGAGGGGCAGCAGCACCACTTTAGACGGTTCTCGTTTCGAGGAGGATCGCCATTTTAATTCAACGTTGACTCTTGGTGAAAAAAACAAAAACAAAGGTAAGTTTTTTTTTTAATTGTTAACCATAAATGTAAAGTTTAATTCTTGTATAAATAATACTTATATAATGGTGTTAGATCCTGAGTCTCTCTCACGTGCAAGCCGGTGACCTTAACGCTACACTAATCAGACTGTAGATTCACAGGTCAAGATCGTAGACTAGAGTATTTTATCTAAGGTGACAGTCTTTGCCTGAAAAAAGTATTATAAATCGTTATTCTAGTCTATTCTAACCTATCGTTAGGGTGAGTATACTAGTTAGTTAGTTAGTGTAAACTAACATTGCTCAACTTTTTTAACATGGCTAAACTTTACAATCACAACATTAGCCTTTGTCTGATAGCTCAATGGAGAAAAAGCATATTATTAAGCCCTTCCCACACACTCGATACGACGGCCAACCAGAGCCGACCCCGCCCTCACCCGGAAAAGAGGAGCATGTAAGTAGCCGCAGAACAGGGTGAGGGGCAGCAGCCCACTTTAGACGGTTCTCGTTTCGAGGAGGATCGCCATTTTAAATTCAACGTTGACTCTTGGTGAAAAAAACAAAAACAAAGGTAAGTTTTTTTTTAATTGTTAACCATAAAGTAAAGTTTAATTCTTGTATAAAATAATACTTATATAATGGTGTTATCCTGAGTCTCTCTCACGTCAAGCCGGTGACCTTAACGAACACTAATCAGACGTGTAGATTCACAGGTCAAGATCGTAGACTAGAGTATTTTATCTAAGGTGACAGTCTTTGCCTGAAAAATAGTATAAATCGTTATTCTAGTCTATTCTAACCTATCGTTAGGGTGAGTATCTAGTTAGTTAGTTAGTGTAACTAACATTGCTCAACTTTTTAACATGGCTAAACTTACACACAACATCTACCAGCCACGAGTCACTTTAAGCTAACGGCTGTATGTCTGCAAAATCCTGGAAATTCCAGACGTTAATTTTCATTTTCTAACATATTTTATCCATTTCAGTGGCGACAAGATCAAAAAGGAATTAAAAAAATTGAGAACCCTGCAGAGATGGCTGGAAAAAAAAACTACCATATAATGTAAGGCCTCTGAACGACTGTTTAAATATAAATTTTAAATTCTAGGTCATAAAAACTGGTGCAATACGTGTGTTTTTAACGCTAGGGGCGGTATTCTTGGAGCCCCTTCCTGCGCCTTATTCTGAAGAAAACAGGCTTTTATTTTTTTGCATTCGTCGATTCAGCTTCCTTTCCCGATGGTTGATGGCCGGAGGATGAGACCGGCGCATGGAAACAGCGTCACGTGATGTAATTGATCCCTCTTAATTCCTTTTAGAAAAAAAAAGTTTGTATTCATGTCAACAGATCCTAAACTTTACTCCGCACCTGTGAACATGTTCAGCCTCTTTAAATAATTAGTCACATTGGACTTTTTTATTTATTTATTTATTTTTAATAGATGAAGAACTGAATGTCACATATTTAACTTTTGATGAGCCTGTAGAAGTTGACAAATACACATATCTTTATGTTATGGGTTTTTATTATTATTATTATATATTCTAATACTCTGTAGTAATTCCACTACTGTGTGCTTGCTCTGGAAACTCTAAGCACTCCATGAGTCTATGTACATTTTCATTGCTGCTTTGTTACTGAACTCTGTTCTTCTCGGGCCCTAATATCTACCCTAAACGATTATTCGACTTTTTATCTGAGAAACAGATCATAGCACATCAAGCGTGTATTGTTCAGTTTTTACTGTTTTATGCTTTGGTTGGTTCAGAGTTCTTACTGTTAGCAGCCATGGCTTATGACAGAAATGTGTCTATATGTAAACCTCTGCTGTATCCAACTGTCATGAGGAAAAGAACTGTCATTGTTTTTTTCTGACTGTAGCTCGGCTTCTGACTGCACGTCAGCAAGTGGGATTATCAACACTGAGCGGTTATCAAAAACTCTGGAGCTTCACTCTGAAAGTCATTTTTTTTTAATAACTCGATTAATAAACTTTTCTGTGTAACTTCAAGAGCAATAACTGTTTAGGTGTGTTCCTTTTGTTAAATGTTGGTGTTTACCTGTAATCTTCTTTTTTTTTTCTTACACCAGGAATCTTATATGCTATCATAGTTGTGGAGAAGTCAGGGAAAAAAAAAAAGCTGCACAGACCTGTTTAACGCAACTGATTGTTTTAATCAACTATTTTAGTTTGTTCACGTATGAGCTTGTTGCAGTTTGACCGGAATTTCCAAAAACTTTAATAATGAGTTTACGGATGGTTTTGTATAATCCTCTTTTTATTCCAATAATATATGGACTGAAAATGAAAGAAACTTCTAAACATCTCAAAAAGATTTTGTTTTAATCAACTATTTTAGTTTGTTCACGTATGAGCTTGTTGCAGTTTGACCGGAATATGAATTTACAAAAAACTGTACGTTGATAATGAGTTTACAGTTAGTTTTGTATAATCCTCTTTTTTTTTTTTTTTTTCCAAATGATATATGGACTGAAAGTGAAATAATTTTTTTAAACATCTCAAAAGGTTTTTCGGTCAGGACAAAGTGACCTAATGTTGTTGTTACTACTAATATTTGCAATTAACAATTATGTACATATGTTGTCCACTTAGTAGATTGTCTAGCAAGGCTCATCTTTTAGCTCTCATAAACTTAGATTGTCACTAGTGACTGATCACATTTTCTCCATTGTCTTCATTCTTTCTTTTTCTTTTTTTTTTTTTTTTTTGTTTTGTTCAGTGAATCACAGGTTTCAATATTATTAAATTTTCTTTTAGCACCATAGTAATGAGATTAAATTTGGTCAGCCAGTTAACACAAAATACGCTCCAAGAGGTTCTGTTCATAGATTAGAGCTCATTTGTCAATCTGTGCAATTAAACATCAAAATCTAAAAACCTAAGGCACTGAAATATTTTTGATTTTTCTGATCATACATTTCTAGATCATTGTTTCTGCATGCACTGAGAAAGTTAAAATTAACTACAATTAGCACATGACATCACATTATACAGCTTGTAGTTTTACTTTTGAAGAAGAATTTCTTTTAAATGTACACTAAAACACTACATATACGGAACCTAAATATTAAACTGTAATTTGTTTTCATATCCTGCTCAATTACTTTGTGATTCTGGACATTTTTTGTTTTTTTGTGAAAATGATAAATCAAACGTATTTATGTATGCTGTATGGACATTTACAGTTTACCTTGATGAGGGTAGCACTACTTTTTCAGGAATGTATTTTGCTCAACCTTTTAAAGCAGAACCGAGATAAGCAGTATGCAAACATATACTAATGATTTAGTCAAGTGCCGTGTGTGTTTCTACCTCTCGGTTCTCTGATTTGGACACGACTCTCATTCACACTGAATAATGAAGAATCTAACCATACTGTTCTACTTTGCGTCATGAGGCAGTTCAACAGTTGCACAGCTGAGCACCAAGATGTCTGTATTAACCATGTTTGAAACCACCCATTGAGGTCAAGAATATAATGTTCACTATGAAGGAACATAACATAACGTAATAATAATAATATCACTAATAATGGCTAGAAACCCACATGGCCTATAACAGATATGGGTCTATATGTAAACCTCAGCAGTACCCAACTATCATGAGAAAAAGAACTGCCATTATCTTTCTGGCTTTAGCAGGGCTTCTGCTTGCCCTTCAGATTGTAGCATTAACAATAACGATCTCTCATCAAAAACTCGATAGCTTCACCCTGAATTTTTTTTGTCTTTTTTTTTTTTTTTTTGTAATAACACAATATACAAACTTTTCGGTGTAACTTCAAGAGCAATAACTGTTTGTGGGGGATTGATTTTAGTAGATTCTGTTGGGTTCCTGTAATCTTCATCATTTTTTACCTACACCAGGATTCTTATATGCTATCATAGTTGTAGGGAGGTCATGAAAAAAACTGCACAGACCTGTTTAACGCAACTGATTGTTTTAATCAACTATTTTAGTTTGTTCACGTATGAGCTTGTTGCAGTTTGACCGGAATATGAATTTACAAAAACTGTATGTTTGATAATGAGTTTACAGTTAGTTTTGTATAATCCTCTTTTTATATGGACTGAAAATGAAAGAAACTTCTAAACATCTCAAAAGGTTTTTCTGTCGACATATAATAAGGTAGTTATATTTTCTTCTGTTCGAAGAATGCAAAGGTGTGATTTGTTTGATCTATGTAAAGTACTTATTGTCAGCAATGACACAGGTCCCAACAAAAGTTAAATGAGAATAGCTAAGATGCAGCAAAGACCATTAGCAGCTTCAACAATTCGATGATTGATCTTTTTAATTTTTTTACAAAGTAGAAAATGTTTGTCTTGTGAGTTTCACTCAGATTTAAAAAGAAAAAAAAGAAAGAAAAAAGGCTTTAAATGTAACTGCTCAAATGCCGAAGTTGTACAATAATACAAATCAGACAGTTTACATTTAAATGTCTCCATTATGTTGAGATCAGTAATCTGCAGGACTTTTAGTTTTTGCTTGAAAATATTCTTTATTGTTTTGTTTTGTTTGTATGTTTGAGCTCATGTTCTTACATTACCTTGTATATTTTTTGTCCACTTTATCAATAACCAAACAGTTCTAGGTCATATTAAAACATGTCATACACTGTAAAACCCGATAAGTTAATAGAGCTAAAAAAATTAGTTGAAACTGATTACATAAGAAATTTTGACTTAACATAACTTGTTTTTTATAAGTCCAAAAACAAAGGTTATTAAGTGAGTTCTACAAATTAGTTTTAATTGATACTAACTTGACTTTTTAAGTTCTAAATACTGCTTTTTAACATTGTTTTTTAACTTGTTATTTTAAGTCCAGAATACACAACTAATTTAAGTATAGTTAACTCTTGTATATTGATTACATGTAACAAAAAAAAATTATTAGTTGCTCAGTAATAGATTTTTCAAGTAAAGTATACATGTTAAAAAAGTTGTATGCACTCCACTCTAACTTCAAGTTTTGCTTAACTGAAACTCAAAAAGTAAAACACAATACTTAAAATTTCTTTTTAAAAACTGATTACATTTTTTTTTAGGTAGTTTTAACTCAATTTGTTAAACCCATAAACTTTAACATCAGATTACTCCACTGATAAAAGGTCATTTTTAAATTACGTGTTACAGTGTTTACAAGTATTTCTTGCACTGTTTTATGATGCTATTTTGTCAAGCATGTTTGACTGGAGTGATGGTTGCTTAATAAAGAAGTAACTTGTTCTGAAACTGCCTATTAATCTGTTGTGTAATCTACTGTTAAAGTCTAAACACTGTAACACGTAATTTAAAAATGACCTTTTATCAGTGGAGTAATCTGATGTTAAAGTTTATGGGTTTAACAAATTGAGTTAAAACTACCTAAAAAAAAATGTAATCAGTTTTTAAAAAGAAATTTTAAGTATTGTGTTTTACTTTTTGAGTTTCAGTTAAGCAAAACTTGAAGTTAGAGTGGAGTGCATACAACTTTTTTAACATGTATACTTTACTTGAAAAATCTATTACTGAGCAACTAATAATTTTTTTTGTTACATGTAATCAATATACAAGAGTTAACTATACTTAAATTAGTTGTGTATTCTGGACTTAAAATAACAAGTTAAAAACAATGTTAAAAAGCAGTATTTAGAACTTAAAAGTCAAGTTAGTATCAATTAAAACTAATTTGTAGAACTCACTTAATAACCTTTGTTTTTGGACTTATAAAAAACAAGTTATGTTAAGTCAAAATTTCTTATGTAATCAGTTTCAACTAATTTTTTTAGCTCTATTAACTTATCGGGTTTTACAGTGTATGATATGTTTTAATATGACCTAGAACTGTTTGGTTATTGATAAAGTGGAAGTAAAATATACAAGGTAATGTAAGAATATGAGCTCAAACATACAAACAAAACAAAACAAAAAAGAATAGTTTCAAGCAAAAACTAAAAGTCCTGCAGATTACTGATCTCACATAATGGAGACATTTAAATGTAAAACTGTCTGATTTGTATTATTGTACAACTTCGGTATTTGTGCAGTTACATTTAAAGCCTTTTTTCTTTCTTTTTTTCTTTTTTAAATCTGAGTGAAACTCACAAGACAAACATTTCTACTTTGTAAAAAATGTAAAAGATCAATCATTGAATTGTTGAAGCTGCTAAAGGTCTTTGCTGCATCTTAGCTATTCTCATTTAACTTTTTGTTGGGACCTGTGTCATTGCTGACAATAAGTACTTTACATAGAACAAACAAATCACATCTTTGCATTCTTCCTACAGAAGAAAAAATAACTATCTTATTATATGTCGACAGAAAAACCTTTTGAGATGTTTAGAAGTTTCTTTCATTTTCAGTCCATATAAAAAGAGGATTATACAAAACTAACTGTAAACTCATTATCAAACATACAGTTTTTGTAAATTCATATTCCGGTCAAACTGCAACAAGCTCATACGTGAACAAACTAAAATAGTTGATTAAACAATCAGTTGCGTTAAACAGGTCTGTGCAGTTTTTTTCATGACCTCCCATACAACTATGATAGCATATAAGAATCCTGGTGTAGGTAAAAAATGATGAGATTACAGGAACCCAACAGAATCTACTAAAATCAATCCCCCACAAACATTATTGCTCTTGAAGTTACACCGAAAAGTTTGTATATTGTGTTATTACAAAAAAAAAAAAAAAAAGACAAAAAAAATTCAGGTGAAGCTATCGAGTTTTTGATGAGAGATCGTTATTGTTAATGCTACACATCTGAAGGGCAAGCAGAAGCCCTGCTAAAGCCAGAAAGATAATGGCAGTTCTTTTTCTCATGATAGTTGGGTACTGCGGAGGTTTACATATAGACCCATATCTGTTATAGGCCATGTTGGGTTTCTAGCCATTATTAGTGATATGATTATTATTACGTTATGTTAGTTTCCTCATAGTGAACATTATATTCTTTGACCTCAATGGTGGTTTCAAACATGGTTAATACAGACAATTGGTGCTCAGCTGTGGCAATGTTGAACTGCCTCATGACGCAAAGTAGAACAGTATGGTTAGATTCTCATTATTCAGTGTGAATAGAGTCGTGTCCAAATCAGAGAACAGAGAGTGAAACACACACGGCACTTGACTAAATCATTAGTATATGTTTGCATACTGCTTATCTCCGGTTCTGCTTTAAAAAGGTTGGAGCAAAATACATTCCTGAAAAAGTAGTGCGACCCTCATCAAGGTAAACTGTAAATGTCCATACAGCATACATAATACGTTTGATTTATCAATTTCACAAAAAAACAAAAAGTCCAGAATCACAAAGTAATTGGAGCAGGATATGAAACAAATTACAGTTTAATATTAGGTGCCGTATATGTAGTGGTTTTAGTTACATTTAAAAGAAATTCTTCTTTCAAAAGTAAAACTACAACTGATATGTGATGTCATGTGCTAATTGTAGTTAATTTTAACTTTCTCAGTGCATGCAGAAACAATGATCTAGAAATGTATGATCAGAAAAATTCAAAATATTTCAGTGCCTTAGGTTTTTTAGATTTTGATGTTTAAATTGCACAATTGACAAATGAGCTCTAATCTATGAACAGAACCTCTTGGAGCGTATTTTTGTGTTAACTGGCTGACCAAATTTAATCTCATTAACTATGGTGCTAAAAGAAAAATTTAATAAGTATTGAAACCTGTGATTCACTGAACAAAAAAAAAAAAAAAAAAAAAAGAAAAAGAAAGAATGAAGACAATTGGAGAAAATGTGATCAGTCACGTGACAAGCTAATTTATGAGAGCTAAAAGATGAGCCGTGCGAGACAATCTACTAGGAGGACAACATATGTACATAATTTAATTGCAATATTAGTAGTAACAACAAAATTAGGTCATTTGTCCTGACGAAAAACCGTTTGAGATGTTTAGAAAATTATTTCACTTTCAGTCCAGGTATCATTTGGAAAAAAAAAAAAAAAATAAGGATATACAAAACTAACTGTAAACCAGTATCAACGTACAGTTTTTTTGTAAATTCATATTCCGGTCAAACTGCAACAATCTCATACGTGAACAAACTAAAATAGTTTGATTAAAACAAAAATCTTTTTGAGATGTTTAGAAGTTTCTTTTCATTTTCAGTCCATATATTATTGAATAAAAAGAGGATTATACAAACATCCGTAAACTCATTATTAAAGTTTTGGAAATTCCGGTCAAACTGCAACAAGCTGCATACGTGAACAAACTAAAATAGTTGATTAAAACAATCAGTTGCGTTAACAGGTCTGTGCAGCTTTTTTTTTTCCCTGACTTCTCCACAACTATGATAGCATATAAGATTCCTGTGTAAGAAAAAAAAAGAAGATTACAGTAAACACCAACATTTAACAAAAGGAACACACCTAAAGTTATGGCTCTTGAAGTTACCAGAAAAGTTTATAATCGAGTTATTAAAAAAAAATGACTTTCAGAGTGAAGCTCCAGAGTTGTTTTGATAACCGCTCAGTGTTGATAATCCCCTTGCTGACGTGCAATCAGAGCGGACTACAGTTCAGAAAAAAACAATGAATTTTTTCCTCATGACAGTTGGATACAGCAAGAGTTTACATATAGAACACATTGCTATGTCATAAGCGCATGGCTGGCTAAGACAGTAAGAACTCGTGAACAACCAAAGCATAAAACAGTAGAAACTGAACAATACACGCTTTGTGTTGCTATGGATCTGTTGTCTCATAGAAAAGTCGAATAATTCGTGTTAGGGTAGATATTAGGCCCCAGAAGAACAGAGTCAGTAACAAAGCAGCAATGAAAATGTGACATAGACCTCATGGAAGTGCTTAGGTTTCCAGAGCAGCACACAGTAAGTGGAATGTACTACGAGTATTAGAAAATATATAATAAGAATAAAAACCCATAACAGAAAATGTGTATTTGTCAACGTTCTATACAGGCTCAATCAAAAGTTAAATATGGGACATTCAGTTCCTTCACGAATTAAAAATAAATAAATAAATAAAAAGTCCAATGATGACAATATTAAAGAGGCTGAACATGTTCACAGGTGGCGGAGAAAGTTTAGGATCTGTTTGACATGAATACAAATTTTTTTTTCTATCAAAAGGAATTGAAGAGGGATCAATTCATCACGTAGACGCTGTTTTCCATGCGCCGTGGCCCATCCTCCCGCCATCACCAACGGGAAAGGAGCTGATCGACGAAATGCAACAAAAAGAAAGCCGGTTTTTCTTAGAATAAGGCGCAGGAAGGGGCTCCAAAATAACCCCCATGCGTTAAAAACACACGGAGTGCAACCATTTTTTATGACCGTAGAATTTAAAATTTATATTTAAACAGTCGTTCAGAGGCCCTTATCATACTTATAGGTAGTTTTTTTGTTGTCCAGCCATCTCTGCAGGGTTCCAATTTTGTTTTTAATTCCTTAATTTGATCTGTCCGCCACTGAAATGGATAAATATGTTAGTAAAATGAAAATTTAACGTCGGAATTTCCAGGTATTTTGCAGACGAAACATATTGTGTTTTTAATAGCTTAAACTAGTGAAACTTAAACTAGCGTTAGCTCTGAGGAGCTAACATCTCTGCACTGCTGTTCTGTGGGTCTAATTTGCAAGAGGCTTACACAGCACCTCTGCATATTAATATGAATAGAGATGATATTTCTAGTAAAAAGGAACCACGGTCTGCAGGATTTGATGTTCAACCATCCAACTTGACTTAAGCCCTTCTTATGACCTTTCTCTGCTGTAAAAGAACATCACACTGTCCAGATGGTAAAAAGAATGGAGCTAGTGAGCACAGTACAAGCAGAAATATATTTCTCTAAAAGTTACCTGATTATAAACAAGGATTTTACCTTGTTAGTACACCACAGGCCTTATTAAATAGAGATGACGTAACATTAATATTTCATATTTAATAATTCATGTTTTATTATTAATGTGTTTTATTAAGGAAGTAGCGCTTACGCTGTTAATTAACCTTTGCACTCATTAATCATGCGTCTTGAATATTGGTTGATTTGCTTACTTATACTCCTCCATGGAACAATTATGAAGCAGAGCAAATATGTTGACGTTACATCTGGATTTGAACAACATGTTGATATATGACAGGATTTTTAATGATGCCACAGTCAAATACTGCAGCCTGGCCTTCAGCATGTTGCCAAACACCCACATACTTTAAAGAGGAACTTCAGCTCGGTGGAATGACTTCAGATACGCACTAGGTGCAGGCTAAAACATAATTTAGTCTCTTTTTATATAAGACTATTTATTTTACTTTTAAAAAAAAAACAAAACAAACAAACAAAAATCTACCTGACAGTGGAAAAGATAAAAGCTAAGAATACAGAGTCACGATGACATTATGAATCATCTAATAACAACAAAATCATTTAAAATAGTGCTATTTAAAGTATCACAGCAGTTACTCATAACCTGGTTGCGACTGTACTTGCTGCTCTTGTTCTCAGAGATGGTAATAGTGGCAGCTTTAGAGGAGAATGACGTAAAAACAGATGAGTACAGTTACACATGCTCCATTTGTTTTATTGCTCACATGCCTCTTACCCATTATTCCCACTTTATTAAGTCTTAGTGAAAGACACATAATAACAAGGTGCAAGAAACAACAGAATCATATTAGCTTCTTTTTAGCTGTGTAGTAGCATGGATTTAAGATCGGAAACATTGGTCTGTTGGTTGGCCCGCCTCAGCATTTTATTAGATGGATTCTATAGGATGTAAATACACTCACAGTTACAAGAAGTTAAAGCCTAAAGGTTTTGGTGATCTTTATTTTTATCAGGTTGGTGTTATAATTTATCCAATTCTTTCACTGATGACCATCAAGGATATGTTTAGTAATGTTCTAGATGAACTGTATTTTCAATTATCCCAATAAAGGCAGACAGTAAAACCAAAAAATAAATTCCAAAAAACTTTGATAGGTGTTTCCTGAAATGCTCAAGAGTTAACTGTGCATGTGCAGCACATCCTCTTTTGTTTTTGGATGACCTACACTGTATTTTAATGCTGCAGAATTCACTCACAAAGTTCTTATGTACAAGATTTTCTGCACGAGTATGAAATTGTTTTTTAATGGGCCATAATCGCTACATGTCAACCAGCACCAAGTTCTGCGACGCAGTGATAAAATACTTATCCTCCTAATTGCGATGTCACTTGATAAAATCAGCTTTTTTAATTCAGGCATTTCAAATCAGAGAGTTTGAGGAGACTAAATGTTTTGTTAGGGGGTCAGGGGTTAATGTGGTCATATTTTAACCATGGCAGAAATGTCATTTGAACATCCTTTGAATATTTAAAGGTCTCTCCATCCTTTATTTGACTGAAGAGCAACGGATTACTGAAATGGAATAATATGGAATCAAAGCTTTCACTTAGCACTTTATTTCACAGCAGAAGGAAGTAGTGATATTTTTCTTGAAAACTTGTTTTTTAATTCTGAATATTTATGACTGACTCTAGAGGCCCAAAGTATTTAAAAAGCTATAAAGTTTAGCTCAGCAGAGATATCTACATATACACGATTCAAACACCTTTTTATAGCTTGCACTGCGGTGTTGCATGAATGCAGTCGGCTGGCTGTGAATCAAAGTACCTTGTTGCTTTATGAAAACAGCACTAAATAAACTCTGACATATTTACACACGTCACGGTACAACTCTTTTACAAAACACAGGAGGGATTTGTCAGCTTTCGAGGCACCATGAGTGCACTAATGTCAGGATTTTGTGCATGTTGTGGGGTTATGGATGATAAATGAAGCAAAGGAATGTGTGTCTCCTCCCTTTGTGTCTGTGTGTACATGTGTATGTCCTCATGTGTGTATATTTCTGTGCCTTCATGAGCATGAATGCAGCTTCTTCTGTACGCGTGTCAACGAGGGCTCTAGCTTGAATGTATGCTTATGCATGGATGCATAGGGTGCATGTGTAGGTGTGTGTGTGTGTGTGTGTGTGTGTGTGTGTGTGTGTGTGTGTGTGTGTGTGTGTGTGTGTGTGTGTGTGTGTGTGTGAGGCCTGTTGCTGGCCATCCAAGCAGACAGGTGTCAGGTCGTATCAGCACATCGCTCCAGTGACCAGGTGGAAACCTGGAGGAGAAAAGGTGAATCACCAGGCCAGACTGGGGCAACAAAACTGCTCGGCTTAGTCTACCATTACCTAAACACACACATGCACTGATGGGGACACACACGCACACACACACACACACACACTGTAATAACAGAGTGAAAGAAGAAGAAAAAAGCGATGGAAAGTGTAGTTACACTCAGAGAGAGTAAGACGAAAGAGTATAGATGGAGGGAGGCTACTTGACTGGGTCTGGCATCTCTCTCACACACACACACACACACACACACACACACACACACACACACACACAGACTGAGTCACAAAAAGTCACATACGAAGTGAGAAACACACCTACTCACACATATGATTGCATGACTGAGTCCAGCATGAGGCAAAAGACGAAACACACACATACACACACAACACAAAATAGAGAAACATGTCGCAGATGAACACATCAAATAATTAGCAGCTTGATTAAATTGACATAGACAACACAAACACACACACACACCATCTCCACAGGGGCTGCGTGTGGCGCCTGTATTTTGTCAGTGGTTTGATGAGGAGAATGATCACTTTTCCCTTTCTCCTTCCCTCCATCCTTCATTTTCTCACTCCTACTTAACACACACACACACACACAAACTGTTGTGAAGATAATTGCCCACAGCAGCAGTGATACTGGCTAATGACAGGAGAGTGGAGCAGAAATAACAGCGAATGGGGCACCAGCGCCGATGTTCCCTTCAACATATCTCTGCTCTGTCAAACACACCCTCCTCTGCCTCTCTCTCACAAACAGCCAATCTTCTTTGCACCTTCCCTTTTTCCTCCTCATTTTCAACTCAACCCCTACACCACACACACAGACATTCCCGCCTCCTTCCATATTCACCCACTGCCTTCTTGTCGCCTTCGTCACTCCTCTACTCCTCTGCGTCCACCTCCGCCAACACCACTTTTTGTTCCTCTCCTCATTTCCTCCCCCTTCTCTCCTGTTGCCTACTTTCCGTCTGTGTCCCTCAACCCACATTCTCCTCTGTCTTTTCCCTTCTTGTTTTTTTCTACTATCCACCACCCTCCTCTGTTCTACTCGTTGCTCTCTATCCCTCCTTTGCCTCTGGGTGCCGAAGCAACAGAGAAGTGTCGGGGAGGCTTTGATCATGGCGGCGTTAACCACAATTGAGGGTGACGTGTGGCGGGATGAGACCCGTGTACCGGAAAACCTTGGCTGGCCTGCCTGCATTCTGCCTTGTGCTTGCCTCGCTTTTCCTTTTTCTTCTCTGCCTTTGTGAGTGTGTGTGTATATGTGTGTCTGTGTGAGAGCGAGAGAGAATGCATGTGCATAGCTAGCCATCCTAATGGGTAGGAAATGTTACCAGCCCAATGGGCTGTGAAGGGCTGAACTCACCTTGAGCATTGAGCGCAAGAGGAAAAGACTGAGAGAGACAAACAGGCAAACAGATAACAAGATAAACAAAAGTTATAGGCTGTATATGTCTATGCAGAAAAGAATGAAGTGTAATGTGTCGACATACTTCACATAGTTTTAAGGAACATATCATAATTTTACACTTCCTGGGGTTAAATGTCATGCTTGGTCACAACAACCAGTTCACAACATGGTGTTAAGCTTGAAACTAGAAGACTGCAGGCTGTTGCATTGTGGCAACACATTAGTGCCTCTAATCTCTTAGTACTTGTTACTGTTTTTCCTTAACAACACAATGTATGTTTCCCTTCAAATGATGGATGTAAACTTAAATCATAACTGATAAAAAAGCTAATAAAGATTACATAATGTAAAGTGTCATCTATAAATATGGTGCATTAGCATATTTATTGTTGTTCCCCACATGACATTCATGTTTCTTTCAGAGTGAACTGGCTCCTTTTGTTCAAGTCCACATTTCAAGACTGAACAACATCAACAGTCTCTTATGTTTTGTAGCTGACTGGGTGCAAATCGCTGCAGCAAGGTTCAAAGATTTTAAAGAAACCTTCCCAAAGAGGCTGAGTAATGCAACAAGAAAATAGTTGACAACAATAAAAAGAGCAATTGAATTTTTTGAAAATTGCAAAACAGCTGTGAGTCAGGCCTTTTACCCTAACATCACTTGCTAAGCCCACTAATGCTCTTGTAGCTGAATGGGTGCAAATCCGAGCAGCCTGCTTTCAAAGCTTGTGGAGAGCCTGAAACCAGTAGAGAGGAGGTTGTTACAGCCACATATATTGGAGTGAAGGTGTAACTACAGTATACAGTTAGATTTTCTGCTCTCTTTTGTTCCCCTGTATGTCTTCCCTGCTGTATAGATGCAGAGATGCAGGGGGCAGGCAATAACATTTGGTGGGGGCGGAAAATGTGAGAGACAATTGTACCCTTGGCTACGGTTTGCCAGAGCTGATGCATATACAGTCATACTCAAATGCACAAATATGCCTGAATGTACACACAAACGCTCGCACCAGGCCCCCAAATCGACTTAATGCCTTTTCCTAATTACCTTTACATTTTTACACTCTGCTTACTCAACCTCCGTTTTAGGCAACAGCAGGTAATTGATTTCTGGGTGTATGTGTGTGTATGTGAGAGCTAATAGTCTGTTGGTGGGTCGCTCTGTTGCTATTGAAATCCAATGCCGCTGAAGCACACATGTCAAGGAGGAAATCTGTTCAGATTAGTATTGTTGTTTTCCTTGTCGGACTCATAGTTTTGGTGAGTCAGGAGGAACATTTTGACTGTAGGAAATGAGGTTTGAGAAGAGTTGTTGACACTGTTGTGGCAGTGCAGACGTGCACAACGCGAGCATCAAGTCAGTTATTGCTTGAAATTTTACTTTCAGTCATTTTCAATCTGAATAGCCACAGTCTTTCCTGAGTTATTTGTGTTTAGAACTAAACATGTTGCTTCCGAATGAGACATACACAAACTTACCATGCCTACAGTATGTTTGAATCAGAGGGTTATTGCAATAAGTCAAATATCTTAACTTGACCTATTCTGATAAACTCATCCTGGCTTATTTCATTGTATGTTTGCCAGATTTAGAAGGTGCAGCTAAGTCAAGGCAGGTGTAGAGACCTGGGATGAGTGCGTGTTCACGACATTGTTTAAAAGACTGTATGTATCGATCCCAGAGTTACTGATTAAACATGGACAAACTTTTAACCCACAGAGCAGCAGCAGAATATGGAGATGATGGAAGAGGTAAAACATGTAATGTGTAAAAAGGGAAATACGGCCGATATAATAACAGAAAGAGAAAAAGCTAGCAGACAATAGCGGATCGACTGAATGTGTAAGTAATCCACAAATAATTCATAAACAGTGTTCCAGAGAACTATATATATTTGTACCTGTCAATCAGGTGTTGGTCTTCTAATGCTAAAGGATCAGACCTGTCCCGGAAAACTCTCTGATGCCCAAATGCTCGTCTGTGTATCAACGTTTTCATTTTCAAGAGGAACTTTTGAATAGAACCTTTAGAGTTTATATACAAAACTGCACATTGCCCACTCTAAGGCTTTAATTGAATATCCTTCAAACTGCAACCATATGAACAGCAATTGTCATAAAACTAGTAATATGAGTAAAAGTCTGCTTAAAGCAGTTTCTGATATCGTAGACAGAACCATCACCTCCAGAAAAAACTCATCACACTTCTACCAAAGAAGAGAGTCCCATCTACAACCTGACCAGCCTTTAAACTGGCAGTTTCCACAACACAAAACATCAACAACACTTGGCCCAGACATAGTTATCTTTTCAGATACCACCAGGCAGGTGAACATGTGGAAACTATCAGTACCCTGGGAAGAGGCTAATGAGCATAAATACCAGGAAGTGGTGGAGCAGTGTAGAGGGCAAGGATAACAGACTCATTGCAATCTCATAGTAGTTGGTTGTTAAGGGTTCACAGCACGTTCTCTCTGCAGAACTACAACTGGATCATGTGGACAAACTGCTTATAAAGCCATAGGCGTATTAGTCTCTTAACTCTTTAAATTAAGTAATTAATAGTAAGTATTTTATTCTTAGAAAATAAAAAACAACAAACATGATTTGTTCCATAACACTGGTACTTTTTGTAAGTTTACTCTGCAGTTGTTTTACTTGAAGACAAGTAGACTGCTGACAAACAGTTGAGAACTAAGTTTCCATATTTATTACAGTTCAAACATTATTTGACACTGTAAATACACCTTAGCTCTGAGCATCCATTTACAGAAATAACAACTTTGATACGTCAGAGAGCCGTTGGGAAGTTATTGATGTTATGTCACTGATTTCATTCTGCTCTTTGTTTGTTTGAACATTTAATTTGCTGTCATTTTTCAGTGAATGGTATTAATCTGTCACTAAAGGGAACAGACACTTAGAAGCCTTAATGACAACATTTGTGCAACACAGTCTCTTTTTTCTTTGTTCTGCCATTTACTGAGAGCTTTTAATGCCCAATATTGGATGAGATTCAATCACAGTCTAATTACATGTTCTCCCGCAGTCCAATCTAGATTGCTAGACACAAAAATAACAATTTCATTATTGATCATGAAGGTGCATATGCTGCTGAAATGCTGAAAATGTTTTTTTTTTTTTTTTTTACTTTCTATTTGTGAGCACAGTGACAAAGCAGCCTACCAGCAATGTGAAGTCTGTGCCAGTGGAAGCAAACTCTGTTTGTTTAATCCTGCCCCCAATTTAAAGATGACCTCAAAAATTAAAGGGTTTTTATCAAATGAGCACATAATTGCTGTCAAATGTAGTCAAGCATTTCAGTGAGATGGAGATTGAAGTTTTCTTTGCCGTCACTGGCAGATTAGAAAGTGATGACATTTAAATAGAAATAATGTAGTCTTAATCACGCAGCACTTTGGTCATTACTTATTATGCGGCCCATTTAAGTAATTTAGTCAAATTAGTCTGTTGCATTAAAACTTTTACACTCACTAAACTTTTCACACACTTTAGCGTGCAGTATCATCAATTCCCCAAGCACCTGTTTCACATTGTAGGACAGATTTCCTATTTACTCCCCACAGACAGTGGTTGTGGAAATGAGAGCAGCCTCATCCACTCTTTGTAGCACATGACAAGGACACTAAATTGTCAGGTTGGGAGAAAACAGCGGCCTTTTTGGCCTCGTCCTGATAACAACGAATCATTATTTACTTGTCATAGTGTACAACACTGTGTTTGAGATAAACTCAGTCTTTTTTTTTTTATTCCCCCTCTATCCAAGCAGCAAATTTATCTTTAGACAGACAGTCTGGTTCTCTGCTATGCATTCAAGTCCTTTATTTATTTTTTTTATTTCAGATGCAATGTCAGGTCGCAATGCTCCTGACACTCTCTGGAGTTAACACGCAGTGGAGCTTCAAAGACTTGTCTTTCACAAGTCTGAAGATGTAAGCCGCAATGGTGTCTCTCCCGTTTGGTGTCAAGGAGGTGATGTATTATGCATCAGCGGCGCATTGGGTCATGTTGTGCAAAGAACCAGTATGTGTCCCTGACAGGGTTTGTGGCACATCACTGAGGAGGTTTGAAGATAGAACTGGCTGCTTAAACCCTTTGTCCAGAATTTATTCAACCTGGAGTAGGTGCTTGACAGCAAGGTGTACCCTTTCCCATTTACCTGTTATATCACTGAACAACTTCCCACACACAAGGGACAAAGTGAATGGAGAAAAAGCTCAAAATAATATTTAACATGATGGAGATAGATTGCAAAAGGTTACGCTAAATTTTAAATCTATCTACATACATATTTGCACTAAAACAAGAGGAGCCCTTTTATTAATTTAAAAAACACATACAAAACATATTGTATGATGTATTTATAAAGTCTAGACTCACAGTACATGTACAGTATACGTTAAATTACACTGTAATTTCCAGGCAGTAAAGAAATAGTAAAGAAACAAAATTAAAATGGTTTAATTTCCCTATCTCACTAATCATCCATCCATTATCTTAACCGCCTTTCATGTTACAAGTTGCAGGTTTCACTGATCAAGTTTTGGAAGATTACTCACAACAGACACACACACATACACACAAAAACACCTACAATGTGTGATCCAAGTCACACATCTATGCTTCTCTTAGTGTTTTGCAGTATTTAGAATGCCAGAAATAACCTGGTGGGAGCTGCAGCGTAGGACAGACTCAGTTTAGGGATCTACCTGCCCACAGTACTATAGTACTGACACAGTCTAGTACTGTGGCCTGTAACTGCTGAACAGAGGGCAGAGTGTGTCTCCTTCACTAACCCTCAGCTGGATTTTCCAAATCAGGTTTGACCAGGTGACACTCTAATCACAAACTCACTCTTTGAAATGCTGCAGTTATTCCTGAGGCGGGAATAGACTGGATCGTAAGAGGAAAAAAAAAATGCAAATTAAGGTGTAAATTCAACCAGGGCACCGAGTCAAGTGGTTCATTTGGGCTTCGCAGGAGCAGGAGCAGGAGCAGCATCATCATCATGCAGGAGTGCACATGATGATCATCATCATCATCATGTTTCCCAATCTGCAACTACAAGTATCGTTTGGATTATAATATCAGCCATTGTCATTGTAATTCAACCATCTGCAGTTTCCATGGTGAAAACTGTGAGAAGCAGAGCCCACACACAGGGACTTGTCAGCAGTCATGAATATTTTTCATTGAACTCAGAAGAAAAAAAAGGGCAAGAAAAAAAAAAACAAATAAAAAAAAAAACAACAAGTCCAGCGGTTGCTCATAGATAGTGACCTAACATGAAAAGTCACTTTCATTATTGTGGATTTGAATTCACATTGCACACTTTTATTCTTATGTGTCAAAATATTTTAAATTTAAATGCAAATGCACAAACAACAACAATAAAAAAAGGAGTTTCAACTATTGTTTCCTGGTTAAATCCCAAAGGGTTGTTCTAATGTGACAGAGGTGTCACCGCAAACCTCCGCACTGAAAACAAACTGCGCGCAATAAGCTTTGTCTGTGTGTGGCGAGAATTTCCAACAGGCTGGAAAATCTGATCAGTCGTGCAAGTGGTCGACCCTTACCACTGCGAATGAGATCTGTGTTCACTCTAATTACTTTTTACAAGCGGGCTTTATCTGCAGGGCAGCAGTCATCTCCGTCCCTGCAGAGATGGAGAGACAACTGTTAACAGTGATGTTATTACATCACTTGTGATTTAGTGGAGGAAGTGTTTTCATGTCAAGCATCCTCGCACATATTAGAGTGCATGTTTTACCATGTGATTTTTTTTTTGTGTTGTTGCTGAATGTAAAGGAACTAATATACACTATGGCAACCTAAATGCGCCGCTTTTCACGTTCTGATTAATTTGTAGATAACAGATTTACGTTCTTGAGAGTGTTACTCAAAAACATGACAATACTTTGCACAATAATTTGTATCAATAACCATTGGTATCATGATGATAATATGACATAAACTACTCACCCGAATTCTGTAAACAAGGCCATAGCCGAGACTTAACATGCCCTGAGGTCATGGGTCCAATTTCCCCCAACAATTCTCTAGTTTGTTATTTATTTGAATGTCTTATTTTATTTGCTCAGATATATTATCTGTAAATTGTAAATGTTTGCCTGCCCTTTCCACATTGCCAAGGATAAACAGATTCTAAAATTCACCATTCGCCATCACATTAATTATGCCAAACTGCTTTTAAGGGATTTACTCCATCTTCTTGCTACGAGTCATGGTAAATTATTTTTAGTAGGCGCCGTGCTGAAATAATAACAGCACACTAAAAGATACTGATGTGCAAAGGTTCCTTATATTAACTTGAAGTGAGAACCACTGCACTACTGTGGCCCTCTAGTGGCTTGGAGTGCAACTCCATAAATAGTTTCACCCAAAAGTAAAAACACTCATACTGGGTCCAAAGTAAGTTGAAGTCATGTGAACACTAATACTGCTGCATTTCAAGGGTTCAGTTATATGTCTGCGGTTTTCTGCATGTTATTTTGTTATTTTGTACACTCCGACTACACTTTCCCATGCAAAGGCGCATAAGGCTGCATTATATTTCAACTAAATCTGCAAATTGCTTAAAACACGTCGGCATATTCAGCACGAGGTTGAGGTTAATAGCAGAAAGGCAGCAAAAATCTGGACATGAGATGGATGAAATGATTCCGAGCAGTTTGAACTGTACAAATGCACAGACACAGTATAGCCTCTGGGCCCGGCTCAAGCTACCTCGATTGACTACAGAGCCACTGATAGCCTGTCTATCTTTATATAATAATCTTGTTCTTCTTATACTGTCATAGGACCATTTTCCATGTGAATGGGCTTGTCCTACATTTATGCTGTTATGTATTTTCTCTATAATCTTCTCCATAATTGCTCTGATTACTTCTACTGGATGGAGAGAAACTTCTCTCTCTTATTCTCAGTTATAGAAGATGACTAGTTTAAATCTTATTGCAAGGCGCGTAGAAATTACCCATATTTCTCTTTAGCTTACCCTTAAAAATACCTCCTTATGTTTGTTGCCATGGCTGCAAAATTGCTATGTCAAGATCTAGGGAATACTTTAGATGCTGCATGTTTTATAAAATTATTCATATTTTAGACAGAACAAAACAAATGTACTGCTACTGAAGATTCAAACAGGGTAAAAATACTAATCTGTCAGCATCAAATGCGCAACATTTGTTTTAAGCACTCTGATGTAAATGGAACCAAGCAAAGAGAAGGCAGCGACTCCAATAATTCACTGAGACAAGTGTAAAGTGAAGACAACCTCGGGGAGAAAACAGGGATTACTAGTTAATTCAGCTTTGTGTGAGTTAAATTGGCTCGAAGAGAGTGGTTGTGAGCTTGTGTGTGTGTGTGTGTGTGTGTACACATATGGGCTTACATGTACTGCAGAAAAAGATGTTACTGTATTACCGTGAAGGCCAAGTCGAGCAGGGTCAAGAGTTCAGTCCACAAGCTAGTTCAATTAGCATCACTAGTGTAATTATGATGCTTGCTGAACATTAACAACAATTGCTAACAGACCCTGTTTTGGTATTTCATTAATCTAAGATATTTTAAATTGTAAATGTGGGACTGCTATAAATGGATCTCTGAACAACATTAGCAAGAAGCAACTGTGGAATAAACAGGCCCATAGGTACAGAAGAGGCAAAGGTTCCTTCAGCTTTAATGTACAGGGCTCCCGACCTCATTCTTTGCCCCTTTACATTCATTTTTTGTATCTTATTTAGTGATATAGAGCTCCTACGGCCTGTTTTTTAGAGTGTCTTTTTAGTTTTACTTACTTTACTTTACTTTTTAGTTTCTATTAGCTCTAGCATGGAGCGACTGATAGAAAATACACCATATTGCTATGCTCATAATCTCAGAAGTTCTTTTCTTGATCCTGACAAATAATGCTCATGAAGCCCTGTATTGACAGCTTGTGAATGAATCACAGCATAATTTTAATAATGAATGTTGTGAGTTGAGTAAAGAAAACTTTGAAGTAACAGTTTTTACAGTGTACTTTGCTACTGATCTTCAGTTTAATCTAGGAAAAATGCTTTGGAATTGGGCCTGCTACGCTTTCTTTTTGCTTTGTGGCAGAGACACACACTGAGGCAGTCAGTGTGTCGAAAACACTGGGTTTTTTTTTTTATTAAATAATGAGTCAGGCAGCAGTTGGTAGGGGCCCCGGGACACACATAAGGAGGATGAGACAGCTTGGGTTACTCAAATCAATCTGTTTATCCACAGTGCTAAAGCAGTAACACTAACACTGGGACCATCTCAGAGACTTGAAAGTTATTTCTACCTCTAACACAAAATGATCAGTTTGTGTGGCCACTCAAAGAATCGGATACTAATTCCCACGAGAGAACTGAGTGACAAAATAAAATGATGGACACACTAATAGATTTAATGAATCATTTTTGTTGCACCATCATCACCCAGTAGTATAATATCCATGCAGCAGAGTTACTGCAGCTGTAGCTTTCTTAGCACACAACACAAACATTGTGTTATGTGTACAAATGGATTCTCCAACCACTGCATCTCTCAACTCTCTTTTTTGTTAGTTACAAATATTTTTGTTGATATTTGTGTTTGCCAACAATTGCAACATCATGAATGCTTTCCAGGATAATGTGTGAAAATGATCCATATTTCCCCAATGCTATGTCTGAGGTGTAAATTACTGTTAAAGCAGAGGCTGCACACTATAATTTTCACCTGAATCCTGAATGAAACAATGATGATTCTGTATTATATCATATTTTTATGAACACAGGCTTTGCCCACTGACCCTGTTAACTGGCACTAAGAACCTGGATGAACCTGGATGTAATGGTTAGTGCAGTCCCACTTTGGTCAGGCTCTTATTTACAGGTTAAACGACAGGTTAAGCCCACAGAGACCTGTTTATGGCTTCTTCTTTATTTATATTGTCACTTTGTGTCATGTTTTTTTATTGCAAACAATAGATTTTATTTGCAACAAATCTTGTTTTCTGTAGCTACTTAAATACATAATGGTTTGCGATCTCGCTGCTCTGTAGTCATATTATCATAAAATGCATTGATTGCACAACTCATACTACATCTGTTGTTCAGAGATAGTAAAAATTTGTTACCTCCTTTTTAAAATTTGTACTATAACAGACATTTGCTGGCATAGATTCTCTCAGTAAAAGAGAGACGTGATGAGCGGAGAGACAGCAGCAAAGTCCCAAAAGTCAAAGGAGCTTAGGGTGTAAATAAAGCTCAGCATGACAACAGACAACACATTGCCTATAAAGTTTCATCTCTGCTCTAAGATGCACACATAACCCTGAGGACAAGACTTCTTCTCTATCACCCAGGGACCAACTAGACAGTGGCAGTCACACGGGTGAAACTTGAGAGTTTATCTGTGAACTTGTCAAGAGTGTGACAGCGAGCGTGTCTGCTCTTGCTCGCGTTTTCCCATTCCTGATGGAAACAACAATATTTTTGCTGGCTTTAAAGCTGTAGTTTTGTGATGCAGATATTTGAAATTTCTGCTATTTGGAGCTAAACACGTGCAAAATTTCCAAGTACATCTAATTTTAGGAAACGCAGGATGAAGAAATACTGTAACAGGGATGCTTTTTACTGACTGAGGGACTTACAGGCAAACGATCATCTGATTTATTTAGAGTTGGGCTGGTCATGTGTTTTGCTAATTGACCCACAAACCTCTCAACACTTGTGAGGTTGTATCTATTAGAGCTTCTGTCTCTTAGAAATGTGTGATGCTTCACTAAAGGGATTCTGAAATTAGATCAAACATTTCCATGCATTTTCTCATCCTTAATTCACCCCAATCCCCTCATGCAAACGAGGGTTGTTTTTCAAGTTTTTATGACATTCGCACAGTTTTTTTACAAGCTCCTAAATACCCCTGAGCAGATGTGCCCATCTGTGGTTTGTTTCATTTCATACACAAAGAAAGAGGGAAAGACAGCTTGCTGAGGCTCTAGACATAGCCACAGTACATACAGTATGCTAACTCAGTTAACTTAAAATGTTGTGCAAGCTGTGGAAATGCCACTTACATACTTATGTAAGAAGAAGCAAAAAAATATGTCTTTAGCTGGATGCTTGGGCAACTCCCAAGAGAAGAGCGTTTAGCTGATTTGGAGTCAGCTCACATTTCTATGTCAAATCATAAAGTCCTTGTTCATATAGCCATGGGAGTCAATGTGGCAAAGTCCATTATGGTGTGAATGGACTGTACGTGCAGACTATAGGGTGAGTGAACAAGTCACCCCAGTACAAAAAGAACAACTTACACATTTGCTGTTCACGTCCAGTTTTGAACCTTACGACTGTTGATTCCATTTTAACACCTTTGTACAAAAATGCTACCCAGACAAGATATAATTAGACTTAATAGTTTATGTTATAACTTCACAACGGCCAAGAATCCACCTTTAAGCAGCATAAAATCTGCCTTTGAACCCATTTACATTTGTCATTTCAAGTGTTGCAGATCTGGCTAAAATCCAAGTGAGATTTAAGTCACTTTAATTTACACTTATCTTAACATACACATGTCTCTGTTTGCCAAATCACAAATCTAGGTTTTTTCCTGACCTACACGCAAATCAGGGTTGACTATAGTCCAGGGGGAGTGGTAATGCCCCATATGAAGAACCTGACAGTGATCTGGAGTTTCTGCATCATAGGAGAGACATTACCACTGTGACAGGCTGAGTGAACAGTCATTAATGACCGGGAGATTTATATTCCACTTTATCCATCTCTAATACGCTAGTGCACTGCACCTCTATCAACTAATATCCCAGGCATGTTTGGATTCACTATGAGTAGTACTATGCATGAACTAGCAATTCTTTGTATTTGTATTGACAGTCTACTGCAGAGAGAGATATGAAATATGGGGAACAACACATAACAAAGATTCTCTGACTGAGATCGACCTAGGGTTGTTGAGATTTCAATAGACCGAGGGTGATTCATTGGATTTTAGAGAGTGCTGCTTTTGTGCTCCCATTGCACATGCTCATACCTGCTGCAAGACCTCTTGAACAATTTAATTAGAAAACCAAACCTGGGCTTGACAGTTTTGTGAGGATTTTAGAAAACTTATATAAAACACTGTATGAATGTATTTCTGCGCCGTGACTGTGACCTAACATTTATTTATTGAGATTTTTATTGGCCAAAGTTGGTCAAAGTCATATAATTTATTATCTGTGTAAGACAAGTGTAAGGCACCCGAGTCCCTCCCTTAAAGACTTTATGGATTCCTGATCTGGGGGAAGTGTTTTTGAAGCCCCTACAGCCTTGCAGATTTACACTGCGCAGAAGAATAACAAGCCTGTGTGAATGCTCGGCTGAGTTGGCAGGAGCAAGAGACAGGGGAATCATCTAAGAGGAATAGAGCCCTGGGGTATTGAGGAGAAAGAGGCGAACGAATACGTTTCCTCTGCAAAACCAATTAGCAAATGATTCCCCGCACCCTGCTCTTGGAAGCTGAAAGAGAGACCAGAGCGATATAAAGGGAATAAGAAATGGTAACACAGCAACACACTGTGTGTGTGTGTGTGTGTACGTGGGTGGTGATAGACAGTTTTTAAGTGTACCGTGCATACTGTCTGGTCGCTGTATGTATGTAAGTGTTTCCCAAGTTTCTATTACCCATAAGACACTGATCTATCCATGAAATGCAAAATGAACTGGTTCATGTTTAGTAAAAGAAAACTAAACGTGATCGTGCATTATCAGCTGCTACTTATGTGTTATATAATATCTTCAAAGCCCAAATTAACTATTTTGTGAGCTAGGTTGTCTTAGTGTCAGTGGACACAACTGCAAACATCCATAGGTTGTGCAGGTACAGTAAAATGCATTCACACTGATTAAGTGGAAACTTACTAAACCTGCAGCAGTGCTTTATTGGAAGTCCATGGATCACCAAGGTTACTAAAACTTATCCTCCAAGTTCTGTAAATCTCTGTACCAACTTTCACGGCAGTTCTGCCAATAAGTGTCAAGGCATGTCACTAAAAGTGAGAAATGTCAAGTTAAAACAGTGCCTAAGTCACTGGACCTATGCTGCAGGCTTTGTAGAAGGGTGTAGTTATTTAATGGCAACCGGGCTAATAATCATTAGCCATGAAGGTCTGCACATACTTGAACCAGTTTATCTAATAGTTATTAGACAGCTCAGTTTAGAACAAAGTAATACACAGCCACAAAGTTAATTTCACAAAAAGCATATCATGAAATTTCCCTCAAGACCATCAGTGCTGTGTAACTCTCCTAGTCTTTACCTGACATACCCTGATGATTCCACTGCTTCAGTGAGCTGAGCTGTTCCTGCAGCCTTTCAGAGTGAGTCTGTCAAGCCAAACTGTCTCCAGGATGGATAACATGGCTGTGACAGTTTCCCTCTAAATCATATGACTGACAGGCACAGCCGCAATCAAAAATGGATAGGAAGTGGCTTTGAGTCTGTACCTCGATGAAGAACAGACGCTGTATCCTGTGAGGCAGCTGGGGTTTCAATATGAGGAGCCGCCAGTGAAAATTCCAACACATCTACCACACACATCCATCTAACATATGGTGCTGGACTCAGCTGTCTCTAGGCCTTTGGATAATTTATGCAACAGGTACTGTCATCCAAGCCATCCAAGTCAAAGATGTACTCCAGCCCTGCTGATAATTCCCAGAGCAGACCTGTCTATGCTTTATTGATTGCTACACCAACTGTTGCAGCAACAAGGGATCTAGTTAGTGAGCATTCTTGCTCTCTCTTATTCCTGTGCATTAATTTGAAGGAAACTCACCTCGCACAAACAAACCGCACATTGATCTCATCAGCAAAGGAGCGCATCACCATGTTGCAGCCCTGGTCTCAGTTTAACAGTGGTGCAGAGCAAAAGGATTTTTTTTGAATCACAGATGTGAAGCTTTAATAATAGTTTAACATACTTAACAGTCATACAACACATGTATAATAAATAATGATAACGTCACTCAGGACCAGGTTTACATACAGTACAAAACGGTGGATATTTTACTGCACCTTTGCAATCTGTGTGAAATGAATGTCTGATTTACTAAGGCATCCACTACTATAATTATGTAGTCAGTGACTGGGACTGCCTACTAATTGTTTTTTTGTGCGTGAAGGAGTGTCTAATGCACACTGTGGAAGGCATGTCTCACGGGTGGAGCTATTAACAAGCTCAGGAAAGATAAGAAAAGTCAGTGCTGCTGAAATATAATAAGTGGACAGTAAAGCATTTTCCATGGCTGTAATTCAATTCTAAAGGAGAAAAGTCTGATGAAGTGAAAAATATCTGAATATATTAAAGGCACAAAGGGAAAACTTGCTTATAGCTAAAACATTGAATTCAACAACACTTAGATCTCAGAATAGGATGTAATGAGAGTGTCTCAGGGGCAGAGGTTCAACTTTACAAAGAACACCTTTGTAACACCTTACTTACAGTACCCTATGTATTTACAGATATATAGTACCTTTAGAAGTATTTATAATACTTTCAATCTATACACTTTCAAAATGCAGCATCACTGCATTATGTTAAGAAGAAGAACACATTTTGAGAGGGGCAACTTTTTTTCTTTGGGGTTTTAATTTGATAATGTTAGTAAGGAGGCAGACAGGAAGTAGGGGTATGATATACAGCAGAGGTCCTCAGCTGAACTCGTCTGGAGACTATGTGGTTACGCGGCATGTGCTGTAAACATTTGGCCTCCAAGTGAGGACACTTTTCCCTTAACTTTGGAAAAGGGCTGGGGACACCAGAGCTACTCAAATTTGCACGTGCTTGCTGCAGGAGAAGAAAGGTGACAGACCTGGCAAACATGCTATGTCACTATATGGCTTTGAATAATAGATAGACCAAATGTCTTATGGTGCTTTTTTTGGTTGGCTACCTCACATTTTGTTTCCAAAAAGCTGCTATTCTTGGACTTGCACTAATTGAGTGCAGCTTCCTTAGCAAACTCTCTGATTTCTGCCACTGACACTTATGGCTAATTACATTTTAGAGGGACTTCTTTTCAGTGAACTTCTTCTGGCTGCTCCGACAGTTTTCCATGCAGAACTAACCCTGGCAAATTGCATGAATTTTAATGATTTCAAAGCAAAATCATCCAAATTTAAGGGATCTCCTACTATTATATGGTGTACTTGAACTCAAACTATCATGTGATTCAACTCTAGTAACTTCTCAGAGTTATTGTAATAAAATGATTAAGTGAAATTGCCTCTAAAATTGATTTTTCTTAGAGTTAGTTGCAGCAAAACAGTTATTCTACAAAAAAAAAACAAACAAACAAAAACTTGCAGGCCTGAATTATAAAGCACATTTATAAGAGCCATTTGCACATAGTGAGAGATTAACTCTGAGAAACAAGCTGACAGTGCTTTTGAGGTTGACTGGAGTCTCAGCGGTTGTGGGGCAGGAGTCAGTTTTACACTGCACTTTGTGAATTCGTGAGCAGAAGTGTGTTATTAAAACAGGCTGTTAAGTTGCTCTGTAAGTAACTGACGATTACAATCTGTTTCGGCTGACAGACAAACTGCTCTGCATAGCAGAACTGGTGGATTTAATATCACGGAGCAGTTTCTGTGTTACCACACAAGCAGTACAGGTGCCAGCACTGAGTCATGTGGAACTGTGCCTGTTATTAGCAGCTATAGCTCTCAAAAATTAACACTGCTAGTATGAAACCCATTAATGTAAACAAGGTTCAATGGATGGCGTTTCCACTCGCTGTTTTTGCCAAGCACCACTTGGTGATGTGTTCAGGAATGCAGAGTAATCTGATACACAGTGGAAAGTCTGTTAGGGCCGAGAACAACATATGTTCTTGTCCAGTAGTTGGAAGGGAGAAAGTTATCTCTCTCTCCAAACTCAAACTTTACATCCTTTATGAATATTAATGACTTGTAGTTAGTCAGAGTTTGTAAAGCTCATTTAAGGATCACTTCTGTACAAGTTACTTTACTGGAGTACAAGTTGTTAAACAGAAACTCAGGGATCACGTTGGACTTTCTCAACTTTCTAACCACTTTGTAGTCGTTTTAATAACTTCTCCAAGCATCACAAAAGTGACACAAATAACTATCCAGACTAAAACTGTTCAGCAGGCTAGACTATTGAACAGTTATCCGCTCTCCCTAAAAAGAAGTGGAATACATCAAGCCGAGGATAAAGACTGAACACATTATATCAGCTTTAAAATCATTAACTTGGCCCTTAGCCGGTTTTTGTATTGACTGTAAAATTACCTGGTTTTTAAAGCACTTTGTAGTCTTGCTCCTACGTGTCTAACAATGAAGAGCAAATTTCCACCGCTGCCTTTAAAACACACATACATACTCAACAGGTGTGATAGAATCAATCTATCAAAACAAATGAAAATGCAGGTTAAACGCAGGTTCCACAGAGTATTTTGCATAGGTTTTCTCAGAAACATCAACAACAGAGGGAATTTCTCCATGGCTGATATCAGCCACTTCATCCTTCCTGCAGGACAGCTCACTGTCCGTCTCTACAAGTCCACAGTTGTACTCTGTAACTCCCAGGAGAAAATCTATGCAAGTGAATGAAAGGAAAAGCTGTGCGGTGGAGTCGCCTCTAGGAAACTGCATTTTGCAGTATGGAATGAAATGTACCCGAATATTTTTATTTGGATTAATTTCGCTTGCCTTTTAAAAGAGATAATAAAAATAATAGCTTCATCATGGCACAGGCGGGTGGGAAACTAGGTTACGTTTGCACAATAATAAACATGGAACAAAGCCATATCATTTCCCTTTGTCTGATTTAAGCTTTGATAACGTCATCACGCTATGACCTATATTCCAAGTTCATCATCTCCCAGCTGTGCTACATCATCTTTTCCTTTATTCTCTCCATTTTTTAACCTCCCTTTTTATGCTTTCCTTATCCAGAGGACACACATGATTCATATCCTAATTCACCAGTTTGTGGTATTTGTGTGGAATATGCAGAGAGGGAATAACGGGAGATGAACGAAGGAAGAAGGAGAGCGAGAGACAGAGAGTGGGGTAAAGAGATAAGAGGGAGAGATTGTGAGCCAAGGAGGGAGACTTATGAGCTATTTTTAGTCTCCAGCTGTGTGAGTCATTCTGAAACAGAAGAACCACCGTTAGTGAAGGGACTTGCAACACGTTGTCTGTGACACACAATGCCTTGAAAATCGTCTCATAGACAAACATATATTATATACTGTATGTCGACAAGCCTAGCTCATAACGCAACAATGAGGCTGGATTTGCATAAAAGCTCCAGGGAAAATTATTTCTTAACCGTGTGTAGAGTGGCACAAGGTTTGCAGCAGCAAGAAAAAGTATGTGAACCTTTTGTAATTTCATAGTTTTTCTACATTTATTTGTCATAAAATGTGATCTGATCTGATATTAACAAATTTAATGTGACTAAAGTAATAACACAAAAAAATTCAGATCTTTCATGTCTTTATTGAGAACAACCATAAAAACCTCATAACACTAGTGGAAAAAGTAAGTGAACCTCATAATGACTGAATAATTAGCTCAAAAAGGCTCATTGGAGTCAGGTGTTGGCACAAGTTAAAAAAATTCGTTTGGAGGTGTGAACTAGAGCTACTTCGACTGAGAAAAAACACTAACATTTGTTTATGTGCGCCATGACTGATTAAAAGGAGCTTTTAGAGGATCTACGATCAATAATTGTTGATTTACAAAAAACTGGAAAGAGTTACAAAGTGATGTCAACAACTTTAGAAATTCTTTATTAGGCAAACAATCTACACATGCAGACACTTTGGGACTGTGGCTACTCTAATACTCTAGTCTTTACATACTTTTTCCGCCATCACTGTGATGTTTTATGGAGGTTCTCAATAAAAACACGAAAGACCAGATTTTTTTGTGTTTGTATTTTTAGACAATTTGTATTTGTTAATACTCTTGACTTTGATAAAGATCAGATCACATATTATGACAAATAAATGTAGAAAACCATGAAATTCCAATGGGTTCACATACTTTTTCTTGCCATGTACATGCAGGAGCTGTAAAGAAACTCCATATGTTGGTTTGCTTTAAAGTAGCCTACAGTTCAGGTTACATTAAAAAGCAGGAGAGCTAAACATAATCTGTAATCTGGGTTCAGCAGATATATGTAGTTTAAGTTAAAAAAAATCTGGGTGAAGGTCTCTCACCTGATAAGAACTGTGCTTGGAAAGTAAACTCTGTGCTCTCAAGAAGCTGAGAAGAAGCTGTGGAGAGACGCTGGAGTGCAGTGGAGATAGCAAACACCAGGGAGAGAACATTTCCACTGCTCAACTTTACACATAAAGTTTTTTTTATGCTTGTAGGTCAGAATTGTATTCATTTCAGCTTTGCACTTCAACAGGCCAAGGTAAATCACTTTCTTCCTGTTTCTGCTACTCCTCTGTAAACACCATTCCTCAAAAGAACATAGGAACAGTGTTCTGGATGATTAATATAAAAAAAATGCCTGTCTTGCCTCTCTGTAGAAATAGAGAAAGTACAGTATGTCTGCTATTTCAAAAGCTGCAGTAAAAAATCTGATGGTGTGGTTTCTAGGAAAAGCTACTCAGTACAAGAGCATTTTCACTGAACTGTAGGGGTTTGTTTAAAACTATAAAATAATTGAAGGTTAAATAAACACTGGAGATCCACAAACGTATGAATTAACACTGCTTCTCTCCAGAAATGTGAGATACGTTTCATCATTGGATACCATCGAAAAGAATGGTGGGATAATTGGAAACTGAGTGTTTTTTGGTCCTCTGCTTTGCTTTTAATGCAAAATACTAGATGTTAGCATGCTAACATGTTCAAAATATTTTGTACATGATAAACATCACGTCACAAATTCAGCAACATCAGGTGTAACTACTGAACCAAGCAAGTTCACGACAGTCGGACTGAGTTAGACCTTGTTACATTTATGGCATCAAGTCTGAACCGCATTAACACATAGACACACATAAAACGATGACACAGGACATTGTACCAGGAACATGTAGATACACCAATCATGCTGGCGACACAGATGCATGTTTGGCTACACAGCATTGTGAGCACCGTCCTGTAAAGGTTTTTATTCCTTTAACATTTTTTTTGACACAAACAGATTTGCTAAACCTTTTATTGCATTATCTCATGCAATTAAAGTTTCAAGCGCTCTGCTGTCCCAATGCTATCTAATTTGATTTAAAAGTCTTGGGAGAAAGGCCTCAGTGGTTTCAGACAGGTTTTATTAATTCTCTCTATTAGCTGACATCATGTTTTTATTCAGGCATGACTTTGCATCTGTAATGCCAAATTAAGTTTTTTGTTGCCAACGTGCTCAGACTGCTTTTGATACTTACTGTACATGATACAGTGTGTGTCGTCTTATACTGTACAATCCAGTACAATGTTTCCATGTTGTGTACAGCAGTCATGTCTGCATGATGTCTTCCTGCAGTGATAACTCCATTCTGATCTCGTTTTATATGCAGGAATCAGCCCTTCCTCCTGCAGAGGTTTTGGCAAACCATAAGAGGCTATACACGGTGGGAATGATTAAGGCGCTGTTTGAAAGCTCAGCCCATTTGAACTCTGTTCCCTGCTGTTCCTTTTCTGAATCATCATCTTATGAGCACAGCTAACGTTCCTTATCTCCCTTACACCTGCCCTCATTTCTGCTTGCTCCCCTCCTTCCCCCAGTATCTCTTCTTCTCTCTCACCTCATTTTTCTTGACAGTCCCAGATTATATTTCAAGGGAAGATGAGGTAATTGTGTTTCTAACCCTATTGAAGTTAAAACTGCACAAGGGAGGACGTGATCTTTTGATAAAAAGGTGATTTGTGCCAGAGCACATGATCAAGTGTGTGGGTGTGGGTGGTTGATTTCAGGAAGGGGTTTGCACTTAAATATGACGCCAAAGTCTCCGGATCAGGTAAATCCACAAATATGGGCATGCACATGAAAGAAAGCTGGTGATGCAATTTATATCCATCCATCGTTACTTGCATCTGTTATTTTTGGAATCAGTTTTAGAACTCTAATAACTGATTTTTTTTTCCCAGTAGGGAGTAATGCTCTCTGTGATGAATAAATATGCAGGAATCCTGCTCCATATTCAACTGAAATTCAGCACCAACCAAAAACCTCTATGTATATTCATATTTCACTTTCTGTCTAATCAGGTATTAAGTAAAGAGCTCTACTGAAACCACTTCACACTCACACACCTAAAACTTGTGCTGTCTGTCTCGCTGTCTGCTTTAAAGGATGTATTCCCAGCCTTCCCGTGTGCCCCATGAATGGATTTCCTATAGTAGTATTCAGTTAACTATTACACTCGCTAGATTCGACATGTTTCCATCCTTCAGTTGTAAATTGTATTCATTTCCGCTACTGGTCGCTGCTGTTTTGTGTTTTGTGTTCTGTTTTTGCACTGTCTTCTGACGTCTGTCTGCACTTTTTCTTTGTGTTCTTGCACTGTTTGCACTAGGTTGCACAGGATGCACTTTATGTGTTTTGCTAGGACAACTTAGCAGTCCTCAGCCCCATGTTTGTCTTGTTGCCGTTTTATGTAGCACCATGGTTCTGGAGAAACGTTGTCTCATTTCACTATGTACTGCTTCAGCTATATGTGGTTAGAATGACAATAAAGCTTCTTGACTTGACTTGACTTGACTTGACTATTTTAAGTATTTGCTATTTCAGCTTTCTACATGTAATTTATCATTTTGTGGGCTAACAACCTCTGGTTTTCTCACTAGTTTTCACTGGCTTAATTCCAAAATATAAAAATAGCTTACACTACTGGTTGCTGTAAATGTGTTACAGACATGAATTTAGTTAAAACAAGGGCCCGACATTAAAAACTATCAAAAAGGAGACAGATACTATGCTGCTACAGTTCAAAGAATTCCCAGTATCACATCAGGTAGCTGAGGTTTTAGTGCAAAAAATGACTACCACTGTCGGCAAGATTACTCAGACTCCCCCATTTCACTTGGGCCTGAATATGAATAATTCACAAAGTCATTAACCTAAGAAATTTGCCCACAGCTCTCTCCTCCAGCCTATGCAAAAAAATCTCTATTTGTGGAGCTCTAACCCAGGATACGTCTGACTAAATTTCAGAGGTTTCAAAGTTTTCTCTGGGGCAGCGGTGGCCTGCCATGATGATGATGACGATGACAACAAAGTTTTGTTATATAATTCAGTGACAAGAATATCCTTATGGGGTTGTTATGAACAGAATGTGCCTGCAAGCGTGCTGTGTCATAATATCTGTAGGTTTAAATAAAACCAAAATAATAATTTCATCTTTGAAGTTTCATTCTCTTGTTGATAAGAAGTACCAATATGATGATAAACGTCCTACTCTTATCACTGAACATGATTAATGCTGCAAAGCTAACCCTTACCTTTATATTCATGGATTTCTGACATGTAAAATATGACACCGTTGAAATAGCATGGCTCACACATGAGCTTTAAGGCACGTGCCATTATAGGAATTACACGTGACATTTGTCTTGAAAGTTTGCTGTCAAAGTGTGAGCATCATGCATTCCACTCAGTAATGAATCATATAAAAAAATAAGCATATGATATGAATGTTTCATGACTTTGAATAATCTCGGTCGTGCCCTACCCCCCGTCCTTAAAAATATATGCACAAAATATTGATGAATAGTCCCTCACTCTACTGACAAATGATGAACAATAAGTCAGGAAATGTCTGAAACTGATGAGAAAGAATCAATATGTTATGTCTGAAATTACACTTTACCCAACTATGACATATACTTAAAGTGAAGATTCAAGATGGTAGCTAAGAGACTGGGTGAACTAATGATTACATATGAGATGAGGTTAACATTAAAACTCTACAAACCATTTCATAAAGCTATATACGTACATACATACGTGTTCATTACTATGAAAGATTCTTTCAAAATAACAGTTTTCACGTAGTAATTTCATACATTATAAAACTATTCATTAGAGCCACTGGGCTAAAAGCATTCGTTCCTTCCATACTTTGCTCTACACTGTTAATGCTCTTCACTTATGCCCATCAATTTTCAGCAATTGTTATTTATCAAACTATATCCAGTACCGACTTAGTTCTAGAAAAGTATACAGCTGTGTGCATGTTGAATAAATGAGGCAGGATGTCTGAGGCATTTTATTATTTCTGTTAAATTATTTTTTCTGTTCTGTAGGTTGAACATTTATTTTGCTTTATGTTGCTTGCTTTTATACAGGCTTTCTGATTAAAATTACATACTATAGATCATCTTCTTTCAGGTATAGCAAACAATGACTCTATAAGATGCACACACTGGCACATAAACCTCTTGAACCCTGACATACTCAAAGCTGATTAAAGATACTGACTGATACTGATACTGAAGAGACTGCTGTTGTTAACCTGACCAACAACTCAGTGGCGTCTAAGCCTGTGCAGGCATAAAGCGACAGGGGCAGTGAGAGGGGAGACAGGGTATTAGGTAAAACTTTGTAAAACTTCCTGATCAGAAGCTGTTCAGTGCTAATGTCAAAATATTTTTGGCTTAAGCACTGACAGGAAGCACTTGGCGAGTTCACTGACTCACTTTCTTTCTGCAGATTTCTTTTGCTCTGGGGATTTGAACTGCTGACCTGGTGGCCACAGGCCTGCTTACCCAATAAAATATATTTTCAATCGATAGCAATGTCAGGTGACTCAAGCTTGTTGGGATTTTTGCTGTGTTTCAATGTGTTTCTTTCCATTTATTTACTAAATCTATTAGAGACAAATTGAAAACCTTTGAGAAGCATCTTTTCAGAAGTACTAACACAGCAACTAGCAGCAACTAGCAATAATAACTTTTCAAAGCACACAAACCATATGTACAGTCTGGACTGTACATATTTGGTTTGTTGTTCAGGCTCTGTGCTTCAGCGCATTCAAATTGAAATAAAATAATGGATACTACATTAAAATGCCAAAACAGAGCTGTGTGGGTAATATAGCAGTGCGAACACATAGTACCCAAATGTATGAAGGTTTCTGGAGTAGCTGTGTGAAGTTACATTAGTTCATGCACAAAAGAGCTCCCATGTAGCTCAGAATGCAGCGCGAGAGTTATCATTCAGACTGAGTTACCCGTCAATATCAGGCGTAAAGACGTGATCATGCAAGTGAAAATGTAAAAATCTATCAGAGGCTTATCAAAGACAGCTAGCTTGGTAAAACCAACAGTTGGAAATATTCAGAAAATGCACAGGAAAACTAGAAAATAGCAAATGAGCCGGTCAACAAAAGAGCACAAGTCTTGTGGATTTGCATGGCGACTACACAGTGAGTCAATAACGCTCTCCTCGACAGAGGCCCACACGTTTCTGCGTCAACAACAAACAGACAACTCTATGACCGTAACCTCAAAGGATTCACTGCACTCCTTGCCTCACAAACGCCCGGATGCAGTTCACAAAAGCAACCAAGGAACAAAGGAGGTGGTGAAGGCCTGAGAGAGCTGCATCAGCGGGGAACATAAAGAGCATCTGTGGGTTAGGCAGTTCCTGACTGCAACATATTAAGTATAATGATTGTGTCTGACTTTATTCATTCTGTTCACTAACTTTACTTTTGAATGACTAACTGTGGGCACGAAGTTAAAACAACTGCATCTTATATACACACACACATCTTTCTATGTTGATGTAACCCTCTTTAAATTAAAGCTGATACCCTGCATTTTAATGGAGTATGTTTTATTTGAAGTCAAATTAAATGTACTTAAACACAGCTCCTAAGGAACAAGAAATATGAAACTGCTAAAAAAACTTTTGCATTGTATTGCATAGATCATGTTTGTGCAGTATTTTCTATTAACATCATCTCACAAGCAGCCAAGGGAGATTGCAGGGAGAACAATGCAAAACTGTGTTTAACCTGAAAATATAGCGTGCACTATATGAATATCAATCAACTTACAAACACAGCAGCAAACCTGTGATATGCAGGACACTATGCGCCGTATGTATAAATAGAAATGGATAGTGTTTGTTTTGCTTGCCTTATAGGTGACTTGCACAGGTTGTTATTGTCAGAAGGAAGTGACTCTAGTGTATTCTGCAGACGTGACAAACCGGGGTGCACTGTGGATAACTACACCCAAGCCCATAAATCCATTTTATAATGTTGATTCAAAAACACATGACCTTTAGCTTGCTGAGAGTCTCTGTATAAACAAATAACATTGCTCCAGCAATGCTGTAGCCCGTTCTTCGCGTCGCAGGAGGCCGCACACCGTTGATGTTTCAATTTGTGCTGTCTGAGAAATGTCAACTTAATTTTTCTGGAGTGATGGAATTGTCGAAATGTCGGGATCGTCATAAAAGCATCGCCCCCCCTCTCTCTCACTGCCGAGCTGTGCCTCTCTCTTTGCACTCTTTGAGTTTTTTTTTCTCCATTTTGCTCCATCTTATGCTTTTACCTGTATTATCTAAACATTTCACCCTGCAACCGAGGGTGGTTATTTGGAATTATGATACTATAGAACGCTACGTCTGCATTGTGGCACACAATGAAAAAGTTTTTCTGCAGCCTAAACAACTGTAACACAACATCAATACAGAAGGTAGAATATGTTTTAATCCATTTAAGAAGAACATCCACTCTTAGAGTGAGATTGTATTGGTTTGCTGTAACACTGCCAGTTACTTAAAGGGATTTGGTAGCTAAACGCTAACAATTAGGAATGTGTCCTGGGGGTTTGTTCAGATCTCATGCACAAATGTAGAAACCTGACACATTTCGAAACAGACCCTTATTAAAAAAAGTACCTTAGTCCTATTAATAGATAGCAGAAAACATACAGTATATTCTAAATTAGTATATCAGTAAAAGACATTAAAACACTCAGATTGAAATATTACATTTATAACTTTATAAGTATGACTGTGATACTACAAATGACAGCAATATACAGCCTGTCAGTGACAAACACATACCATCGCATTCTCCACAGTGAAGGCCAAACATCCAGCTGAAGCAGAATAAGAATAGTCAGAGCACATTTTTTGACTGGAGACTTTAATTTTGTTTTAAATGTACAGTCACTTTAAATCAAAACAGAAAATGTTGCGTAGGTTGAGAATGAGCTATTTCATTAACAGCGTGGGTCCCCATTATGAAGGCTGCCATGTTCGCCTGCCATATTCTGACCAGCTTATTCATCACAGATAAAACAGCGCTTTGCAGCCATTAGCCCAGCAATTGGAAGTCCCTGCACAGCCTGGAGGGCTCGGGTCAAGGGAAAATAAAAATGAAAATATAGAAAAATCCTTTTTCTGGTGCAGGCACCTCTTCTTAATGAGTGAATAGCTTACTGATATGAGCTAAAAGAAAGTCAGAATTACACCACACTGAAAAGACCGAACGACATGAAAAACACTAATGATGAATTCCAAGCTCTGCAAGAAGGAGCAAGGTTAAGTAACGCTTTATTATTCTGTTTTCTACCTGCAAGGCCTCACGAAGACAGAGTTTCAGTTTTTTTTTGTTATCAGTATTGGCAGCAGGGATAGAAAAAAAAAAAACATGAATGTGGGTGGTGACAGTGAATTCCAAGGCTAAATCATGCAACTGCTGAGAACATGATGCCCCTGCTGAAAACCACAAACACTCTACTAAAGTGAAACCTCACTTTAACTGCCATCAGCCTGCAGTAGAAGGGTACTCGAGTGGAGGAGCTCAGTTGCTAAAAAGTGCTAAAATGTGGTTGCACTGCGCACTAAGGACTGGATGCATGTCGGCCTCTCTTGTAGCACTTCCTCAGTCCACTACTCTAAATAATAAATTCCAAATTTTAGAAGATTAACATTTTTTCGGACTGAGGTCATTTATTTTTGTTATTTTAGGGTCTAGTTGCTTCAGTTCAACCCATACAGACGGCTCTTCAACCCTGACCGCTGGAGAATGGACATTTAACTTGACAGCAGCAGCACTTTATAACAGCAGATCTGCTGTATTCTAATGCGCTCAAGTACAGTAAAGGAAAACAATCACTTCTTCAACTTTGATTCTTTTCTCATGTTACATTAGTTTCCCACATTTGTACTTTCTTTGCAGGAGTACACAGTGCTCACTGTAACAGTCGCGCTGTACGAAAACGTTTGTGGCACACAATGTTTAATTTGTTAATGCAATGCGCAAATAACTACAGCTGCCATGAAGATTCAGTCTGCATATCGAGAATATTCAAAACATCTGCTGTTATAATGACCATCCCTGAACTCTGTGCACCCCCAAACTTACGCACTGACCTGTCTCTGTTGTCAACATTCAACCCAAGTTGGTGAAGGGTACATGTTGTTTATTAAAGTCTGCTAAAAATCCAATCATTAATATATTTGGGGTCTTCATGAGTATACAGTAATGCTCTGCTAGCTGGAAAGTACTCTAGGCCAGCTTCTTTTCCTGTGGTCAATGCAAACGTTGCAGAAAAGCAGTTTGGCCACCAGCCCAAATTGCTTCACTGACCATTATGGATACTGTGGACTCCCCACTCTGTATGTAGATATAAAAATCTCATTCTAAGCTAAATAAAACATAACTGTTGGTGCAAATAGATCCCTCTAAATCTTACAGACTGCACCTTTAAACCCACAGACAAACGTTATCAGTATCCTATTAACATGCTGAATGTGTCTGTTATCTGCAATTTATTAATATGCTAAATATATCAGCATGCCGTGACAGAGAGACAAAGCTCTGTGGGCAATGTAGCTCATTATATCTAACTACGACATGGTGCACTCTTGAATACCTCTAATGTTTGCTCATCAAGCTAACCTGTAGGGCGTGCTGTTAGGTAGAAATGACCGCCTCCATAGGTGTCATTTTAAAGGCCACGGTTGTAGGCTATGCTGGGGCAACACCTGAGGTACAGTACAAACCTTTGAACACTCCGAAACAGACAGCATTTGAACAAATACACATTTACTGTATATGTATTGTGTAAATATTGTATAGTTCTATTTGCAGCCACTGGAAAAGAAAGCATCCAAAACTAAGCTGCAGAGGCATCATGTGGATATGAAGTTTCATAGCAAACAATTATGCACTTCCAGCTCTCTATTAGATAAACCAGACTTTTGTCTCACCACATATTTTAAGCTTGGTTTGTTCTTCCAGTTTCTAAGAAAACTACTGCATCTTAGTTTGATTGTTCAGTTCACTTGTGCTTAACAGTGTGCAATTAGCTTATGTAAGGTTGTGCTGGGGAGAGATGTTCTTGGTCTTTATAATGGCAGATCGGTGGGGTATAGACAATAAGTGGCTAGAAGCTGCACTGAGCTACAGAGTGATGCTAATTGATTCAGTAGTAGAACTCCTTCCTTAAAATCCCCATAATTGGCAGTTTAACGTCCTAGAAAACTGTTGCTTCCTCTGATCAGTGAAGCTTTTGTAGTAAACTCATTCTGCACAAGTAGGCATAAACAGAACCTAAAAGAATTTGACAATTCTTAGACAATGGAGGAAAAATAAGCTCTACTTTTAGAAAACAAACCTTAACGTGTGTAGAACTACTCCGGCTGCACTCTTGGCTTTGACAATCAGCGATGGTCGGATCCCAAAGTAGTAATTATGCAAGAGCTGCAAACAGAAGTGCTGTTTGTTATCTTAATTGAAATTACAGATCAATCCACCGAAGAGGTACTTGGTGACTATTCAGCATCACTAGTTCTTGAGACAACTAAATACAACGTTTGCAACCAACTTGAGTATTTGATAGTGAAAAAGCACACAAGGCTAAAACAGTTACTGCACATACAATATGATTTTGTGTTAGAGGAAAGATTTGAGTGGACAGCTGACCGGTTGGTTGGTTAATGAGTTATTGAATGATTACTAAAAAAATTTACCAGAGATATTTGTGATCCCCAGAGGATGAACTCTAATGATTTTAGTGATCCCTGACTTTTTGTCTAGAACCATCTTGTAGCACATTTGGGTGAAATATAGTTGGTTTGCTCTTATTGTCCAGACATCGTAGCTCAGATGAGAGATGATCATGTGACGGATGGAGTAACGTGGCCTGCATGCTTTGTATCGGATCCAGTGGAGTCAGTGCCGGTTTTTAGCTGGTGCATATTTGATCATGGTTTTGTTTGTAGTTTTGTGTTCACAATGTTGTTGTCAGAGTTAGAGCACAGTATACTGTGATGTGTCTTGTGCTGGTGTCAGTGCCACAATGGAGTAAACTGGGTTGAGGGAGAATGTAGTTACAGAGAGAGTCCAGCAGAGGGAGCGTTGAGCGGCTGAGGTCATCGGGTCGCGTCGCTTCTCCTCCTTCACTATTCACTATTGTCGCTCTCATCAATATCTCCCTTTTCAGGTATAAGTTCTCCCTACTGACTGTTCATATTAATATAAGTATGTGTTATCCGAAGATGTATGTGTGTACATGGGATATTTTTGGTGTTTTGCATTCGTGTATTTTGAAGTAAAGAAGCGAATTACGGGATGCTAGCGATATTAGCAACGGTATGCTAACCTCGCCGTAAAGCCGTCATTTTAGTATCCGCTGGGCGAGCACTGTGTTATATGTAAATGTTGTAGTTCAGCTGTTGAAATATTGTATTACTGAGTGAATATTTGGTTATTGTTGTATGTATTAGCCACATAAGTCATGTATTGTTCAGGAACATGGTCAGTTGCTGTATAATTTGTGGATTTCTGTATGTTTGTTATATGATGCTAAGTTGATGCTTCACTCAATACACACATGGGCTGAGGAGAAGTTGTCGTGTGTCGCTCTCATCAATATCTCCCTTTTCAGGGCTTTTACATTTGGAGGCACCGCTGGGATGAGAGAAGTGAGGCAGGTACCCTGCAATAGAAGGAACTCCCACATCGATCATCCCATAAAATTAACCCAGGTGGTAGGAAACACAACCGCAGTTGGAGTGAAAGTCTAGCCAAGGAAAGTGTGTATCCTGAGGTGAATAGTGTTCACCAGGGAGCAGCAAAGTCCACGGTAACTGACAAAACCCTTCTTTCCACGAATTTGGTTGTGGCTCTCCTGCCAAGATGGATCCAGAAATTGAGAACCTGCAGTTTGAGATTAAGAGAGCTCTTTTCCAATTAACCGCAGACCAGCTGATGCAGATAAGTGACTTTCTTGAAATTTCAGGAACAAGTAGAGCAAGGATAACTGGTAAAACTTGTAATGCCCTTGTCTCATATATTATCAGACATGTTGAACGAGAAGAACTGAGTGAACTTGAGGATGAGGGCATGTCAGAACTGTTGAGCCTAATGGACATGATAAAAACCTTGCAAGATCCTAACAAAATTAATATGCAAGAAAACACAAAAGACAGGGATGAGCAGGAGAAATTGAAGAGTGAATTAGAGCAGCTGAAATTTATGGTGCAACAGAAAGAAATGGAAATGCACAAACTCACTAACAGAGAGTATATGACCAGCAATCAAACCATTCCAGTTTGCACAACCCCAGCTTCTGCTAACAGTCCATCATGGCGAAAAGACTATAAAATCTCTGGCCAAATCGGTGAGCCTGGACAAAAGGACAGACTTACATTCTCTAGCCTGGCCCGCCAAATTGAGAACGGGTTGAGCAAAGGGTACCCTGAGTCAGAAATAGTGGATGCTGTCATCAGAGCTATTGTACCGGGACTTCAGCTGCGCAGCTATCTAGAAGGTAAAGGTGATCTGTCTCTGCCTACTCTTAGAAGGATCCTCCGCTCACATTATCAAGAACGAAGTGCAACTGAGCTATACAAACAGTTAACTACAGAGGCCCAAGGTAACAAAGAGACCCCACAGAACTTCTTAATCAGAGCCATGGATTTAAGGCAAAAAATATTGTTTGCATCACAGGAAGCAGAATCTAGCCTAAAGTATGACCCTGCATTAGTGCAGAGCATGTTCATGCACACTGTACTCACAGGCTTGCAAAATGACAACATAAAAACTGATCTCCAGCCCTACTTACTGCAACCAGCCACCTCTGATGAGTTGCTCTTAGAGAGGCTCAATATGGCATGTGCGAATGAGAAAGAGAGGCAGGATAAAAAGAGGCAGACTGCACCACAGCGGCACCCTGCAGTCCATGCAATTCAGTCCAGTGACTTAAATGGAGACAAGAAACTCACAAGCAAACAAACCATAACTATGCTGACCCCAGATGTGTTGTCTGACCTAAAAGAAATCAAAGCAGATATAGTACTGTTAAAGGATCTTAAGGCAGAAGTGTCACAAATTAGAGAGTCCATTCAGCAACCAGAGACTGGTCCTAAGCCTCATCCCCCTATTGGCAAGGAGATTGACAATCAGGCAGCCCACCATCAGCACTACTTTCAGCCCCAGTTCATGGCCTGGGATCAAGGACCCCCAGCTTTCCACCAGTCAGGTGGAGCTGCTCCAGGATACCAAGCTGTGGGTGGACCAAGGGTGACAGGGACTGCCCAGTTTCAGCAGAGATTTGCACCACAGAGATATCCAATGCCACGCGGAAGACCAAAATGTTTTGCATGCCAGCAGCGAGGAGAGGAATACTGCCAACATTGCTTCAGATGTGGAAGTAGTGAACATTTTCGTGCAGGTTGTAGGGGATACAGAGGATTTCCTAATGCTGAAAGAGGGACGCCTTTAAACGAGACACGGTTGCCCCCGAGGGACAGGGAGTGACCGGAATAGTCAGACTGTCCCAAAAGTGTACCAGCTGTGGAGGAACTGAAGAACGTAAGGTGTTTCAACAGTGTTCAGTGTGCAAAGCAACATGCTATTGTTCCAAGGAATGTCAGGTTAGTCATTGGCCTGAACATAAGAAGAACTGTAAACTGTTAACACAACCTAAGAAGAGAACGAAACAAACCCGGTCATGTAAGACGATGACCAACAAAAAGAGAAACATTGTGACAAAAGAACATTGTACAGTGACTGAACTTGTAGGAAAAAAATGCGTTGTCCACTGCTACTTACAAGGGAAGAAAACTCAAGTACTGTGGGATACTGGCTCCCAGGTGTCTGCAGTGGATCAGGTGTGGAAAGCTAATAACTTCCCAGACATTAAGTTGAGAGACATAGCAGAGATAGTCGACTCAGATGACCCCCTGCAGGTGGAGGCAGCTAATGGTACAGAGATGCCCTATGTGGGGTGGATAGAAGTGACTTTTAGGCTAGCTGGTGACACTAAAGAGTTTCAGGTTCCTATGTTGGTAATGAGAGGCAGTCAACAGCCACATCCTATTATTGGTTTTAATGTCATTGAACGTGTTGTTATTAACAGTCAAAAGAAGCAGACGAACGATGTAGATCAAGAGAAACTGATAAAAACTGTGACAACAGCTTTTCCCAACCTTAAAAGAGGGAAGGCTAGGGCATTTATTAATGCAGTGAACGTTGAAAGAACAAGTGAGTACTTGGTAAGAACAGCCTGCCACCAGATGAACATAGCCAGCCACAGCGCTGTCCAAGTAGAATGTAGGATTCGTACCAGGCCCTTTAAAGAAGACACCACCATGATATTTGAGCCTGATAGCAACCCCCAGTGGCCAGAGGGACTTGAGTTCTGTGACACGTTGGTGCAGGTGAGGAAAGGGGCACAGCCAAACATTATTTTGAGTGTACAAAACCCCACGGACCATGACATTATGTTGACAGGAAAGGTAGTTATTGGTACAGTACAATCAGTTGCATCTGTGTACCCGCTTAGCTTAGCTGGGGAAACACACTCACTTGCTGATATCAATAGCATTCAGACCCAACACACTGAACATCAGGAAAATGGTACAGAGCCTTGGGACCCCCCGATTGATCTAAGTCACTTACATGAGAAACAGAGAAAAATAGTACGTGAGATGTTGAGGGAGGAGTCAAGCTCTTTTTCTCGGTCAGACAATGATATAGGTTGTATTGAGAACCTCCAGTTGGAAATTTCCTTAAAAGATCCAGAGCCAGTAGTCCGGACTTACATGTCAGTCCCTAAGCCATTATATGAGGAAATGAAAGATTATCTGAGAGACCTGATCACGCAGGGATGGATAGAGAAATCCCACTCTTCCTATGCATCACCTGTTGTTTGTGTAAGAAAAAAATGTGGTTCTTTGCGTCTATGCATAGATTACAGAGAGCTCAACCGTAAAACTCACCCTGACAGACAACCCATTCCCAGGGTCCAGGATATCATGGATGGCCTCGGAGGAAACACCATGTTTTCACTGTTAGACCAAGGGAAGGCATACCACCAAGGATTCATGGCAAAAGACAGCAAACATCTAACAGCTTTTGTGACACCATGGGGACTGTACGAATGGGCCAGAATCCCATTCGGGCTTATGAATGCTCCAGCAGCCTTCCAACGCTGCATGGAGGAGTGTTTAGAAGGCCTCAGAGACAAAATTTGTGTCCCATATCTGGATGATACATTAGTGTTTAGCAAAACATTTGAAAGTCACGTCAATGATGTAAGAAAAGTCTTGCAAAGGTTGAGACAGTGTGGAATTAAATTAAAACCTAGCAAATGTGAATTATTCAAAAGAGAAATCCGCTACCTGGGAAGAATAGTATCAGCAGAAGGAAATAAAATGGATCCCGCTGACACAGCTGCCATAAGGGTTTTGAAAGACAAAAACCCCAAAACAATTGGTGAGTTGAGGCAGGTTCTTGGACTGTTGAGCTACTATCGCCAGTACATTAAGGACTTTTCTCGCATCGCCAGCCCTCTCTATGAGTTAACAAAAGGACCTGACCAAGGAACAATCTCACAGCCCAAGGGGAGGAAGTTGCACACTAAGGGAAATGCGAAAGTGGTGCCATCTCACACCCCAATTGAATGGACAGACTCACACCAACAAACCCTGGAACAACTGATAAACTGTCTGGTTCAACCCCCTGTCTTGGCATTCCCAGATTTCTCCCAACCATTCATTCTCCACACAGACGCATCCAACAAGGGGCTTGGTGCAGTTTTGTATCAGAAACAGAATGGGAGACTGTGTGTAATTGCATATGGGTCTCGAACACTGTCAGCATCAGAAAAAAACTATCACTTCCATTCAGGTAAATTAGAGTTCCTCGCTCTCAAATGGGCAATTACAGAACGATTCCGTGACTATTTGTACTATGCCCCCTTTTTCACAGTTTACAGCGACAACAACCCCTTGACTTATGTTCTTTCCACTGCTAAGTTGAATGCTACAGGAAGCAGATGGGTGGCTGAATTGGCTGATTTCAACTTTACTATTAAATACCGTCCTGGAAAAGAGAACATTGATGCCGATAGTCTGTCTAGGATGCCAGTGGAGGTAGAGAAGTTCATGAATGAGTGCACTGAGGAGATGTCTTATGATGCAGTGGGAGCGACTGCCCAGGCTGTAGAGGCACAGCAAGAGTCAAACGCCTTATGGTCAATGGCCATCTCTGTTCATGGTGTGATTGATGTCACGGACACTACCATTGTCTCAATAACACCAGCACAGCTACAACAAGATCAGAAAAATGACATACATATTGGGCCAGTGCTGCAGAGTAAATTGTCAGGAGTAAGGCCATTGCGTAAAGAACAGAAAAACTTCAGTCCTCAGAGTCTTTGTCTCATCCGTGAATGGGAAAAGCTGGAGATAGATGAGAACGGAATCTTGTGGAGAAAGACAGCCCACAGAAAACAACTGGTGTTACCCGACCAACACAGGATCACTGTCTTAAAGGAGCTACATGAGCAGATGGGACACCAAGGTACTGACAGGACAGTATCACTGATAAGAGACCGTTTCTTTTGGCCATACATGCAGCGAGAAATTGAACAGTATGTACTGACCTGTGCTTGTCTAAAGCAGAAGAAACCAAGCCGTGAGACTAGGGCTCCTCTTACAAATATTGTCACCACACAGCCATTCGAACTTGTGTCAGTGGATTTTCTCCACCTCGATAGGTGCAAAGGTGGTTATGAATATATACTAGTGATTGTAGATCATTTCACTCGCTTTGCACAGGCGTACCCTACAACATCAAAATCTGGGAAAACAGTTGCTGACAAAATATTCAATGATTATGCTCTGAAATTTGGGTTCCCAGCACGCATTCATCATGATCAAGGAGGTGAATTTGAAAATCAGCTCTTTTCACAACTGAGCAAGTACTGCAACGTGGCAGGATCAAGAACAACCCCTTACCATCCACAGGGAAATGGACAAGTAGAACGTTTTAATCGGACTTTGATGCAGATGCTTAAGACCCTCACCGAGAGAGACAAGCTGAACTGGAAAGACTCTTTGAATAAGCTCACATTCGCCTATAACTGCACGCGTACAGAAGTAACAGGTTTCTCCCCATTTTACTTACTGTATGGCCGCTCACCGAGGCTACCTGTTGATATGATGTTTAACTTACCCATTGAAGCAGGGAGCTATAGTCAGCGTAACTATGTTGAACGGTGGAAACAAGGAATGCAGGAGGCATATGCTGTTGCTCGAGAGAATTCACAAAAATCTGCCCAAAGAAACAAGAGGATTTATGATGGCAAGGTGAGGAGTTCAGTGTTGTACCCGGGTGACCGTGTGTTGGTGCGAAATATGACTCCTCGAGGAGGAACTGGAAAGCTAAGGAATCACTGGGAGGACAGCATTCACACTGTAGTCCGACAAGTAGGAGAGAATGCCCCCATCTATGAGCTGCGTCCTGAACATGGGAAGGGAAAGTCCAGAATTTTACACAGAAACCTCCTTTTACCATGTGATCACCTACCTTTGGATACTGAGGTGTGCCTGCCTACAACAAATAAAAGGAAGACAAGCCAGACCGACAAAGCCAGCGAAAGTTCCGAGGATGAGGATGAGGATGATTATTACAGCATAGAGATGCCACATCAACCTATCGTTCCGAATCTGGAACCAGTGGGAGAGATGCCTGCAACTGCACATGATGGGATCCCACCTGACCTCAGTACACCTGCAGTGGAACCGTCCCAGGAAGAGGTGGATGATGACAACTCCTTGGAGCACAGGAATGTTCAGGGCACAAACTCAACTGATACTGAAGGGGGACAAGAATCACTCCCCACGGTAAATGTCAGCCAGGAAGAAGAGAAGAACATGAGGTATCAGCGGCCCCAGAGACTTCGTAGGCCACCAAAGACCCTCAGATACGACAAAATGGGAACACCATCCTGTTATACACTAGCTGCACGTCCCCTTTATACAAGGCTTCCAGCTTGGGTACAGTCAGGACAGCCATGTTATGATCAACAACTGTATCTCTATAGAACGTAGGATGACCCTGCCCTGGACAGTTTAAAATGCTGGACTTACAGCAAAAGCCAAGTTTTGTTTATTATGTAGACATTACAACTTCACACTTATCATACACACACTCAGAGGCGTAAAGTAAAGCCAAGTTCTGCTGTTATGGACATTGCACGATAAGAGACTTTATCACAATGACTGTGCTTGATTTAGGAAATGTGTATATGTACTCTGAACAATTCTCACAAATGTATACGCATTGGACAAGTGTGTTTGATAGAGGAAATACCTGAATGTACTAAAAGAGTTCCAGTCTGTACATTCACCTGCCACATGGGACTGAAAACGGAAGAACAAAATGTAACAAAAGAGTTCCAGTCTGTAACAAACCTGTTTGAACATGTTCCACCATATTTGATGACTGTTACGGTTAATGATGTTGAGGACAACATCTATTTTTGATGGGGAGTATGTGACGGATGGAGTAACGTGGCCTGCATGCTTTGTATCGGATCCAGTGGAGTCAGTGCCGGTTCTTAGCTGGTGCATATTTGATCATAGTTTTGTTTGTAGTTTTGTGTTCACAATGTTGTTGTCAGAGCTAGAGCACAGTATACTGTGATGTGTCTTGTGCTGGTGTCAGTGCCACAATGGAGTGAACTGGATTGAGGGAGAATGTAGTTACAGAGAGAGTCCAGCAGAGGGAGCGTTGAGCGGCTGAGGTCATCGGGTCGCGTCGCTTCTCCTCCTTCACTCAATACACACATGAGCTGAGGAGAAGTTGTCGTGTGTCGCTCTCATCAATATCTCCCTTTTCAGGTATAAGTTCTCCCTACTGACTGTTCATAGTAATATAAGTATGTGTTATCCGAAGATGTATGTGTGTACATGGGATATTTTTGGTGTTTTGCATTCGTGTATTTTGAAGTAAAGAAGCGAATTACGGGATGCTAGCGATATTAGCAACGGTATGCTAACCTCGCCGTAAAGCCGTCATTTTAGTATCCGCTGGGCGAGCACTGTGTTATATGTAAATGTTGTAGTTCAGCTGTTGAAATATTGTATTACTGAGTGAATATTTGGTTATTGTTGTATGTATTAGCCACATAAGTCATGTATTGTTCAGGAACATGGTCAGTTGCTGTATAATTTGTGGATTTCTGTATGTTTGTTATATGATGCTAAGTTGATGCTTCACTCAATACACACATGGGCTGAGGAGAAGTTGTCGTGTGTCGCTCTCATCAATATCTCCCTTTTCAGGGCTTTTACAATCACAGTCAACAAAAATGTTGATATCAGAACTGCCATGTGCTCGGAGCAAGGAGGCTAATGAGCTGCAACGAGTGGTGCGAGCAGTGAATTTCGCCCTGAGGTTTGCTTCTCAGGCTACATATGCTGTAGCTATTTTCCACTACAGGAACTTAATGGGCTGTAACCTGAATCTTCCCATAACCTGAATATTTTGAAAACTTGAACGTCCTACTGTATTTAATAAACTGTATTGTACACATTTTTTACTGTATTTTACAAACTGAGCAGGATGTACAGTATACATGTATGTAAGTGACACTTACATACATGTAAACATTTAGAAAAGTGATGAAAGGACATCAACTTCTAAAACCAAATCCCAAACTTTACTTTTCTTCAATTGCTCTTGGTTACTTCCCACATTAATTCTGCAGACAATTGCTTCCCAGTTGTCCAACAGTGGAACTAATTAGTATAGAGTAAAATGATTCTAAAATCCAGATTTAGAGTTCCTAATTTCTATCATCAGTCATTTGCTTATCAAACCGTTTCTTTCAAATAGATGAAAAGTGAGTTTTGAAAGTTTTTTCCTGGGAATTTGGCATTAATTCATCAATCTATTCAGTAGTTCAGGAGGACTCTGTGGAGTGCTGTTGTACAGACTAAAGTCAAATCAAATGCACTACATGGTTATTGTATGTCCAGTTTTCTGGTTCACAGACCAGGTCTTCTGCACTTGCATGCAATTCAGTTGCAATTCTACGTATCCTACGCAGCATTTAGCCTCATTTCTTCCAAGATCAATTAAACAAACAGAGCAGATTTAGACTAATCAAATTTCATTTCTGTTTCACAAATGATCGTTAAAAAAAGTGCATGTGTATAAAGGGTACACAAGCCGCAACCATGATCCGTTTACTGCAGTACAGTAATAGTCAGAAATGCCATAAATAAAAAATGCAATTATAAGAGGTTTAGCAAAGCAAAAGCACATCTGCAGTGCAGCTGAGCGTGACAGCTTATATTGGTAATCCTTGGTAGAGAGACTTGCTTGTAGTCATGTTCACTTGTGATACTGAATCAAAGCTAGAGCAACAAAGTAATAAGAAAAAGAAGGAAGACTAAGAGGGAACGTATAATGAGTGCTGAGCAACAGTAATCATTACAGAGGAACTTTAAAATGTGGCATCTGAAAGAAATTCACGTCAATACAAAGCAAAAGAGTTGACACGACAAAAGCACACAAGATAAGTTCTAATCGATGTCCATTTCGTGTCTCTCCACCTTATTCATGACACTTTACTTCCACTTCAACTCACTCTCCAGCTTGTTGCCATGCTATTTGTCTGCCCTCATAAAAAAACACTTTATGCATGTGTCCAGTTTAAATACGTTTAAGATCCCAGCTTCTTTACATCTCATGTGTGCAGGACAAAACATGGACTAAAATATAATTTTGCAGTTTGGTTCTGTATTTAGTTGTTTACTCACAGCGTTCTTTTCTAAAGCTGTGACAAAATTTGCTTGTGTTTTATCTAAACATCAGCTTGTTAGTACTGTTGTTTTGAGCAGGTTGTCATGTTAGCATTAGCATTTAGCCTGAAGCACTGCCATGCCAAAGTACAGCTTCTTGGAATCGCTAGTGCGACTGGAGATTTTCACAGACGTCAGTACAGAAAAAAGGACAGAGTCACGATAGCAGCTTTATCTCAAGCTTAATCTTGCAGCAGATGGGTAACGTTGTTTGAATAAAGCTCTGAGCAGTTTTTGTGAATTTGTGCTGTTAAAGACCTGCAGCAACATTGTCGTGCTTCTGCTGGAGATGATCTTAAAACGAAACCAAAAGTCTGACACACAGCTGCCACCATGTCTGCATCATCAGTTTTTGCTGTAACTTATCTCATGTGTTGAGAGTTAGTGGGAGTCCTGGGATTTAAACAGCTGATTTCTCATGTCTTAGTTCGTTACATAAAAATCTTGTGTACACAAAAGTTTTTAATAGAAAGAAGGAAAAGCTGCTCTACACCGCAGTTTTCTGTTAGACACTGAGCAGCTCAGCAACTTTAATAATAGAAACAGGTGTTTCACAGCCAAGATTCAGATGAAATAAAGAGGTGAACCATGCAACTTAAAGTCCCCCTTAAGTATAAATGAGCTTCACCATAGAGAATGACGTGATGTACATGCAGAGAAAGTTTGTATGTGCTCAATGTATACAACAGATTAACATGAGAGGTGCAACCTTACGACTAGTTTAAATATCTTATCATGGTTCTACATGCATTTTGCAGAAGTGCAGTATGGAAAGAACATTATTAATACATTTAAATGTTTTCATCAGCGTAGTCTTCAAATGTCTTAGATTGAAATTTAAAACCAAAAGAGAATCAATTAAAAGCAGTACATCTACACATTTAAAAAGCTGAAACCAGCAAATCTTGTGCAGTTTTTAGTTGGAAAAAGACACAAATTCAAAATAATTCATAGCATGAAAATCAAATAATAGCAAAACAAATAAATCAGTCTGAGCAACTGTCAGGAGTTTCATTAATCCAGGAGATCTGCATTGTCTGTGATGACCACTGACTCTCCGGTAACTCCCACACTTGTGCAGGGAGTTATTAATTTATAGATGAACTGATTCGTTGATTTTTCAGCAGAATCATAAATTCAGAAAGTCGTCATTCCACCCCACTGAATGCAAGAAAAGATAGGTTTGCATTTTTAATAGCAGTTAATTGTGACATGTTTTTGCATGGGGCAAAGACGTATTGTCTATGGGAAATACGTGTCACATCTAATTAAATCAATTTAAATCAAATGAAGCCATTGCAGTGTAATGACACAGCAACTCCTGCAAATACATGTGTCCTAATTCGTGAGGATACAGACAGGGTCTCAACTCCCATCAAACAGCTTCCGCAGCCAGAATCAAATCAAAAGACGCTGTTTCAACACAAAGCTCTATTTATAGACTGCATCCACTGCCCTGCTCTCTGATATATTTGGATTCATGTCGAGATTTTTCTGACATAAAGGGCAGAAATGTTAGTTTTTAGTCAGCACAGGTTCATCTGTGTTTGTAGAGGCAGGATCACTTTGGCATTCTTGGAATATTTGTGGAAAACAAATGCAGTTATTCTCTCAGGTGAATAAATTAACTACATCTATAGTAGTAGAGCTGTGAAGGTATTTAAAACGCCTAAATTACATATGTGTTCATCTTCATAGTAGTTCTGAAAGCTTCAAAGTGGCTCAGCAGTCTCCCATGACGCAGCTGAGACACTGCCACAATTAATCCGAGTTAAATGGTGCTTCAAGAGATCACTCTTCTCTCTAAAAAAAAAGCTTTTAAGAAACATTTAAACCACATGTGCACAAGGATAACACCAGAAAGGTGAGATGGAAACTCCCCTCCACTTTAAAAAGGAATCACTTTTGCGGCACAGTTTCCTGTTGGCTCGCGTTCAAAGAGACTGAACTACTTCAGACTCCAAACAGTCCCTGGAGTGGGACTGCAGTTTTCTTGCCACTCTCTACCATTTCTTTTTCTTCCCCACTTTATTTCCATTTCTCTCTCTCTCTCTCTCTCTCCCTCAACTTACTTTTCTCCTCTCTTTTGATTGTGCTGCACTGTTGAGATGGGTTGTCATGTTAACACAATTTCAAAAGAGGGAGAATAATATGAGGCTGCAGAGAATTCACACTCAGAATTTCATTTGTGTTTCCACTCTCCTGTTTTTTTTTTTTTTTGGTTGCATCTTATAATGTTTCAGAGAAAAGATTATATTTATTTCTCTAACACTTAAGAAAATGACTGGATATGTGGAGAAGTCTCTCTTCTTTGTCGAGACACCCATTGCTTCACCGCACATCTGGAGACAGAGTTGTCGCACAAAACAGGAAGAGACTGTTTTGTACTTTTCACTTCCTGTTGAGAAGGAGAAGGAACCATGCAAATCCCTCAACATGTGCAGACACAGTTGCATTTGCTTGTCTGTGAGCTACAGTATTAGATGTGTCACTATTCCCCAGAATGTCTTTTACATTTAGATTTTATTTTTCTGAGTCTGTAAATATGGCTTGTAGGGTCAGATATGGAAACACTTGGATGCCACAACAGTAGATTAAAGATTGTATCTAAGATCAAATTAAGAACATCAGACCAGAGTATAATACAAAAAACTAGAGCAATATATATATTCATATACCCATATTAAACATTATACTGAAATATTCTATGCATTCACATCAAATGAAAGGTACAGTACACAACACTTTTTTGCAGTTTGCTGCTCCAGTCCAACATTTTGCTAACTGGGACGTACTAAGAACTCCTGCATTACTATCCAGATAGCAGACGACTGCTTGGTGGCATGTTCACCATGTGTGAGTTGTGTTGATCTGAATAAAAGAGAGTATACACATAGCTCACTTTCCCACTGGTCCACATCCCCCTCACTCAGACTGAGTGGCAAAACAAGCGGCGGCCTGGCTGCGTTCAGTAGGGAAAACTGTGAAAACAGATGATTATCTGCTTAATTTAAAGATAGTTGGACTCAACAGTGATTCTCACGATTCGACAAAGACAAATCATGGGGGGCTCAAGGTGAAACACCAGAGGGAACATGAGTTCATAACAACTTTTAGGTTTTTCAGATTAACAAAACTTAAACGTCCTGCCTCTGTTTGTTTGGCATTTTTAACTCACAGTCAACACACAATCATTCTCTAACCTTAACTTTGTGTTTATACGTGTAACCATAGCAACAAATGTTAACTAATAATATTAAAAATAAGGTCATTTTAATCCAAACGACCATCTTGCTGTAAAACCCACCAGAGTTGTTTTTGCATTTTAACAGAGCACTAACTTACTCAGTAACTTTATGTATGTACATTTGCACCTCTCCTGATGCAGTAGGAGGCGTTCTCATTGCTTTGGCATCGCTAATTGATGCACCAGGCGCGTCACTCCTTGACGTCGTAAGAACGAAGGCAGCTGCTTGTCGAACATCTTGGTTACAGAGTGGAAACATCATAGTTTTATTGACTTTAGTCACAAATACATCTGGGTTAGGGTTAGATTAAGGTAAACGATTACATACGTACTTCCTGGAATGGTTTTGTGACAACACCCAACATCCTCCGCAGTCAACCGTCATCCCTGTGTGTAGAAACCCTGACAGGGCACCTTTGGACTTAATATTGGTACATTTTCATTATCTATTCACTTACAATGCTGCAATATAAAAGAACTGCTGACGACGACAGGTAGACCTCACATTTACATTAGTCATTTGGCCTTAACATGCTTTTATTATTTTGATTAAGTTTGCCCTTTATCGACTCTCTGTTTATGTGAGCATCATTGTGTGTGTGAACTTGGTTTGATCCCTCACTGAGGAACAGAAGGACTCACATCCTCAACGAAACAAATTTCATCACTAGGGGGCTCACTGGAGGGAAGACATCAAAGGCTGGTGGTGGAACTGAATGCACCCCCGAACTCTGCTTGGTGGTTTGAAAGCCAAGATAAGGAGTGGGAGTGTATGTATGCAAACAAAAAGTGAAGCTGTACACAGGAACCCTGGAATCAAGGACATTTCACTCATTTGGCTTGTGAGTGTTTCTGGCAGTGGGAAAGAAAGAAAGACAGAAGAGGACGCTGCCTATGAAGGAGCCATTGTTGCTGTTTCATGCAGGCTAAAGGTGAATGTAGGAAGAAGACAAACAGATTTTAACAAACGGATGCTGAATGTTTTTAATCAATTTTCCTTCAGCTTGATCCTCAGAGATCAAACCAACTAATTAATTACAGTTAATTGTATAGATCTTAAATCTCAGGTGTATTTCTGTGCCTGATTAAATAACGAGCATTAGCATGGATGACAAGAAAGGGGACCGGTGGCGAGGACACGTATTTTATTTTTAAAAACTGGAGGTGGTGTCGGGACAAATGCGTCAGAGAGATATACAAGATATTACTTCATTAAATGAGGGGAATTCAAATCACTGCAGTGCTGCAAAACTGTAGGGTCAACAATATCCAGAGGGTGTCCTGAAATACAGCAGCATGATAAGAGCTTTGGCAACAGTTGCCTTCTTAAATTAACAAAAATAGTCAAGCAAAGGAGAAATCCAGGGGATATTATCCAATAAATATAATGGTTTTCATCTTAAAGTTCTGCTTTAGTGCAAAGTTTTTCCACCTTATTCAGCTCAGGAGTAATTTCCAGCTCTGAGTCATGACAGCTTTCATAAATGCAACGCTTGTTTCTTAGTAATCCTGGTGAGGCTTCTTTGTGGTGTCTGTCGATGCTAATGCTTTGTCTGTGTGGTGTTGTAGTCTATTGTTTTTACATTTTATGATTCATTGAATGACTCACCGATGCTGTTGTCTGCCTCAACAGTTTGATAAATGCTCGACCAAGTGGCTTGCCAAAATTAAAACAAAACAATAAAAATTAGGGATAGAAAGGTTTAATGTTAACCTTAATTTTAATTTACGATAAATACGACGCTGCAAAACTTACTAATCGAGCAGAAACAACCTGTGGTATGGCACAGCAGGCGTGCTGATGGTCTAATCCAACCCGTAGAACAAGACGAAATACACTTAAACAGGAAGGATTACACACAAAGAAACACAAACACAAAGGGCGTCCACTAATAATTACTTTCAACAACCTCAGAGATGGTAGGTTTTACATGTTAAAGCCTAGATACAAAGTCTGGTGGTATGTGACCCTCAAAGAAACACAGGGAGGTCTTCATTAGCAGCTTCAAATTCTAATCTTTTTGCATGACGAAAGCTGTTTTGTATTTTAATGTAAATGTAACCCACTCCCTCTGTGCATCTGCTGCCAGCAGGAGACTCTCTACACACCTTATGATTTGCAGTGAGGTGCCGTGTAGAGATAAGGAAGCGCAGGTTACGGGATTGTGGTCGAGATCTAGTTACACTTTACTGGCTCATAGTAACAACTCTCATCTGTTGTTGCTACACAGCACAGTGGCTACATAACCTTACGGTGTACAAGCACTAAAACTCAGCAGAAATATAGTTTAATATCATAATTAATTCAAAGGATGAATAGTTGCGTGGATCTCGTTTTAATATCTTGTGATACTACCTCACCTTATTGGATAGTTCACAGTAAACTAAGGATACATGTTTGGCTCATTTGTAAAGAGAGAGGAAACATGATTTTAGAGAAATGACATGTCCTTTACTCTGAGTCTTCATCTGAAGTGACGTCTGCTTCTGATGTCTGTGGCTCAGTTGGATCCGCTGTCAGCTGTAAATGTCCTTTACTGCTCAGAGGCTGTATGCACAGAAACAAATTCTAATGGCAGCAGGGATTTTTTAAATTAGACATAATTCATACAAATTCACAAAAGCTGTACATGTATTTATTAATCCTTTTTTAAACCACCATCATTTTAATATTTGAAAATACTGCTCTTCTGTACTGCATTTTTACCAGTTTAAAAACAAGAGTATACCTGTGAGCATAAATAAAACTGTTACAAACGCTATGCACTATAATCATTCTGGGACTGACGTTTTTTCAATATCTTCACAATATAGAGGAAGATTATTGTCAGCCAGGTATTATCTAATATGCCTCAAAACTAATATTGTTGGTTTCTTTTACTCTCGTTTCATGAGAGGAGATTTCGTTCAAAAGGATATTTGACACTGGAAGTAAAGTGGGACTTCATTACAAAGGTAATATTCACCCCTGGAAGTTGTGTGATGGAGGCAGGTGGTGGTTACATTATCTCACATGTGTTGTGCAGCTTAATTGAGACACATCCTTTTGGTTTGAACTAATGTGACTGCTCCGAACATAAAACACAATTGACAGTCAGTGAGATAATTGCACCAATGATCCAATTGTACTGCGTTAGCGTTGACTGCTGACTGACTTGCGCATAAAGCTAATTTGCCTCAACGTGTCGACAGGCTCCCCACAGGCTTTCCAGCTATTTAATGCCTCCATGTAGACGTGTGTGTGTGTGTGTGTATATATGAGGATATGCATACATTATGTTTCCTTATCTCCTGTCTCCCGTTTGTGTTTGTGTGATCACACTTGCAGATTTTCCTTCCTTTACAGTATAATTAATTACTCTGGATTGCATTAGTGCATTCATTTGGATTTATATATGAGACATTAAAGGACAAAGATCACAAAGTAGTTCCCTTCCAGGCACAGATGATTACAAATCCCGATTTGAAAGAAGTTGCTACAGACCAACAGGAAGAATGTCAATTAGACTGGGGGATTTACAAACAAGTACTGCTTAAGAATGATGTGTAACCCTGGAGCTATACCAGTGGAGCTGTTTGGTTCAAGACTGTGGCTGTACTGGGTATCTCCCAGTGGGGAGTAGGTAGTTGTCCTTCTCACCTCTCTGAAAGTGCACGGCAAAGCTGTTGTGGCAAATGTTTCCCAGGCATGTGTCCTGGTTATATAAAGACTACATTAACATATTATGGATTATGGAATAGCGACCTGAAAAACAGCCCATCCTACAGTATGATTTATGTGCTACATATCAGTATTCAGGTTTTCAGTGGACTGTGAGCGAGTGTGCACAGTGCTTTGCAGTATTTGGTCTGGAAAGGGTAATCATTGTTTAAACTCAGGGAACTGTGAGAAAGCTCCCAAGGAGCTCATTTTACCTGGAATTCACACACTTGCACGCAGAATTGTAAATCCTCTAAATATATTCAAGTCCACACGGACGTCTCACGGCAGGGTCAACTCTGGCACGGCACCCGCGGGTTAAATGCTTCACTTCAAGTGCACATCAACAACCCACACTCTAAACCTCCAGGCTCTCCAGGCCCAGCTGAGGGCCTCCTATTGGTGTTTATGTATCAAACCACTGACCTTTTCAGTGTGATTCAGATGGCTGGCCCCAGAGATCAGCTGGTTTGCCCCTGTTAATAGCCGTTAGACATCTCTATGAGGAAGAACTCTTGGCCTACATTATCTGAATGTGGGATTCGTGTGCTTCACTAAACGTCAACTCACTCATTCCACTCATAACTAAACTGTGATTAACACATAAAAGCATTACTGTATAAGTCAAAACCATATTTATCAAAGCTATTTTCTAGAGCACGAATACCATAATAATCACATTCACTTGTTTTATTGTACTCTCTATAATGACTGAAGGATGAAATCGAAGAATTCACTGTCTAGTATAAAGTACCTGGAGTTCAGACTGAAATAGCATGAAAATACAGAGGTGTACGTTAGTGTGTGTTTCTTACAGATAAGATGATGACGTATGATGAATAAGGGATCCACGGATTTGAAGGCTCAAAAACATAGTGTTTGATTATACTACAGTCAAGTTTCCATTCAAATAGAGCACAATTTAAAAAAAAGAAATTCAATGAAGAAGAGATGTAATTTAATTAATAATAATTTAAGTGCTTAAAATTACAGAAATTCATGAGGAAAAAAGAGAAACATTTGTGTCACATATTAATTTTAAAAAGGATTTGAGGACAGATTTCTCATTATTCTACAAAGAGTTGATTGTTTGCTCCTTTATTTAATCTCTTCAGTAGAAAATGTTTTGACATTTAATTCATGTCATGATTTAATTTAGATTATTTTCAAATTCCCACAGTGTCTATTAAAGGCTTTATGTGCAAATTGCAAATAGAAATAAAAACAGATTATTAAACATTAGGGCGTGGTTAACAGAGAATTGCACCACTTATGCAACAACTAAAGCTGAATCAAGGTTAACTTTTTTGTAGATGATCCAGTGTTTTCCACGATCATGTGAATGTACCAACATGGCAGTCTCACTGAAATGTGTAGACAACTTTAGTGTCTTTTTTAATTCTACAGTAGCAAGAATAAGTATGTGAACCTTTTGGAATTGATTTGGTTTATTTGGTTCATGGCATTAATTTCTCATAAAATATGATCTGATCTTCATCTAAGTATTAACAAATACAATGTGACTAAAGTAAGAACACATCTTTCATGTCTTTAGTGAGAACAACCATAAAAACCTCACCGCACAAGTGGAGAAAGTATGTGAACCCTTTGAATAATGACCTCAAAATGGCACAAAACACTCAAACCTTTTGAGTTTGCTCTGCACAAGAAGAACACGCTTATGTCAGTCATGCCTCCCCAAAAGGAGCTTTCAGAGGATATGATCAAGAATTGTTGGTTTACAAAAAGCTGGAAAGGGTTAGAAAGTGATGTCAAAGAGTTTAGAAATTCACCAGTCTACAGTTAGGCAAAAAATCTACAAATGGAGCCACTTTGGGACTATGGCTACTCTACCAAGAAGTAGGCGGCTAGTCAAAAGTCAAAATGACCCTCATCATGAACACTCATCAATGAGGTAAAGAAACAACCCAGAGTGACAGTCCAAGATTTGAAGGCATCACTGGAACTGGCTAACATCTGTGTTCATGAGTCTACAGTATGTAAGACATTGCAGGGTATCTATGGCAGGACACCAGGAAGCTGCTGTTTAGTAAAAAGAACATTTCTGCACACCTGAAGTTTGCCAAAGAGCACACTGACACTCCACAGCAGTATTGGCAAAATGACTGATATGATGTTAACTGATGAAAACTAAGGTTGAACTATCTGAAAGGAACACACAGCACTACATGTGGAATAAAAAGGTCACTGCATATCATCATGAAAACATCATCACAACTGTAAAGTATGGTGGAGGAAACATCATGACTTGGGCCTGCTCTGCTGCATCAGGGCTTGGCCAACTTGCAGTGACTGAGGGGAACATGAATTCCAAGGTCTATAAAAACTATTCTTCAGCATAATGTGAGAATGTCTGTACGTTAGCTGAAACCTTGTAGAAGTTTGGTGATGCAACACGACAATGACCCAAAACACACAACAGAATGACTTCAGAAAAACAAAATCTGCCTTTTGGAGTGGCCAAATCAACCCAAAAGAGATGCTACGGATTGACTTTAAGAGAGCCACACACGAGATGTCCAAAGAATAAAATCGGTGGGGTCAATCATGTATTAACTCCAAAGGTTCACATACCTTTTCCTCTCACACAATGAGGTTTTTATGGTTTATCTCAATAAAGACATGAAAGATCAGTCTGTCTTCAAAGTGTCCTTTTAATTTTTTTGAGCAGTGTACATAGGTTTATTTAATGCTGTTATATTCAGCCACCCACTGTCGTAGACATTGTTTTCAAAGTATGTATTTCTATGGATATGAATAAATCCCATACATAAGTCGAGTGAAAAAGGACTGCACAACCCAAGGAGTAAATCTTTGAATTCTGCTTAAGCTGTCTGTTGAAAAAGGCCGAACCAACCATAATTATATTTTTGCTGTTTAACATCCTGGATGGAAAACTGCACTGTTGGCTGTGGACTGTCAAGTGTCACCTTTCTTCACATTTTGTTGTGATTTGGTGCTTTGTAAAGTACAACCTTGTGTCTCCTGTATACACTGGTCCAGTAGCATTCAATACATTTACATTTTATTGAAAAATATTCAGTGCTTTGACGTGGCTGAAGTCCTAGAAAAGAGGCTGTATAGTCGGTTTTAGTGATTGAACTTCAACAGTTACATTTTTTTAATCAACTTATACTTGTAATATTCATCAAACCACATTATGTCTTGATCTGTGAACGTGAAGGTTACAGCACATGCTTTTTGAAGTACTTTTTGCCACTGATGATTGAAATTGTGCGTTCTCCCACTTGTCCTGCTTTTATAACATAAAAGGCTGCATGTAATTTGAACAAAAGGAGCTGCTTTCTGCACTGGCAGCAATATTGTTTGCATGAAGTGCGTGTGTGTGTGTGTGTGTACGAGAGAGACAAAGGGAGTGTGAAGAGAAAGAGCAAGTGCTACTGCCTGCAGGTGTGTGCCATGACACTGCTAAATTGCAGCAGTCATCATGTTTCACACTTAACACTTTTCAAGAGGAGGTGGAAAATAAGTGTTTGATTTTTTTTTTTTTTTTGGTTTAAAGGACATTATTCATTATTCAAAAGTCAGATGATGTTCAAGGCTGTACTTAAATGCGTGGAAGTCCAAGTCATTTAAATTCTAAATGTTGAATTTAGGTCAAGTTCATTCGTGGAAAGCCACTGAGTACCTCCTTATTGCACCTGCGTGGACAAGGGTAGAATAGATGGAAATGTAATTGTAAGAGCTCTGTGCTATGTCTTTAAAATATGTATTGTTACTTGTGAGAGGAGTTTTCAAAGTCTGACGCTGTGGGGCCAAAATGCACTATTAGCAGCAGCTCCTGTTTGTATTAATGTACAGACAACTATCAAAAGCTTGACAATGTAAAAACATAACGCTGTGATGATTCTAAAGCAAGAGAACAATTTTTACTATGATTACTGAGATTTATGGATATTGGAGGTGTCCTGTCCTCAGAAAGAGTAAGTGAGGCTGAATATGAGTATGCACAGTGTGTCCATCCATTCAAGTTCATTGAGTTATGACCATGTGAAGGTGCAAAGGATAGATACCAAATCAGTACTGCACTGGAATGAACTATTCACCAAAGGTAATTTTAGGACTTCGCTGATGGATTGTTATTTGAGTTTATGGATTAGTGTCTGTGTGTAACAAATATAAACTGCATCCAACCTAATGAACGGTGAACCTAAATTTCCACTTAAGTGGCTTTTGTGGAGGAAGTAACAGAGAAAGACTTGATGGCAATTTGAGACATCCTTGTTAAATCTCGAGTGCTCTCAGAGCTTGTTAGAAGAAAGGCTTCTATTTGTGGCGCCCTCTGTGGCACATTTTTAACATAAAAAACTTTACCGCCGGTCCCTTTGTACTCTCAAGGTTTTAATATCACTAAGCTGCTTTTGTCATCCAGTATTACACGGGCACTATGCAACAGGCTCTGACACCATGTGACGCTCCAACATGTTTGACCTGCTTTCTTTCTGTCCTCCCATTTGTTGTGCTGACACAGCAGTGGATCGTCCCAGCGTTAGGTGTTGGAGGAGTGGGCAGCTGCTTGTGTCCCTGTTGACCAGTGTGCTATGATCACTTCGGACCAGCTGGCCATGTTTACATGTGCATCGTTAATTTATAACCAGGAAAAGAGGGACCTTTTCTGTGCATCATTACCACTACTGTGGCTCTGTTAATGTGCCTCACATTCAAAGTGTCAGATGACATGCTAAATGCTACATGCAAAGTCTCTTTTCAGACATTTGTCATAAATGTAACTTAGAATAATAAGAATATAAGTACTCCGTACCTTCCTACATTTGACCACATTACAGTTTGGTCATGCGCCCATCGATGTCACTTTCCATTCGTGTGTAAATTCCTGCGCTTCTGCTGTGTTTATGTCCCTTTTTATGTCCTCTGGAACATCTCTGTGGGATTTACTCCCCCTTTGAGTTGCAGAGCATAAACAGACAAAAGCACAATACAGTACATGTTAGTCTTTTAGGCACATAAACACGCTGCGCAGCAAAAAGACGCACACAAAGACTGCATAGAAAATGGGTGCAGCATTTACTTGGCTGGCCCATATGTAAGTGACATAAAATCTTAAGTACTGTACACACTGAGACAACTTTTATTGTCCTAACAAATTTATATTCGAAACACCATCTGCCCATTTTTGTCTTTTATTAACATTAATTAACGATTGAATCACCATATAAAAAAGGAATAATATATAGAGTTTTTTAAACTTGGTGCTTCATGAATAAATAATCCAGACCGATAGGTTAAGAGTCTCGGCTTTAACACCACTCTGCCCCTCATGTAGCTTGTCTGAAGAGCCATACTAGTTCATCCCAATTCCATTTGAATACTTTTCATTAATACTGAATCAATTAAGGACTTCTTGTTGGAGAGTGGTGGGAATGGCAATGAGGCAAAATGCTAATTATTTAAATATTCAAATAAATGTCATATTCTCTAATTTAACTTTGAGTTTGCTTCCATGAGATAAATGCCTTTGGTAGATGTCCTGCATTCTGATAGGACTTTAAAAAAAGATTTATTAGATTTCATTTAACCGCCACTCAAAGAAAAAGTCGTCCTCCCTCAAGTCGTATTACAGCAATAAGTAAACCAAAGATGTGTTACTAAGACAGACTTCTCAAAGGCAGAAACAAGGATCTGATCAAACTGTGCTATTCTCTTATCTCTGTCTCAGAAGGTGTTCTGGTGAATTTGCAGTGAGTTATTTATTGTTTCTTCTAGGAAAAGCATAGAAAAAGGAATTTTTGAAAGTGGAGAGAAGGGCATCAAGATTACACACAACAAGAGAGAGAGAGAGACACACAGAGAATGTGTCTATGTTCGTTCAGGACACAGATGCCACAATGGTGCAACTATAAATTAGCAAGCTCAGGTATTAATCCAGCAGACAGCACTTTGGGATTGGCTATTTGGCAGGAAACACTTTGGCCCAAATCAGAGGTTGTGCTCAAATAGCTGACGCTAGGGGAGAGGGATGTGAAGAGAGAGAGACATAAAGAAAGAGAGTGGGAAGTGAGGGAGGAATCTAATTGTCCCAGGCATCAGATCAGAAGGTGTGTGTAAATGGCTGACTGCTGGTATTTCTAGCTAATGAGACACTTGGCTGTTGGTGGTAGCGGTTTAGTCAAACCTCTTTGCTCATAATAGACATGTAAACACACACATATGGGATCCAAACAACAATATAGCCTCAAAGCAGATTTAGTCTTTTAATTATTTAAAGGACTATAAAACTAATATCTTTTTTTTTTCCAATGTATAAACCTAAAATGTTTCTGTAACAAAGCTGTGGCGGCTGGAATTACAACTCTTGGCCATCTAGAGGAAATAAGCATGATGCAGGGGCAGCTTCTACTGTAGGTGTAAATACTGTATGTGCAACTGTGTGAATATGATCATAATCATGCAAAGACAGAACAGGCTTTTCAGTGAAACTACGCTGGATTAATAAAGGTAAAAAATTACAGCCGTAATCTTAGTAGTGTACACTGTGTATTTGTAGGTTAATAGATTTTGTCTTGCAATTTGAACAAATGTATTTAGTAGTTGGTTTTCAGTTTCTAACCACTGCTGGAACTGGTTTCCAACAGATAAAATGTAAGCATAGATTATGCAACACAGCTATAGCGGACCTATGAAAAAAGCAATTGTTCGAGATGCATAAAGCCCACTTTCTCTGCTTGTCATAGCCTCAGTAGAGCTGAGGGATAATGCAGACTCATACTGCATTCTACATAAAGAGAGAAGTCTTGCTGTGGCTGTATGTGATGGCATGGATAAAGCTGCAACAATAGCTGACAATTGCAAAAGAAACTGTAAAATCCAATCAAAACCAATCCATGATTGCCAATTCAATCAACCTTCACATTGTGAGACATGACATCCAATGGCTGATTTGGTGCTTTGACCACCGAAGACAAAATTCTTCAACTGTCAGTAATTTAAGACCAATTTCATACGTTGCGACTGTTGCTGAGTCCCATTTGTAGAAAGTAGCCCATTATATAAATGATAAAAAATGTGATGACTACGTAATCATGAAGCAGCATATCCAGTAAGCACGGGCAGAAGGTTGGTCATATGTAGAAAGAAAATCGCACAAACGAAATCTGTTGAATGTGTTTGAGACTTTCCAGAGACACCCAGAAACTTTCTCTGGACTCTGGCTGATTCTGTTGTGATTTGGTGCTTTGTAAATAAAACGGAGTCCAGTACTTTCTGGTATATCACAGCTCTGTGTAATTAAATCAGGGACTGATATTTGAAAACTGCTGCTGAATTCCAAACTGTTTTAGCAGGTGTCACAATGCTTTTCTTATTAGCAAGTTAATTCTGTCAAATGTAGACAACGGCAAAGTGATGAACATGAGACACGCTGAGGTTAAGTGGAAACATCACTGTACATCTGCATTCTACTACAAAATAAACCGAACATCACAGATTGATGATATACAGCAGCTGACACAGCTGGTAATTATTCAGTACCCTGATGTGAATATGTGCTGCATGATTATGAGGGAAAACTGTGCTGAAAGCACTAAAAATTAAACATATGTACTGTATGTTTGTAATAATAATTTGTTTCAGCATTTATTTGAAAAAACAACACTTATTTTAATAACGACACCACCCGATTTCCCACAATCCATCTTTAAAGTGTGGTTAATAATACTGCCATAATGGATAACTTTAATGACTTCTCTGGCAGGGATCCATTCAATCCATCAAATTTAGAAGCCTCCTCACTAGTAAAGCAATTCACCACAAGAGTTACATTTCATATATCTGCAGAGATTTGAATGGCAGCATTGCAGTGTACAAGTATGAAAAGTATTCAACTTTGAAGCAACAACACGTCTCCAACCTCAAACAGGTCCCCAGAAGAAAATATATTTTGTAAGTGCATGGACTCCCTGGCCAGATGGCCTCAAAGGTTAATAATCACTTCTGTCTTTTGTCAAAAACCTTTAGAGTGTCACTGCCTCACTAGCAGCTGATGACATCAAATATCACACTATTCACTCCTGACCTTATTTTGCGAGACAGGATGACAGTTTACCTGAGCACAGCTGTGCATCGCCATCACGTATAAGCCATTTCGGCTTATCCAGGTTTCCAAGGATTTTCGTTCAGGGCGCATTGCCCACATGAAAGGGAATTTTGTTAGAGGGGCTCCATGAATTATGCAATGGCAGAGTGGATTTGCAGGTCTTGCTGAAATTAATTTGATACCGAATAAAGAAACGAGATGGAACTGGCAGTTTTATCCAGCAGAGAAGGAGGGAAAATAAATCTGAATTTGGATTTACAGAGTAGGTTTTAAGGCAATGATGCACAAAGGACATATGTGTCTGAATACAGATAGCAGATGTTGAAGAACTTTCATACAGTCTTCAGTATTTTACATTTATTCATGAGTATATGTAAATAATAATATATTTTTAATAGATATCAACATGCTCAGGTATTAGCAAGGAAAACCATTGTAAACTTTTATAGTGGTAATTGTAATTATATTACCTTACAGTGTGCAGGGACTGTTCTTGCTATCCAGATCACACACTTGTAAAGAGGATCAACCGCCTCAAAATGTCCACCCTAAGTTTTTGTTTGATGGATTTGGTGCAGACTCAAATTAAACAATGCTAAAAGAACATGCCGTAAGTGGAAAGAAGTGTTGATTACATGAAAAATAAAATAGTAGCTCTGTTTGTTGGATAAAGTCCCATGAATCTATTTTTTCCCTCTGACTATTTTTCTTAATCCAAGAGGGCAGCTGTTGCCAAATCTCTGTCATAATCTACGTCCTTGTCTTCCTCGGGATACTGTTGACCCTACAGTTTTAAGCACTGCAGTGTTTTGTAACTGCCAGACAGGCACTCAGACAGATAGATGGACTGATAGGGGTGTGTCTATGGTGTCAGTAAATGCTGACTGACTCTGAAGGACCTGTCAGTAATTAGCTGTACACTGTAGGTGTTAATATGTGCTATAGTCGTATACTAGGGTGGTGAAATGTTGTACGTATGCTAATCCTAGTTATCTCAATTATCTGCTCTGTCAAGATGATTTGTGTGGAAAATGACACCACGCCAACCTGAGGTGATTTGATAATAAGTGTGGACTGGGAACCCACTGAGCAAATGCTTTGACAATTTATCTAATTGACAGCCGATGACTCATTCTGCCTGGTACTTCATTTCACTTACTAAGTCTGAGTCCCTGGCAGAATGGCTAAAGGGGAGGTTTAATATTTCTCTCTTTTTTTAAATCCTATTGGACTAAACAAATGTCCCCTTTGGAAACGTCTAAACCACAGTTGTTTTTCTGGTATAAACCTCCTGATAACTGTTGTTAACCACAGTTGCGAAAGCCAGAAGGGTGGAAAACCATTGCTCTTAAGCTGAAACACAGACCATCTCAACCACTTCTACACATATTCCTTAAGTGACTACAGCTGTGGAGGTGTACTGATTGATTTTTGAGAGAGACTCAGACACAACAAACTGCTCTCTCAAATGTTTGCGCCTTAAGAAGGATGCCTTGAAATGCAAATATGTGCTCTCAAAAAGTAGAAAAAAAGATGTTTCCCCTCCACCAAAGGATTATGTGAAGGAGACACAACCCAAACAGGCAGCCTCTTCACACTGAATCGCTGCTGTAGAAAGAATGTTTTGCTCAAGGTGATGGATGTACATTTATTTTAAAAACCAAAAACAAAAGTTGAATTCCTGACTCCCACCATAAACTTTAACCGTTATCGTTGCATGTCATGTAGGCCTCTCATGTGAATGTAAACAGGATCATACAGCTCCTTATAGCCATGCTAGCAGCATGGCTCTGGGGAGTCATGTCAATCTGCCAGTCTGTTAGTTAGTCTACTTATAGAAGTATCTCAACAGCCTTTGTTTGAATTGCCATGAAATTTGATACTCATGGTTCCCAAAGGGTTACTTTGGTGACCAAAACCAAAACCTTTGGTTCACCTTCACTACAAGGTCAAAGATTTCTCTAAATTAGAAACATATCTCAACATCTAATCCAATGTTGACAAAATCACTGCATCCTTAATATTACAGTTCTGACCAGTAACCATTATTTGTCCAGTAACTAATAATAATGTCATCAGCTTTCACCTGTAGTCTGCTTGGTGCATGTTAGCAAACATGAGCGTGCTTACCCATAAACTAAGATGGTGAACAGTAAAACATAACAGCTGCTTTTCATTACCATTCATTATTTGTATCCACAACATGTAAATTTTCCCCAGAACTCGGGCTGACGTTCTAACATATACCATAATGAAGTAGACTGGGTGTAATTTCTGAGCACCAACTATCTTAACAGACATGCTTAAAGCAGCCTTATTGTTTATTTTTCAATCTCTCTCTCCTCTTGATACAAAAATAAATCAGTGGAAATTAAATTTGCATTCCCAATGAGTGTCTGGAAAATAATGTATCTGTGTCCTTACATTCTGCTCCAACAGAGTGACTACAGAGATTACTTATTTCTCTAGGATGCCTTGTTGGATGTGTGCCCAGGCAATGGTCATCGGCCCACTGGTTTGGCATGGAGCTCCCGTGGGCAGCAGCACAGCTCAAAATGTGAGTTCATGGATCACAGTCAAAAACTGAACAAGACTGCCATAGCCTGCAGGGAATGTCAAATTGCAGCGTGGAATACAAGATATAAGAAAAAGCACAGATGGTCTGTGTGGAATACAATGCTACTGTGTAGTTTTGATCACTGACCCAAAGAATATTTAACTAATGTTTCTGGTTTGTTTGTCACAAACACACTTTGCAGATACTTTCACTTTTTGATTTCAACCAATGAACCAGTTTAGTTTAACTCAAAGTCTGTTTGTTTTTTTGACTCTATTCTTGATAATCTGTGATGGATTCCTTGCAAGTAATTCACTCTTTAGAGTGTAAAATTGCAGAGAACAACAAGTTTTACTTCTCTATAGTACAAACTGGTAAAACTTCAGTTGGTTGTATCTACACTATTTGCATGAGTTCTCTATAATACACAAAAAATATGTTTGTATGTGTTAATTATTGGATTACTGCGGCTTGAATTGAAGTTGATGAGAATAGCAAGAGTTCCAGGACCCAAAACTGAAAACGCTGAAAGGTGGTTTACTGCTGTAAGCGACTCCTTTTACACAATATATAGTCATTTGATTCTCTGTGTATATAAAATATTGAAGGCACAGTTTTAATAGAGGCAGTGAAGTGAGCACAATTGTCTAAAATCCAGAAACAGTATCTGGGTGGTCAGTAGTTTCTGCATGTTTCTTACTGTTTTAAATGAAGGTTATAATTTGCTATCCACAATGTGGTCATTGGTGTTTTTGTGAATGAATTCCACATTTAATAGCCTAATATGTGCCAAATTTCCACTTATCATTGAATAGGCATTGTTGGTCTCCTTGCCTTTATGAGCCACTGACCCTGAAATACTTTCATTAATCTGTATTTTAGTGGAAAATTCTGTTGTCACTTACTGTTCGAAAAGGCTCTTTTGGGGTTTTAAACTCTGCCAAGAAAAAATTCTCTGAGGAAATACTGAATCCACATAGTGTCTGTCATGGGTATTAGCAATAAAACAAAAACTGCACTGCACATGGAAGATCATAATGTACAGTTTCCTTCACTATGGTTTGGAAAATACATGTTGGATATCTCACACAAGGTACAAAGAACACCACAAAATGTTGTTCTCTAGCACAAACAAGACACTTCACAGTGCTCTACCTATTCTTCTGCTGCTCTGAGATTTACTACATTTGGCTAAATTGCTCACTTTGCATATTTATATTCGCTTCCTCTGTGTTAAATTCAGGCATATTCCACATTAGGTGTAATCAGATGAAATGATACTGAAAATCATATTCCAGCATCTACAAAATACTAACGTTCTCCATCAAAAGCTAAATAAGCTAAAGCCTATTGTGCACAGAGATGACAAATCAACAGCGGATTTGATGTCCTTCCATTTGACTGCACTGGAAGCCAGTGTTTCAGTCTACTGTTACAACAAAATCAATTGGTCCCAATCAAAACAGCCCTGCCCTTCAGGCACTCCAAACTGGTTAAAGCATGCCATTTAGCATGACTGACCACCACGCAATCGAACTCACAATTGGCGCCTGCTTTTACTATTGACCTGTGTACGCAAATTGGTGCATGCAGCAGAAAAGCAGCGGTACACTTTAATATCACAATGTTTCTAGGAGAGCAATATTTATTGTGAGTGTAACAGGAAAGCTGAGAGGGAGACGGTGGAGAAAAGACAAACAAAGGAATGCTGGTTTTGATGTGAGGCCATCAGGGCACATGTAGTTTGAGAAGCCGTGAGATCTAACCACTGCTTTACGTTTATCTGTCTGCAGAGTTATCTCTTTGAGAGTTGTCCAAGCAGTGTGCATCATCATCAATGCAGCACAGAATGCATCATGCAATCACTGAGGGACTGTATCCTCTGTGTTGTGAAGCAAGGGGCAAAAAAAACAACAACAACAACTGGAAATTCAATCACCTCTATCCTTCAGTTGTGCATTATTATCATGGCGGGTGTGTGTGGGATCCAGTTCACAGGGAGCATCTAGGGAATTAACGCACTCTGCTTGAGTCTCATGTACAGTATGACTTAAAAATACTTCCATTGAACAAATAGATCAAACCTTAACCAAGTCTTACACAGGCTTTTCAATACAATGGGATAAATGCATGCTGTTCTAAAAGTTTATCTTATTTTTATGTCTCTATTTGTATTATTTATTTCTCTAGCTCTGACATGCAGAATAAACACTTGCAGTCAAAACAGCACCCTACATCTCTGTCACACATACAGGTACTTTCATGCACAGACAAGGTAAACATACATACACTTTTTCCCCCTATCCGCTCATTCAGCACAATAAGCATCACACTGCTTCGATGGAAAACTCAATACCGCATAGACCTGTCTTATTCTCTGAAAACTTAAACAATTTATGTGATTTTGTAATCCTTGGGTGAATTATTGACCTTTGCTTCGGCAGCGGCGCACCAGAGACTGCTCTGTTTTCTCTCCTACTCAAACACAGAGTCGGACATAAATAAATGCATTTACTCGTTTGATGCTGCAGGAGAAGATGCACAGGATATCCTGCTCTTCTGCACTTTATGAAACATTACCTCACAACATAATACATTGTATAATGCACGCACATGGTCCCACATGGGCAAATTACCTGGAAGTGCAGCGAGCTGTGTTGGACAGTGTCAATGTGCCGTATAGCACAGCTAGTAGCAGAGTGGATGGTGTGAGGTTAGGTGAGGTGGCCTTGGCCGCAGCTCCAATCAACTAGGGCAGAGCCAGAGGCGGCGGTGTGATGGGTACTGGAACAGATTTGAAGGGAAAAGAGGCTCACGCTCCTGCAGTCCTAGATTGAGCTAACTCCACATTGGCCCATGGAGCTAGCATGTCGAGCAAGAAATGACACACATGAGGACTTAACGGTAAAACAAGGGAGACGAGAACGTGAGGGAAGAGGGTTGAAGGTGAGTGTGAGAGAAAAAGAGAGAGAGAAGTGGCCTGCGAGCATGTATGTGTGTCAACATGTGGTTCACATAGGGTCCCGCAAGCTTCAGCTGTGATACCCAGAGCTTCAAACAGATGCTCACACACACACACACACACACACACACACACACACACACACACACACACACACTGTTTCTAAAGAGTCAACTTGCTGTGTCAGCTTGATGTCTGGCATGGGTGCACATCCATCATACTTGTCTCCATTTCAATACATTACAAAACAGCCAAACGGAGCTTAATTATGAAACATAAAGCAGCCAAATGAATAACCCGAAGATACAATGCTTCCATAGGGATCTCTCATTGCTTTTTTAGGCTTAATTACAACTTGTAATGCTAATATGTTATGCTAATAAAATGAAGTATGCATGTGCTCTGATACAAAAAAAGAAAAAAATCCTCCCACGCTGCCTTTTGAACTGGTGGAGATTTGAAAAAGCCACTCTTAAAATGGTTCTCCACTTTGGAGATGTTGTGGAATATTTGCCCGTGTGGCTTGATCAAACAGCTCATAGTGAATTATCAAAGTAAAAGCCCCCTTCACTCAGGCGCTGCTTTTCCAAGCCACACATTATTATGGAAAGGGCCCTCTTCAAACGAAAGCTTTCTAAAGCTATAGAAAGAATAGCACTAGATACATAGGTAGGGAGGAAAGAGGTGTTCATCTCAAAGGAGAATTAGCAGAGAGGAAATGCAAAGACTTATCAGTTTGTTCCGCTTAAAAGGTTTGAATTTATTTTACATCAGAAAGGACAGACGCATTTCTGTACTGAAGATTCAAGGCAGCTGCACTTTGCAAATATTTGCTTCTGCTTGCTGCAGTGTTACAGAGGTATTTCTAGATTTAAAAAGACGGATCTCTTGTCCCTTGAATGAGTCCTTCTGGACTTCATCACTGCCATAAAATGTTTTAAGCGGAACAGAAATTATTTCGGGACACAAGAGATTGAGGACGCTGTCTGTCTTTGCTGCTCTTGCTATTGTGGCTCTGTTTTGTCATTAATTCTAAACACTATGTAAAACATTTCGGCAGGAAGACTTATTCAAATTGGTCACACTTGAGTACTTTACCCTTTTCTGAACTCCAGTTAAACTCAGATTGTTTACAGGCATTAAGTAAAGCCTGGGTTTCAATCTGTCCCGCCTCATTTTTCATGCCATCTTGCATCTCTCTATCCTCTGCTGTATCCTCTGATATATCTATCTATCTATATATATATATTTAAATGGCAGCACAGGCAGCCAGTGTACTGTGAGTGAGCTCAAAGTTGGATGAGTTCAATTGTCAGTGCCCCCACATGTGGGATTTTTTAGAGTAGCCTCCTGCTATTTTAATTTGAATAATGCAACTGTCAAATGGTTTGGCTTGGAGCTATTACATTACTTCCTCCATTCTGCGTGTCTATTGTATGTAGGTCTATTCCCCACTGTTGTGCCCCATTCAACCATCTAAACAAAAGAGATGATACAGTGCATATGACAAAACATATCTGAATAAGTAGCCTCCAAAGATGCACTGAGACATAAATAAATACAGGAATAAATTAGACCCTGGATGTGTCCATCTCTGCTCGTGGTGTGATATGTTGATGTCTAACAAGGCTGTCATCACTCATTTACTTGTCAATTTCCCACCAATTAGCATGCGAGAATTTACAAATAACACACACAGTGTTTTCCATTGGTTTCTTTAAAAATGCTGAAGTGCTACAATATGTTCAGGCTACAAATATTTAAATAATACTTTTATAATCAAAGTCTGAAGAGGTTGTGTCCATAAGGTTTTGTTGGATCACCTTGAAAATGGATTGAGACTAAAATATTGCCTGAGACTGGTTGAAGTCACTTTCCAAACAGATCTTTCTTCAAAATGCCCCCAGTTTTCTGGGTCCTCTGACTTTTTATTGTTCATATAAAAGCCTCCATAGGATCTATTACTGGCAAACACAACCTTCACTTAAGCAGATGCCACTCTGTCTGGTATTTCTAATATCTTCACAAATCAGGCGTCGAAAGACCAAACTGAAAAGCTCTGCAGCCAAATAAAAATACATCAGATATAAATAGTTTTTGTTCTTCACACTTTTGTTGTTGCCATTTTATTTCCACATACTGTAGTTACAGCTAGAAGCATTGTTCCAATTCTCACTTGTGCTGCATGTTGAGGGGATTATAGTGTGCACCGACCTTGTTGATATACTGTACAGTATTGGAAATAATCAATATCTGGTCAGCTGTGGAGGGTGCCAACATCACCTGTTTGTGCAACACTAGATAGTGGAGGAATCACACTTGGCACATTCATTTCTTCTGGGCATCTGATCAACATATTGAAATGTGTTTTTAATAATTAGGAAACATATTGTTAATATTGCTTCATTTTCCGTGCATCACTATCTAAAATACTGTTTTATCCAGTCCTGCTTCCTCCACTTGTGACACATTTCAGAATGTCTTATCTCATGTGGTGATCTTGAGAAGGTCATACATTTATTTATACCATCATCTGTTGATTATTGCATTATTTCTATTCAGCAGCAGAGAACAATTTCATTTCTTTTGTTAGTACAAATACATCCACAAGTCTTGAAACTAATACAAAGAGACAAGATCATATCAGCTTTGTTCTGGTGTCTCTTTTTTATTACTGCTACTATTGGAAATACCACAATATCTCTTTCTTGTGCTATGAAGAAAAACACGTTTTATTTCAGCTCCATGATTTTAACACCCGAGGCTAATTAGACTAAGAAACAGGGTAAAAGTAAACACACAAAAAATAAAACAGTGTAAGCTGACAGTCTGTTTTGCATTTCCAATCTACTACTTAGGAGGTAAAATAATTTTTACAGAACAATGGTTCATGACCTACATGAGCTGCAGTGACAGCACAATGAACTCTGACAGCTCTCTTATCGTGCAACACAACCTAATTGGGGACAATTGGATACACTATCTACCCATGTACATGCATTTATTGGAAACACAGGAAGTGAGGCTAAAGAAAGCACTGATGAATGTGAAATGTCAAGCTCCACGGCGTCAAGTGCAAAACTGTTAAATGGAGGCAGACAGAACTGTGTGTGCGTGTTGTGTGTCTGTGCGAGACTTTCGGTGGAATTCCCTCTCTGTCTCTGACATGGGGAGTCACACATTGTAATAAGTGTCACAGAGGTTAATGAGGTGCCTTATTAAGTGACCCATTCCCTGGAAGAACTCTCACCTCTAACAGAGATGGAAAAAACAGATACGTTTAGATCAAGATTACAGAGAAGAGCTCGCAAATGGCACCCTACACATCAACGCACATGTGCGCTCGCACACACACACACACACACACACACACACACACACACACACACACACACACACACACACACACACACACCATATAGGCTAACTCCTGAGGACATTTAAGGATAAACAGAAATTACTGGTTGAATTAGCTGAGTCAGACAAGTACAATCTACACTCTTGAATGTAAAAAAAAATAATAATGTACCTTGCATAAGAGTTTCAATTACAGTGAAAGCTGCACAAAAATATCTTTTTCTGTAAGAACTATTCCTGTTTACGCAGCTTAAACCTTTAGTAATTCAAACTATGCTTCGCCCCATTCGAACCAATGAAAAGAGTCAGAATAGTGTTAGCAAGCATTCAGAAAATAGTGCATAACAATAGCTACCAGCTTCTCCTGCTTTTGATTGTTTTGCCTCACTTAACGTTGCTTTATGCTAATAAATAAATTTTATGATCCATATGGGTTATACAGAAAAAAAGGTTTTTGATTTGCCATCTTTTTACATAATGTTTTCTGCATGCAAAGTGATAACGAGTGGGAAAATGTGAGACCTGTTACACTTTCAAGTGCTTCAGATTGGGATAAAATCCAATGAGAATGCTTTTATTCTCATTGTACAACAAAATTAAAACGCAATCATTAAGAGCAAGGAAATAAAAACATCTAAAAGGAAATAAATAAAAAAACAAACAAAAAAAAACAACAACAGTTAGCTAGTCTAGGTGTTGATTGCCTCTTGGTGATTGCGTATGAAAATGGGTTGGCACTAGAAATATTGCATCAGGCCTTCCCTAACACAATATTCACATATGCAGATGATACTGTCTTGTTTTTCTAATATATTGTCTTTTAGAAATCAAGTGCTGGACGACCCAAAACTCTGCAGCTAAATATAAATATATTTTCTTTTGTAAAGCTAGAAGCACAGCTCCAGTTCTCAGCTGCAAGATTATTGTGTGAATTCCCTTTGTTGATATACTGAACAGTATTTGAAACCATGGATGTTCTATAGGAATGTACAAATACAAGATGTTGAAGAAATAACACTTGTTAGGCACATTTCTCATGGGCAATGGATCAACACGTTGAAACATAATAGCACAACCACAATAACAGATAAAACTGGACTTAAATATTTAATTTGTACATTCTTAACCAGTTAATCTGAAAAGATTGTGTCCATGCAGTTTTGTTGGATGACCTTGAAAATGGATTGAGACTAAGATATTGCCCGAGACTGGTTGAAGTCACTTTCCAAACAGATCTTTTCTGAAATGCCCCCAGTTTTCTGGGTGCTGGGTTTATTGTTCATATAAAAGCCTCCATATGATCTATTACTGGCAAACACAACCTTCACTTAAGCAGATGCCACTCTGTCTGGTATTTCTAATATCTTCACAAATCAGGCGTTGAAAGACCAAACTGAAAAGCTCTGCAGCCAAATAAAAATATATCAGATATAAATAGTGTTTGTGCTTCACACTTTTGTTGTTGCCGTTTTATTTCCACATACTGTAGTTACAGCTAGAAGCATTGTTCCAATTCTCACTTGTGCTGCATGTTGAGGGGATTATAGTGTGCACCGACCTTGTTGATATACTGTACAGTATTGGAATTAATCAATATCTGGTCAGCTATGGAAAGTGCCAACATCACCTGGTTTTACACAGCTGCAATAATGCATCAAATTTTAAGAGTGTAGTGTAGAGTTTCCATTAAAACGTACCAACTTTGACATCTTGCTATTGAGATAAACAGCAGTTGATGCTAATTCTCCAGTCAGGGGCAACTGAGAACACAACAACAACATGTAAACTGTCAGACTACTACAGAAAACCATTTAGAAAACATGATGGAATTTGGCACTTATGTTAAATGCATTTAGTTCAGCCCCCACAGATTTGATAATTTCATCTGCTGCCATTTTCCATCTCTTCAGCAGAGTAGAAATTTGAGTGAGTTTTAAGTCACATACTTAATACATAAGGGTGTCATGATTTATTTGTCTGTTTCCATTGCACTTTGTTGCATTAAGTTTTAATCTATACACTTTCTGCTCCACTTCAGCCTAGTGTAAAAACATGGTCTTTGTTTGGTAGGTGTTGTGTTTCCATTTTTTGTATGTGCAAATTGAAATTGCACAGTAAATAAGTGGATGGAAAAGCAGTGTGTGAGTGGCTAGACTGCCTATACTCACACAGTAGTTACACATGGGTGGGGAAAAAAAAAACATTGCATATGCAAAATCCAACTCTTTAACATTTGTCCCAAGAATCAAATGGATCCATTTTAAAATGTTTACATTTACATTTTGAACACTTTTTACAAACTTTTTAAAGTTTGTAAATAACTATTTATTTTAAGAATAAACACTCTCTTTGTGTTTTGGGATTTAGAAGTCATTTTCTTGTGCAGCTTGAAAATGAAAATACCATAAAGAAGAAAAAATGTTCCAGACACCCGAAGATATATTTATTCTGTTTTTTTTGTCTCTCTTTTGGGATGCTCGAGAGTGAATCACCCGTAACTTGAAGTGTGTTTTTGTTAGCATCTACAGTCTGATACTGTGAGACCTTGTTACCAAATACCTTTCTGTATTTCCCAGCCTATATGCACATTGAACACACTGCATCTCATGTATTCATAATATGAAAAAGGAATACTTCAGTGAGTTTGCTTTTCACTCCTCTTCAAGATTAAGACGCAGTCTCTTCCTTCCAGCACTTATATATTTAGGTATGTGTACAAAATTGCATTTAAAATCTGTATAGGGTCTCCAATCTCCAGGAGATCTCAAAACAAACTCAAGTTGTGTTGCAAGAAAGTTTCCTCCGAAACGCATTTTGCTCATCGTTGTAGGAGCTCCACAGTAACTCTATCTCACAGGAGCAGGTGTGTTTCGATGCAACTGTTGTGATTGTCATCTATTATAGAGAAGCCAAAAATGCCCAAAGTTTGCAAGCACTCTGTCGGAATAGAGGATACTAGAAGCCAGGGCACACACACACACACACACACACACACACACACACACACACGAGGCCCCATGCACATTTATATGCACGCTTCCAGTTTGGTTTTGCATTCATTTTTTACACCGCAATCTGTTGAGCTGTGTCTACAGGGTCCTGTCTTTAAATAATAGATGTATTAAAAAATGGAGCATTTCTACCACTGTAAAAGTCCATGAATAAATCACGATTATGAACATACACCCATGTGTATGTGTGCGTGCACCGACGTATTACTGCATCAGCGCTAGCGCAGCTCGTGTGCACTGCTGTTTACAAGCTTTTTGTGTTGTCATCACACCCTGTTCCTCTGCGCTGCCATTGTTTTGGTCACCATTCATCATCCATTACACTTAAGTTTGACGTGGCTACTTTCAAATTGAAATCTCTTTACAAATGAATCATTAGTGTAGTTGTACTGAAACACCACCAGAAGAATATAGCCCTGAAATCAGTGCAGTTGCTCTACTCCAACTGATCTCCATGTGTCATTACCTAATTTAAAACATCTACAGAGCAAATCATTGCAATACACTGATGCTAATTTGTTTTGTTCTCAGCAATTTTATCATTATCTTTATTTAAACATTTGTTATAAAATTGCTGTCTCACATTCCCTCTAATTACCATTTCTCTAGGAACAAGACTGTGTAATCCAAACTGTGATCACACATTATAGCTCTATGGGTGCTTATTAAACTTAGCCATTAGGTGAAGTATTTGCATACATGATGTTACAACACTGCAGATTTTATAATCTCCTATACTTTCTAAATATTTGATCATTTAACACATATGTGGCATTTTAATCCCAAGTCCCAGTTCTCCATTTAAATAAATTAGATGCTGCTTCTTAATACACCCCTCCATGAGTCCACTGCACCATCCATCTTTATTCATGTATCCACATGTGACAATAGGTCAAAGGTGAAAGGCCATTGAGGTTGACATTTCACCTACTGCTGTGATGATGAATCGCTCCAGCAGTGTACAGGTGTCCAGAGAAGACAGATGAGAGGGGAGGTTAGTGACGCATGGTCAGACAACATCGAACTAAATCTATGTGTTTTGGTTCTGCGCTGTGTGTTTAATCCTGCATTGTTTTCAAAATTGAAAGTCAGAACTTCCCATTGGTAGACTGTAACCATGACATCTGTTTTAGAAAAGATCAAATGCAGCATTTTTCCACTTTGGTTAAAAATTCAAATAATAATAGGATACTTTACTTTAATACACTTTTATATTTCAACATTTACCAACCAGGTAGTTTGTGTTGGGAGTCTAACAGACTGGCACCTGTTAGTGAAACCACATTATACTTAGTGTTGAAACTAATAATACCAGCGAAATGAGAACCATGAATTATTTTTCTTTTTGATAGTAGATTCTTGATTTAACTGACTCAGACACTATTTAACAAGATTTGTCACATAAACTACTTTCCATCTACGTTACATATGACACGCCTGAAGACCAAAAGATACATTAAGAAAAAATAATTAAACATTTGAGCATTTTTTATTTCTGCTTGGATTTCCACTGATATTTAACACATTTCACTTAACATATGTATTTATTCAGAGATTCAAGTATCAAGAAATCAAATATTCGACAACCACGACTAAATCTAGACTACCAAGGAAAACCAATGACACCTGAAGTAAAGAGGACACTTTCCTTGAAAGCTTGGGAATCTACATTTGAGTTTCTCACTTTGACTTATTACTAGAATTTTGAGATTAGAATTGTCACAGCCTGAGTTGAAGCTGGACAAAAGAGAGAAACCACATCATTTGTAATTAACTGTTTATTTTACATACTGTAATGCAAAGGAAGAACTAACATACACGTCAACAAACACCAAAACCTAACATGGTCGAAGTCGGAGCCATGTCAGGACATCAGGGTGCATCAACAGTTTAGAGACTGCTAACAAAATCTGATGGGCAAATGCTCAGTTAGCTGATGGGCACCCTAAATCTAATCACTTACTAAAGAGAAACAAAAGAATATTGCTCTCCCTGCAAAGGAAACCACTAAACTCATGTATGATACGTCTACAACTTTGGGGAGCTACCAAAGAAACAGTTTGGTTTACTTTAAGTGAGAATTCTCTGTTGAAGCAACACCTCAAACCAAACTGAATCAAATACTCTGAGACTGAATGTCACCTCAGTAAAGGGGTCACACTGCCCACATTAGGTCGTCACAGGGTCATACACCCACCAAGAGGTCTGCAGTGTGGCTGTCTGACAGAGGAGAACAACAGAAGGTAATACTGTTCGATCTCAACGGTAAAGAGATGAGTGAGCAAAACAGAAACAGGAGATGCAAACTACGTAAAACTATTTATGTATGTGTGTGTGAAGCACGGTATCTATCTATGTCTAAATCAATTATCTAAATATGTTATCTATCATGATTAAAAAGGATTCGCCCACCACCTGACACCTGAGCACGGAGCTAATGCTTTGTGCTGATTGACGTCTCACCTGTACTGTAACATACTGAGTCAAGGTGAGCGCTCGCTCCCTCTGGTTTTACTCGGATCCGTTTTTTTATTTTATTTTTATCTTCAGCATCCTTTCAGCACCAGAACTCCAGTGCCCCGGAGTATTAATTATTTGTGTAGCCTGCGCTCTGATCTACAGTCTCGTGTTAGGATTTGCATGGATGGTGCAAGGCAGGCATGTTTAATCCTTTGCCACAGAGAATTCAGCATCTTTACATGATAAGGAGCATGAACACACACACACACACACACACACACACACACACACACACACACACACACACACACACACACACACACACACACACACACACACACACACACAGTTACTTCAGTGGTGTATTACTGTAGTTGTTGGTCAGATTTTCTCCAAATGGTTAAAGATAAAGAACTGTGCAGCTGCAGTGAAAGATTCAGAGCAGATTTTTGGGCTTTTTAGCCTTTATCAAACTTTAGGGTTTGGCAGTGGATCACTCCGAGAGAACAAAAAGATTTACTGATGAACTTGCATTATTCACACACTCTGGGACACTTTGAGGCCTTAAAGTACGGCAACGATCACCCGCCTAGAGTCATGCCTCAATTAGACACCGACTTTAAATTAAATTACCATTACTGAAATCCCAAGGTCACTGTGGCTTTTGGCCGAGGGATTTCAAGACCCATTTTATCTGTGAATCTTTGAGATATGTCATTTGAAGTTTAATAGAGGGTGCTGGGGATTTCGAGGATGTGTAGGTGTAATTAAATGCTGAAGTCTAGCGACTGGTACCAGACTTAAATGTGTTGAGGAAAAGCGAACTTAACAACTATCTGAGGCTAATCGTGCTTCTCTTTTTGTAAGGGAACTTAAATTTTAACCTGTGGTGTATAATAATTAATTCACAAATCAATAATTAACTTTGATTTGGCTTCAGTGTGATAATATGCTCTGGTGTTTGTACTGAAGGACAAGCTTTGCACAGCACACGGGTAAATCCAGTGGCTGCACAACATAGTAGAATACTATAATATAAATCCCACAATGTGCTACAAGGTAACTGAGAGCTCCAGGATTAGGAATCAATACATTTACTTCCATTACTTTACTGCGTACAGTAATTCTACTTTCAACCGTGTTAAATTGCATTCATGCCATTCAGAAAACACTGCATTACTCTAAGTAGAAGTTTACATCCCCCTTTTTCTTTAAGACTTTCATCTCATGAGCTGAGTTTTGTCCTAGCCCTTAATCCTTTGTAGCATTTCCCTGCCACTGTAATACTGCAGTTTGGATACTCACCCACAGATGTACCTGCCTGAAATCACACCCCACCAGGCCCCTCTCAATATAACCTCCCACTCTAAGACTGTCTCAATTAGGAAGTACTACAGCTACTCCCCAGGCATCACAGTTAATGAGAAAGTTCTCTTAATCTTAGCTTTAGTCTTACTTGCCTGTTTAAATAGGGGGCATAAGCAATAAAGAGGAAGTGGATTTTTTTTCAATTACATTATTTCAGTTATTCAAAAGAGGCTTTGTCTCAGTAGTTGAACTAGTTTGGCTTGGAATCAAATCCCATCTGAATATCCACACCGCTATCAGTCTTACATGTGCAGCCCTTCCAGTGCTCTCTCTTCCCACCAAGGAAATATGGATGTTTTTGAATATAGCTAAAAGAAGCATCTCTTTTGAGATGTGAAGGTCTCTTGGTGGCTTTGATTGAATCCAACCAAATGCTCATCGGGAGCGATGCAGAATGAATCCAAGCTGTGACCAAAAACAAAGCAAATTGTTTGTCACTGTCCGTGGTGCTGAATCCTCGATCGTGTGTCACTGTCCGTGGTGCTGAATTAAGCATTGTGTGTTACTCTCCATCATTTTGCATGTGCTTTGTCATTGTTCATGGGTCTGAATTAAGCACTCGAATCACTGCTCATGGTGGCGAGGAAAAGATTTCATTCATCATTGTACTGTATTGTTATTTATTTATTTATTTTTAGCACTAAATTCACTTTATTAAATTATATACATTCTGTTTATTACACAATCAAGTTGCTTCTACAATCTTGGTCCCAGACTGATTTATTAATTGTTGATTTTTATTTTTGGTAACAAACAGTGAATTGTCACTGTTTTGCTCACACTGTCAAAGTCTGTGTGTTTTCGTATGTGTCCGTGGTTCTGAATTAAGAATTATGTGCCACTGTCCACAGTTCTGTTTGAATCACGTCACTATCTACAGTGCTCAATCTAACTTGTGTTGCTGTCTTTGGTCCCGTATCAAGAATTGTGTGTCACTGATCATGGCTCTGTTTCACTTATATCGTTATCCGCGGTACTGAATTCAATATTCATGTCACTGGCCACTGTTCTGATTTATGTATGCTGCATCACAGACTGTATGGAGGCTGTATTTCACTGAAATGTGAGAGACAAAAGCACATCTGGTTGTGTCCAATCTTCTCAATTTTGATGATCACTGGCATTGGCATGGAGTTAGTTGTGAGTAGACAGTAAAACAAGCATAATCTACTGAAAACACAGAGGTGTGTGTTTTAATTTACTTCAAATGAGTTATTATCTCATCTCTGTGCGCCCTGATTCTGTCCTGTGCCCTGAACCAGCAGCAGCGCAGAACTTTTATTTAATTATGGGTGAGGTCAAAGCTTCAAAACAGTTATGATGATAAGATAAGATATGATAAGAAATGGTTTCATGGATGAGAAAATACTTCATGTAAACAAAGGACACTAATTATAATTATTCTCATAAATGTAATTTCTATGGAGTACAGAGTTACATTCAAACACACACACACACACATTTTTTCTGCCAATTATTGTGACGTAGCCACAGGTGGTATGTGAATGCCAGAATTTCTCTCTTATCTCGTAACTTCTGCTTAAACTCGTTCATTAAATATGTATATCACTGAGGACATTACAGCCTTCCAAGATTATATGGAATATTATAATAAGTGTAGGTGCTCTGCTTCCTCAGACTTCCAGAGGCTAAAGACTGAATCCATGCAGCTATTTCAGAATCTAACCAAAACTCTCCTACCTTTTTTGTTCTAGTGTTCTTTATTCCCTTAATTGTCTCAGCAGTTCATCTTCCGTTTTTGCCTCTTCCGTTGTTTTTCTAAGTAATTGGTGCCACACTGACCTCGTCTTTTTGGACTTTAGTTGCTGGTGGTTTCTATTCACTTCTTTTCTTTGCAAGAAACCACTTAGTCTCCCTTTGTTGTCTTTTGAATTTCCCTTGTCATGGGTGAAATTGTAGCATTATTTTCACGTCTTATTTGCAGTTTCTTTCAGTGCTCTTGTGAAATTAAGCAAAACAACTTATTTTCTCTATTACATTATCTCTGGAGAGCTTACACGTCATCACGGCCACAAAAGGAAAGAATTAAAGAATAAACTGGCTATAAAAAAACAATAATAATTAAATTACACTACAGTTTCGGTACATGTAATAGGTACAGTACATGGTGCATACAACAATCCTTCAGCTGCCTAACTAGCTGTAGCACACAGTTCACATGAAAACTGAAAGACTGGTCACAACACAGCACGGCTGCATTAGTTTTGGTAGACTGAGTGCACAATGAAATGAGGATTAAAAACCTTGGATATAAGCCCAGAAACCATTCAAACAGAGAACAACCTGCTTTTCTACTGTCACACACTAGATGACCAAGAGGAAATGACTGAATGCCTTCTGAGTAAAGCACCTAATTTCACCAAATTGCTGAAACCTAAAAAGATAAACGTTTTACATTGTATACCTGGGGGCTAAGTAAACACTGTGAGCTCTGATTGAGATTTACACTTTAATAATCCTGCCTTTGTGACACAGTTCAGGGTATAAAACGGCAAAATGAAAACCACTGCATGAAAGAGTGATGTATTTGTTGGCATCACAGAGCACAAATTAAAGTACAGTAACAACAGATACAAACGGAAATAAGCACACAAGCTGCTTTTCTCTGAATCACACAGCCCTGTTTGAATATTATCTAAAAATAAATGAAACAAAAATGTAATAAACATTTGTATGAACCTTTTTCTTATTCAAGGAAGCCGTTGAAAAACAAATAGTGGTCTAATCCTCCCTGTGGATGAAAGGCAACATGGAAGGAATCAATCTTTCCAACAAATTAAAAACTAAACTAAACTAAACTACACTCTTTACATATACACATGAAGCTGTCATTTCTCAGACCCAGTGATTACAGTACCAGTCCAGCCTCAGGGTCTAAACTGGCTCATGTTATGCATATAATACAATAAATTCCTCGGTGGCATTTGCAGGTTTGAGATTTACAGTTTTCACTAGCAGACATTTTACTGTTATTTGATGTGTATGCTCAGCCTAACTTGTTCAGTGCCAATTGATTTTGCAGAATGAGGATGGTGTTTGATGAGACTTAATTAAATGTTCAAACATCAGATTCATTTAGGGCTGCTACGTGTGTTGCTAACAGTTATGACAGTAGATGAAGAAATAATCAGCAACATATAAACTAAAGCTAAAGTAATCATTAGAACCTTTAAAAAATAGAAATGGAGAAATAATGAAGCTACCATTTAGGGTCAACAAGGCCCCAACATAAACGTTTGCCCTCCCTACAGGAGGCTAACCGAGCGACTCAATCTGTAATCATCCAGTCAGGTGGTTACAAGCCCACAGCATCTGAAACATTAACATCATTTGGATAAATCTGTTGTTTGGCACATGAAGTGAAAGTTACTGTCACTTATAAAAATAATAAGTGAGGATGAATACAGAATGACCTGTACATTGCTGCCATCAGTGTGACAGACAGAAAAAAAAACAGAAACAATCAAGACATTACGAATGAAATTTGAGACTCAAAAACCTGATTGAAGAGTTCTCATTGTTAACCAGGGGCCCAGATCTGTCAAGCTCTCAAATTCAGGGCTCTGATCTATGGAGGAAGAAGGAGGACGGATGGACAGAGCTGTCATGACACAGGACTCTGAACATAGGAAATATGACACATAAGTGAACTAAAGTGTTATTTGGTATATATTTTAATTCAAACCCAGTAGCAGCTATCACACTGACGTCCACTCAGAATAAGAAAATAGTGTCTTAATCAGGGGAGTGGCAGTAAAAATGAACCAAGTTCTACAGTTTACAAATAAAAATCTCCTTAAGATCACATTTAGATCATTAAAATGTCTTTTTGTACCATCCATTTGATTTTGAAGGAAGATGTCTGTTTCCTTAAATGCTGCGGCTGCGTTGATCCACTTACACATGACAGTTTTCATGATCAAGCCTCGAGAGTCTTCAACCAGGGATTATAACTATGCTTAAACATAAATTATTACTCATATTTTTAATTAATTAAAATGTAATTAATACTTAAATTTCACATATTAAACTATTTTACCATGAGCTGCTACTATTTCACTTTTTGGACTTACATAAATGAAAGACTCTTTGACCCACCTCTGGTGAAAATCACTCAAATCTCAGACTGAAGTGTTAGTGGTTGAGTTGCATTGTGGGTAATGTAGGCATTATGCTTTGGTGAAAAAGAAGAGCATGTGGAATATAACTGGTTTTGCTACATTACATTTAAAAGAGCTCCTGAGTGTAATTTACTTTCCATACATATCCATGCACTTGTGTGCGTCTATAAATGTGGATATTTAAATTTAAAAACTGATATTTAGATTTCACGGTGTTATCAGTGATGATGTGCAGTGTGTACATGTAACAGTTATAAAAAAGCATGAACTATGGTGCATATCAATGTCTCTGATTGGCTATTTCTGCTCCGGTCATACATGTAATTACTCCTGTGAGTTCATCTTAAAGGTTACGCCCACACTTTGCTCTCAGTAGGAGAGAGCTGCTGGATAAATACTATGTTATTTTCCACTTTTAGCCAAGGAGTTATTTTACTCAAAATGCTCCAAAACTGACTCTTATATTTATAATCAATACCAAATATTGTAGAGCTACAGTCCCGAGATCACGCATTCTTTAATTTATACATCAACACTGGAGATGTAACCGCTCTCCTCAGAGAACGCCTGGACTCGGCTATATTGAGACTGTCAGGATCATCAAACGCTCTCTTGGAAAACAAATATTACGTTGGACAGCATCTTGTCAGTGATCACAGAACACCTCTCTGAAGCTGTGCAGACGAAAACATGCTCATGAGACGGTTCAGATTTGACTTTCAGGTCACAGTGTGTAAATGTTGTGGGACATGTCATCACTGACATGTCATAAACGCTCCAATGATTTAAGTCTTAATAAAGATGTGACGTATTTGTAACTGGTTTGGTCCCTATAAGACAAGACGAAGAGCTAAGCGTCTTAATGTCGCAATCACTATTCATTCATTGTGTTTATATGTATTAGCTGCAACATTAACTCTACTAACATTGTGGGCATTTCATAACATCAGCCATCCAATCCAGACATGCATCTACTTGTCTTATCCGCCCGTCTCTCAAACAACCATTTATCATAAATGCCTTATGGGACTAAGAAGCACTTCTTTTCATACGATTTCCTGCCAATTACCATGAGATCAGGGTTGTTCACTGACTCTTGTTGAATATCCGTTCCAAGTGGAGAGAGGGGAAAAAAAAGACACTGATTCAGCAGAGATGAACTGGCTACCATGGTAACAAGCCAGGGTGGCATTAATTGTGCCATCGTAAAACATAGGAAGCAGCCCTCTGTCACTTCAAAGAGCTGTCTCACCTCGTCACAGGCTTATTTTGATCTGATTGGCAAATGTGTCAAAAGCTGGACTGGTAAAGAACGTACAACAAGACAACACGGTGGGAGAGTGATGGAGAAACAGAGAGCGAGCTAGAAAGAGAGAGAGAGAGAGTTTGGACATGGGTAAAACAGAGGCTGGCTCTGCATGCTTCCCAGATGCATAGAAGGAAAGCAGATCTCCTAAACAAAATGTAGGCCAGGTATATGTAAATATTTATGTAGTCAGATGTTTACAAGAAAATAAAAAGGAAAGGAAAAACAGACAGGATGCTGTCGACTGGCACTTTAAACGGACAACATCAGTTCCTTTGCTGTGTCGTCTTTAGGCTTTTGTTGTGATCAGTATTTTACACAGTGAGAGAAACATGAGGTCAAAACACGTTTGGCTCCATCTGAACATAAAGTTGTTGCAGCATTGCCACTATGCACCTTTTGCTTCTTCCATGCTCTTTTTTCCATTTTGACATAAATGCACAAATTCCTCTCGCTGCTGTCACAGCATGATCTCATACACCCATCTCACACAGCATCAAAAGCACCTGGTGGGTTTTAATGTCGTCGCGGACCCGATTCAGCGTGGGCACTCTGACGAAACGAAATCTGCTGACAAACCTCCCGTGTGGCCAGGACTAACTTGAGGATTCACACTCCTGGACTTGATGTGAAATAATGAGCAAGATCTGTAGGAAAGTACAATGCAACAAATCCCACCTGTCACCTCATAAACAACCATTGGCTGTCACAGACCTGCAGAGAGCACCAAACCTGTACAAGTGAAACATCAACTGTAAGAATATTGGTGTTTTCTGTGCAAAATGAGACATAAAAATGAGGAACAACCCAAAACATGGACTCCATCACAACTTTTATGTCAATAGATTTGTCTAAAATCAGTTTTGGCCCCACATGAATCCTTATATTAACTCCATATTATATATTTGCTTTGTGTTTTATATGATATATGAAAACAAACTCATTTAACCCTTTGCCTTTGTGTTGTTCTGTGGCTACAGGACAGGGCAGTGATACACACTGAAATGTCATGAGGCATCAGTATAAGGTTTCAAAGCTATAATTAAATTCTTCTTCTTTCAGGCAAGTGACTAACACTAGTGTCAGACTTTTTGTCATATTGTGAGAACTGGATGTTCACATGAAGCGCACGAAGAAAACTCCTGTTTTATGTGCTGCACGCAACAAAGTAAAAAAGTCCTCTGCTGATTCATTCAGCAAATATACATGTTTTCCTCTCGCATCAGCGGCGTCTCGGCTGACTTTCAGCAGGTCAGCTCTGAGTTGAGTTGATGGTGAAGATACAAGGGCAAAGAGGAAATGCTGGGGAGGGTCGAACTGAGTTTGTGGATAGATGTGTAGAGATTTACAGTCAAACATTCTGCTGATTCCCCATACAGCACCGCCAATCGATAGATCAGGAATGATGCTGCTGCTTCTGCCAATGGCTCTATTGACTTCCAGTCTGTATTTGACCCATCTTTTTCTGTACATGACACATCTGCCAGACCTTTGCTGCATAATTAAAAAAGGGTGTTACAAAGGGATCAAAAGACTAGAAATGTCAAATGTCAAAAGACTACTTCTAATTATATATTTACATTTTTATGTAGACTTCCTTTTCAGCCTCATGTTAAACACCCTTTCACCTCCTCTGTGTCTGGTAGAACGGTATTTATAAACATGATTAGAGATTATCACTCAGTGATATTATACTTTATTATTTACTCGTTAACCTAAATCTCAGTTAGCATATCTAATGATTTGGCATTTTGTTTCTGTCTGTTATAAAATATGAAAAATGAGAAGCCCTGCTCTCTTCCAGTTCAACTAATCTACTTACTGATGAAACATTATTTACTCCCAGCACATGAATCACCACAAATCCCAAACAGCCATGCCTTACTGTATTTTGAATGCTGTCTGCACACACTGAGCTGAACATGCTGATGTGAAAACAAGCTTAACACGGCTCCTGACCTTTCTGTAATGACCCGTGGAGTATTTCAGTCTCTCAAAGCCTCCTGCCTCTGAAGCCCTGGGAGAAAGTACTTCTCTCTAAGATGAGCGTGCACATCTGGAGGAAAGCGGAGCAGAGCTGATGTGGCATGTGTTCCCTGCCCGCCCCCCTCGCCAAAGTAAAAAAATAAAAAATAAAAGTCTCGGTGGGGGGATTCAGATGCCAAGGGCAAAGATTTGCTGTTTGATGAGAAGATTTTCTACAAACTGCTTGGGAGGTTTTGATTTAGCATCGAGGTTAGCCGTTTCTGTCCTGTTCATACACTCGCCAAACACTGTATGTTTTAATCATTTGAGAAAGGAGAAAAATAAGTCTTCAAATGAAAGCCTGAGGGAAGGTCAAGCAGATTTTCCAACAAAAAAAAAAAAAAAAACATGGTGGCTTACCCAGATAAAATCCCAAGCTTCTTTAAATATGTCTTCTTAGGGAAGGATTAAGTACCAATGCAAAGGGTTTCTATCATTATTATTCTACTATTCTATAGTTTAATATAAAGCTGTAGCTTGTTGAGACTCACATTTGACAGTTGACGTAAAATGTGTCAAATCATGTCACATATCACTGCTGCTGTAATAATAAACAATAATGGTCAAGTAGAAATATCCACCGGGCCTGAGTGGCAGAATGGGAGAAGGAAATTGCAAGCAATCTTGTAGTGTAGCATCACAGCCTGATTGAATGCTATTGATTGGCTTTAGTGTTATTTTTTCGCTATGGGGGCTGCACCATGCAAACAATGATTATAAAAAGGCAATCACTATGACACTACGTGAATCGTTGGATTCCGTGAAGCTGCATAATTATCTCAAAGATGGAGCATAACAGTCACTCCTGCTTGTCGATAACAATATTAATCGTCCGGAGTCGGAAATTGACAAAAACGTCAGGAAAACAACACTATAGTGGGGAAAAAAGAAACAATAACACGGCATAGGTTCAACAATAAAACGAGTACAGTAGGTCCCAAGTTGCAATTCAGCTCAATACTCTCATCTAATAGCATTTAACAAACACATTCACTGCACAAATACAATCCTTTGCCTTTTAATGTGAAGTAATCGTATAATATCTTTGTTCTAAGCAGCTTCTAAACTGATTAAATATGTTATGATGATACAGTTAATGCTAAAAAGTGTAACAAAGGATCAGACAGTGCTGAAGTGTCCTCAAGTGCTACCAGTTAAATGGATATAAAGTACCAGCGCTGTGCAGCATATTGTCTCCTGTGGCTGATACTATATATGAGACTGTTAGATTAATAGTTATGCAACAAAGTGTAGGCAGCATTTTAGCATTGTAGCTACTGGTGTTGGAGCTAATTTTAACTAAAGTGTTAAGATATCTGGTCTACTGGTTTCTACGGTCACAGGAAAAAAATATCAAGGGTTGTGTGTTGTAAAAAAAATATTAATGTATCTTTCTAATATTTCAATGTGTTATGATACTGGATTAAAACAGGTTCTTCCTAAAAACCTGTAAATACAAGTTCATGTATGCTATAAAGTATCATGGAATTAAAGTGTCAGTGCTTGAAAAGTTAAGTACAGCACTTGAGTAAGTGGATGTTTGGGGTTTGTGCTGTTTTAAACTGTTATGATTTCTGTATCTGTATCAAGGTCCAACTGTGGATGGACTTTGCAAACATACACAGGCTTTAAATGCAGCAGTGTGTGAGTATAAAAGTTGTTCATATTAAAACAGACACCAAATAAATAAAGATGCGTTCACCTCGTCTGCATGTGTAGCTCGAGCTCCAACTGTGTGCCCGGCAACTATGGATGCAAGGGTTGTATGAGCTCCACTGGTGCTGCATCACACTAATGCAACTCGACAGTATCTGCATCACATCATGATGCTGAGCCCCATGCAATTATTCCTTGGGATACATTCATATTCATAATCCAATTAGTTCTGACTCCAAGATAAGGGCCTTTTTTTCTGATACAAATATGATTTATCCTGTTTGGGGGATTATATCAGAGTCTAAATGTTTGGCCTATGAGGAGTAAGTTGAGCTAAAATTGAGTCAGAATTGTTTATCTGTTCTTTTTCTTTTAGCTGAAACAAGATGCTCAAGCGTGACTAAGCCCCGTTTGTCATATTACACCCCCCACCTGCTACAGATAAGAGCGTGCACACTGTACATACGATACGTGCACGCAGGCGGTGCTCATCATGTGTAACCAGCGACTACGGATACGGACACTAAACCAAATCAGCAGGAATCTTCTCCAACTCCATCTTCTACATTAACACCCCCAGCCGCCCACATGCACCCACACACATATCCAACATTCAATTAATTAGTGGGAATGAGTGATGTGCCCTTGGCTCAGCCGCATGACCGTTCGCCCTGAGCCTCTGTTTGCTTTCTGCACACCGGGGACCCGGATTGACTATTGGTTACTTAGCTTAGCTCGAACACACAACGTGGCACGCTTTGATCTCGCCCACAGCAGGATGTCGCACCAATTTGACAGACGCCAAACAAAACATCCATTGAACACAAGTGCGTCACGGATGCAGGAGAAAAAAGAAAATCTAACCCTGAAGGAGATTCAAGGGTGGACAACAGAGAAGACATGAACGTAAAAGACAAAAACAGAAGCACAAAGTTATATTGTTGCCATTGGTAGAAAAACTAATTAGAGCTTTTTCTTCAATCAAAGATCCCAGAGTGTCAGTTAAAGTAGAAGGAACATGCACTTAAAGGATCAAAAGTAAAAGTGCTCATTATGCTCATTTTTCAGAATAACATACAATATAGTTGATAACTGGATTTTAATTACTGATGCACGAATGTGTAGCATCTCTTTAATGTTGCAGCTGCTACATTAGTCTGTATCACTGGAGAACTTGTCCTATAATGCAGCAGAATGTATGTGTTGCTTATAAATTCAAACTGTATTAGAACTATGAAACTGCAGCAACGCACCACTAATGCAGTCAAGTAAAAATAGCAGAAATGCTTATTTAAGGAACATGTTCGTGTAAAGTGTCTCCACATTACACTCAACTGCACCATTGATCATTCTTGTGCTTTTAGACCTTTAATCTGTACAGGTCACATGTCACCAAGGCGAATAGAAGTGTCCTGTGTGCCGACAGTTATCCGTGATGCTGATGCTGGTCTGATCCAGAACATGTGTCAGAACACGCGGTGACAGATCGGTGTGGACAAAGTGGATAAATAAATAAATAAAATAAACAGATGCAGATGAAAAGCACAAGTTTAGACAGACAACAACAGACAAAACAGAAAAGATGAAAGACCTCAAACAACAGACAGGGACACTAGTTGACAGGCAACAGCAAAACAGCAGACAGACAGGCAGACAGGCAGGCAGACAGGCAGGCAGACAGGCGGGTAGGGAGGAATCATAACCAGTCAATGGACTATAATGGGGATGCTTTACAGCTATATGTAGGTGGTCCTAATGATGTTTTGCTTATTGCAAGTACAGCTGATGCTTTACTGGAATCTCCTGACTCCCTTTGATTGCTCTCTTGTTGCACTTGTTGTGTGTGTGTGTGCGTGTGTGTGTGCAGAGTTTGTGCAAATGTGATGTCAGAAAGAGAGGGTAGTTAACTTGGCATCCCATTTTCTGTCCCACTCAATTCCAACTGAGCACTGCAGATGGAGGAAGAGGAGGAGGGTGGGGTAGGGGTAGGGGTGGGCGTGGGGGTGGTGGTGGTGGTGGTGGTGGGGATAACTACCTCAACTCTCCTGTGCAACCCCTCCTTCATCTGATGTAACACTCACAAACCGCGGAGTTTAACACGAATCGATCGGCGACGGGACTGTGTTCCAACCACTTCCACTTTCTCTTTTTTCTCTTCCAGTTGTAAAATCTATTTTTGCAAAGGAATTTTATCTTAGAAGAGAGAGAGAGAGAAAAAATAATTAAATAAAATAAAGAAAAAAACGTCACGCACACATGCGCATATAGGGTGCCACACTGACGCATCGTTTGTTGTATAGTCAACTGTTTTTTGCTGGACTGAGGCATGCCTGTAGCGGATAATTGTTTTTACCGCATTCAACAGTGTTTTCAAAGCAAAGGGAGAAAGTCAGAGCTGGAACAGCGCAGGCTGGAAGAAGCACTGGCGGACAGAGATGCGCCAAAGTAACGCAGTTCATCCTTTAAGACTGGGGCTAATTTAAGGCACTGAACTGAGGTATCACGAGCCTAATGTAAAAGCTCACCAGTGTTTTCGACGATGCCGACTTGGACACTTTTACCATGGAGCTGCGAGCTTTACGAGTCCAAACAAGACCTGACAGCCCCATACGGCGGGTAAAATCTGTTTTTGCGCAGCTGGAGGGAAATTACCTACACACGGAAAACTAAAGTGTGATTAAAAAAAAAAAAAAAAAATCTCGCCTCTATATGTGGATTGATTTTTTTTTTTTTTTTGCCCTCTCCTCTCAGCATTCCCCCAGTCAGTCGACGGATTTTTGCCATTACAGCTCAGTAGAGGGTGTCAGATCTTTCTTAGAGCACCGCGCTAGGATGAACACAGTCTCCGCGTTCCTCTCTTTGTGATCGCCACAGAAAAAGAGGGGAGGAAACGGCGCAAACGAACGAGGCGAGACGCCGACGGACGCGATGGGGGGATGCGGGCGTTTTGCAGCGGTGGGATCGCCACTCGAGCCCCAGCGCAGGGTGTGAATTCAGCACCGGGGGGAGAGGGAACAGCTCCCGACGCCGCGACACGCAGCACGACTGAGGGGAGAGGAAGAAAGGCACGGATTTGGTCTCTGTTTTCCTGCCAAGGTCAGTCCTGAACGAAGTGAAAGAGTCAAAAGATGTGTGGGACTCCGCTGTCGCTCGCTGGTTTTGATTTTTATCATCAACGCGCGGAGGCTGCGAGGATTCAGTCGATGTGAAAGAGACGTTTATGTGGTCATATTCCAACTGCAAGTCTGGACACTAGAGCAGGTTAGATGCAGCATGGATCTGTTATAAAAGACTGCCTTCTTCTCCCTAAATGTCTGCATCTCCTTCTTCTTTCTTCTGATTGATGTGGACTAAATTCACAGCTCGTATGTCTTGAAACCGGGAATGAATTGTTCACGTTGAAAAATGCTGCTTTGGATTGTTCTGCTGAATGCGGCTCTTTGTGTTGCTGGTGGAAATGTTACAAGGGACGTTTGTAAGGAGCAGATATGCTCTTGCAACGAGGTCGAGGGAGATCTGCACATAGACTGCGAAAAAAGGAGCTTCACCACTCTGCAGCATTTGACTGGCCCGAGCTCGCAGTTCTACCACTTGCTGTTGCACGGGAATTCTTTATCGAGGCTATTTCCCAACGAGTTCGCCAACTTTTACAATGCTGTGAGCTTGCATTTGGAAAACAATGGTTTGCACGACATTGTTCCCGGCGCCTTCCTCGGACTGCAGCTGGTGAAGAGGCTGCACATCAATAACAATAAGATAAGATCATTCAGGAAGAGTACGTTTCTGGGGTTAGACGACTTGGAATATCTCCAAGCTGATTTCAATCTATTGAGGGATATTGACCCCGTTGTTTTCAGGGACCTAAATAAACTTGAAGTGTTAATACTTAACGACAACCTCATCAGTGCGCTACCTATAAACGTGTTTCAACATGTGCCCATTACGCATCTCGACCTGCGGGGAAACCGAATCAAAACGTTGCCTTATGAGGGGATCCTTGAACAGATACCGGGCATTGCGGAGGTTTTGTTGGAGGACAACCCGTGGGACTGTAACTGCGACCTGGTTTCTCTTAAGGAATGGCTGGAGAACATACCGCGCAACGCGCTCATTGGGAGGGTGATATGTGAGGCTCCCACCAGGCTGCAAGGGAGCGACTTGAACGAGACGTCAGAAGAGGATCTGTGTCCTTCACAGAGCGGCGGCGTGGATGCCAGCCTGGTCGCCCCTCCCACCCAGGAAGAGACCTCAGAACCTGTGGCCCGCGGGCCCCGTCCCACGCCTTACAAGCCCAGTGGAGACGCCAGCGGACCCCCGACACCTGGCGGCCACGGACCCAAGAGCCGATCCAAGTCTCGTGAGAACTGGCAGCTGAAAACGAAGCCCACTCCAGTGGTGACAGGTGTGAACGGGGACAGGGAGCAGCTGCACAACATAACGTGCCCCCAGCCGTGCAACTGCAAGCTGGTCGGCTCCAGACAAGGGCTGGGGGTCAACTGTGAGGGGAAAAAGATCGAGAGCTTATCCAGCCTCAAACCTAAGCCCCTGACCGCTTACGAGCTGAACATGAGAGATAACAACATTCACGCAGTGAAAAAGAATCAGCTGCTCGGCTACTCCAGCCTCAACCTGCTTTACCTGGGAGGGAACAACATCAAGGTGATTGACAACGGCACTTTCCAAAACCAGAGCGAGCTGAGGTGGCTGTATTTGGATAAGAACTATCTGGATACGCTGGTGGCAGAGATGTTTGTGGGCCTCGTGAATCTGGAATATCTCAGTTTGGAATACAACGACATCCAGCTGATAGTGGCAGGGGCTTTCAGCCCCATGCCAAACCTGAGGGTTCTGTTCCTCAACAACAACTTGCTCAAATCTTTACCCGTGGATGCTTTCCTTGGGATTTCTTTATCCAAAATTAGTCTGCATAATAATTACTTCCCCTATCTCCCCGTGGCTGGCGTGTTAGACCAGCTCAACTCGATCATACAGATCGATTTGCACGGGAACCCGTGGGATTGCTCGTGCAACATCGTGCCCTTCAAGCAGTGGACGGAGAAACTCGGGTCCGATGTGATAGTGAGTGATCTCAAGTGCGAGTCCCCTGAAGAGTTCTGGAAACGAGATTTCCGCTACGTCCGGAACGACCTCATGTGCCCCAAACTCTATGACAGAATCTCCCCCACCTCCCTGTCCAAAAACAGCACTTTCACCCTGGACTCGGGGACGCGCTCGAACTCTTACTTGGAGCCCAACAGGGTCTCCATTTCAGTGCTCGTCCCCGGGCTGCTCTTAGTGTTCGTCACGTCCGCTTTCACTGTCGTAGGGATGCTTGTGTTCATTTTGCGGAACCGAAAGAGGTCAAAGCGGAGGGACGGGAACTCTTCCGCGTCGGAGATCAACTCCTTGCAGACAGTGTGTGACTCCTCTTATTGGCACAGCGGGCCTTATCACGCAGACGGGGGCGCGCACAGGGGCTTCGACTGCAGCACGCACCTCTCCACGACAAACGACGCGTAAAAGGGGGGGGACTCACAGCAGACTGGATTACAAACAGCCACACAGACAGACTGACTAATGACTAACGCGACAAGACGAACAGTTCTGTTCGAACACAGACTTCTTTATGTCTTGTTTCCTCCAGTTGAACCAAGTAAGTCAGTCTGCCGCTGCACAGGCCCCACTCTGTAATATATGTATATGCCGAGCCCCCCTGGCTAAACCCCCCTCCCTCCCTCTCCTCCTCCCTCCCTCCCTCCTCGCAGTTCTGCTATTTGCCGCAATCGGACTACGGATCTGTATGAGACAGAAAAGAGGGAGAAACACGGAGCTGCACAGGGGAAAGGGCGTGTGTGTGAGCGAGCGAGACCCGGGACCCTGGGAATGGTGCACGAGCGCATGAATGTAAATGTAAATACTCGGACCGATGTATCATAATCTGCATGATGATATTTCGCATGGTTTCAACACACACACACACACACACACACACACACACACACGACGGCGAGGAACCATAACCACCATAACCAACAAAGAAGCAAACTCGACCCTTTCATGTTATATCAATATGACGACTATATATAGATATTAAGAATTATATATGACTATTACAAAGTGCCATTTCTCTATTTTTTGTGAACCTGCAGTTAGGATTTGTATTTGTTGTTTTAAACTTGTTTGGAGAAAAGAGAAAAAAAAAATCAATAACGGATTCTGATGACTATCTGAAAGGAGTGATGGAAGTGAAGCTGTCAGTGCATGTTCTTTTATGTTTGTTATCATTTGATTGTCGATAAATATTGGGGTTATTTATACCGTACTAGATGGTGCAGATTAAATCCAGCGTCTGCGCAGTCATCATCTCCTTTATGAATGTAAACTGTGTTATTTTATGGTGTGCCAATTGTTGACTTTCAGATATTCAGACATGCAGATGAGCATGACCAATTAACGTCACTCAGATGCTTATGCTGCAAAGTTAATGTAGCTAAAATAACAGTTCCGTGGTTTTGTGTGTCAATGAATATAGCCAGCTTTGGGTGAGAGGAAGAAAAAAAAAAACACAAGTCATTTAAATGGGGGGTTTATACCATCATATTTTTTCAACAACTGAGCAAAGAAGTGTTTTCAATTAAGCTATATAATTGGATCTACTGTATGTAAACAGCGCAGGTAGACTGATATAGAATAGAATGCTTTTTTTAATGTCTTAAAAGAGTATTCCTCCACAAAAAAAAGCTTATGGCTATGATTCACTTTCATCATATTGTGAGCTTTTGTAAAGCCATCTAATCTTGTCCAAATAAGAGAACTGAAACTCACTGTATTTACTACAAAATGTGCTTGAAATGAGCTGTTTTTGGAGGCTGATTCTTTGCTTTCGAACAAAATGGGGCCAGGCTCTGGCAAGAACTCCGAAGAAGCAAGTCCGTAGAGGTACAGGAAGTGGGGAGAAAAAGGACACACACACACACACTCTCACACACACACACACTGCGGAGGTGATCAGATCATGCAAGATGCCTTTTCAATACAGCATTTTGAACTTGAGATACTCTTCTTTTGGGTGGGGAGGGGAGTCGCATGGTGTATGTGGGCTCATGAAAGCATTGCCATGACTGAATAGCTGTTTCGCAGAGCTCAACTGTCGGGTTCTGCTGCTTAGCCTATAGCCTACCGCAATTTCCTGAACGTGGATCTGGAAAATAAAAGCATTAAAAAGGTCGGGGCATACTTCCAGTATTACAAAAGTTCTCAATTCTTCTCTGCAGTGTCTGAAACAGATGGAAGGAATGTGCAATTTGCATTGTTTTAGTTTTTATGTTTTAATTATGATGTAAAATTCCAGTGCTGGTGACTTATTATTGACTTTGCCCATTGATTTTCTTTAATAAACCCACTCAAAGATGCCTAATTTAGCTGTTTTCAGCATAATTCGGCAAAAACCTACTTAAGATGCCATGACGAGAGTGTACAGAGTTGACGTGAGATGGGCTTGCACCTCCTGACTCCGCCTCACCTTCCTGCCATCTCCCCCTCCAGTAGGCTGAAGTAACAGACTAGCGCTGTCCATGGTGCTGAATCATGTCCCTTCCCTGTCTTTGTCTGCCTGTGTGTGTTTGTGCGTCTAGGCCCACGTGTGAGGATAAATGACACAGAGAGAACGAGAATGAGCAGCTGCGTGACTATTTGCATGTATGTGTATAAACCCCAACTTCCCCTCCTGTCAGCTTTCCCTTCCTCCCCCCCTCTCCCTAATATGTACCAACACTGCAGCTTGACCTTGGGGACTAACATCTCAGCAGATCTGTGACAAAACACTCAACACCATCATCATCACCCACCCACCCCTCTGCGTTTTTTCGCATTTCACCTTCAGCTCCCTGTCCCCTTCTCCTCTGTCCAATCACACGTGGGAGGGGGGGATCGGGGTAACTATGTGTCTCTTCTGTGGAGTATTACTGTGCCACAGCCCACTGATGATTTGTCATAATTTTCAAACGCTGTGTTTCAAAGTTACATTTATATGCTTTGCGATATTTGACCTGCTTCTATTTTGTTAAATAAAGTGTGGTTGAGGTTGAGTAAAAAACACATTTTTTTCATTGAGATGATTTAATGGGACGCGTGACAGATCTGAGTCATCTGTTCATATTATTTTTCCTCCTCAAGGGGTTTACAGACACTGGTTTGTGGCAGACTGGCTTGTATATGGAAACATGTTCACAATCATCTTATCACAGCACTGTACGGTGTAGATTTATATATTGTATAGCACTGAGATTATTCTAAGATTAAAAAACAGGATTCCATCAGAATCTCTAGAGAGAAAATGACACATTTTTGTCTCCTGCTGCAGTGCTCGCTGTATTATCATACAATGCCGAACACTGCAGCATGACTGTCAATGCGTCCCCTTCCTCTTCCTGATAAAGCACAATTTCTAAAGGGTTGATAGGCTGTAATTAATGGATTTATTAATGTAAACAATGTCACTATTAAGGACAGCGTTTGAGTTGCTGGATTGTGAAATCCCTTTAGTTCTTTATCTGACAATGAGACCTCTCCACTAGACTTTTTGACCATGTATTTTCTGGAAAAGTGCTGCTGCACATCTGGACCATGTTTCATTTATAAACTTATGATTACCATCTACGGCAGAGTCAGCGGATTATTGTGGAGCCCTTAATTTGTAATTGCTAACAAGTCATTTGAATTTAAGAACTCAATACTTTTTATTAAAGTCATACTAACATTTATAACTGCAGATAAATCTTCTAATTCACACTTTTAACCAACCTTTCTAACAGCTTTCTTACTCTTATGCTATTTAAACAGGGCAGGTGTATGAAGTATGGAAATTTTGTGGCTTCAGAATATCCTAAAAACATCATTTTACATTTGTATTGTTTCATGTATGAACAGCCAGTCAAACTCTATCGATCTATGGGTTGATAAATTGTTATACCCTAATAAGTCTGTAGCTGCACGTGATAATAAGCAGTCAATAAATTGATTTTTGTTCTGACGCCCTGCTGCACTGTTCCCGAAAAATAAGTGGTCACACTCCACTGGAGAGGTCTTCCTACTGAATGACAGAGCTAAAAAGACAAGCAAATTCTTGTGCTGGTGGAGGATTTCCCACAACCAGGCCGCCCAAAATGCTTTCTTATTGATGCCTTATCACTGGCCTTACATTTTAACCATTATCTAAAGTGTAGAATCCCATTTATAGTATTATTTGTGGCCTTTACTATTTGTGAACCCAAACAAAATGGTTTACATAATAAAAAGAATCGCTCATGATTAGTGCATCAGAAGCCAAAAAGTCCATAAAACAGATTATTGCTGTCGTTCAATTAGGAGGATCATCCCTACTGCTGACTCCTATTATGTGTGGTGGAAAGATGCAAATGCAACACATTGTGCAGCAGAGTGGTGCACTGTATTTTATACTGGATAATACCGCTTCAAACACATCTTCTGTGTGAATCCATTAGAGATTGTTTTCTGTCAGGTGTTCCTATGTGCCGTGGTCCTGTGTGACTCAGTATCTAACAGTAAGACCCATTCATTAATGCAGTGGATAATAGCTGTTGGAGAACACCGCAGAGTGGAGTAGCCTCTTTTACATGCTGGGCACACAGCACTCCAACACTGTTGTGGCCCAGCAGGCCCGTTGTAGTTCATGTGATAGTCCCCCCTGAGGAGCTGGCAGTTGATGCAACACTTCCAGCAGGGATAACATCATACGAACACCTAATAACACTGGGCTTTGGTTTAAGTCTCAATGGTCTCACTTTGGTTTAACTCTGGGCCATTTAATCCTGAGGGTAAGAAAAATAGTTTGTGTAAAAACACTGTACCTGTGGCTGGTTAGTCATCAGTTCGTATTCCCATTACAGCTTTAACACCTACTACTACTGAAACATTATCTCTTGTTTTTGTGCTACCTCAGGCATGTGTGCTTTTTCTTCTATTTACTTTACTGAGAAAAATATAATCTTTACTAACTCTGATGTGTGATGTGGCCACATCATCCCAAGCAGCTGAAGGAAAATTGAAAGTGATACTGTCTGTCATCCAGCATATTTTCCCCCTTGCTTGTCACGTCTCAGATTTATTCAGAGTTCCAAATGACAGTATGATGTTAGGAAAGGAATCAGAAGTCGCCGATGCTTTAGACTCTTTAATTTGGACTAAAGAATTGGTGACTAGCTTTTATCTGACTCCTAAAGCTCAGATTCAGTGTGGCGGCTCTTGTTTAGGTTTCGAAAAAATCCCCCCAAAACTTTTAAGCTTGGGCATTAGCCTTTGATGTCAGCTTTGATGAAAGCCCTGTGTGTTGCACTAAAGTGTTGCCAGTAGCCCTGCACTTCCAAACCCTGGGGCCACTTCAGCCCTTGCTGCTGGTGTCAGCCCATGAGGGTGTGCAGCATTGATTATCTGGCATTATCCCCAGGGATTTCTTAGTGTTACTCCTAGATATTATTATTAGCCCATCCACTGCAAGCCTATAAGTCTCAGTGGTTGGGTTTTATTAGCGGTTATGTTCTCTTGGAGCCACAATAATTATGGAATACCCTCCGTTCTGTACTGTTGAGCTTGGAATCAGTGGCAGTGATTGGTATTGAATGCACTGGAGTGCAAGTGTTTTACATGAAAGGAAACACAGCAGTGTGACAAGCAGCCACTAGCTTGTATAATCATTGCGCTTGCTAATGTACCTTTCAATATGCAAACGTATCCTAAAAACACGCCTCAAATATAATTAGGTCAACAAAGAGAAATCTTTAGAGGATAAAAATGTATTTGTGCTGGGTGGAATTCCGCCCGCAGCTTTGCTCAATGTACTCTTTCAATACAGTCATTTTCAGAGGCTAATCAGTCTTTTATTGTTGTATTTTTGGCTTTGTGACAACTATAGCTGGGGTAAGGCAGAACTTTAGATAACAGCCTGAGTGCACTAAAGCAGCAATACACGAAATAAGTCTAGTAAAAGTTGCACAGTTCTGAAGCAATGATATGCTTTAAGAGTTCAAATGTGGGAGGATAAATCAATCAAACCACAAGTAGTTGAAATATTTCAAACCTTACTCATGCTCCCACGTCTGCCAGACAGACTATAGCTCAAACACCCTGAGTAATTAAAAGAATCTTAGCTTATAATTGACCCAGATTTGATGTCAACCCACTGCACACTGGCCTATGTCAAACCACCAAGCGGGGTCTTTCATCAAGATGAGTGAATGGCCCACAGAGTGTTTCCTCCACCTCTAAGTAATCCTCGTCTTCCAGCCCCCACGTTTCGATTATCTCATTGATTTGATTTAGCAGCAGCACTTGTGCCCATCCCTCACTGGCATTTCAGGCATGATGCACCTCCACCTGTTCTGATTACGCCGGTCAAATGGGAGCTACGACAGCAAAATATGAAAAGGGAGTTTGTTTACATTTATGCAGCAAGAGTGTGTGTGAGATTTGTTTTAGAGGAAACAAGCTGCCTCAGACTTTCTAACATATTCTTCATTTGTTTCCAGTGTTTCAACACATCGCCCTGCACATACTAGTGGGTGGATGCATGGTCACGCACATGTGCTACAGTTTGACTCAAGTAATTTTAAATTTGTGAAGCTATCTTGGTTTGAGCCCAAGGAATCCTGGCCTCAGTGCTTTTTATATTTATGTGGCCAGTGAGAGAACAGCGTGTAACTCAGCCAAGGGGAACTCGGCCTATTATATCAAGTGCTCAATAAGATCCTCTTCAAGTCCGTATGAATTGTATATATATGGCTGGTATTTGTACATTCGGGCTATCCACTCTTTATGTTTATGCTGATAGCATACAGTGATGTAAAGTGTCATTCTGTAGATTGGAGAGCTTGAACACGTGTTGATGCTTGGTCATGGACATAATTTCGATTAATGTGCAAACTCTGGTAACCAAGAATCTGAAGGACAATCCACCCGGATCTCTCCCTTTTTAATCCTTTCCTATGAATGTTTGTTTAAAGAAAACCAGAAACTCTCAGAGGTCCTTTATTTCCTCTGTAATTATGTGCACTTACAACATAATAATGCCACTAATGCTTTCTCCAGTATCGTTCATACAAAAGATGTTTGGCACATTTCTTTACAAAATCTAACATCTTGTGTAATCCAGAAGAATAAAAAAAGAATTATATTAATTTAAAATATCGCACTTTATATTTCGAGGACAACACTCCTGTTCATGTAAAAATAATAATTTGAAAATGAATCATTTTTTCCCCTTAGTGCAGAATTTCCTGCAGCTGACTGTTGAAGCAGGTCCTCAGTTTAAAAACAGCTTTCTAAGCAATTCTCAGGGTGATAAAACAATGTTAACAAGAGTTACGGGGCCTTCAGGAACCTAAGCTGAACAATTATGCCAAAAATTTGTGTTTTAGTTACTACGACGAGCCAAATGTTTTAAACTTCTTTTCCAGTGACTTCACATTTCGAGTTTTCTCAACTTTCAACAGTGTACATAGCGCGGTCATCGCACTGCACACGAATGTTTCCCGTCTCAAGCAAAGTTTCATGAATTGTAAAGTAGTGCAATTACACTTGACAGACATGTCGGCTCCTTTGTTACCAAAGCAGTGTCATTTCAAGGACTTTACTTTAGTGAATCATTTGTTTTCCAAAAGGAGTATAATGAAGAGTTTTTGGAATAACCTTTCAGACATGCTAATTACAGTGAGCCCGATTAAACTTGCTAGACTAAATGCATTGTTTCCAAAACAAGATGCTGTTCCCTTTTTCTGCATTATTCAAATTGCGTAAATTTCACCTTCTACTAGATTAGCATACTCAGTAGCTTCGGCGTCTGGGAGGAAACTTTGAAATTCACTTTATTGAAATATCAGCCCAAAGCAGAGTGAAAACATGAGAGATGAAGCTAATTTGCATTACCGCATGCTGTGCTATCTAGCGAGAGCTTCACTAACATTAAGTAAACACACGGCAGGCTTTGATATGTCAACGTACAGTGTCGGTGTCGTGTGACATGTTGACCAGTATACATATGTTCTCAAACTGAGCACATATGGACTTGAAGTCTGGTCTATAGGAGACACCCACACATACTGAGACTATTAAATCCATCTGTGCATCGCAGCAGGTGCTTGAATTTAACATTCAATGCAAAAAGCTCACAATTCAGCCACAGGTGATAGAAATGATAGCTGCTGCACGTGTAATTCAAGATTTGTAAGTGGTGAATGAAACAATATGTTAACTAACGTTGCATCAAGCTAAAAAAGTGCCTAAAAAACAAAAACATAAAATTCAATTCTCTACTGAAGACAAACACAAGGTGAAAAGCTCAAAGTCGGCACAGGAAAGGTCATCCCTGTTTCATTTTCCCCCTTACTACATTGTTTGCCCGCCCTATGACTCACTCCGTTGCCATTTAGACAACTATGTTTTGATTTTTCACTCTGTTGTCACTCTTTGATGACTGGCAAATCGATATGCTCTTGATGACAGGGTTGGGGTGGGGAGAGGGACTGACTGCTCTTACACCCACTCTATTTAGCCTGACAGCTCGAGGCAGCTTACAACAAACACATCATCTCCATCAACAACAGTCCAAAAAAAAAAAATAAAGGGCAAAAACAACTGCTGACATCAGTTACTAAGCGTTTCCTCCGATTGTGTGTATGTCAGACACATGTCCACACGTCTCTTTTGGTTATAAGTAACCATAGCTGTGTTTTAGTATCTGTGTGTGTATGGAAAGAGAAAATATGTGACAAGACTTGGATCCTTGCTTTCCCTGGTTGCTGCCACTGCTTTCTAAGAAAAGTTCTGCTTTCCCATCTTCTTATTGCCTGGAGGACTTAAAAAAAAAACACAACAGCATATTCTTCCTCTCTCGCTGTCTCTCTTATATTTAGTTCTAGATAGAAAGTTGAGCTGTTGCTTAGCACCTCAGGCTATGAGGCGTTCATGCACAGGAGATAAGAGACTAAAGAATTGCTGCACAAAAATCACGTGATGAAAAACCGGCCAATTGTTTTTTGTTTTTTTTTGTAAATTTTACTGGCAATTCATTCATTGTTTGGTGTTAAATTTATTTTATGGTTATTTCTGTCTGCCAACTGCTTTCTGGCCTACAAAACCATTATTGTTGTTCTAATTTTTAAACCAGCGTTTACAGACACTGTTTACCTTTGACCTAACCCCCTCAGTGCACAAGCAAACACCAAAATACAATACAAACACCCCCCCCACCCTCCGTCTCGTAAACACACACATGCACATAACCAAATAGGAATGCATGCTGGATAAATGTTGTCCTTAACCTGGCGTACTACAACCGCTCAGCAAATGCCAGCTGGGTCAACAGATGCCCTGGGCGCTCGAGCTTGCTCTCATACAAAGAACACTGGAGCTGTCGCTTCATCTATGGACGCACACACACACACGCACACACACATGCACGCACATGCATAACCACATGTCTGCACATTTTGAGCTGCACTGACAGCAGCCTACAAGCAGATTATGAGGCTTTAGCTTGATTTGTGTTCGGAGCACTGAAATTGCAGCATGCAAAAGGGATGGCAGATCAAAATTAGTGGGTTTTGAAATGTGGCTCTGCTGCAGATAAATCCACTTGATTAAAAAAATGCATTACACGGTATAAAACCAATGTTGTAAGTGCAGCATGTAACTGTAACATGAGCACAATGGAACAGAGTAGTTCTGCCTCTTGTAATGATTTTCTCCATATGACGATTAGATAAAAATTCTGGCTTTGTCCCAGTTCTTCCTATCAACCAATTCCTTGTTTTGAATCACTCTGAGGTTGGGAAGCCCTCCAAAAAGATAACTACAAGGCATAGTGGTGAAACGACTCCACTATGGGATGAGACGCCACTGGTGACTCATATCATCAGAAGCCAGGAGTGGGAAGGAAACCACATATAAAGGCTGATGACGAGGACGCAGAGAGCCAAATTTCAATGTTTGATGTTGTGTTCCCACCTTCAGTTCAGTTCAGCTTTTTTCAATAGTTTATTTGAGCTATTTTCAAGGTAGTATGCGTTGCGTACTGCCAAATTAGATGCTGAAAAAAGCACATTTTGGAGGCAGAAGTGGTTGCACAGCTTCAGCAATGTCCCCTTTATTATTACAATCTTAATTATTAGATTTCTCTCTCTCTATTCATATAATTGTAATAAACAGTGATAATAATCTTTTTACCATGTGTTCTATTCACATTGTTGATAAAGTTATGATAAAAAAAAAAAGCATGGCATGTCTCACATGTCTCAGCTGCGGTTATCAGTCTGGTGAGCTGAACCAGTCAGTGATTGTGTTTAACAAATACGAGCAATAGGAGAGGGCCTTTGGGAATAGCTGTCGCCTGTACTGAGTGAGACACACGAATGCCTGGAGAGGTGGGGGAAAGGAGTTTTGATTGCATGGAGGCACAAGCGGAGGTTAAAACAGACCAATCTATAGTTCATTTTCGAAGCATTTCACACTCTTTATTATTCTACTAACCCCATCACCCGCCTTTTTTTATTCCAACACAGGTGGCAGGAAGCCACATTATATAGGAGGCATAGTGAGCATCTGCTCGGCACAGTGAGTCAGAATGCATCTGAGACAGAATTAAGTTTATCTCTCAGTCAGAAACACATAGAAACAAAGACAATTTAATGTTAATAAAAAGTTGCAGTGAAGACTTATTTTTTCTTTCATTGATAATATTTTCCATCCTACCAAAGTCTTTTACTTTTGCTTGTGAGGACATTATGAAGAGGGTTGTGACCAAATTGACAACTTAGTTTGTTTTTTAAATACCAATTTTGTCATTGCTGCTGTTGCTTAAGAAAGGAGGTAATGTGCACACAAAACATATTTTACTAAGATCAATCAACATATTTTCACAAATCTGACCTGCGACTAAATGGTACAATCTAATCTCTATTGAACTAACTATACTGAATCTCACCTGTAGGTGTAATTGTAGCAGTAACTTCTAACAGTGGAGCTTCTCACTGCTGAACTGTCTGAGGTTTCGTAATGAACTTGAAGTAATACAACCGAATAAATGTACTTTTCAAGTGAAGACAGTCAAAATCAGAGCTGAATGTTGGGAAATGTGAATTGTGTAAAATAGGTTGACAGCAACTTAAGTAAACACATCACCATTCACATTTTGTACATACTGAGGTATCACTGAAGGGTGATGGATGTACCTACTGTTGCATATACGTAAGTACCATTTTATGGGCACTTACTATTTTAAGTGAATCCATCACTATTCACTCAGTGTAGCACCTCTGAATGTTTATTTACTGAAGTATGTACCAAAGTGCACTTGAATGATGAGGCATTCACTTACTTTACTACATACTGAAGTGTATTTGAGCAGAAGTAAAAATGTGAACAAACTACAGTAAATAACTATTAACTGTAAACAAGGGATTTTAATCAACAAAGCAATGAATCATTTCCACCTCCAAAACTTTACCAGTACACACAGTATGTGAGAGCAGTATTAGCTCTTAATGAGGAGCATGCGGAAGTTTACTGGCATAACTGAGAATAACAAGAAGTGACAGGTTTTCTCCACAAACACTTACACTAATAAAGTTTGACCTTAGGACAGACATGGTTAGATTAGTTGTTAAAGTTAAGGAAAGCAAATGGCCAAGGTGGTAAGACCCAGAAATATTCAAAAAACGCTTGGCAACTTATGAAATTACATTATATGATCGCCATAATGAAATTACAATTCAATTAAAGCTACAAAACTTAGTAATCAACCAGAAATAAATCTAATTTTGAGTGGTTAGAAGAGTTCGAAAATATTTTGAAGTAAATGTCTGGGTGACTTGAGTTTTGGAGTGTATGTAAAGACACGTTCTGTATCTTTAATAATGTAACACTAAATGACTACATAAACATTTTTTACCTCCTAGAATAATTTAATATACACTGCATGAATAATAGAAATCTCCTAATGCTGATCCCGACTGCCAGCTGCTAGATATTGTGCCACCTGTGTTAACTCTCTCTATTTTTCTGACTTCCACATTTTTTCCGATGCCAAGTTACTGCATAAAAACAGAGGCCACTGCAATTACTACTCAGAGGCTTATGTGAACATTTCAGTGTTTTTCCCAGCTGGTAATCCATTTTTACAATTACCTCAAAGTGGTTTGAATGCAGCTTATTAACATGTATAGTCCCATTGGTTTCGAGTGGTGGATGCTTCAATCTTTAACAGAACTCTTTTGAAAATATGCGAGGTGCAGCACTTCAGGGCTTAGTCACTGAGGTTCCTGCCACAATATTCCCAGAGATGGACAGCAGGTTGGATGCCGGTTACCATGAAGCACATCTTCTGTCCCATGTACTCTCTCTGGAGAAAAGAAGAGAGAGAAAAAGGGGAAGAGACCGAGAGAAAGCTAACCAATCTATAAGCTGTCACTGTCTCTCCCTTGATGGCTGGATGATGGATGACTGCATCTTCTCTAACAATACCAAAACACTCCCGGTGTGGGAGGCCTTTTGCACAGGGGCAAGGTAAGACCTTTGTGTGTGACCATGTTTGAATGCATGTGGGGGCAATTAGCATCTTTTTTCACTTTAACTGACAGCTGACATTCTGCCCTCACATGTATTATACATTGCTGAGCTTGAGGATTAACTCCCTTTCTATTTTACATAGACTTTCGGAGGTTGACTTGTTTTTGCAGTGGTACTTCTTATTACCCAGATTTCTGTATCTGTTCTCAACATTCAAACTGCTGTGCAGCTCACAAGCCTTACAAATGATCTATCTCCGGCTGTGTGATCTCCACAATATCCACACTCACTGATGCGTTGCATCTCAAATCAGAAAATCACCCAACAAAAATCAGAGATGATGAAAGCCTTCAGCGCTGCACAGTTGGCAGAATCATGGACTGGAAGGGAGGGTATGCTGCTGCCTCCCACTCCTTCTCTTGTTCAGTCTTTGGGGCCTTCACTGGGTCTCTAGGCTTCGTCTCTTTCTCCTCTCTTTCTGTCTTCATTTCTGACTCTCTTACTCGCTCAGTTGCTTTTCCCTCTCTCAACCCTTTTCTCTTTCTCTCTCACCCACTCCCTATCTGGTTCTCAGTCACTCCCAGGGGCTTAATTTATGGTTGTGGAGCTACAGAAACATAGGGATGACAACCCACGCTATCTTCTGCTTTGTTAGCTAGCTAGCTTGTTGGCTGGCTCACTGACTGACTGGGTGTACAGAATGTGCATTTTTATGTATGTACTGCATGCACGCTCTCTCCAAGCAAAAAAAAAAAAAAAAAAAAGCAGCTTTCTTCTCTCTCTTTTTCCAGTATTATCATTTTCTCCCCCTCAGACATGTGCAGCTGCTGGTGTACCTCTTGTTACAACTGTAGTAAATGTCAGAACACTTCATGTATGGGCTGCTTGATTTTCTCCACGTGGATTCATTCAAAACTAAATATTACAAATTATGGTATGACTGTGCTGTCCAGGAAGCCAATGTAATGATGATCATATCATCAACGCCTGGGCGGATCCTGTCTAGTGTCTTCTACACCTTCATATAAAGTTAGGACTCTGTGTGGTCAAGGGCAATTATCATTCAGTAGGTTGTTGTTATGCTGCATCACATGCTTGACCTCTGTTGTTATGGTTACTATAATAAATACAGAGCTACTCTATGCTCAATTTCACTTTTATCTATTTCACTGCCTGTCTGCTTGATGTCACCTAATTGCCACATTTATCAGCAATAACCACCTACTGGCCTACTGGTAGGTCAGCAGGGGCACGACTGAACCATGACCAGCTTTAAGATAACTATTTATTGGTATGATAATATTCACACCTCGAACTAGTGAGAAGTGACACACAACAAACAGCAACACAAATAAAAGAAACCTCTGTGTTTTAGCGTGCTGGATATTTTTCTTGGTTTGCTTCTAACAAGTGAATCCGTCGACTGAAAATATCAGCAGAATCTATATGTCGCTTTTTGTGGATCGAGTGGTTGACGAAAACAATACAGGCAAAGACACCCAGACGAAAATTAATTGGAACTCATTCAGGTCTCTGAAAAGCCTGGAGCTGGGGACCTGAAATGATCAAGGGGACTCATAAAGTGACTCACGCCACACTGCTGGAATGGCTTTGATTTCATACACTCAGTCATACATCCCACTGCCAGATACATTCTGTAAAAGGTGGTGGGTGTGCTGTACACCATATGAACCACGTTCATGAATGAGCACTTACTATGCATAACCTGGGAGAAACAGAGTAAGCTGTCAAACACAGGTGGTGGAAATCAATGAATATAACAGTAGGGGAATCAAACCGTAGTATTTATAGTGTTGATTAACAATGTTTGTAATGAGTTTAATAAGCTTTCCTGATTAAGATGTCGCTACAATATTTGCTTTGACTTATTTTGATGCAGTGGTAAAACTCTACCCCGTAAGAGAACCCTTTAAAGAAATGTTCCACTGTGGCCTTTTAGCTGCACTGACTTTAGAAAACCAACACATGTTTCCGAAATGCCTTGTACTTAAAGATTAAGATGAACTAGACAAGCTTTCAACAATGTCCTCTGCTCTGGCTTGTTTGAAAGCTGGTGTAACATCGTTAAAAAGGATTCAGAACACCAGCACGAGGATGGAAGTTTGAGACTGAAAGACGGTGAGGAGCAGAATCTGAATTCAAGATGAGCGTCAGGTTAATATTCTCCTGCTCTCTGCCGCGACTATAATTCATTCTCGAATCGCGGCACGATAAGAGACATGAAAGCTTTTTTCCTTCCCTCTTCTCTGTTCTCATCAGTCGAAGCCTCGCACGCATCCTCTCGATTACCATCGCTCATCTTTCCTCTTTTGTTTCTCCCCTCGTGTCCCCATTCAATCCATTTTCATTTCCCCCTCAGTTCCCTTTACAGCTGCTTTCATTTCAACCCAATCTCTCAATCTTCTCCAACCCCTATTCTACACCCTTCTCAGTCTTTTCACCAGCTCTCTGACAAGCTCTCTCTAACTTCCTCCACCTGTCTGTCATCTTCCTCCCTTTTCTTTCAACCTTCTGTTTTTTATTTTCCTTCTGACTGCTCCCTTCACAGACATTTTCTCTTTTATTGGTATATTTTCTCTCTCTCTCCTTCTTTCTCAACAGGCACTCGCTTTCGCTCTATCAAATGCACTCTCCTCCCTTCTCTCACCCTCCATTCTTAGCAAAACCCTCCACAGACCAATTAAGTTCTGCAGCTTGATGTTTTTTTTTTTTTTTACACACTCAAGCAGACTGGACAGTTCAAGTGGTTCAAGGACGGATGCAGAGATACACACACACACACGCACACACACATACACAAGATTGATTTAACAATGTGGTCTCCAAACATATTGGAGTTTTTAAAATGTGTTCAGTGTTTGTGAATCTTCATCTCTCTCTGAGCGGTTCAGTGACTCACCAAAGAACCTTATCCACACACACTCTCTGGCAGGGGACCTCATTTATAATAACGTGTTTTGGACTCATCCCCCCCTTCTCGAGTTTATCCAAGGATTGCTTGCACAAACACTGCCTGCTTTTTCCAATTCAAAACAATGTAAACAAGCTGTGAGTGCTTTGTATTAGTGTACTGTGCAGTGGAAGAATTGCCAAATGAAAAGGTCTGAGTTGAGAAAGAGGCCTTAACACAGCAGAAATTGTAGTTGGTGGAAAAAAAAAATAAAGCAAAAAACTCTCCAGGCGTATTACACAACACACTAGGGTACTGTCATATTTGCGTGCAGTTCTTTCTCTTGCAATACTGGCACTGACACTAAGAAACATTTGTGTGTCAGCCCTGCACACAGTGTCAGGCTCGGAAGTTTTTCAACTGACATTCAAGGCTTAAAAATAACAACATTGAAAAAATAGATGTTTGTGTATTCACTCTGGAGAATAATAGTTTTAACTTGTGATAATCACAAATAAACCAACTTAAGAGAACATTTTCCATTTGTCATAGTTTTTATGACACTCACGTAACCTAACAGTATTTATCTTTTTCATGTACTCGTTACACTCCCAAGAAACTGTTGCAAAAAGCTCCCCAAAAAGCACTGGATTGACAGTTCAGGTACTGAGGTTCCTCTCACTTCGCTCTCTCTCCACAGTCAGACAAGTACAAACAGGCTGAACAAAGAGGACACGCTACCTACCACCAAAAACGTCAAAAATCAGCTCACATTAGCGAGGAGGATGCCAAGTGTCAATTAGCATTACTAGATAATATGAGGTGACTCAGAAATGCTCAATAGATCTTGATTGGAATGAAAAGCCAAAGCTTTAAAGAGGTGTATTCAAAATGTCAGAAAGTAAGAGGAGAGAAACTAGTTTTGTTAAATAAAAGACTTGTCAGAGCATTTTAGCTGAAACCCAGCAGTTAAAAATGGGCCCATTAGCAGATCGAGGCTGGAAATTAGTGAGATATGTGTTAACCCCTCTACTCCATCAAATTAGCATTTAAAGGAAACAATGACTAGAAGGTTAAAGTGCACCCTTCCAGCTTCTGTTTGATATTCATGATAGATGAGTGGTGAGGAACAATGTCACCCAATTTTACAGAACAGAAACTAACTGGACAGGTTAGTACCACATTAATAACTCATTCTATTCAGTATGTCACTGAGTATGCATATTTTATGTAACCTCACCAATTATTGTGCATTTCTTTTCATTTTAGGAGTTCTTTTTTATGAAAAGTAACATAAATAAATGTAGACTAAAGAAATAACATTTGGCCCTGAAATGTACTGGAAAGTATAATATATGCTGAAAGAGAAATGCTCAAGTAAAGCACCTCAAAAACGTGACTCCAGTACAGTGTTTGTTCAGTTGTACTTGGTTACTTTCCGCCTGTGCACAGGGAGGCAGTTAGAGAATGTAAATATAAAACACTGAAAAACAAATCCATAAATAATATGAAAGACAGTAATGAAATGAAATAATCAAAACTACTTGTGGCACTCTGCCCCAAGGAACCCAGTTCCTCTTAAAAGTACACATTCTTATAAATGGCTTGCAATTAGATTTTTTTTATGTGTAATCATTTCCAAAAAATTGTTGGCCATTGTAGTTTTTGGCAGTCATTGTGTAAAAAATAAGAAACAGTGCATTTATAGGGCACTATTTTCAGGCAAGGATTAATAGAGATTTGGTACGTAAGCTAGTGAGTATTTACACCAACAGTGTATGTGAGATTCACTCAAGTAAACATCAGTGCCCAAGTTCTTTGCAAGGAATTTGTTGTAAAAAGGAGAAATACGCTGTGGGATATTGGCAGCCATATCCTAAGGATTATAACTTTAACCTCATAGTCAGTTTAATTTCAAATCCTGTATGCTGGTGCAGAGCCAAAACAAACTCAAGTAAGTCACTGTCTTAATACGTTCTGACTGAATATAGCTGGAATTTATTGTAGAACTCTTTAGAAACATAATGCTGCCTGTCTGAAGCAGTGAAACATTAGCAATGCTATGTGTCAAAGTGATAATCCCAGTTACTTGCACTTTTGTCTTCCCTCAAACATCCAAACAAGAGCTTCCATAGACACTTATTCAAGACAACACCAGAAACAGTCGGTATGATCACATTTTGTGCAGACACAGTTGTCTACAACAATAACAACCTACTACTAGAATTCTACAAAATAAAATTTTGGCAAAAGCCAAACTGTGAAGGAAACACCAAAGCTAATCTCTCTAAAAAGCCCTGAGTCACAAATAAGCTAAAGCTATATTTAGTTTGAGAGTTTTAATCTCAGACCCCGTTGTGATGTCACATCATTGATTTTTTCTGTCTTGCAGAGCACACAAAGCTCCCAGAGCTATTGTTGTGTACATTTACTTGTGCATTTTTTCTTTTCTGTCATCATGGTCGAAAAAAAAAAAGGATACTAGGGGAAGGGTGAAGGAGATGATAAGATCTGGAGTAAGACAGTTATACGGAGAGGCATATGATATGGGCACATTTCTGCACATGCAACACACACACCCACACTCACACAGGCCATCAGCCTAATTACTAGCGACAAGGATGGAGCTAAGGGAAGCAGCTACAGCCATGGCCACTTCCACTGTGGTGCACTGCTGGCAACATGTCCTATTTATGCATTTAACACACACATGCACACACACAAGCACACAGTCCCCACAAATTAGCACATATCAGTGCCCAGAAACAACCACAGCTGAATATACTCACAAAACACACGTGTGTGCACGGACACACAAGTATACACACAGACACAGAAAAGGAAAATTAAATTACATGGTTGGGACTGTTCATCATTTACAATGATTCAGCACCATGGACAGAACCACATGTGCAGTAATAGAGATAAAACACAGACACATTGGTTCTCTCACGTCTTTTTCCATGAACACAAACACACACGCTGAAATGATGCCAAATCCCAGAGCCCTCTGAATATTTTAATTGAATGTGTGTTTTTACAGGCTAATCTCACAAACACCAACCAAAATCCACATATTTACCTGAAAAGTGATGAAATCGTTATCTAATGACCAGAGTGACATATTTAACGACCTATATAATTATGATTCACATGTGTTTATATTTGTTGTTCTTTTCCTGACACATACGGTACATACGTACAAGACTCCAAACACATATGGAAATCTTCCAGAGGTTGTTGGCAGTGTAACCCCCTGAAGCCATTAGGTTGGCAGTTACTACAGTCTTTGTTGGAACCATTAGCGTTGAAACCAGGTTTTATTTATCTCTGTATTTTTTAATTTCTGCAATTGTGTTTTTATTTTCAATGTTTATTTACAGATTTAAACTTTGATATTTTATGTATTAGTCAATTTTCTGAAAATTTGTGCTTTTCTGTTAAGGACTTTAGGGTTTATTGCAGGTTTATGAGGGCCAAGTATATGAATATTAAAAAAAGTTACAGAAATTTATGAACCAAGACATTTGATCAGTCTAAAAAAGAAACCAGAAGAAGAAACATAAAGAAGCTGATAATATGGCTCCAATTTCAGTGCAACTCTTAGCTGCATTTCACTACAGTACAATTGTTTGACAGTAAAGAGAAGGCAGCAGAATGTGCATGTAAACAATAGCAGAGGCAAACCTTCTAGTCTTCAGCACTGTGACACTCACACACAATTTATTTCCAGGCAATAGCTTCCGAGACTTTGAACTAGAGCACATCTGAGAGCATTCATGTGGAAAGTGCAGGCAATAAGGCTTTGTCAGGCTGGCACATATGATCCTCCATGCTGCCTCATGTAACTCTGAAATAGCAAGTGACGTCTCTCCACTGCATTCGGCTGGTAATATGAAAAGGCTTTATAGCACAGTGCACAATGTATGCACTGGCAGGACCCATCATGAAAGCTGGGCACAATACACCTATATACTGTATGCAAACTAGAGTTAAACACATTGATCTGAAGCACTGTATATGTCAGTCAGTGAGATCATGTCTCTAAAGTTATTTCCAAGTTTTACATCTTTTATCTCTTTTATCTGTGTAAGCTCTCTCTAGCTCATGCTAATTAGCCAGGTTTGTCCCTCTAATATGCACATGCATCCCTAATCGTCCTATATCAGCTTAAAATATAAAGTTTTAGGGTGCAGTTACTTTTGAAGATGACACGGTGCTTCTGCTGCACGCTTTATCTGACTGGCCTTGGTGTCATTATGGAATAATAATGCACCTCCAACCAAATGAAAAGAAAGCGAGAGAGAAACATGGGGATGAAGCCAAGAAAGAGAAAAAGAGTCTTCCTCACAAATTACTGCTCCTGCTTTCATGACATCGGAGGGGGGTTTATTTGTTTCACTTCCATTGTCAGACATGGAGAATAAAAAAGAATGAGTGAAAGCAGGAGATAAGGGACTAACTGTGCAGAGAAGATGTAGTCTGTACGGAGACTGAATAAAAGTGGGGATGTTTGGACAAGAATCTTTCCTTTCATTCCTCGCTGCATTAATTCAGAAGCTTTGCTGTGTTTGCTTGCATTTTCTCCTTTGTTGTGTTGTCACACAGTAACAGTCAGTAATTATTAATTGTCAATATTGACTTGTTTTGTGCATAAGGAATGATAATGCCGTTCATTGTCTACAGCATCTGTTGATGTTTTCTACTTTTGCCAAATAGAAAAACTAAATAATTAGATTTTGACGAACTTTAACAGTTAACCTTGAGACTTTGCCAATCAATCTAATTCCAAACCATTTAACAATTACACATGCCACAAGCAAGTTAACCCACTTTATGAGTGCAGTGAAATGCAGGATAATTTGAAACTGGTCCTGGTTGATGACCATGCAAAAAAGGTCTCGACAGTTTTAAGCCTTTGTCAGTACAACAGTTTGATATGATTGGTTTTACAATAAACAGAAAAGCAATAGTTGTGCAGACACGTTGTCTAAGTGCATTTTCTTTGTATGTGTCTGTGTCTCTTTCATGTAAAACTTCCACAGTCCTCTCTCTGTCACTATTGGCAAGTCAGAAGCTAATGTCCCACCCTGAGGAAAATGACTTGCAAGGACAATTCTATTCTCACAGCAGGTGGGGAAACAATGCTTTTATCTCACTGAAATTGGTCAATTAGCTCCAAATAAAGTCACACATTTCTCTGCTTCCTCTTGGGGTTATGGATGAAGAAATAAAAAGAGAAGAAGAGACCTTGATTTTGCTCATTTAGGACATGCTATGATTTTTAATTACCCGATGGAAAGAGTCTTTTATTGAGCTACACGGCTCCACACTGTCACCTGTCCTCTCTAATTGTGCTTCTTCACTCCTGAAGGGAGTTGGAGGGGAATGTAATTACACTAAGATCAATAGCCAAGAGTCGACGATGACACAGTAACAATTCATATTATATGCTGATTGATTTATTTCTGTACATTGTTTAGTTTAATTTAATGGAGGTCTACAAAGGAGGGTGGGGGTGGGGGGTGTGGTCTCACATTAGGAGAACAAGGCTATAAAGACAACTCTATTATTAATTTTAATTGTGTAGGAACTATATGAACTAATTAAAAACCAACGTAAGAGCAGCCTACTGTGGTTTTGGGGTTTTGGAGGATACTGTACTTACAAAGACAGTTATTTATTTATTTTTGTTTTGTTTTTTTAAACAGTCCATTACTAATGCTTGAGAAAAGCCTCCTTTGTAGCAGAAAACTCGTCTATAATAACTGCTCAATGAAGCTCATTGAAGAAAACCAATGTACCAGTGTATTGGACAAATTTAAATTTTAATCTGATGATAGTGCTAAATGAAATGTGGATCACCAAAGTTAAAAAAGATCAAGAATGCCTGCAACAAATCAAGAGCTGTGCACTAAGTTTCCATAATATATTAATATGATCAAGGTATAGACCAACAATATTATGATTAATCCTCCAAAATGTACATCAATCTCTACATCTTCTTAGATGTAGAGACCTACTGTTGGCATTACACGACAGGATTCACCCTCTGGGCACCATGAATATCTAATAAATTACATTTCCCTAAAACAAATATACATAGTAGAGAGAGGAAACGCCAGGAGATCACCAAAGCCAGCTGGGTTCATCCTCTGCGCAAGTGGTAGCCTGGGCCAAAGTGTTGGCTCAACCTTTGCTGCTGACAGAACTACTTCACTTGAATAGCTAAAACCTAAACTTATCCAGGGTAAAATTCATGTGGCAAAATCATTAAGCAATTGGTTTTGAATTCGCCGTTCTATTAATCTTTATTCAACTCCATTTTAATAAATACATACATTTGCATGATTAGATCCAACCTCAAAGGAAAAATACAACACATTGCAGGTCGATGAGTATTAGTATCATACTTTTAACATTTCTAGTTTTCCTCACTGCCCTACAAAGTTAAGGTGAAAAAGATAGATGGGCCACTGACTTGGAAGGCCACTGAGGATATGTAAGAGTGTCTGCCAGTGACTTTAAAGTGAAAATAATCTGCAGAAATACATTCGGTATGGGAGACAGCTGTCTCCCTGATGTAATGTAGCTACAGCTGAATGCTTGTCAGCTTTTACTGACACAGCCAGTACATATTCAAAACAGACTTGTAGTAAAATGCTACACTTGAAGACAATAAAAAAAAAAAAAAAAAAATTAGGCCTTTCGAGTGGCTTAGTCATTTTGTGATGACACTGGTATAGATGGGAGAGGGAAAAAAAAGGAGGGAAGTAAAAAGCAAGTGACAGAAACCGAAAGAACAACCAACACGTCAAAGGAGTGAAACAATGGGACATGTCAGAAATAGATGAAAGCTGTCGTGCATGACTTCAGGTTTTTATGAAGTGCACACCCTGGGGACAAGGACAACACCCCCCCTTTGTGCCCAAAAAGAGACATAATTTAGGAAAAGGCAGAGGTCTGTTCTCTCAGCAAGTTAATGGTTGGTCACAGTGTCCCAACAGACCGAAAAAAGGTCTGTTTGTCAAAATGTTTTTTCTGCCCAGGTTCATTTCAACCCAGTGTCCATTATTGAACCGTAGAATTCATGCAACATTAAACTGGCAGTAACCCAGCTGGTCACATTCTCCATCTAAATGAGACACCAGAGTGGAAACCCTTTGAGGCAATGTGCTCTGCACAGGGTACTACATATTAGTTGGCATAGACCAATGTTTGGCCAAAACATGGAGACTGATTTCATTAGAATTTTTAGCAGCACCAAAAATGCCCCTTGTGGACTATTCTCTGTGAACAATCAATTTAAAAGGCATTTAAAATGTAACAGGGAACCATTTAATGCACGCGTTCTCGGTTAACCAACTTAACAAAGATTAATTTTCTACACAAGACCTGCTCATGCAACCTTTTTGGGAGTGTACTTGGCTATGTGGGACATAATGTTGTAGTTTTTCTGTGGGAATGAAATAAGACAAAAGTGTAAATGTAGAAATCACCTCTTCTAGGTTTAGGAGTAAAGCAGCACTATGAGTATTCATGATATCTCCAAAATCCCATATAGATTGCATAAGGAGCGGTACAATTGTCTCTCTATTGTCAAAGGAGAAACAAGCTCTGTGTAAGAATCCCATTTTCTGGAGTAACCCTGGTTTGCGGTGGTGCAGGAAGGCATACAATATGGTATCATCGGCATAGAAACGTGCATTACAGCACTGAGGTTACATTTACTGATATTAAACAGCAAAAACCTTTATAATCTCAACAGTTTTCTCTTTTTTTTTGGTCAAAGATTTTTGAAACCTCATTGCTTTGCTTTGTTTTTCCATCTCTGTCTTCACCGAGGCTAAATCACAGGAATTCTGCCGCTCTCGAGTGAAGAGGAAAACAGCCAGTTATCAACAAACGTATCAAGAACATAGGTAGGAGGTGGGAGCTCCAGCCCATATTTGATCTCATCCCTCACTTTTAGAAATATAGACAACTGTTTGGAATTCCAGTTCCATTTTATATGGGGCCTGCCATTACAGCAACAAACAGAATCAAACTCGATTAGATTAAAAAAGCAAATCATTTGGAAAGGCATTTAACTCAGGTTTAACTTTTTCGTACTGTTCTGTCCTGGACGTTTTAAATTATACCTCTTTCAATTTTGTTTTAAACCAATTCTGTTACAAATTGTTTATAAAACCTGAGATTTTAAGACAAATCTCAAATTTAATAGCAGTACAAAAAGCACATTAATTAAATCAGTTAACTAATGCACATCTGCTCAGTCAAAAACACACAATAACATGCTCTAAACACTTAAAATAACCAACATGGGGCCTTCTGTTTATCTGCATTTATTTTATTTAAAACTGCAAAGACTCCCAAATGTAACTTGCAGCAGCCTAGAGAAAGAAACTGAAGTCAAATTAGAGATTTGGCATTCAGTCATCATTATACAACAAAAATAAGAGCTTTCAGATATTATGTTGCTCAGAGTAAAAAAAGCTGTTTTCTCAGCCAAAGTACAAAGACTCCACATTGGCAATTTAGGACACTCACTGTCTTTCATTACGAATGTTTCTGTACCTCTGATCTTTGTTTCTCTGTGGCTGTCATTGCTCCAAGTTTGTTTACTTGGTTTTTATATATATTTTTTTATTGCTGGTTGTCCCGATGCTCATTTTAAACTGTTAAATGCATTCGATTGAGCAGAGCAGAGGAGTGACCTTTTGTTGGATTATGATTTGTCTTTACACAGTCCACAAGTACTAAAATAGGCAGGGAGGCAGGGAATCTATAAAGACTTGTCCCTGGTGGGAAGCTGTCGTATGCCTACGGGGGCTACCACTTGTGCAGGTGGGAGAGCTCGGTGGCAGATAAAATCCAAACTGTCAGTCACTGTTGCCTGAGACACTCTCACTGCAGTAGGCTTGAGTCAGGCACCTAGGTGTTATTTTGTCCCTCTGAAATAAAATTTGTTCACTGTCTTTAAAACACACAGCAATGATATTCATTTGAAGCTGTGATTTGCAGAATCCGGAAGTTCTTCTGTCAAATATTTGCATAGCCACATGAGAAAATGAATCTCACTGTTTATCTTGCTTGCAATTACATTCAGAATATGAAGTGGAATATAATAGACCTGGTTATTTATATTGGTGTATTCCATAATTCCTGTATTAAGTAAGTACTCTGTAAGTACTAATTCACTTAAACATTGTGGCTGTCTTTCTAGTTTTGATTGCATTCAGGATATGCTGTTTGCATGTAACATGGTTCACTTAACAATTTAATGCATGTATTGAATGTCACAGTTTCACATTAGTCATTGTCTTTTGTGCTTCAGCTGACTAATAACTACACTCTGCTAAGGAGCTGGTATTTATACCTTTTTTAATTCATACATTCAACACATGACTCATCTACTGGACTGTTAGTAAATGTGAGTGTGTGCAAAGTAAACAGAGAAGACCTAGTATGACCAGAATGGCTGACGAAGTCATCTTCTCTCTTTAGCCACAAGCTGTTGGGTCCTATTGAGTAAAATACTATCCTTTACAAGTCACCACCTACAAGATATGCTGAATGGTGGGCCTCATGCCAATGTCAGTCTGTTGAAGTCTGCATATAGAAACAACACTCTGGAGATTTTACAGTGTCTTGGTAAGGTAGGTGAGCACAGAGGAAAAAGGCTTGTGCCAGAGTGGGCTTGCTTCCATGTCTTCCAGGAAGTCACTTCACTCTTCAATGCCAATCCTTATGGTGTTCCTCAGCAACTGATGGATGAGCTGCAAGCAGCAGATGGAGACCTTGTTGAGGCATGATTGAATGCAGGATGGTTCCATTAGAGTGCTTCTGGTTTTTGGATTTTTCATGCTTTCAAACATAATTAAAGTTAAAGAATCTGCATGGATACCTCATGCCAGGAGTCACTAACTGGTGGATTACTGTCAAGTGGATCGCCGCACTAGACCTGTGCACTGGCTTCTAGCAGATTCTTTAAAAAGTGTTCTGAAAACGCAATTTCAGTTTACAGAGGCATACTGGAAAATAGAGGGGGAAACCTACATATGCGTGAAAAGAGTGAAATCTCTCCAGTCCTTAGAAGCAAAGCTAAAAAGGGATATTTTATTCTCAAAGACTGACTGGCATGTACTGGCACTGGTGGCCCATTCTGTGAACATCACTTTAACAGGAGGAACCAAGAAGTAACCAGAACAATGCTTTCACATGGCCTCATATCACTGATGGCATCCCTGTGTTCTTCAGCAACACATTTGTGGCTATCTTGCTTGTCTCAGGGATCATGGAGCAGCACTTACGTATAGCTCCCTTTTGTAGCCACCATTATTCTAGAGTTGACAAAAAACACACAAGCATCAGGAATCAGTTGTGGTATAACTGTAAAAAGTTGTGAGTGACCAACCTTTAAAAAAAAAACAAAAAAAAACATGTTCTCTGTTTGTTTGGATCTAGTGAGGGGGTAGGCAGGATGCCGTCTGCATGAGAAAATACAGCTCTTGTGGAGCTTCAAAAGCTCCTAATTTCTCGCTTTTTGAGAACTAAAATGCGGAAGATTCGCCAAAACATATGGCTTCTGAGATTAAGTCAACACAAGTCACGGCCATGCCAGTAAAACCAATGTTCCTCATTGCAGTGTGTATGTATATGTGCACAGCTCTGGTTGCTATGGTTATGCCTTTCTCTGGATCAGTCTGCAGGCGGATAAATAATGCACACTAATGCTGGCATGGTGACAGCACTGCAGCAAGCTGTTGCTCACCTCAGCTCTGCTCTGGAAACATTCACAGACATATGTATGCTAACACGCTCATGCAGCAATGTAGATGCATGGATGTATGCATTAGTGTGCACACACAGGCTGTAAACATGTCTATGGTGTGGATACAATGCGAAACAGAAGCACACACATGGAATTTTATAACAGCATTGGGAATGAGTGAACAAAAGCTTAACAGAGCTGGCAGACTGTCAAGCAAGTTCCAGCAGAGTGAGATATCAAAGTTTCGTTTGACACAACCCTGTCTAATGACACAGGTGAATAAATTGTGATGGACTGATGTCAATACCTTCCCCACTGTGGGATGCATTCAAAGGTCTCTATCAGCGTTTGCCCCTTCAAAAATAGCTGGAAACACAGACTCTGATTTGACGCCAGATGATGAAGGAGGAGCAAACAGCATCAATGCAGCACACTGTTAACTTTATGTATTGGGTCCAGGAGTGAATAAAGATAGAGTCTGGTGTTCCTTTGTGCTGTCACTCACAACGCATCCACTGACTAGGTGTTCATTTGCATAGTTCTGCTTTGGTCTAAATTATTTTTTGCACAGGTCGACACGTTACAGTCCCGAGAGAAAAATCTTTTTGTAGAAGAGGAAAATACTAAATGTTCTTCTGGGAAATGTAGGAAACAAGTCAGGAAAAAAGCAGATAGATGGCAGGTTGACAGTACGGGTGTACAACATAAATGTAAATTACACACTGTCACCTAACATCCCAATGTATCAAACTGGACGGGAAGTTTTGCTTTGAAATATCTAAGTTTAACAATAGTCTGTAAAATACATATATACATTTTTCATTCTCTATTGATATGTATTACACATTTTATTGTGTCACATTCTGGTCTGGGTTGTTAAATGAAAACCAGAAGAAGGTGATGAGAGAAGAATGCAGCTCATTTTCCCCAGCTCTAAAATTGATGGTAAAGGAAACATATGCATTAAAGAGACAATTTATTTTTCTATCTCCATATGAAAATGGGTGGAAATATATTATATATAACTCACTCACGCACGCAGTCACTCAACATAGGAGAGCTATTTCACAGAAGTGATAACAAAGGGCTGAAAGGAGTGATATGGAGAATAAAGATAGTCAGGGAGAGTTCTTTATGTTCTTTAGTGAATGCTTGGATGAGTCATTGTTCATATAAATCTGTCTTGATATGGAGGGAAAAAGCACAGTATTTCTACTGCGAAGATAGCTGTGCTATTTTTACTCTGCATTTGATCATGTCACAGTCAAAGCTTATACGTTAAAGCCAAATGGGTTGGTAATCAAAGCCCCTTGCCCAAAAGAAAAGAAGTAAATTAATAGATAATGTCAGGTTTTTCAATATTGTACACTTTCTGCTTCAAGAACTTTGCTTCCAATCTTAAAACTTATTATAACTCAGTAATAACTAAATAATTCACCAGCTGGGCTACATATAGACAAGAAATTAATGCAAAACATCATATCGTTCCATGGGTGCAATAGAGGTGGCTGTAGAGAGTAAATTCTATTTGAAACTTTCATAACCTTCTAACCAAATACACAAAAAATAGCCGCAAGAAGGCAATAACAGTAAAGAGAGAATGGGCAGGTTGGTTCATGAAACAACAGAAAATGGAAAAGTGCAATAAGGCACAATTATCAGAATCCTCTATTGTTGCCAGTCAAAGTAAATCAAATTTATCTAGCCTGCCTGAAAACAGTGTTGAAAATAAGGAGAGCCAAGGTGAGAATATAGAAGAAACTCCCGAGTTCGACCCAGTGATTGTAAAATGACAACAGTGACAGCCGTCAGGTGACATTTACAAATACCTGCTGTAAAGAATAACTCTGGTGATGTGCTGCATTTTTGTCTCTGCCCACAAATCCCAGGAAAAGACTAAAATGCACAGTTGATTGATTCTATTAACAAGTACTTTTGGTGTTTTCAAAATTTTCAAAAAACATAAAAACAGTCCCCAACAAACACCCGTTACCACTGCTACAGTCTGCAGCTTCTGAACTAACAGGTTTACATTTTACAAAGGGATTATACAGCTTTGACTTGTTTTCTATTAGATGAATTTGAATAAGATTTGGCCATATTATCATGGCAGCCAGAGAATGAATACTACTTACTTTGGTTGATTTTATGAGATATTAAAGAATTTTACCCAATATTGGTTTAAAAAAAACTGTGATGTCTTAACACTGAATGGATTATTACAAGGTCTCTGGAAGAAATTCATAAGGTCCATCCCTGCACTTGTACTTGAGGTACAGTATCTGTGAGTGTTTGAGTGCCTGCTTTTATGATGTACTTCACTGCCACAGCGTCTAGTATCTAAAACCTCAGTCATGTATCAGAGCTCAATGGGACACACTTGATTTGTACAGACAGCCTGTGCTCTGTGCAAATAATGTCTATATGGGGCTGGATTGCTTTGTTAGTGTAACTGCTTTATTATTAATTAATGTAGCACAGATAGATTCAGATGATAGTGAAAAACCTACGCATTAAGAAGCTTGGGAATGAAAGCCACTGTCAGAGTAGAGAAGTTGAAGCATCGAGTTAGCGATAAATAAATTGTTTGTTTGGCCTTCGCGGGATTTGTTGACAACAGCATATACAATATCACCGGGCTTCTGATAAATTCCACATTGGCAATATAAAAACAGAATAAATAAAAGGCAGCCTGCTTTAACCTGTGATAAATAATATGAAAAGGGACACTAGCAATAGTATTTAAAATACTGAAAGCCTGTTGTTTCATTTGTAGTCTGTTTGATTGCAATCATGTCAAAGGCTGAGGGTCTCTCACCCACCTTACCACAGTTTCACACTCCTACTCACTGTTTTCTGGCATCACAGTGGCACAATGAAGAAAAAAAAAAAAACAACAAAAACAAAATAATAAAAGATAATGAAGAGGAAAAATGAAAGCGCAGTAGATAAACAAGCAATGTTTTCTATGATTGAGTCCAATCAATGTCAATTCTATTCACATTTTTAGTTTCAGCAACAATCAAAGTTATGTGAATAGATGTTCTGCCAGGCACATGGAAAGTCAGCAACACAAGACTATTATGATTAAACACAGTGCTAATGTGAAAAATACACATCTTGACACTTCAAATGACTTTAGCCCCAAGCTTGAAAAGACAGACTTGAAAAAAGGCATCTATTTCTATCTCATCAAATTAGCCTCCCAGCCTGTAACAGTAACAATAATTTATCATCTCACTGTCATGCACCACAATTAAAGCTAGTACCTGAAGTCCTCCCAATCCATAACGCGCTGCCTTTTCATTGGCGTTCATAATTGCTAATTTTAGGTGAATTGCTGTATTGATCTAGCCATTGGTTCAGCTGGCTGGTCACTGACTCACAAGCTGAACAAGTGATTCAATGACACCATTTTTATTTAATAATCGGAATTTAATTTTAAATGATGTGCCAGTCACCTTATGGTCCCTCACTGATGAAGGTTATAGGAGAAAAAAAAGGCTTTATGAGATCTATTTTGTGATGTTGCAGGTACAGCAAAGACTGGTTCATGACCTGCCTTAAATTATTTAAATAAGTTAAACAATTAGTTTTAATTAGTCTGGAAAGGAAAGAAAAAAACAATAAAAATCATGTCTACACGCAAATGCACAGAAGCTCTAAATTTAGGTACAGTCAAGCGTACACTCAGAGGATAATTATCTTCATCTGGACTATTTTTCTTTGTTTTCATCACTACAATAATTGTTTATGCTCAAAACCATCACCTCCATCGCCCCGCCCTGTATATTTTATATTGTTTTACAGTTAACAGTTAAACTGTTATTAAAACAGGATTTACACATCTTAAAAATAGAAGTCTTGAAAATAATTATGAAACTTTAAATGAATTCAACAGTACTTGACTATTTAGTTACACAAAGTATCACAAGAGTAAGCAGATGGGGTTCGTTTGGTTGACTTGGAAAGTGTTTACATAGTAATTGTTATTCATGAATGTGAAATCAATCATGGGAAAATGACAGCTGATGTTTGCAAATATGGTTTGTTAATGAGGATTTAACTGATCCAGTACATGTGAACATAGATGTTTCCTGCCTGCACTGACATAGCTCCACGGTTTGAATGTCTTGCTAGAAGATACTTCAGAGTTACATATTTGATCAGTAGAATTTTAATCTGAATTATCTTTTATATGTCTCTTATATGTGGATAAAGAATTTCCACACCCATTTGTGTTCAGAATTAATTTTACAATGAATTGTGATGATTGTACTTTACCAGATTTTCTTGATGAATGAATTTTTCAGCATATTTCTGCAATAAATAAAAGAATTATACCAACACCAACATTGTGGTCACTTAAAGTGACTCTTTAGGTAATACACTATCAGCTACAAAATAGTTCATAATAAATGACAGGGGCAGGGACACAGTAATGGGCAGGGTGTGCCCTCCCAAAACCTGACCTGATTCTGGTGCCCCCCCCCCCTTGCTGGAGTCATACAATGTGATGTATTTACTTGTTATAATAACAAAACTTTAGCGCATTGAAAACTTTTCCCAACCCTTGCAAAAAATATACATGCCCGTGGAGACCAAAACATAGCAGTCAGACATGCAGCATCCCCTTTTCTGTATAGATCCTTTGTCTTGTATGTAATCCATTAGATGATTAACATCTATCAACTGATGACTGATCACTAGAATTCCTAACTGCGCGTGAAGCTCTAGCATTCATTTCCCACACTAATCCCAGGCTTTGTGCGAATACAGTGCTCAGCCAGCTCTTATCTAGACACTGCTGTCAAATTGAATTTATCTATACCACAATGTGTTGACAATCTCCATATTGTTTTAACAGTAATGATTGATAGGAAGTGTACAAGCGCAGCTCATAGTTTTACACAAATCGGATAACAAATCTGAACAAGAATCAGAACGAGTTAAAAAAAAGGAGAATAACATACAGAATACAGTGACAAAAAAAAGAATAAAGAGACCATTTCTACAGAAAACCAGATTCTTTAGCTTTTCCCTGTATCACAGCTGGAGATTCGTCTGCTGCTGCCTACAGAACCACTTTCCTATTACAGCACAGACTACATTTCAGACTGAAACACTGATCCATGTTTAATATGCTGGCAGCATTTTTAACAGATGTCCTGTTGCCTAATGTGAGGTAACTTCACTTTAGGCCTCTGTACCCAAATTGGGAAACAGACAAGATGCACTACAGTGCACTTGAACCAGGCGAACCACTGTGCCATGCAAATAGGCCACACAATACAGTTAAAAAATATAGCATCCAGCTGAAAATATAACATCTTTTTCTAGTCTAAGTAGATGCACTGCTGTGTCTCCTGGGTCTTCCAAAAAAAGCTTTCTCTACCCTTGCATAAAGCATAATCTAAATTCAGCAAAAAATGTGTCTGTACTATATGTAAAGGTATTATTTCAAAGTCCACAGGACAACATATTCTGAAAGGAAAAATAATTAATAATACACCCTTTTCTATACAATGAACCTCAACTTTAGCACTAAAGCATTTGTTTGAATATGAGAAGATGATCCGCTGTACCCCGAAACACTTTACAATTCAACCTGCTGCTTTTATCAGCAGTCATGTCACCATGATATTTGAGGAAATTGTTCTTTCCCTTTTTTATACTCCTCCCATGGTGCTAGCTGATCTTTTTATTCATTTGTCCCTAGGACATTGTTTAGGCTTTTTCCATGTTCTTTTTATATGCAAACCTCCTGAACTCCTGTTCATCAATTTACCAAAGGATTTAAACGGTGTTTTCATCAAAAACATTGATTTGACCACACCTAACATTTGTCCTCATGGCTTCCTTCAATAAAGCAAGCCATTCACAGTTACCAACAACTACAGATTTTAAATGCAAAATATATACAAAATAATTCATATAAAACCATACACTTTTATAAATATTTCTTAAAATAAAGCTGTCAAGATGAACTTTAAACTCACATTGGCAGATTCATTCCAAATCTACTGCGGTGGCGTCCAAGCTAAAATGATAAAAAACTATTTTGGAGCTCACATAATTATGGACCTGTCTGTAAAAATTGTCATTTAATATGGTGACTGACAGTTCCATCTCTCCTCCAACACTCTAGTAAGTTCTTATCTTTTGAACTTTTCAGTCTGAAAATCTTTATGAATTATGCTGACACTTTCAAGGCTCAAAGTTCTAACGCATTATGCTGAAATTAGGAGCGATACACCCACAACTTGAAGACTTTCACAGTATTTGGTCCTTTGAGATTTATTCTTTCACTTATGATGCTTTATGCATCTGGACAGTCGACTGTTCGGTAGACTTCTTATTCTTAGATTGGGGGAAAGAAAAAAAGGGCACAGTCGTGGTTTTTAAAGTTCTCCATCATTATTCTGTAAGACATGCATTTCTATTTGATAATTCTTTTTGAGTTGAGGCTCCTGTTTTGACGCAAGGACCACAGAGACAGCGCAGGCCTGGTGCAGTCTGCCCCCAAGGCTAGAATTCAGCATATTTCAGCTCAAACTGCCTCCCCAGAATGACAAAAAATATTGGCAAAAGCAAGTCCTTGAGAAGTGCTAAATTACTTTAAAAACATCAACACATCATTCTGCAAACTTTATAAAATGCTTAGCTTTTAAAGTTGGAATTTTCTACAGCATCTCATATATGTAACTGTAGACATTTTAATGCCTTTCGCAAATTGCTTCTTAAGTTTACAGCTGCAGGTGATAGAGAAATGGCCAACACACAACGAATGCACTCAATGAATTCCTAATGAGAAGGTCACTGAGGGACAGCCCATAATTATATTACTCTCTGCTCCATCATTCAGCAGAAGCTTGAGCATGTGTGCATGTTTCTATTCAGCTGTGTGTGGGACCTGCAGCTGCAGACTGCTGATGAGAAGCTGTCAAAAGAAAAAGACCCTCCATTGTTCTCTGAGGAATCAATAGGATACTTATCAAAAAGGTGCACTATCTGTAATATGAGACAGATTAGTTCAAATGAGATAACAGGAATTGAAATGGATGAAACAGAACAAAAGGATGGGAAGGAGTTGCAGAGACAGACCGAGGCAAGTCTGATAAAGCCAGGCGAACATCTGTCGATGCTTAAACAAGCTGATCTCTGGACTCTTGCAGTATCCACGCTGTGTTTTTGCCTTCATTCATTGGGGGCAAAGCTTTGCTGAGCTTGCAGACTCTTTAATACCTTCACACCAGTGACACCCGTGGCTGTGGGCATTTTGGTTTTAGGCTGTCCGTTTATTCCACTCCCTATGAATGCAACCTCCCTGGCACACCTTGACAGAATTTCTTCAAAACTGGCACAAATGTTGAGTTGTGTTTAGTTTCTCCTCTACCACGGTATTGCCCTTCATTCATACAGTTAGATAAATCTACAGCTGCCTGCTGCTGTCAACTGCTGGACACTAAACAGCACAAGTGGACCAATTAGAGTCTCTAGGTGGCAACTCAAGGGCACCTTTAGTAGGTTTAAGCGAGAGTATTCTTCCATATTTCCTTCAACATTGCCCTCAGTTGTTCTAAAGTTTTCTTCTATCATAAAAAAAACAGAAAACTAACCATAAAAGACAGTTTAAATCTTAAGTCTACTGTAGCCATACACACAACAAAATAACAAAAAAATAGATCGTATCAATCCATTTTTCCTGCAGTCAAAATGTCAAAGGGCAGAGATATAACTGGCTTCCCAAAACCATTCAACTTAGACAAAGAAGTCACTCAGATAACCAGACCACCCAAACTTCATTCGTCACCATCAAACCACTTACAAAACTTTATGTGAAAGGAGGAACAACTCCTCAGCTCCTTGGGGCCAAAGGTAGTAGAGAATCAAACTGTGAAATCTCCTTTATGCCTTTAAATCCTGCACAAGGCACACATGCACCACGGAAAGCTTCACTGTAGGTTATTGTAAGTAGCCGAGTGGGTTAGCAGGATTTTTGTGCAGCATCCAAGATCAGCTGAACTGGAGCTGAACTGAATGACGTGTGGGATTCCATTTTCGCTAGAGGCGGTGAACAGCTTGCTGTGTTTTGAATCATATAAGTGGATTAAAGAGGTATTGGCTTGTCTTGCCGAATTATTAGGCTCAGTAGTCAGCTAACACAACAAAAAGCATCTATTTGCACAGGCTACCTGAGCTAAAGCTCCAAAAATCAAAGTGTGTTGGAGTAGTAAATATGAATAGACAAGACAGTTTAGTGTGTTATAGCAACCTACGTTTGAAAATTAATCAACCTTAAATGTAATTTTATTCATGTCACTGCTGGAATTTGTCCAGCCACTTCACAACAGTCATTTCCAGGTATCCTCCTTTCTCCTGGCCTGGTTGTTCCACAGCCTGTGCAGTCATTATGTCTCTATAATGTGCTGCTGGGAGATTGTGATGCAACCGAATCACTCACTCATGAAACAGCATTTTGAGAGTAATCTTGTGTAGCTATATCTCTGTCACAAGCTCATGCGGCTCAGGAGGAATTTGACAGAAAATGTGAACAACGGAGCGCCTGAGGCGCCGATTTGATTGGTTCTCAGTTTGAAAACATGTCCTGGAAAAATCACCTCTGCTTTGTTTTGCATTGTTGTTTAAGCTATGCTAATGATGAATTAGATGAACAATGTAATGACATGTTTACCCACAGGCACCAGGGAAAGTATTAAACCTGTTCAGCAGCCTGTGGTCTATTATAAGATTTAGCTTTCTCTTCACGGGCTGATGATTTAGTGGTTTTCTTATAAGTTTAGGTGCATGTTAGATTGTCTCAAAAGTAATATGAAGCAAAACAGTTTGTACTATGACAAAACACAGGTGAATACCGTGGAAAATTGTTAGATGCAATTTCATTAGAGATTATTTTACATATATTACATTTAAAAATTTCTCATTTGCAGTAGCAGATACGTTTTGTAGGAGGCAAAGGGCTACTTGGATTATATATTTGGACAGAGCAGAAAAACATCAACCTTTTTAATTTGTTTTTCTTACAAATAACACTGTTGTAGGTACATTTCTCAAAGCACTTGATCGAAGACATGAAAAACGTTTCGCACTGTAACTCTTCTTTCTATGTCCACCCATAAAGTAGAGTCTGTCCCGACACTCTTGGACTTTGGAGGTGACAGAATTTAGCCTAGCAGACACAGAAAGTATGAACTGGCCTTTTAGTCTGCTAACATTTGCTGGTTTAAAGACAAAGGCCTCTCAGAGGTCAAACAGCAATGGAAACAGCAAACAACATTCTGGACCCTTTCGCTCTATCTGTTCAGTCAAAGAGCAGCACAGTCAAAACATCGGACACACCCTGACAATCTGACCTTATCAATGTATACTCCGCTATTTACTTCACCTCAACAAGCAAATCTGAGGACAGTAACATGAAAAACTATTGAAATTCCCTGGTTATCACAGAGGTGTAGATACAATCTAGATTTAAATTTAGAAAAACACTGAATCCTGATGATGGCACAACCCCCATGATTATAATCTGTCATTGCAAAGCATGGATGTTTGTAAAACATTTCCAAACAATCATCTAATAGCTGATTTTAAGATTTCCCTCATAGTGGTGGTGCAACAAAAGTAAGAAAGTTACCAAAGTCAAATATCTTCATGTCCTGGGGAACGTAAAAATCTGAAGCAGGTTTCATGTCCATCCCACAGTTGTTTAGATTCAAGATTCTAGATTCTTAATTGTCAGTGTAGTGAAGAGTAGGAGTGTTAAATACAGTATTGTACTGTAGTAACTATATAATATAAGGTGCAGTAAAATGTAAATATGAAGTAAAGTGCAGCTATGCTAAACCTGAGAATATAGCAGAACTTCAACTGTTGTGTGTTACTGTGTTTAGCTCCCGTTTGGTGCTGAGTTAGAAGCTATTTCTGAATCTGTTGGTCTGGAGCTGATGGACCTGAAACGTTTGCCGGAAGGAAGCTTTTTGAATTGTTGATATCCATGATGGGAATGGTCCTTTTTATTTTAGTCTGGAACAACGTGACATTTGGCCACAGAGAATGCATTTCTTCCACAATATATCTGGCAAAGTAAAGTAGTTGTACACACAGCAAACATATTTTGGAGTATTAAATGTGAGAGAATGTAATACAATATATGAAGGCATGAAAAGAACATCAGCAGTACCTACTGAAGTAGTGAAAACTAATTTAGTTATTTTTTGTGAGGGACTTTGACAGTAGTTTGAAAAAATGGAACAATCGATAAAAAGAAAGAAAGAAAGAACGAGTATGACATGCAACAAAAGACCACAACTAGAATCAATCTATGGACGCTGAAATTATATGTCATTATGTGGGAACTATTTAGCTGTGGTATGCGGTAACTATTCTGCTACCAGGTGTCCCACATTTTGTAATGACTGTACTGATACATTTAAGCCTTTTGTAAGTAAGCATATAAACTAAATTGCTGAAGGTTTATTACTGTGGTTTCCAGCTGTTGTGTTAAACTGCTTGAGGTTGTGGTATGAACTCAAATAACAGAAGACTACAGAGTTTTATATTTGCTTCAAATGTTCAAATTCAAGGTGTTTGACTGTTTTTGATCATGTTCATACACAGCACTGTGCACACCAATTATTAATGAATTGATTTCCATGACTACCTATATACACAAAGAGACTTACAGCATATGTTGTATATATATATTAAAAGAAAAGGTCTAAATGTGTGTGAACAAATTTGTATCTCCTTAATAGAAACTACCTGTAAATCCTAATTCTGTCCCCGTATGTTCACAGCTATATTCTGGCACTTAGAAATGACACTTGGCAGGTTCAAGCTGTGACAAGATGTGGAGGGCAGGTGGGTGACAAACCCTCATTCTGGGATGTTCTACCTGTAGTTTTGGTGTTGGAAAAAAGAAATATGTGTATGTATGTTCTGAATGTGTGTGTGTGTTTCAGTGCATTTCCAGTGCCAGGTTTCCACTGTGCCAATCTGTAGTAGCCACGGAGCATCCTGGATTTGCTCAGCCATCAATCATTTGCCTGCCATGGTGGGGCTTCCAGAAACACACACATACATGCGCACATATGCACACAATCACAATCACACTCTTGAGCTCATACGCACCTCTGACAACCTTCAGATGTCAGAGAAAACCAAGGCCACCCGCTACTTTATTAAAAGGCTACAGCTGTTGTATACGTGGGCACTGAGTGAAAAAGATTTTCTCTCCCAAGATTCAACACAGACAACAGGTCGTGCTGCTTCAACATTTTCTCAGTTTCTCTGCTTGTCATAGTCTGCTGATAGCAATCTGGAGAACATAAATTTTCAGTTTCACATGCTAAAAGGACATAAATTTTACATTTGGCTGATGCTAGAGACTGTATTCCCACTTGTAAGGCCTTTAAGATTCTACCCAGAGCAGTGAATATAATCTTGTGTCCTAATGTTGTGTACCAAAAATTCAAATGTGTTTTTCAGAGTTACAGAAAAACAACAACTACCACTACTAACAAAAAACAAAACAAAACAAAAATCTAGTGTGATAAATATAATGAGGTTTTATACACTATGTTCCTGTATGCTCGTACTGGGTTTACAGGGATCCCTCGCCAATTTGTTGGGCTTGGGGCCAGCACGGAGTGCACTGGCTTGCGTAGCCTCAGAGGTTGGACTGAATTTTTGGATAGCTAGGGGTTACAGTTGTCCAGAGGCACGTCGACATGTGGTCAGGTGTACCCTCGGCATCTGCTGCCCCCCATATTTCTTTCCCATATTCACCATCTTAATTTGGAAGGTTCGCTTAATCTGCATAATCTATCCATCAATTCATCAATTTATGTAGGTCAGATGGAGAAGAAACAACAATCCTCAGCTGTTGTACAAGGTACTAATCAGAATTTTACTTATCACTAATACGACTGCAACAGATACTATAAAAAAACTCACATAAGGACTCACTTGCATCACTCTGAGGTGGGATTATAAATTCAACAGTTTGCCTTTAGGCAAACAAAGGATTTGGCAGATTCATGGTCATGGTTCAGGAACAGTTGAACCTGAGCACTGGAAACAAAAAGTTGGTGCACCGAGGCTCAAAGGAAACCTAGAAAATCTGGCAGGAAACAAATGGAAACAGGCTGGTAAACATTAAATGCTGGCAGAGGTGATTAGATTATTACAGTAACAGGTTGAAGGGAGGAGAGGAGAAGCATCAGGTGACTGGTGAGGTGGGAAATGCAAAGCAGGGGACCGAGACAGTCAAGATATACGTTTCTCAACTTCCATTTTTCTATGTAATACTCTACTAGAAAACCATTTGCATATCCGATCAGCAGCATGTGTCAAGAATGCACATTTTCACCGTACATAATTAATTTTAGAGTTAAAAGTTGGCGTTGCCTGATCTTTGTGCACGGCTGGTTTATTTTGGAATGCAGCAGTAAATGATGTCGACGTGTTTAACAAGCCATGGTGGAATGAACAACTTTAAGGTCAACGGGAAGTTTAGGAGGCTGAAAGATCAAAGATGGTCGGATGAATGTTCTTGGATGGGTCATGTATGAGATTGTATTTTCTTGCTGTAGGGTATTTCCAGAATACTAGTGGAGAAGGTAAGGCTCTTTCAACTCAGTGCTGATCTCGTGTGTGTGTGTGAGTTGCGTAAACACTCTGCTCTTACATTAGGTCCATGATGTGAGTGAGCCTTCCCTACATATGGGTTCTGATGTTGTAAATTATTGAACATATTTTTTTCAACCTGAATTAATGATCAAAGAGAAAAGGGATGAAAAACTCTTCAGACAAACCATGCCCTTTGAATTTCTCAATATCTTTCTGAAACACTAGCATTAGCACGTCTTTACAGTAGGTTATAATGACCCCACAGTTTTCTATTCTGCACAGTAACAGAAGGTTATGTAACTTCAGAGGTATTGTTCACCATCCATTCCAAATGATTTACTTAAGTAAACACACTGGCGGCTTACAAGCTTTCAAAATGGACTTACAGCGTGTGGTTAATCACATGAACGCTTTAAATAGCCTCTGCATAAGAGAGAATTTATAAGTAATGTGACACCATCAAGGAGATTGCTTATCTGTAATGCAGCATGCATTATAGATAAGCAATCTCCTTCTTTGCTTCACATTCTGTTGGGCACTGTACTTGTCATATATAACGCAGATCAATAAACACGTGGAAATTCATTACTGAGTACAAAATGCATTAAATATTAAAGTTGTTGTGTATTTGTTGTTAAAAAACAATCCCCTGGAGGGGAGGGAATGCTGCCAAAGCTTAGTCCTCAGTGTAAATAAGAACGAACAGCTATAGCTTCAAAAGGGAGACGAAATGTTGGTCTCTGGTAATTACTAGACTAATGGACAGAAACTTTTAACAGCATATGATTTCCACAGTATTTAAGAAGTTAAATGCCATCTTAAACTGCAAAAGGGCCATTCCCGATCCCCTCAAGCTGTGATATGAGATGCTCACAGGCTGTGATGCACTGTGTGTGGTTTTAAAGTTGTGGCTCACTGTATTCTCCAGTGACGCTTAGAAGCTCTGCAGCATTGTTTCCTGCTTGTTCGACACAGGAAAGCGGAAGATATTCAATTTGCAATTATTATTTTGTGTTGTCTAATTTATAATTTAACTGTTTACATCCCTAATTTGCTGAACATCACAACAATAAACATCATGTTACAGGTTTATTACTGAAAAACAGCACTGTAATTCATAGGTTGTTAAAAATTACGCAGTTATTTATTGTTAACGTGACTATCAATTAAGAAAACTGCTTGAAATTTATATCCTTAAAAATTTCATCAAGACTGTTCTGTAGATTAAATATTTAAGGTGTTTTCTGCAACCTCTCAGACTGTTAGAGTACAGCTGGAGTGTGGCTCAAGCAGAGAAAGGAAGCCATTCCTGACTGAAAATAAATGCATGCTTGGTGGGGCCTGTGTGAATTTTAAAAGACAAGACAAATCAGAGCTAAATAAACATCTTCAAGGACCCAAAATTAAAATATCTTCACACAAAAAATTCAAAAGCCCATCATGAGGTGTCTGAAAGCAGCTTTAAGCACAGTGATCCTGTGCTGGACAGAGAGGCACAGAGCATGTTTACCAGCAAGCGTGCTGTAAATTCAGGTCGGATCTTGCGCAAATTTATGTTCAGTTTTTCCTCCCCTCTCTCTCCCGCGCTCACAGAAACACAGTCACTCCTCCCTTGGGAGCCACAGGTGTTGGCAGTGATGACTATGAAATGAGTTCTCATTGAATGCAGGTTTCAGCCTCAGTCTGAACCTGAGTATGGCAAGAGATGGCGATGCTCTCAGCGTTCTTACATCCCTTTACTCCATCTTCCTATCCTTTATCACTATTCTCATCTTTATCTTGATCCATCCTGTTCATTGTGTGTGTTTTTGTGCCTCTCCGAGCCTTTTTGTCTGATGCATTTTAGCGAATACAAGACACTTGTGTGGTTCTGTTTGTGATGATCCACTGCATCATGTTGTTTTGTGCACCGTCCATGTTTGTATTAAAAAAGAGAAATGCTAGATTTCCATCTAATCTCCCTTTTAGAACGTATGTTGACATGAAACACATTAAGGACGCTGTGTTTTGCATGTTCTAAGCAGGATTTCAAATTCATGTATTTCAGTACATTAAACTGGGGAAAAACAATGAAGAAATAATCCATCAGAGATTGTGGGATCACCATGCAGGATTTCACCAAGAACGACAACGTAAAACAATATAGCATCAATTGGGGAAACTAATGGTCTGTTTAACCTGCACGATCAGCCACATAATTATTCAAATGAGTTTTTAATCTAAGAGATTAAAAGTGTTTTGCAAGAATTGCAAGCAGAAAAATAGGTCAGATTTACAAAGCACAAATGACATATTACCTTTCATCTCCATGTTCTCGTTTTAATTTAGCTACACAATAATGGTGACTTTTGACATTTACACTTTAGTGACTACCAGTGTAATTGATTTTACATATCTAAAGTTGGAGAATTAAAGAGGATTGTTTCGAGTAAAGGACCTTGTCAAATCAACAGTAACCCGTATTCATGGGTGAACGTATTCAACAAATCCAATCTCTGCTAATTACGGGAAATAAAAAGCAGTACTATTTTAAACCTCCTCATTGTGTTGTTCAAACGAGCACTGCATTGACTCCCTTATCTCTAACAGCTATAGAGGACAGCTCATATCCAACTTGTGTCATTTTACCTTACATTAAACTAACACATAGAGCTGTACTCACCCATACACGCATTAATGGAACACAATCTCACCCGGGAGGTTAATGCAAAGAAAAAAATATACCAAAGAAGAAAGACCAAAGCACTGGTTTAATGCTAACATATACTTTATCCACCATCATCTGAACATACTCATACAAAAACGCACAGACTGTCTTTGTGCCAACATATTGCAGGTCTGGACTTGCATCAGCTCAGGGCGAGCAGACAGACGCAAGGGTCAGCAACCTCACAGCTTGAAGTAGAACTAACTGATGCCCAGCAGCTTCGTCGAAGTAAACACTCATCACAATGTCTTTATTTTGGACTCTTGGGGCTTTCTTATATTTTCGCAACTACATTATAGGATGTGAAATAATTCTAAATGCACTCCAAATGATTTTTACAAAAAGACATAAAAGGACAGGAAAAAGAATGGATTTCATTTACTATGGTGAAATCTAATGTCCCCAAGGAAGGGAGGAAAATGCAATAAAAATGAAATCAAATTCTGGATTAGGCAATTTGTTGTTTAAACTAATTTAATTCTTTTGATAATGTTAAGGGTAGGAAAGCATGGATTGACGTTTAAATGTATTACACAAACACCTAGCAGAAGACTTTCACTACCCCTTCACTGTTTAAAAGGTCAATACTACTCTTGATGTGTTCATGACCTGTGGAATCACTCATTGTCAATTCCAGAGACACTGGGCTGACATTTTTTTGCAAAATACAAACAGTACCCCTAGACGGTTGGAGATGGTCTCCATACCCTGATGATGAAATTATCAGGATGAAAAGTGGATTCATATCTGTCCGTCAATATTCTATCAACATTAGAAATGGCACCAATTCTCCAGCTGCGTGACATTAAACCAGAGCACAGAAAAGGACAAAGCAAGATGACTTAAAAAAGGAGTGCCAATCAGCTTCAGTGGATGGGGTCACATGCTTCATAGAGTGGCAAAAAGTATGTGAACCCTTTGGAATTTCTTGGTTTTCTGCATTAATTTGTCATAAAACATGATCTGATTGTCATCTAAGTCGAGAGTATTAACAAATATAATGTGCCTTAAATCATAACACAAATAACTCTGATCTTTCATGTCTTTATTGAGAGCAACCACATAAATCTCATAGTGATGGTGGATTTAATAACTGGTTGACCCCCCGGCAGCCATAACTTCAACCAGGTGCTTCCTGTAGCTGTGGATTAGACCTGCACATCATTTGTGCCAGATGAGATGTAGTGCTGTGTGTTTCTTCTAAATAGTTCAATCTTAGTTTCATCAGACCTTAAACATTTTACCAATACTGCTGTGAAATGTCAATGTGCTCTTTGGCAAACTTCAGGTGTGCAGCAATGTTCTTTTTAGGAAGCAGCAGCTTCCTTCATGTTGTCCTGCCATAGACACCCTGTTTGTTCAATATTTTACCTACTGTAGACTCATGAACACAGATGTTAGCCAGTTCCAGTGATGCCTTCTAATCTTTGGCTGTCACTCTGGTTGTTTCTTTAACTAATTGATGAGTGTTTGTTCTGCTCTTAGGGTCATTAGGTCCCGTTTCTTGGTAGAGTAACCTCAGTCTCCATTTGTAGATTGTTTGCCTAACTGTAGACTGGTGACTTTCTAAAGTCTTTGCATCACTTTGTAACCTTTTCAACAATTCTTGATCGTAGCTGTTTTTAGCAAGGTATGACTGACATCCTCATCTTGTACGAAGTGTTTTTTGTCAGCGAAAGTGGTTTTAGTCTACACCCTCAAAATAAATTTCTTCTAGATATGCTAACATCTGACTCCAATTAGCTTTTTATAGGTTATTATTCCAAGGCTTTACATACTCTTTACACTATGAGGCTTTTATGCTGTTTTGAATAAAGACATAAAAGATTAGAATTTCTTTTGTGTTATTTTTTTAGGCAGTAAGCAGTAGGCAGTACAACAGGGATGCTTTCAGGAAATGTCTTTAAATTTGACATAAAAATACCCTTGGAAGTATGGATGAACTGATTAGATTTTTGTGTTCAAAGGTCACTTCCTTTGCATTTGGCACAGACATCCACTTGAACGAGTCTTGACAGACATGCATAATTTTTAACTGTATTTTTTCTATGTGCATAAAAACAGATAGATTGAAATGGTACAAGGAATAAGAAAAAGGGGTCTACCTTATGAAAGTAACAGAAATGAACCTAACACAGTAGTGATTAGATAAATGACATGAAATGTGAGATAGAAGGAGAAAAGAAAAAGAGGCTGAATGAGCCTTAGTTCAGACAACGAGGTAAAACAACATAACAAAAGTGACACTAGATGCTCTGATCTCTGTAGTTTAAATGTATTTATGTGAACATTTTAATTTCAAGCAACTTGACAAACTGCGATCACAGCAACATTTCTCAGTTTATATTTTAATAATCACCGGAGAATATTTTAATGTGTTTACATGAGTCATAAAATGCTAAGGTTTATCTCATTAGTCACTGCACAAGAGTTACATAAAACCTGTCATTTTTCATGGACAGGGTTATTAGGGATTGAATTTACTTAGAGCACAATGCATTTTAAATAACTTTAGATTGCAATAAAATACAAGTTAGTAATTAATAAAAATATGAAAGACCTGAATGACCTATCAATTAATTTCATTTACTTCAAATATTTGGCTAGAAATTTAAAATATTAATTTTTACCCAAAGGAATAAAGAGTTCTGCAGAGCAGACACATATACACCATAAACAGACATACTGATGCAGGCATCTGCCAAAGGATGACAAACACATACACACGAGACAAAATGCCAGCCCCTACTGCTTACCTCACGTGTCCAGTTCAATGAGAGTGTCAGCCTATTGTCATGAGAGCAGCTCTGCGTGGGGAGTCAGAGACCTCCGCAGAGGTCAGACACAGCTAGAGCATCCGTGTTGAACAACACCCTGTGGAGTTAGAAAATGAGAAACACCATACATTATTCTTTTGCACAGGATATTTCAGGGCAACTGCCTATGCTAAATTTGCATTATTCATGCATCCCCATAGGTTACAGGCATCCAGCACCTGAAGTGCTCAGAGAAAATGGTAAGTAGAAGCTGAACTTGAGTATAGGTAAAGTAATATATGGTTCAATGTGGGTGTTTTCTACAGTGTGTGTAATATTTACGCAATAGATTCATACTTAATGTGTTGTTATTGCAAGTATGCATTGGTGTAATTAATCTGAGGAAGGCAGGCTAATCACAACACGTTATCATGGTGGAGGGGAACAACCCTTAGCTTACTACTTAGCCTGATGAAACTGGGCCATTAGACAGTGATTAAACAGAAGCTCAGCTGTTTACATTCTTAATTTATTGATTTACATTCAGCACTAATGTAGTTTCTACCCACAGACCAGCTCTGTAATGTGGTGGGTGCTAACCTTTGTGAAGCAACACTGCCTAAGTGTCATGGTGCTGGCAAAAAGATCATCTCAGAAATTTAATAACATAGTTCTGTCAATATACACATACATATAGTATATCCAATAGATCCACATCCAGACAAGCCAGTACACCTTAGTCAGGTCTGCACTTTGATAGAAAGTTAAATTTGTGTTGCTGTACTATCAAAAAAAGGCACAGAACCAAATGTTAAAACTTGCTAATTTGACAATCTTTTCACATTATGAGAACAGTTTCTATGCTGGTTAAAATAAACCAGTTGATACAGATACATGGGTGCAACTCTTCAGAATAGCATGCTGTACTTACAGTATGTCAAAAAGGTTTGTTTTGCCATGAGGTGGAAAAGGCAAAGTTCAATAATAAAACCAAAATGCAATTAAAGCAAAGTCATTGATGTAAATAAATCACTTAAATATCAAAAGAATAAATATTAAAAATCACCTTCTTATAATGTTTTCTGTTAGATCAGTCCTCTTTTAACTGTTTCATATCAAGGTGCCTGTTTCCAGCTCACTCCATTTGGATGAAAACTCACTTTCTGGCAAAACACAAGCATGTGCCAGTTAATTGCCAATGAGGAGCAGTCATGCATGTGACTGGGTCCGGTGATTAACAGAGGTGAGGACCTCTACAGGGCCAGCTGAACTAATTAGAAGGACTGGGAACAAGTGTGAGGACAAGAACTTAATGTTACTGAGCTGGATCCCCCAAGCAGGTTTTACTTTAAACAGCTAGCTTGCAAATGCAAACAGACAAAAACATTCAAATGACTCCCCTCTTTCCACTAATGCATCTAATGATCTGCTCTTGAGAAGTCTAAGTAGAATCTGTTAGAGGAAATGTCTGCAGATCCTTAAAAAGGAAAGGAAACAAAAGCAGTACCTGGTTGCACTCTGTCCATCTTACTGTGTAATGAACTCCCAAGAATTGCAACAGAGCTAAAACAAACTTGAAACAGTCTGGATATTATTGGAGACTTGAGAGTAACTCGATCATGAAACTCTTTTCAAACACAAATGGATGAGAACATGGAAAAGTGACATGCTGTGTTGGGAGTGAGGCTTTGTCTTTCAAGAGGAATTCAGCTTCAAAGTGTTCTCACATACACACTGAGGACACAGGGCATCTGTCTGAACATCTACTGTGTGTGGTGATGTGCAGCTTCAAAGTGCAACTCAAAAATGCATTGAGAACATTGGGCATTTATCTTAACATCTCTCTGTTCTAACATATATCAAAGAGTTGCTCGGCACCACTGGGTGATTCCTTCAGTCCAACTAATGGGATATAAATGAGGGATGGTGGGAAAGTTTGAAATTTTTACTCTATAAATTGTAGTCTAGTAAGACACTGAAGTTTATTGTAGACAGAAAAACATTTAAATATATATTTGTCATCTTGTTCTCTGCTGTCCCTCTGCCTATAGAGATATGAGTTGTTTTGTTCTTGTTTTATGAAAGAGATTCAACTAATAAAATATTCTAGTAATTTATTCTTTAGTGACTCTTTGTCAGCTAAAAAAGTACAAGCTGATAGAGAGATACAGCTGCTTTCAGTGCAAAAAAGGCCAAAACAAAAGATCACTTGTCAACTTGTATCTGACAGTGTTCTGACAGTCGTGGTTTCAGGGGTGGCATCTACTACAAAACTCTTTGAAGATACATCAAAAAAAGCCAAACAGCAAATTTAATAAGTGATTTCAAAAGATATCATGAGTATCTGCAACTTGCTTTCTTTAAGACGGGTTTCTTATACTCAAGTCATCATAGCTAAATGACAAAAATGTCAGTGCCTGCTAAAGACAAGATCATTTCAAACAGACCAATATTTCATCATTGGTTTCTGTGGGTAAAGTTTCTGTCCACCATACTGCTAATGGACGTCTTGGACGTCTGCTCAGATATATAGGGATTTAGTAAAAACACAAACGTGTATGTAAGTCAAAGTAAAAAAGATACTAAGTGTAAAGACAGTGTTTGTTATTTTGGAGTAATTAGACATCTAAAGCCTGGAACATGCTTTCTGTGAAGGACAAAGCATTAGTTTCTGTGTGGGCAACTCCACATCTGCAACAAGTGAAGTGTTCATACTTGACAAACGCAAGTCAAACTGTTTCAGTGTGTAAATACTGTCCAGAACATATATGTGCGAGTTTTCTTGATTTCATAAATATGTCTGTTATCTATTTATTGCTGTGTGTTGGAAGAAGGCAGAGAGGAAAATAATTGAGCTGAGGTTTCCTCTGACCAATGAGCCAGTAACCGAAAAATAGCCACACAGCATTTTAATAGTCGTAAAGCACCACCAGGCCTCAGTTCCCCAAGTACGTCATCGTACTGGTACCTTTAGATTTATGCACCACTAGCATGAATCAGCTTTAAGTAGGAACAAGAATTAGTGAATAATAATATCATGAGGAACAATATAAGAAACTGAATATAATATGGATTTTGAAGTTGCTCAAGTTCTTGTCTGTCAACTGGGTTATGACAAAGATTGGAAAAGTACAAAAAAACAAAAACAAAACAAAAACAGTAAAATAAATACTGTAATAATCAAACTAAATAGTTACTTATATAATATAATATATTATGTATATAATATAATATTGATGAACAATTAGCGGATGTTCTGCTTCCCATCTATCTGCACATTTGTCTTGTATGTAGATACTGTATAGAGACAGGTATTCACACATACACATATCACTAATTATGTCATTATGTTGTGTAATTAACCTGTCTATGTTCCATCTGTATGTTGCTAACATGCTAGCCTGTGCATATGGACTGACAGTTGGAACGGGGGATGGGGATTATTTATGAGGAGAAAATAGTCTCAGTTAAAATGTAAGGGAAGTTAATTAAAGCTGAAATATATGCAAACAATCCTGCAGTTTTATACATATCTGTGGAATAGTGGTTAATTTACACTTAACGGACACAGTAGTTTAGAATTTAGCGAGGCACCGTTTAAACCTCATGTCTGGGTGAATCTGTAACGACGGCTCACCCTTCACCTTCGCTTTATTGTGAAATGCAGTGGGATGGTTTTACCATGGCAAGAGCTATTTAACCTTTAACCTTTCCGCTGTTGCCACCTGGTAAAGAGAGCACCTCTGCCCTCGCTAATTGATTTATTCCCTGTCATTCAGCAGAAGGATCCTGTGCAAGTGCTTACACACATAAAAAAAAAAAAATTACATACAAATTAGTAAACCACCTTTAGGCGATACAGCACTAATTGGGTACACACCAAGAAAAAACTCAACTAGACCTTTCTCGTCAGTGCATGACTCAGAGCCTTGTTTGCAACCTTACCTTCATGCTCACGCGACACACGCACTCTACAAAGTAATATTTCGTTTTCCAGTACTTAAGCCTCCTCCTGTCACTCTATCTGTGGGATCTGCAGCATTACTTTGGTCTTTGCAATCCCCCCAAGATTACTTCATCATCCATCTTTATCCATCTCTGTCTCCGTTTCCCTCACTTTGTTTCCATCTCACATAGCCCCTTCCCTCCCTCCTTTTCCTCCTCCTCCTCCATGTCTCAGCTAATTTTATTAATAGAAACCAACCACTCAGAAATCAGTGGGTTGTAAATGACCACAGCTTCTTTTTTTCCCCCCACTTCACCAAGATAAACAGGAGGAAAGAGAGCGAGAGAAAAAGGAGAAAGGAGGTAGAAAATGAGAATAAGAAGGGAGAGAGTCAGGAGACGATCAGAAACAAGAGAGAAAACCGGAGGGAGAGAGAAAGGAAAAGTAATTAAGGTGAGAGGAGAAGGGGAGAGACTACAGGCCCCACTCAATAAATCAGAGCTGCTGAGCTACCTGTCAGTCTCCAGGCTCTTTTTATTGGTCACTGAAGATCAGGTAGTATTAGTCACCGAGGTCTTGCTCTGTGTGATTGGGTGGTTGAGTGGGCAATGAGTGTGCGTGTGTGTGTGTTTGTGTCTGGAAGGATTCCATCAATAACGCATGGATCGGGGCCACAGGCAGAGACAAGGAGTCATGTTGGAGCTGGAGAGAGATGCGCAGGAGGAGAGCAGCGACCATGTGTGTTTATATGTGCGTATGAGAGAGAGAGAGAGAGAGAGAGATGACAATTTAGATATTCATGTTGGAGCGCAGGGATAGCCATCATTAGGTGAGCCAGTCCTCACTAATGATCATTGGGTGCAACAGCAGGCTCTGTCTGTGTGTGTGTGTGTGTGGATAGCGCTATGAGTACATACCTCTGAGCATGCGCCCTCTCGAGTGTGCGTGATGAATCACGATTCAAGGCCCCCCTGTCATTTATAACACCCACAAGCATTAAGGTCGTTATTGATGACAGCACTCCTTGTGATTCTGGGATGTTGGCGTGTGTGTCTGTCCATGAGAGGGAATTGTCATATAAAAAGGATCGCCCCCCCCGGCTCCTATTACACCTGTGCATGGCAGCAGCACGGTTAACCCGAAAGAAACAGATGGAATCAGAAAGCAGCAAGTCACCTCCAACAAGACCTGAACGGCTGATTCATACACACACACACACCAATGATTAGCCAATCAGTAGTCAGGCTGCTGCAGTGATACAAGTGGTCCTGAGGGAATCCCCCACTCCTCCACCTCCCGGTCCCTATCTTCAGGGTCCCAAGTCACTGATGATTTGAGGATCACTCAGCGTTTAAGCTTTAAAGCTCTGCTGACTGCCTCTCACCTGTCACATGCAGCAGTGTGGGTTAATGGGAGTTAAAGGTACCCTGTGGATTTTTCTTGAAAACACACATGGTTACAGTATGATTACATCCAGTGTTGCACGGCAAAACACATTTTCTATAACCTTGAGGTATAAAACACATGTCAAAGCTGTTATGGTTAGAGAGGCTTGCAGGGGCACTGACAAACAAACAGAGCACATCTCAACAACATACATTAAACTGTAGCTCGGGTGAGATGACTAGTTTGTTCAACTCCTGTTGAGAGGGCAGACATCGAATGGACAATTATACATAAATATTATATTTAAAATGAAATTATATGTCCAAACAACGCTCATGCAGGTTTGTCTATGTACAGCTCAGAAACAGATATGTTATGCTAGAGCCATATACAAACAAAACAGGGACACGCCTATCAATGCGATATGTAACACTGGCGCTCACAAACACGGCAGTGTGCCATTAACAATACTCATATCCAACAGCAGCACAATGATGAATGGTTGTTGAATACTAACCTGTGATGGCCTCAGTCGAATTTGTTTAACTGAGAGAAAGAGTTTGAGAGGAAGAGAAAAAGGTAAAATACAAAATAAAACAGAGCAGGCTGCTAACACGCTGCTGTGGACTATAGTAAGAAAGGAGGAATAAAAAATGGGCACCTATAGTAAAAAACACTAAGAAATTCCAAATTCTGCCAAGTCCATTCATTTTTCCTTTGAATTTGTGGTCTTATAGCTTTACTTTTTAAAATGTATTGATTTCACACATATTCAAACTGTATATGTTTTGCTGCTTGAATGTATACATCTTAAAATACCAAGAGAGTAGCATCAATATTAGGAATAAAATAAAATAGAGGGAGAAAAATAATGAGGATATATAATATAAATAATAAGGAAAGGAAACAGGAAAAGAAATGGTTATGACCTCAGAGGGTTAATTAATGTTGAAAGAGGCACCATCTGGGAATAACCAAGGGCTTAACCCCCCCAGAGCCTCCCGTCTGCACGTGCCTGCTCATATCCCTGTCCTTTGTGATGCATTGTGTAATGTTCAAGATTTAGGATCAGAGAGCAGAGTTACATAACTTCTGGAATCCTGAGATGCATTTTTCCACCTTTCCTGTCTGCACCAGAATTAACAGTGTTGTAACTTCTACCATGAATCAGTGCCAAAATTTCACTGGATGGATGTTGCAGAGGTCAGAACTGAGGTCAGCAATCAATTTAGTGGAATGTTAGTGACAAGACCTGGTCGAAAATCTAAGTGCTATGGGTTTTCTATTGGAAATAACTACTTTGCTCTGTGTAATACTGAACTTTTCATGTTTTGTTTTTCGCCTGTTTGACCATAGAGTGACGCTTATCTCCATAGAAACCATAAAAATGCATGAGCTTCACCCTAAGTGGATTTCACTTTATCTTGTTTCAGCACAGCGACGTATATATTTTTAGAAGTAATTTTAGATTCTCATTGAGATTTTAATTTGATCAGCCACTGAAACACGAGATCTTAGGATATTGGTGTCTTAAATGAAATTTTAATTAAACTACTCTGAAGTTATATCCTGTTGAAGACTTTGCCACAAGATATCAGGGCCATTGTTGTTAGCCATTCATGGGCCATGGGTGTTTTGAGGATTTTGTTCATTTTAACAAAGACATAATTCACCCCAAGACATTTCTGGGCTATTAATACACTTCAAAATGCTCCTTAGTCTCTATTTTTTTAAATAGATTATGTTCACAATCTATTCGCTAATTCCAATTTATCTATCGTGTACTATCTATCATCATCTTTCTGCTGTATTGCATCACTTTTGTTTTTACAATGCTTTTACGTTTGGTTTAAAGACTTAAAGAGCCTTTAAGTACAATTTGACCTTTAGAATCTACAATATCATTCTCAAGGGAGTGAGTGAGCAGACATACTATAAATTCAGAATGATTGTCCATAGCTTGATTTGATGTTTCTGCCTCTATACTGACTCTGCAGATTGAGGAACTAAGGATTAAGTCAAATAAACAGACACACAGAGTGCTTGTCTACTTGAAGAGACAGATACTACTTAATGTCACACAATAGCATCTTTTTTGGCAAAGCCTTTTGATGTGACACAGTGCCAGCGTTTCATCCCAGTAACATGTGCAGCTCGGCAGCAGTGCAAAGCCATTATCACCTTCAGGCAGGGGGAGCAGAGGATTACCCCTGCAACAGTCAAATATTTTCTTGACTCTGAGCCATTATTCCACAGCCCACTTCTTCACTTCTCAGCCTTGCATTCATCACCTCCAGATCCTTGAGCAGCTCTGCTAGACACTGCTTGCTGGCAACTGTTTCTCCCCGTGGTGTGTATGTTCATACAGTTTGTGTATCATCCTGCTAGGAAAAGAATATCAGCACCATTGAAGACTAGTGCATATCTGAGTGAATGGAATAACACCTTTTTGGATTCTAATTTAATTTGTTAATTGGTATGATTTTGTATGATTTAGTTCAGAAATCTGTTTCACTCACACAGAAAAACATTGAGCATCAGAATGCACCACTCAAAACACTTTAACAGGAACATAAATATGATAAAAACATCTCCATAGCCTGCTGTCTATTTAGACCTCCGATTGGCTTAAGATGTCAAAATGTAAACAAACTGCTGCATTCTTTACATACATTTACACACAGAGTTCAAAGTAAGGCAAAGCATATTAATCTTGTTTCGTATTGCACATTTAATATGTAGTAGTTAAACAACCCCAATAAATAATATGCAGATTTGCATCTTTCCAACAAGATTTAGTTGGTCTTGTTGGTCACAGTAATCCAGCCCCCACATCCTGCCACAAGCAGTTCTTTGTTGTGGACAAACAACGAGTTGGAACCACTTTTTCTGGCCAAGAGCCGGTTCTTTGGCTGTCAAAACTCAAAGATCCGACCCTTGAACTGGCTTAGTGGAAAAGGAGTTAAAGATGACCCATAAACATAGTTCTTATATTCTACAATGCCCAACATCATTCTCTATAGTAACAGTAAAATTGTCCTCGATCCATTTGTGGAAAGATAATATTTGTCCTTTATAATATTTGTCCTATGCTGAAAATCTGTTAACATACACACAAAAACATCTATTTGAAATGGCTCATTTTAAAAGAATGTTTCCAATTAAAATACTTTGGACAATCATGCAAAGGTTAATAGTTTTGTTATGGAATTGTTGTGCAGTCCTTCAAAAGAGCAGTATGGGGGAATGACTAACAAGTCTTCAACATCCAACTGACTAACTAGCTGGCAGACGAGAGCCACAAGAGACATTTTGTTTACAGTGATCCAACATTATATTGACTCAGGCAAAGATACTGGGCTCTGCTTGATAAAACGCCTTTGAAAAGCCATTTTGCATTTGGAAACAATGATGAGATTAGTGTGTCGGTCCAAGCTCCAGTGTCCGTCTGGCTGGTCACCAGTATGCAGCTCGCTCATTTTCCATCTTTTGTTTGAGGACATTTGGCCGTCATTATAATAGAGAATGAAGAATAAACATACTCAAGTATAAGCAGACACACACAATTCGATTTGGTGTCACAGTCGAGACATTTTCCCTTTTTTTTTTTTTCAAAAATTGGGCTCAAATGCATGCTAACATTATTTCAACATAAAATGTCAGTAGCATCATTTTGTTAATTTGTCCAACAACAATTACATAATTTGTGCATTGTTAGTACCGAAATATTTAATTGATGTTTTAATTAGTGGTATAAGCAAGCAAAGAAGTGGTCTTTTGGTTTTCCTGGCCATTATTAGCATGTTTATTCACTCGTGTAAAAAAAAAGACACCTTTATCATTTCTCACTGTAATGGAAAATAGAGTGCACTGTCATGAATACACATTATTAAATAGTCTAGCAAGATGCCGAATCCTATGTGGATACACAGCGCCCACACATTTTTAATGGGCCCTTGTCAAGAGGTTGACTGGAGGAGAATGTTGTCTTTAATGCACATTTGTAGATGGTAAATAAGAAGAGTAAATAAGAGAAAATGCATAACTAGAGGAGTATTCAATAGCAGCGAAAACATGCACATACTGTACAGTACAGTATATGTTAGTTATTACACAAGCTGGCATATATAGCTGTAAATATCACCCTGCTGCACTCGCCCAGTTATTATTTGTTATTCCCTATCACCAGTCTTGTCTCTTATTCAGTGCGGGTCCAGCTTGGCAAAGGAGAAGAAGGATGGAGTCACCATAAAAATTCATCTGAAGTATATTAAACTTCAAAAAAGCTTGTTAAATCATAATAGACAGGCATGTTCTTGATGGTCTGAAGGAGGTGCTGGAAATGTATGAAGGTCACTTCTGTGACCAGAGCGGGTGACCCAGGGCAGCTTATTATTATTCTAAAAGTCAAGTTATCCATTCTAACCTGGCACCTAGCAGCAGCCTAGTATAAATTAATAATATAATACCACACCCTGACTGTTTGAGTTCAAATCTTCATATTATTTATAAGCTCACTTTATTATTATCTTTTTGTCAATAAATACCATTAAAAAGATCAAATCTCACAGACATTTGTGTTCCTCTGCTGCTGCTAACAAGCTAAACTAGGATGATGAACATCATAATTAAAGATGCCACACATCAGCATGTCAGCTTCAGCTTATCTTACTGTATCCTGTCACTGTGAGCTTCATCAGCAGGCTAACATCCTCGAAGTGCCACTATGTCAATAAGTAAAACCGCACAGACATTAATTATGTTGCCATTCAGTAAAACATTGTACAGTAGCTACACTGTTTACCACTGGCTGTTTAATATTGTCAAGCCATATTATGAATAAATATATACAAGTTTAAATGAGAAAAGCTACTTTCCCGACAGGAAGCTTCTCTCAGCAAAAAGGATTACACCCTGTAGTCTTGATGGTGAACCAGCGGGATAAAAGATTTGCTCAGCAGACACCATTACTACTACAGTGTGCTACCCAATTATCCTGGATATCTACTTTATGGAGCTTTATAAACAGAATCTCTTGTAAAAAAAAAAAACACAATCCACTCTTATGCTATTAGTTATCATCTATCTGTATTAAGTGTATATGGAGCAATTTCTACAACTGCACTATTTACTTTTATATACTTTCAGGGGATCATAATATACACTGTATAAAGGATTTCGTATTTCACCCCTATAATTTCCTTCCTGGCATGGTTACAAAGCTTTTAAACAGCACTTAAGAATTTATGTTGGGAAATAAATACCATTTAATGATTCAACAGAATTTGCTGTTATAACTGTTATAACCCTAAAAGTAAAATCTAGTATCTGCCAGCCATGGATAGATCACAAAACTGGTCTACCAGGCACAGCCAGGCTGCTCATTGGCCTAAATCTCTAAATTAAATAATCGCCAACATTTCTTGTTGAAGTTAGAGAGCCACAAAAGACACCAAATGACCAAAAACTGATCTGAAACAACCCCAAACAGAGCAAATAGTAACCAAAAAGAGATGCAAATAAGACACACAAAATGACCACAAACAGTTAAAATATTTCCTACAAGAGACAAGTGATGATGAAAAATCCAAACAAAAAAATTACAACCACAAAAAAGACACAGTGACTGGTCACATGTTGTTTGAACATGTGTTTAACATCCTGCACCATTTTACTTGGTTTATGCTCTGTACTAAAATAAATGCTTTACTAAAGCTCCACAAATACTCCTTAGGGAACATGTGTGAGGTTGTTGTTTTCAGCTGCACTGTTGTCTACTGGTATCGCCGTTTATTTGTGGTGGCAGACTCCATTTTTGCTTTGTCCTTCACAAACTAAATATCCTGAGAAAACAGAGAAGTTCCACTTTGCCTTGTATGGATAAAAATGTACAACTGCAGTTTTGTCCCTCACAATTAGCTGCCTGTCTGTCTTTGGTGGGAACAAAAGATCCCTACCCCTGTTTCAGGGCATCAAGAGTGTACTTGAGTGGGCTGCCAAATTAATTCTACTCACGGAGTCGCTGCAGCTGGTTTACATATGTAGGTGAAGAGTGCAGTAGCATTGTAAGAGCTCTTGCACAGCACCTGACACCAAAATCTCACATTTAGCAGTAGGTATACTGACATTTCCTTCAAAAAGAATGAAACAAATTTAGGACGATATTAGGAGAGAAAGAGAAGTCAAGCTTGACAGAGATAGATTGATACAGAGGGAGTGGGAGAGATTGATGGAGGAGACTGAGGAGAGGAGGAGGATGGCGAGGAGAGTGAGCGCTATCAGTCAGTGAAAATATACCCCATGCCATTGCCACCAAAGGAAAACATCACTGTTCTGGGGTGTCATCTTGAGATGGACGACTGGGACACTCTCACGGTGTGAGATCCTCTGTGTGCGTGTGTGTGTGTGTGTGTGGGCATCTGAGTATGTGTGAAAAAACAGAGAATGAATTCCTGTTTTCATACATCACAGGCACAAAAGTAATGGCTCACTGTGAAATCATTGCAAGCTGCCCACTGTGTGCACTGTGCTTCCCCTGTACACACACACACACACACAAACGCGCGCACACACACAGGAAGTCAAGCAATCAACACCATCATGATGGGTTTCTGCTGTTGCAGGTAAAAAATGAATGTATCACCCTGGGAGGCTTGAGTAGCATAACTGCAAGTACCGTGCTGCTGTTTGCTTTCCTGGCATAGACCTTGTGGTTGAAACAGCGCAAATAAAGCAGTGTATCATGGGTATTTCTGGCTATGATCCCATAAGAAACATTTTTGGTTTTGTTTGCTTTTTCTTGTTCTGATCTGGGATTGAATTGGTGTATGTCATCCTGGGTCTCTATACAAGGACATTTTTGGAAACTTTGAAACAATAAATTGGGAAAAGTTTGCAGCTGTTGACAAAAACAGAAGACTCGACTTTCTTCTGCAAAGCTAGGGTCAAGTGTGTGTCAATTCATAAAACATTTTTTGTCATAAAAGATTAAGTAAGGGAAGAGATCTATTTTTCAAATGATCCTCCATGGTGCAACACAGTTTTTAAAGCTACAGGCATTTAGGACTAAATGTCAAGGGCCAAACCAAATGATTTGAATTTTAATATAAAGAATTCACTTCTTAGACGGCTGACAGAACACAAACAGCACTATAAAAATACTATGATATTTCTACCTATTTTGGCACAGTCATAGTGATCCCCTGGCATTTCTTCTTGTGCCACCAGCATTTGACATTTTTGTGGCTTTTAGTGAAATATCCTCACAATTATTGGATTGACTGACATGGCATTTTGTTACTGACATTCATGGTTCCCAGAGGATAAATGACTTTGGTGATCCAGTGACTTTTCCCCTAGCACGACTGTGAGGTGACATTCATGACTATAGTATTTGATTTATGACATTCCCTTCAATTTCAGGTATACCTTGTGGTATACCATGTTATCATGATAAAATAAGATTGTAAACATGGTAAAAAAAAAAGAAGCAAAAAACAAATGCACCAACATCAGTAACTACTTATCAGAAATCAGATTGCTCAAACATGACACAGACTTCCTGAGATTTTTATGGTTTAAACAATTATTTACAGTGAAGCAGCACAGAAAAATGTCAGAGAGGTTTCATTAGTCCCTAGACACTGTGTTGTGTTGATGTTCGACATGATGTCTGTCGGACAAATGATCTTTGAGAATTGGAATGTGGAGATAGCACAGCATGGGAACAAGAATGAAACCAAATTAAAATAAATCCAAAGAAAACAGTCCTGCAATTAATTTTGATAAAATGTTGTTAAAAAGGAAAGGTTGTGAATGCTTTGAACTCACTACTCAAATATTATTATAATGTGGCTGTGACTGTTATAAAAAATGTCACCTCAGCCACTGGGGTACCCAGCGCCAACAGTTGGACCAGACAGCAATGATGGCCGGGTTGACAAGAGATCAGAGAGAGAAAGAGAAAGATCAGAGTGATGCAGAACTAATTAGATTAACACCTCAACTGTCAGCCTGTCCACTGAGGAGAGGTGAACGGCTGGAGAGGAGAGGAGGTGGGATGACAGCATAAGAGGTGTAAATATAATATAATGAGAGAACATGTGGGCCCAGATGCTTAAGAAGAAGAAGAGAAAAATGTACATCACACTACTTACATTCACATCATTACATGTGCAAAGTAATGTGTACACCTGCTTAATAAATCTCATTCATGTCAACTCCCTGTGGTTGGTCATAAATAGGTGTAGACACTCCCATTACCTCTGTTAGCATATTTACACCTCTCTCAATTAAAAGAGCACCAAGAAGAAGCAGAGTTTCACATATTGTGCCACACTGGAGAGGTTATCCAACACCTCCGGGGCATTTGTCCTTACACCCTATCATATTGGCCACAGCTGTGAGTAGTAGTACCACCAGCTTTGTCACTAATGAAAGTCAACACATGTACCTGTAGACATGGAGCTAGTTATAACAATTTAATAGGGTATGTAGTTAGGACACTTGTGGTTCCCCACAGAAAGGATGGGCCACAAAGTAAATCTGATGGGTTATGAGATGATTTAAGAGGTCACAAAGATGATAAAACAAAGCTTTAGAGGTTTAGGTTTCGAAAGGTTTAGAGCGATAATCTCCTATAGTCATCTGAAAAGTTACAAAGGGCCAAACTAGACACTACTTTTTGGTATGAAGACAAAAGGTTTAGACATAACTAGCTGCTTCTTTTATTCTATAAGAGCTATCATACTGTTGTTATTCAAAACATTAATCTGAAAAATAACCTCTAACTACAGCAAATCTCAATAAAAACAAATGTTAGGGGCATATGCAAACACAAACATGTTATTTGAGTTTGTTATATGAGTTTGTTCCTTAAAATGATCTCTAAATTAGTTTAAAAAAGAATATATCTCGACATGACGTTCAAGCCCTCAGCTGGCATTGGATGAAGAACCACGCTACCATTATGAATATAATAGGAAATATATAAATAATATAGCGATGGACTGTGTTGTCAATCATCCAGAAATACAGCCTGAAACTCTCATGCAATGAGGAAGCCAATGCTTTGAATAAACACTGCAGAGCTCTCTGGACCCGAGCGCTTGTCATTTAGACCATAAGACAGCAACGTGTTCTGTGATCAGACGGGTCCATGTTTCAGCTTGATCTTTGAAAAAAAGGAAACAAGCTAGTTGACTATGTTAAAGCCAAAAGACCATGCAGATTGATAACAGCTAAAGGTAGAAAAGCTAGCATCTGTAATGCTATGGATACCCACAGCATGGTTGACTTGCAGAAGTGTATTGCATATTGGGATTTTAGAGAGACATATACTTCATAAGAAGCAAGGCAGAAGTCGGTGGATATTTCAGAAGGACAATGACAGGCCTCGCCCGGCATCTGCTACAACAGTGTGGCTTCATTGACACAGGGTATGTGTGTTTGACTGGCCTGTCTGCAGTCCAGATCTGTCCGGTATTGAAAATGTATGACACATCATTAACAGGAGAATCAGACAACTGTGACCACAGAAGGTTGAGCTATCTTGTATCCAGCAAATATTAAAAAGAATGACTTTCTTTAGTTCCCAAACTATTAAAAGGTGCAATCAATAGGAATGAGCTGTGGACTTTCATGATAAGGGGTTTAGGAAAGAATCTGTACATGGTTGGTATGAACAACAGGATTGGTTACAGCAAGAAAAACCTCTTTTGGTGTTTGGAAGGGTTCATGACCTATCCTGGAAACAGAAAAACTGGTTTTATCATTCAGTTTTGTCTCTAAGTAGGACGATTGAGGCTTCATTGGGTCCTATGGACTACAGGGATGTCTCTATTTGTGTGAGCAAGGTGTACTGTAGGGAGACAGCAGAGATCAAAGAGTAGAAATCAAGAAGAGACAGAGGGAGTGAAAAGGGCATGGAGGGTATAAATGGGGGATGCAAAGGTTTGGGTTGAGCAGGAGGAGGAAATGAGGAGGAGCAGTGGTGGAGTGGAGGGAAGGGCAAGCCAAGTAAGCACTTTCCTGTCCATTTTTCATCAGCCAGGCTAAATTAGGCCAGGCTCGTCTCGCTCTTCTTTCTCTGTGTGTGAGCATCTGCTCTCGCATTCCCTACACGTCTCTCCTCTCTCACCAACCCAGAGTGCGGGGCAACGTCTCTCTGAATACCCTTCTCAGCATCCTGCCTTTTCACCGCCTCTGATTTATTAGTCAGTGGGCGCCGTCCATCACACCGTGATGCAGTGAAGCATCGTGTTTTCTCTGTGTGTGTGCATTCGCCACTGTGTTCCTCCCCTCCTTACCCCTGCCCCCCTTCTCTCTCTCACTTTCTCTGCTTGTTCTCTTGTTGTGAGGGCATCTCTGTCATCTCATTTGCTGTTTCATTCAGTGACCCGCCAACTCATGGTTGACTTCTCCTCTCTGAAGCCTGTCATTTGTACTCCCATAGTGTCTGCCATTTGTGCTACCTTACATGAACTGACTAGGAGCTGACAGTTGTATCAGGGAGTTTGCTTGGGGTTTAGGTGAAACTTGTGGAGGTCCCAAAAAAAAAAAAAAAAAAAAAAAAGCCATTATATTTCCAAGGCAACCTGTGAAATGGTAATATAGTGATGGGACAGCTTTTTATGAAGCAAAAGAAAAAACATTAAACCGAGCAGTGATCAAAGATTTCAGCAGGATTCTTGAGCCACATCTTTTTAAAAACAGTTCTTCAGAGACTTCACAGAGGTCTTGGGAAACCTTCCACACATGCTCTCCAAAATTACAGGAGCACTTCAGTACAGTACAACTACTTTTTAACACAAGTCTTACCTACAAAAGCTTTCTCCAACATACATAGCATTGGTATCTGGATGGAATACTTTCCCCCCTCACCAGTAAGTATAGTTGCTCTGCCTTTTTTCTATGAACCTTTAATTCTGTACAAGAAATCCATATCTGCACACTGTCAGTAGTGAAATACACTGTTTACCAAATGTGATTTGACACAAACATTCCCTACATCGCCTCACACTACTTTACCTATAGAAGACAACACAGAGGCAGACTAGGGGCAGACTTGCGAGCAGTTATTTGCTCCCTGATTTAAATGAGTCTGACTTTGCCCCTTAATAATTAGGCGGATTATTGTCTCACTGAATATCTTGGGTGAATGAACTGACCAAATCTTTATCATACCTTCATATCTGGTTGACATAACTTTTAACATTTTCAACTTCAGACAAATTAAAAGAGGTGTTTGTTTGATTAGCTAATCACTGAGTCAGCCCCATCCCAAAATTAAAAAATATCATCTGAGTAACTTTGATGAAAACAGCTGTGTTTGATTGGTTTGAATGTCAGAACAAACATTTCACACAAAGATCTTACTGTAATCATAACTGTAATCATTTTGTTTTCCTGACATATCCATTTTGATTGATGATGAAGATAAAACATTACATGGGCTAAAAAAGGAACAAGTGATTTGTCATTTCTATGAAAGGCAACAGGAACTTAACAAAAACATTTTTTTTTATTTCTAATTAATCCCATCATTTGACAACTTCTTTAATTGGCAATTGTGCGTCCTCAAGCTTTTTCAGAGATACGCTTTCTAAATTGAGCTCTGATTACAGTCCTGTCATACTCTATTCTTCACAGGGACACCCTCGTCCAGTGAAAACAATGCAATTAACTAAATGAATGAATGAGAAACACCTCAACTGGCATGTTACTCCCCTCAATTACCAACATGCTTTCCAGCTGACACCTGGGTAATAAGATAAGCAGGTAAATGTGCTCAGTCTAAGTGCTAACAACAAAGCACTCTTGGTGATGACTAAATGCCACTGCAGGCTTTGGGAAAAAGGAAGGACTGGCAGTGACTACAGAGGTCTTCTGCCAATGTCTGCCTGCACACAGCCAGCAAAGGTTCTTAGTTAGAAAGAAATGCAATTTGGAGGAGACTGTAATGGTAGTGCCCCCAATATGGGGGAGACTGCTTTTTAACAGTGATACAATCAATAAGGAAAGCTGCACAAAATAGTTTTAAATAATACATGTGAAGGGCCTAAGTGTTGCTATTAATAAACTTTCAAAGTGCATGATTACATAAATGACTACATTGGTGTGTGAAACGATGACGAAGACCCATTTAAAGATGCTACAAATGCATTTCTTCTATTAAATGCAACAAGAGCACCGAACATCATGATAGAGTGAATTCTGGGTTTGGTTTCAAGACCTACTGTGGGGATATTCAGTATTTTATAATTCTGTATAATCTGCATTGGATGTGTCAAGCTTATACAATCAGCATTCTTTATTTTTAGTCATGCTTGAAGAGTAGTTCTAGTTGTAATGCTGGTCTGTTGATAGGCCACCACTTTGATCCAAGCCAGTCCAAACATCACAGCAATCATCTGAAGAATCACCTTGGAATTTGATCAAGACATTCCTTTAGCACTTACTGGAGAATTAGTCCTAACGAGGGAAACTCTCACATTCTCCCAAGGCACCATGACAATATTGAATGGGTATTAAAATAAGGAGAAATCAATACACTATGTATGCCTGTTGAGTGACCACAGAAAGGACTTTGATGCTGTCTGCAATGCAACTTTCAAACATGTAGGCTCATGAAGACAGGAGACAGGATGACTCACCCCAGGGTCTAGACACTCATGGTGGTGAAGGAAAGATTAAAATCATTATGGCTGACACTCCTTCATCGCCCTTTGTGACAAGCCAGAAGCAAAATGATATTTAAAGAACGTTCTCTGCAAACTGTTTGGCTCCCCTGATGAGAATAGTTTTAGAGCATGGTGAGGACAGAAATGAATGAAATTTAGCCAGTATGGGAAAGAAGAAGTGGGGGAGTGGATTTAACAGGAATTCCCATTAGAGAGGGAAGAAGCTCTTTTGTTGTTTTTACTGAAATGCCTAGATCGATGGCCATGGTATTTGACTCTGACATCAACATCCGATCAGACTTGATGAGAACAAATCAAGTCATGATTCCCCTTGATCTGCGCCTGTCTGTTCACAGATATTAGATGTATTGACAAGCAAACAAACACAACAGGACCTGGGCTTGAATGAATATAATTCTGACTCAGCAAGGGCCTCACAAGGCAGTGGACCCAAATAGGATCCTAAGACATGGCAAGTCAAACTCTTTGGAAGAGGGACAAAAAAGTCTAGCAAACCATTTATGGAAAGACTTATACCACTGTTCTTTTCCTTCTACAATAAGATAAATTTGTAATAAACATGTCAGGTGCACTAACTTTAACTGTTACTGTTGACTTGTTTACAACTTGTGTTATTTCTTATGCTTTCTGCTTTGTTGTACTTCATTGTAGAACTTTATGGCTATATCTCAGGCATTGTGTAGTATAAATGGATGAAATGTTAAAAAGGACCACCATTGTTATAAACCTTACATTTTACTTGACTAGACTAGACTATTGATAAAAACCTAAAAGAAAAACTACATACTGTAGTAATCATCTGCATGGTATTTATTTACAATATACTGTAGTAAATTGAACTGTCTTCAGGATGCACCAACACACTTAATTAACTGAGTGATCAAGCATGCCAAGCAAGCAAGTCATTATTAATCTGCTCTGGCTATGCACAACACACATCATATCACATGACTCACAGAGAGCACTTGCAGGGTTCACTGGAGAATGCACATGATTAGACATGTGAATCTTCAACACGTAACTATCAACATTTTACACCTCTCTAGCTGACCCTCACACTTTGTCTCGCCATCTAAAGTTTACAATATACATGATGTGACCCTAATGGGAAGTGTTACATGACATTTACATTGCTACCTAAAGACTTCTCAGAATACAAATCATATTCAATAGTACTACTTGCACAAGCTTGCCATTGTGTGCAACTGCTCCATGTCCAGGCAATCACAGGGGAAGCTAAAAAAAATACATTTTAAATCTGTCCTTTTAGTGCAATTCAATTCATTTTGAAGTACATTGTTGACAAAAGTCACTTCTACACCAAAATTAATTTGCCATTAACAGAAAAGTGAGGCTACACTTCACAATAATAGTCTTTGCATTAAGAAGACCTACTTCTGTATCTAAAAAGGTACGAGTAGGAGAAGTACCTGTGTGTAAACTAAACTAAACTAAACTAAAAAACTGTAAACTTCTTGCAGTGTCACAGGTTAGACCAATATCACAGATAAAGTAAATATTGAGCACCTATGGTGTGTGTTTTCAACACGTCTGTTTTAATCACTGGAAGCAAAAATACTGATTACAAACACAGAGTGATGTCCAAACTGTCCCAACTGCTCTGAAGCTACTGAGAAGATATCCAATTTTCTGCCAACATGGAGGACTTGAAGTCCCAACCCTTGCTGAAACTAGCCACTCTACTTGGTTTTTGCTTGACTGGTGTTCTCAGTTTTTCCAACTCAGTAAGTGACTTATGGCTTATGATCAACATTTGTTAGATGTTAGTTAGATAGATAGTTGTTTTTTGGCAAATAATAAGAAAAAATATTTGAATTCATTTTTTTATTTCTTTAATTTTATTTTTCAAAGTCGTTACCAACTGCATCATCTCTGTTGCTTTTGTTAATTTATTTTGTAAGCGAGTTTATGGGTCTTTGAATGGGTAGTTTTCTTCTTATCTACACAGCTCAAAAAAATAAAGGAACACTTTGAAAACACATCAGATTTCAATGGGGGAAAAAAATCATGCTGGATATTTTCAAGTTCAATTCATTTCAATTCAACTCGATTTGTATAGCGCCAAATCACAACAGAAGTCATCTTCTTTACAGTGTTTGAGGTTTAGGACCATACAAATATAACTGTATACAGAATTATATAAAAAACCAAACAATCCCACTTGAGCAAGCACTAGGAGACAGTGGAGAGGAAAAATTCCTTTTAGACCTAAACCTTCAGCAGAACAAGGCTCAGGGTGGACGGCCATCTTCCTCGACCGGTTGGGATGAGTGGAAAGAGTAGACAGAGAAGTGTGTTAGGAATTAAAGGATGCTGCATCATTTGATAGAAATTAAAATGATCTACCTACAGTTCAGAGGGATTAATTCAAAGAAAGCCTCAAAAACTAAGTGGAAAAATGATGCAGCAGGTTAGTCCATTTTACTGAAATGTCATTCCAGCAACTCAAAATGGTCCTCAGTACTTTGTATTGCCCCCACGCACTTGTATGCATACCTGACATCATGAGGGCATGCTCCTAATGAGATAACAGATGATGCCCAGGGGTATCTCCTCCCAGATCTGGTCCAAGGTATCACTGAGCTCCTGGTCAGTCTGAGGTGCAACCTGGTGGCATTGGATGGACCAAAACATAATGTCCCAGAGGTGTTAGATGGTTGACTTTTTTAGAATTAGATTTAGGTCAGGCAAGCATGGGGGTCAGTCAGCCTTCATCCTCCAGGAACTGGCAGCTTAACCTCACCACATGATGCACGGCATTGTTGTCTTCAGGAGCAACCCAAGACCCACTGCATCAGTGTAGGGTCTGACAGTGGGTCCAAGGACTTCATTATGATACCTAATGGCACTCAGGGTGGGGTTGTCTAGCTTGTCGAGGTCTGTGCGTCCTTCCATTCATATGCCTCCACAGACCATCAATAACCACCACCAAACCGATTATGCTAAACGATGTAACAGGCAGCATAACAGTCTCAACGGCTTCTCCACACCTTTCACATCTGTCTTACGTGTTCAGAGTGAACCTGCTCTCATATGTGAAAAGCACTGGGGCCCAGTAGCCGACCTGCCAATTCTAGTGTTTTATGGCAAATGCCAATTGAGCTCCATGGTGCCGGGCAGTGAGCACAGGGCCCACAAGAGGACGTCTGGCCCTTAGGCCACCCTCATGAAGTCAGTTTCTGATCAGTGTCCTCCAGCCGTAAAACCCATTGTTGTTTTGGGGGTCGTCGGATTGTTGCCCCTGGCCCACTACTCTAATATGAGCACCATATACCACATGACAAAGACTGAGATATATAAAATCAGTTATTGTAGTAAGTATGTTGTATATGTATAGGTGAATTATGCATTCACACCTGAGCAACTTTGCCAAAAGCCAATCTTTTATAGCCAGACACCTAAGGACTAAGTATCTTTAAACCATAAAGGGTTGCGGTGCGTTAGTGAGTACCTACCTGTATGAACAGTGATGCAAGGATAAAGAATCCAAAGATTTATACATTCCTACTGCTGAGAGGCTGTTCGAAGGTCTAGCCATTTGCTATTGACACCTGTAACTGAAGCAGTTAGTTTTTCATGTTTACCTAATCCAGTCTATTATCAAGTCTAATGTCTCAGTTAAGAAACAACAGAAAAAGGGGATGTCCTCCCATATAGGAAGAGTGTAGGCTGTTAAACTGTATATATTATACATATAACTAAATCACTATCCACTATGTGTTGAAAGGTGGAATCTCCTTGCATCCTTCAGTCAACTTAATAGTAGTTAGTTAACTTCACAAAGTTCAGTTTTTCTCATAATTATCAGTACCCTGAAGGGTAAACATCATGTGTAGAACACAGCTTGTCTGGTTTATACATTAATGCCTGAGCTTCACACCCACAGGAAAACTTATTTTCCCACAAAATACCCTGCTGGATACTATTCACCTTAAAAAAAACAAGTACAAAACATGTGATCCATCTGCTGGTTTGAAAAGAAGGTCGAATTTAAAAGTAGACTCTCTTAATCAACAGTGCAGAGGGCAGGCGGTTAATCAGTACATCAAAGAGCCTCACTTCCGAAACATTATTTTCGCAAGAAACGTTCAAGGCCAATATTTTGTCCACTTCCCACCTCACCTTGGTGTCTTCAAGTGTTTGGGATGAATGGATCAATAAAGCTTTGGCCTTTTGCAAATATTCTGGTACTGTATTGATTTTTCATACAACATTTTGGCTGAGGCTTTGAATGTGTTATGTTCTTGAAAGCTTGTTCCAACACAGATTAATGACAAAAGCAAAAAGGTGTGTGATGGCAGGATCACATTCTTCACTTTTGCCCACTGCGCACACATGTAAAATTTTCCTTTGATATTACTGTAAATACATACAAATACAACATTACAGAGAGTACACTAGGGCTGGATCCCAAGTATCAAAGATTTTAATCGTCCATTGATGCATAATGCAGTGCTTCCTACAATACTAGTTAAAATATGATGATGAATGAGTCTAATTATACAGGCAGTAACCACAAGTAACCACAGAGAAGTAATAAATTAAAATATGGAAGCTGTTTCATGTAAAGAGACACAATGGAACACAGAGGACAAAAATGCAATCTATTTTCCTGCCACTGGCAGTAACACGGCTAAGAATGAAAAGCTGGATGCCACCCGTGATATTTAAAATTCTAATTAAAAGTCAATTATGACAAGCTGCTTTCAGTCTGTGTTTCAGTCACAAACACTAAATAAACACAACAAACAAGTCAAATTTTTTTGACAGTACACCTTTATCCATTCAGGAACAGTAAAATTTTGTATTTCAACTCTGTCTAAACTGTCTGAAATTACACTTTAGTATGACAGATTTTCAACAGCTAAGGAAATGTAATCATGATCACGTTATGCTATACCGTATTGATATCTCTGAATACTGACATATAAGGATTATATTTTTATTTAGAATAACAGTATTTTCTGTCGAATCTCTTTAAATGTGTTTCATCATTTTAGTTTACCAATGCTAATTTGTAACATATATAGGCATATGAACCTCACATACCTAATAAATACAATTAAGGAAGGAAGTTTTTCAGAAAATATTGTATTATTTTATATACTTGAATAGGACTTAAATCTTTACCTGAGTTCAGTACTAGATAGTAACTGAGTGTACAATAAGTTTGCTGTTTAACTGTTTGTTTTGACGCTCATTAGTACAGAATTAATTTTTACCTCCAGAATAATTGAATAATCAATGAACAGATCTTCAGAGAGGCCCCAGGAGCTATTATGACTGACTAGTGCCAGTGTGGTTGGGCTGCAAGTTAAATGAAGAGTATTTGTATAGTGCTTTTCTAACTTACAGGGCAAATCACTGTATAACTCATACGGTGTGCGGTTAAGTTTCTTTCCCAAAAGCACTTTGACATGTAGACAGAAGGATCATTGGATGACCCATTCTACCTCTTGTGTTATGATTCCTCCCTCTGCCCCTGTCTGTTATGTTTGGTTCTGTGTCTCACCCTCCTGCCACACCCACATATGGACTTCCTCTACTCTCCACTCTCACTCACCGGACTAATTGACTCATTCAGTTCACCTGTGCATCCCTCCACTTTATAAGCTCCCGTCCGTCCTCTGCTCATTGCTGGTTTGTCGCTCATTCATGACACTTATTCATTCATGCTGCACACTACTCCTCCACAATCTGGTCAGTCAGTTAGTCTGTTTGTTTGTTGGTTTGTCTGTGAGGCACTGTTCTGTTTTTGGTTTGTCGGTTTGATTTGTTCGGTCTGCGTTCATGCAGTGTTTTTCAGTTGATACTTTGTCCTGTTAGTTTTGTATGTTTTGTTCCTGTTTGCCTGCCTTGCGCAGTGATTTTGGTTTGTCACTTTGTACATTTAGTTTGTTGGTTTCATGTCCACATTAGTGCGTGTTTTTTTGTTGGTACTTTGTATGTTGTAGTTAGGGTTATGGTTTGAGTTTTGCCTGTGTTTCCACAGTGTTTTATTTGATACTTTGTTAGTGTGTTAGTTCCCTGTGTCCCCTGACCCTTTTGTTAATAAATATACTTTTTGTTCTTACTCGTCGTTCGTCCCGTTAGTCTGTTCGTAACATCTTGAGCCACAGATTCCCATTTAACAGACAGCACAGCATCAAGATTCATCCATCACTGTTCAACTCTCCAGCAATCAGTTTGGTAAAACATCTGCCCGACTTAGTACTTGTTACCATGTTAACAACACTGTCAAACAATACTGTATTATTATACCCATCTGTATCATATGCTGAACAGATGGGATCTAATAACTATATAATAATTACAGAACATCATGTCTTGTAGAAGTTAGGACACGAAGAATATCCTCACCGAGAGTCTAAAGCTAAAGATGGTTCTCAGCCAAGGACAGAAATATATTCACAGACATTACTGTTTGCATATAAAGCAGGAATTGTTCTACACCCTGAGTACTTTATGTCTTCCAGGTGTACTTCTGACACTGCCAGATGGACGCGCCAGAATCTTTATACTGCGGCGCAAACACTACAAGGATTCAGCTACAGATGCATCTGCACTCTGAAGGCAGGAGGCCAACTTAAAAATTAACATTGAACTACATTCCGTATGTCAACAAAAGGTGGCAAAACCTCAAGGAAGGTGCATTGAAATCCATTAGCATCCAAAGTAAATCACAAAAGCTAACCAGCTCTAAGCACACTCAGTGAATCTTCATTATCTAATGTTTCAGCTGCTGGGCTTTTAGGCTTATTACTGTAGGCAAATGGGGACAAAAGCTCTCTGTAATTACTCCACTTCCCCAGTGGGTGATGGCGGCATTCTCAGGGAGCTTAGCAGTGGCTTCCCATGTAGCTCTCCCCATATATCGGCAGGGGAGACAACACGTGCTGTTCTTAGCCTTCGTTTTCCTCCTTCCTGTTTTTAATAACCCTCTTTTTCCTTGCCCGTGTTTTGTCTCCACTATGTGTCCTCCTCACAGTTGCTTTGCATTTTGCATCACTGGCATGCTGACATTTCTCGGCAATAATATAATAATGACAATGAGAAATGTATGAGAAAACAGAAAATGAATAACCTCATACTGTATCATTTATTTATCATATATGTCATTTCATTGACCATTTTAATTTTAGAAAATTGCAAGATTTAGGATGGGAGGATAGGATATACAGCATGTTCTTTAGTGAAACTGCTTAATGAAAATATGATCTAATGAAAATAAGAATGATACTAAAGGAAGTGTCATTTTTTGCAATAATTTTATGAGTAAAATACTTCACTTTTAGCAGGCAGATGTTGATGTTGTATTTATATTTTAGATGGGTAAATGATGCAGGCAGAAATGTAGCAATTGCAAATGCTGTAATTACTATAATAGCATAGTTAAGACAATTTAGTTACTGATGTGGATGTGCAAAGCAATACATGCATGCATGTTGATTTATTTACTTATTCTTTTATGTGCATGACCAAATACTGTGTCTAGAATCAAGTCACAGTAATTTGGATCTTTCCACTTGATACGTTTTTGCTGTCAGACAATTACTGCTCTAAAGTTTTTCTCATAGATAGTTGTTCAACATCCTTTCAAAATAATGTAGTTAATAGTGTATAACCCTGGGATCTGTCAACAGTGTAATAAAGACTGCCTGTCAAAAAATGAAATGTCTTCTGCTGCTTACGGATGATTTCACATTTTCAGTCAGAATATCAAATGACAAGGCTTTCTTTAGCCTTCTACATGCATCCAATCAAGTAAGTCATTCTTTTGACAGGATAAAACTGTAATTATACTGTATGAACTTTTGTGAAAGAAAATAATACATTAATTCCATCAGTATTGCACAAACTTCTAACCATCCTTAAAAATAAAGCATTTGATCTTTAGCAAATAAAATGCAACTTTAACTTGCCTATATACACCACAAAGAGGCCAAAGCATTTTATGTACACAGGTGGATCATGTCCAAAATCAAGGTAAAGGTTTCCTTGTACTTTATACTGAAGTTTCATCATTGGCTGCTCTGAGGGTAAAAAGTGGCCATCATGACTTGTCTCCCTGTGGGTACACTGAGACCTTTCTGATGCCACCGGCAACTGTGTTATCTTCAGGCTGCTACTTGGCAGAAGCAAGAAACACCTAGTTATTCTCCTCTGATGGTCTCTCATACTGTGTGGACAGTAGGGACACCTCGTCGAACACAAGCATCCTCATCTGTCTCAGTTTCTTCTAGAAATTGTAGGAGCTAAAATAACTGAAAGCACATTGCATTCTTGTGTAAGCACCACCACAGTATAACCTGTTAACAGAGAGCCACATATCAACCCACCACCCACTCATCCTAAACGGGACCTAAAACAAATGTACCATCCCTGTTGAGGCTAACAGGCCGACTATAAACACTGCAGGAGACACTTTCATGGAGCAGAGAGTGAATCAGAGTTCAGTGGGAACACACAGTACAGTATGACATCTTAATCTAAATGATTAGCCTGTCAAATGAAAGAAGTACAAGTAAGTAAGTAAGATATTGCATAAGTAACTAACTACACAGTAGTTGGTTGTTACATAACAGCGTTTTACCTATATAAATTAAAACTGACTGTATACATTTTATTGTGTGTTTATAGCTTAGATTGGAATAATCTCCACAGCTCCTAATACAAATTTAGCTGTTAATACATAGCTGCTGTCATTAAAACTATGCAGCTGTGCTGCCTCATGCACAGATCACTATATATCCTATTTTTACAGTGAATAAAGAGAGGAAGACAGAGACGAAAGGAAGAAACTGAGAAAGGACCCACTGAAATACAAACAGGAAAAAATACACAAGGTTCAAATAATTCAGTATTTAAAGAAAGAGGATCAGAGAAACTGAATCAGCACAAGCCCTGGAGTTTGTTTGGACATTTAGTCAACAAAGGTGAGAGATAAAAACTGTTAAGGTCTATCTTATTGGTTACTAAATCAAACTAAGTTCAAACCACAAGATGGAACCTGCATAAATAATGCACACATTTAATATGCTCTTGTGTTTACATTAGAACAAACTGTAGAGTCATCAGTAAAATATACAGGTTGCTTTTACAGCAGCTCCATGTTGATAAATTAGTTAGCATATAGTAAAAAGAAATGTCAGATGTCAAATATTTGGCGGTGACTAAAATATATTCAGACATAACCTATTAATAATGCATTCAACCCCATAAATCACATCACATGTTATTCCAACACAACTATTTTATGATACTGCCAACCCTTAGCACTCAGAGCAGATTGAAAACATCAAACAAGAAAGTCCTGCCTTACTTTCCTGTCCTGCCTTATGTGCGTATGTTCAGTAGGTATTTTGTATGAGGAGTTTAGTGTGCTCATTTTCTTTATTTTCTTTATGATGCTGCCAGACATACAGTATGTTGTAGCTTGTCTTAAAGAAGAAGAAAACCTTTTATTAAAAGAGAAATGTTCACCTAGATTCTGTCTTTATTACCTCACAGTGTGATTTAACCCTCCCAACCTATCAGCACTTTATGTTTAAACATAAACCCACACACTCATGCTTATGTGGATTTAGACACAATCATGACATCGTCACTATGTCTGGCAACTCAAGTGTCACATATTCACATCACTGGGAAAGTTATTCTGCAGATTAGGTTCACTGTCTTGCTGCTGAGCCGACCACAGTCAGAGAATATTCTTGTGTCATTGCAAAGTTGGTGTAAAGTGATTCACCTGTACACCTGGGTTTCTACAGCAGTTTCATCATTACTTGTGAGATTTCTCTGTACACAAGTGATGGATATAAAAAAATAACCCTGGCTGGCTGGGTAATAACAAGGACTTACTGTGCACACAGCAAAGCCACCATGGTGACTCTCCAGTCTAGGGGAACCTTCAAAACCTCCACCGTCTGTGTCTATTCTCTTTATGAGCTGTAGTTTCATCTGTGAAATGAGAATGCAAATCATATTTAGTAGTGTGTGAGTGTGAACTGGCAAGGCAGAACATTCAATTCAGTCTGATATTACCAACAAGTAAAGGAAAGTAAAGCCCTATGCTGTGTGCCTGTCACAAGTCCAGCAGTACAATGCCTGTAATACAGGATGTAAAAAAGGTTTATTCCACATTCATTTCCATGCTCATTTTTTTTCCTGTCCATGAAATCGTGTTGAGCGAAAAAAAAGTACAACTCTATTTGGAACTATTTTACATGGTAATGTCCTAAGAATGGAACCATTTTGCAGACATTTATTGTATCTCCAGAGACCAAAAATGTCTGAACAGTAATCACAGACTTACTATTGGTTCCAATGGTAACTCAGTTTTTGACCAAAGTTAGAACAGTTTTGAAAGATTTATGTATTTAGGCAGCAGTCAAAATTAAGCAATAGGCAAGCAAGTTATTTGTATTACTTTAATTGTTGCTTATTTAACATTGAAAAAGTTTTCACAGGTTTTGAGTATGCAAGATGCAATGTGGACTGAGAACACTGGGTTTGACACATTAGCTGCTTAACTGTAATGCAGCAGGGAAATCTCCAGAATGTAGATACCTTTTCTGTAGAAGTTTGTATGAATTTTATGCAATCTAATGTAAATTAATATATACTGTGAAAATATAAAATTGGTTAGACATTAAAAACACCCCGACTCTGTGCTATGGAGCCCCTAACCCCAGCTAAGAAAGGCTGTAGATGGTCGTAAGCATAGTTAGAAGTTTTCAATTAGATTTTGTCATGTTTATGTGGCGTATTGTCTTGAACAATTTTGTTTCCCAATCGTAACCATAACAGTTTTGCCTAACCCTAACCATATGTGTCTTAAAGTCTATCATCTGCAGAAATTAACAACTACCTGTTAAAATCAACTACTTCCTGCTTAAGTTGGCTATTTAAACTTCCTTACTGGTCCTACTACTTCTTACTTTTTGTCCGTTTAGAACACAAGGCTAATTTTAGTTTATAGTTAAACGCAAATGAATGTGATGGGACAATTTATCCAAGCAGGCTGAACGTGTTTAAAACGGGGTTAAACTTTACATGTATGCTGGGGCTTAATGAATCTGCTTCATGAGATACAAGAGGGAAAGTGGGAGAGGATGGATGGAAATAACAAAACTCTTAGATGCAGTTGGCATCATTATTGATAGCTAGATGACAAGAAGCTACCTTGATGCTTCCTAACGGGCTGAACAGTTTCATTAACAATGACATAAATCTTGAGAAAACACAGGTTTCCTGTAATCCTGCAGATAAACTAGAATTGAATTTAATTACCAAGTTTTATCCTAGATTTAGACTGTCCCATTCACTTTTCAAAACTGGAATGCGTTAGTTCCAGCCTGAGCAGATTTTCACTTGCTAGCAATCTGCCACTTGATATTGGCTTAACACTCAAGGCTATTGAATTCTGGGCTGCATGAAAAGACCACCGTGTGATTGAAGTATTTTTGTCTCCTGCACTGTACTTTCTGACTTGGGCTCTTAAAGTCAATACAGTTTGAATTGTACAACAGGTGTCTTAATATGAGTGCCAGGTACTTTTCATGGCCAATTCACTCTCTTTTGTTGTTTCCTTCAAATGTGATTTTTGTAAGAATGTTTCACCTCTTGTGTACATAAACTGAAAATCATTTTTGTCCCTTTCCCATAGTTCATGACCAAAGCTAATAAATTGTAGGTGGATTCATTTTAAGTGATCTGTAAAGTTTCCTTTGTGGAAATCAGTCCACATCAGTGTCACTGTGCTGTTTGCAATTGAATCCTCAACTTACATGTGTTTAAAATATATATGCTTTTGACTAACTCCCAGTATGCAGTCTGAAAAACATAAGATTTATGACTCTGACCTGCAGACTCACTGTTTTGTGTCTCACTTGTATGCTGACTTCCTTTTGGAGTCAACAACATCCATCAGCTTGTGTGTCTTGACCAACTGGCTTTAACCTTTAACAGAAAACCTACTCAAACATCTTGACAACCTAAATAAACCATTGCTCTTGGCTTCTTATAGGTGTCTTCACACACAACTGTGGAGACTGACATGTGTTTAATAAGCTACTAAAAAGACTGCTTAAACATTAATGCCCCCTTCAGGTGTAGCAAACCACCACAGGTTTGTGTTATCATAGCACTTTTGCACATGACTATACTATTAATAGAATGATAGTATACAAATATGAGAGTCATAAGATCAGGGGACACAGCTTAAAAGAAAAAAAACACACAAGTTAAATTCCATTGACAGGTTTCTAAGAGTATAAAAATAAAATCCCTGAGATGCAAACATCCACCACACTGATTTATGATATTTAATCCATGTATCATCTTCCCTGTACCTGTCAAGTTAAATTTCTTGTTTACCCATGACGCACATGAATAGTCATCTATGCTGTCTGCTTGAGTATGGTTTCACCAGGTAATATGTCTCCTGTGATTTGACCAGACATTGTGCAGAGGCTTTCAATGAAAGACTACATGGGATTGTTTTTCATGTTACATGCCGTAATGTGTCAATCCTGTTGTTAGGAAACACCATGCAGCAGGTGTTTTGATGGGTTTTGGTTTAATAAAATGATGAGATGAATTGAATGATGCGTCAGTAGCCACTTGGCGCTTTGGATTACTCCAAGAACTAGAAGTAAGAAGTTGTTTGAACACTTCATTAATACTATTTGTGCAAAGTCTATCCAAGTCTGTTTGGTAGTTGCCAGACCTCTGGAGAATTCATTTGCAATCACAATTACAGACCAGAAAAGCTGATAAACTAGTGCCACAAGCAGGCAATTTCTCCATGCCCCGTTTACACAAATGTGAATACACATTACAGCAGTGAGAGACAAAACGAGTCGCAACAGCATGAAATTAACCAAATGAACTGAGATTCCACTCATGCCATTGTGACTCCATGACAATAACAGCACCAGCTGGCTGAGTCATTTGAATTCCTTCTCATATTTCCAACTGAACATATAACACAAGCTCCATGAAGAAGATACACAGGGTGGGTTAGTACATAAATCAACAGAATACAAACGTATGAGAGGGGGAACACATCATGTGGGTGGCCTGTGTTACTGAAACTGTGCCACTGGCAAAAAAAAACTCCTTGCAAATTCACACAGACGCACGTATGGTTGGGGAAAACTGGGGTATTGCTTTTTTTTGTAAGTATGAGTACACATGCTGGGGGATTGGTTATGCATGGTAATGTTTGCATGACTCACTTTATTCTATCACTGGAGTTTTAAGAGAACCAGCACAGAAAAGAAATCTAACAGCACATATACCAGGATGGGGTCTTTTTATTTTATTATTATTATTTTGGTTAACAGCTTTTATGTTTCCAAAATTGTCTCAGGCTTGGAGAGTGTAAATATCAAAAATGTAATTTTGTCAACAATATAAAATCACAGATATACAGTGAGTCTCTAGGCTCTGCGGGTTCTTCTAGAATCATATTGCTATAACCAGTGGCTGAGTGCAAGTGTTTTATAAGGTTGCTACTGCAGCCCTCTCTGTCAGCCTATGTCCGCTGTCTCTATTAAACCGTAAAGGCACCATAGGGTGCTGACAGAGCCTAAACCTTTTAGCTGACTCTGTGTTTCGCAGCCAAACGCCAGACAGATGTATCCTCTCCCCTGCCTGGTTTGTTATCACTTGACCAAAGCAAAACTGCAGTCGGACCCATAAAAACTGAAGAACGATAACACAGAGAGAGCTGCTGCTTTATTTTACGAGGGGTTTTTCTACTGTGGAGCAGATCAAACATCAGACAAGAAAAATGTAGTGCAACTGATGAGGCTCAAATATTTGAACTTTATTTCTGCCTAAAATGAGGCACTGCCTGTTGTCCATGCCAATACCTAATTACATATATTTATTTTTTTAAAGCTGAAACAAAGAGTTTATGATTATTTTTTTAAAATTCTCAAAGAGTGTGGTGCTTTTAGCCAAAAAGAAGGAGTTATCATGATGTAACGTTGTGATAGTTGTAATGTTGTGATAGTTTGAAATATTAAACAGTGGTAAAATTACAAAAGCAGAAAATAGCACCATGATTTTATGCATAGGCCTTATGTGCAGAATAAAACTTGTAATTTACTAGTGAGTTCTATGCAATCATATTGTTTACAGAAAAACTTAGTTTTATATCTTGCATGTACTAGGCACAGTATCCTACACCATGATTATGTTTCTGTGAGAGACATATGTATTAAAACTGCTGTTCGACATATTCTGTTTAACTTGATGCAAGTCTCTGCATTGATGTGGAGCAAACGAATTCTCCACTGTCATCCATCCCTGAAAATACACTGTCACTAAAATTACATAGCACAATCCTTCACTTAAAGATGTCATATTGTACATTTTATGTCGTCTCACATTGTGGTGATATCTAGTCTCAACGGTAGAGTTACTTAATATGGGCACGCAGTATTGCTACAGTGAAATTACAGCTTATGTATACCACTATACTGTACCAAATAATTTCCCTTAGGGGGGAAAAACTCTTAGTGCTTCGGTATCTCGTACTTTGGGTTGAATTTTGTGATGTGGCAAAAAGAAAAACTAAACATTCAGTTTTATGCACATTTTAAAAGTTTACATCCTTGTTATGCAACCTTACAAAATCTTTGTAGTGGATATGTAAGTGATGCTGTAAAAGCAGGAGAAATTGAAGTGATTAAATATGTATGTGGCAGCTGCACATGGAGGAATACAAAAAACAGCCCCAATGGTTGCTCTACAGTCACTGTGTAATTTATAATTATACACTACAGTGGGAGAAGATAGACAAGTGAAGCTCTTTCTTCTACTGATAATTTTCTCATCTTTAACATCAACTAGCAGGTCATAAAATGATTCAGTTATTTTATCTCTATAAAACTGGATTACAAAGCAAAAAGGCTTTAGCTCCAGTCCATTACAGCACACATTAGCAGTAAAAAGCAGCAGCAATTTGCCATCAAGTTACCTCTTAAGATCTGCATACAGTTAAATAAAATAAGCGTAATTTAATTAAATGACTCCTGGCTGACTTCTGGGCTGAACTTGCGCACCGCTCTGTTGCTAGTTCGGTTTCTGTGTGGTCGATGGTTGTGATCGATACGCAGCTGTCATTTTCGTCTCTCCTCCCGCACGCTCCCGCCCTTTGCCGGCCTGTTTGTGGACTTGATGGGAATCATTTCTGCTTTTTGATTGATGACATTGAATGAAGGCCAGATTAGCTCTAAAGGCCAACAGCCACTGGGGTTTCAAATCCCACTTCTAACTAAATGAAGTGGCTTCGTCCTTTGGCGACTTTCTCTAAAAACTCTGTATTTTTAAATTGATATTTTACCCAAGAAACTGAAGATAATTTAATAAAGTTGACAATTTCCTTCAGTGAATGTTGTCCCATTAGCTTCACAACAATAAACCTGAGGGGAAAGTGGGAATTGTAGTTCAATAAATATGAGATTTATCGCATTTATCTACACGTACTATATAATTGCTTATGTGCCCTGGGAGGAAGTAATCATAAGAATTAAGGTAAGGTGATTTTTTACTTTATTTTATTTTTGGGGGAACATTGTCATGAAGACAGCAGCACCATTTATTGCTGAAATGTAAAAGTCTGTAGTCTGTAGTGTTTTGATATCTTTTAGAATGAGACCAGCAGTAATTTCTTTCCTGAAAGGGCTGTTTTTATAAAAACCAAACGGGACAGAAAAAAACAAACACTGTTGCTCATTCTTGCATCTTTTAATTACCATAAAATCACATTTGTAATCTGTGTTCTTACTATTGTTGTTGCATATTTATGCTGTAACTGAATAGGAAGCATATTTCTCTATGAACATAATTCGGTATTCAGCAGTCAGTGTTAGTCTGGGGAAAAGCATCATTATGTAGCGTTATAATGTTATTAAAGGTGTGCTTTGATTAGAATTGATTGGCAGTGGCCGAGCAACAACAACACCATCAGGTTTTGATTCAAACAGGGCTGCAACTTATAATAATTTTCATCATTAATGAATGTTATTTTTTGATTAGTTATTTGGTCTATGAAGTGTCTAAAAATAGTAAAAACAAAAGGCTACATGGCTTTCACAGTTTTCCTGGGCCAGAGCTTCTGTGACTGTTATCAGTTTGTGCTTGAAAATCACAAAAGAAGCGACCATATGGAGATCTAAACAAGCACAAAGACACAGACAGAATGACTACAGAGAAACACACAACAACCACAAAGAGATGCACATTGACCACACAAAGTAAAGAGTGACCATAAGAGAGAAAACATAGCTCATCTTTACCTTGGCAGAAAAACGTCAGGGTTTGGCATCATAAAATCAACATTTCAGCTTTTATTTCCAGGTGTTTACATCTGAAACCGATATACAATATTTCATGTGAGCACAAGTATTGGAACATGTGACTGACAGGTGTGTTTTATTATCTATTACATTGATTATTCAAACAATGAATAGAACTGAATGTCTACACTCAGTTTCATATTTGGGTTTTGCCTGTTCAGACTGTATTTATAGTTACCCACATGACAACCAGAGAGCTGTCTATGGGTGAAGCAATTGTGAAGCTGAGAGAAGATGGAAAATCAATTGAACAAGCATTGATCATAGCCAATGCAACTATATGAAATTTCCTGGAGAAGAAAGAAACCACTAAAGTACAGTAACAGATGTCAAATGAGTAGACTAAGGAAGACAACAGCAGTTGATAACAGAAACAGGAGAGTTGTAACGAAAGACCCTAAAATCACTGTTAGTAACATCAGGGACAACCTACAGAGGACAGGAGTGAAGGTATCACAATCTACTGTTCAAAGAAAACTTTATTAACAAAAGTATAGAGGCTACAACAGAAGATACAAACCATTCATTAGCAAGAAAAAAGGAAGGCCGGGCTGGAATTTGCCAAAAGTACAGAAATTAACCTCAAAAATTCTGGGACAAAGTTTTATGGACTGATGAGACAAAGACGAACCTTTACCAAAGTGAAAGATAAGCTAAGTTTGAAGAAAGAAAAGATCTTTTCATGACCCCTAACATACAAGCTCATCTGTGAAACACAGTGGAGGTAATGTCATGACTTGGGCTGCATTGCTTCTTCTGGCACAGGCTCAATAATCTTCATTGATGATGAAACACATGATGGCAACAGCAAAATGAACGTCTACAGAAACATTGTGTCTGCCAATTTAAAGAAAGATGAAACCTATCTGATTGGTAGATCCTTCATCATGCAGCAAGATACTGATCCAAAACACACTCGACAAGACAGTTTCCAGACCTAAGGGTCAACTTCAGATATTTTTATTATTATTATTATTTCTTTAATCTAGTGAGGAGAGCAAAGAAACAAATGAATGAATAAAAATCTTAACGTATTGTTTATGTAATAGGAAAGTGAATAAATGTAAAAATATATATCACAGGGACCGTCTAATGTCACTAAATAGGATGTAGGATAACTGTGAACAGTATGGACAATAGTCATAAAAAGGTACTTACAGTATAGCAACATTATTTTGCCAACAAATATAATCTTTATTGTTATTATTAGCCAGAGGTGAATTCTATCTTGAAATTTAACTCTTTAAATAAACATTAAGAGATCATTTCTACATCATCAGCCCAGGTGTCAGAACCTGGCAAGGCACTTAAACATGTGGGATGGAATGAGAGATGGTAATAGTATTAACCAGAGGGTGTAATTACCTATTCCAAAAGTAAAACCTAGAACCTCAACATCTGCTGTTGACTATTAGAAAACAGTAATAGCGGGTGAACTTTACACTGCGGGATTAGATGAGAGCTACGAATTATTCCCAGCGAGCCAGAGGGCAGCGCGTTTATGCACAGGCCTGAAATGCTTAACTCAAGTGGAGGAGCTTCTTCTTCATTTAAAATGAATTCAGAAGGAAAGAGTTCACAACTGCAAAGACAACAAGATAATTTAAATAAAATCCATCCATCTATTAAAAATTTTTTTCAAGGACAATTGATGCTTTTCTGAAGATTTGCTCTGACTTCTGAGCCCAGTACACACACGTCCAGCGTCACCTTAAAATTGTGCATATTATTGCACTATTTTGAGCAGAGACGTCACTGCTTGCTGTCCAAGCACAATTGTGGATTTAGCATTTTCCTTTCTTTACATATAGATAATTTCCAAATATATTAGACTCCAAATGGTGGGAATGTGGAAGTCAGTTTTGGATTTCATTCGCTGACACATTCAACACACACACAGTCGACACATATCGGTAATTACCAAATATATTAGAAAGATCAGAAGACGCTCCATGATCTTCAGTGAGACCGAGCCAGCTGTTTGCGCTCCCAGCGTTCTTTAGCCTCTGCATAATCATCAGAGCACTTTAGCACAGGCGGCTGCTGATGCTGCACTTCCTATGATGAGCGGGCCCGTAGTGAGGATAGCTTTTTTTTTATTCCCTTCTTTTATGATTGTTTTTTTTCCCCTTCCTCTTTTAAGCATGCCTGCACCCCACACCCTGAGGTGAAGTGGTTATTAGTTGGGATGTGCAGAGAGTTTAAAACTGCTTCCAGCCACAGTTCATAGAATAAAAGCTGGGACAATTTTTCCAGCTCCACAGTTGAACATCTGACATGTCATCTGAAAAACAGATAAGGCTACAGCAGCATTGTTGGAGATAGATTGCATCTTCAACAAGGCTAAGATATAAGATAGCAAAGAAACCAGTTAATTAAAGAGATGCGCAGATACTCCACTTAGGTTTTAGACAGGATGGAAAATTCTCTAAAGGACAGTTTTATCACAAAAAAAACAAAAAAAAAAAAAAACACACACACAAGGGCAATTTATTAGAAAGTTGTGAGAAGATACTGGCAGACCTTATTTTTCATTTTTTGTCACTGTAACACATGGAAAAAAGCCCAAGCTCCAAAAGCCCAGTGTGTTTGTCGCACAGGATTAAAAGCCTTATTTGACTTTGAAACTGTAACTCTGTTGCCAGATCGTCTCCTTTGTCAACTGAATGAGAAAAAAAAAAACAAAAACATGGAAGTGTCTGTGGCTGTTTAAGCCATTATTGAAACAGGGCAATTGAAATACTGTGGGATGAACAGCTTGGACAGAGGACTGTGCTACAGAATTATTGGTGCTATTATAGAGCTCATAGTTAGTAATGGCTACTCTGACTGTAATGGCTCAGATGGTTGATAGAGTAAGAGTAAAAATGACCAGCGTTTGATACTGTGCACCACAGACTGTGGTCATGATGAGGTTTTTATAGTAACTGCATACCAGCGCAACTCTGTAAGGTTTGTGACATTTTCAAATATATACAGATTCTTATCTTTCCGTTCAAATATACCGATCAGCCACAACACTGAAACCATTGATCTGTGAAGTGAATAACGACCATTATCTCTTTGAACGGAACCTGTCAAGGGGAGAGATATATTAGGCAGCAAGTCAACCATCAGTTCTTGAAGTTGATGTGTTGAAAGGTGGAAAACTGGCAACTGTGTCTGAGTGACTTTGACACGGGCTAAATTGTGATAGCTCGATGGTGATGGGTCAGAGCATCTGCAAAACAGCAAAGGGTAGCAACGTCTGCTCTGATCCCACTGAAGAGCCGCTGTAGCACAGATTGCTACAAAAAAATGATTGCACCCTATGATAAGCAGTTGTCAGAACACACAGTGCATCAAAGCTGGCTGCATGTGGGGCTGTGTAGACCCCTTTTGAACCCCCTTTTCTTTTACACTGTGTGGAAAGTGTGTGTGTGACATACCTCGGGAAGAAATGACACCAGCAATATGGCAAGAAGACAAGGCAGCAGAGGCAGAGTGTTGCTCTGCTGGGAAGCCTTGGCATTGATGTGGCTGTTACTTTGGGACACGTGTGACAAACGGTTGCACACTGCTTCCTTTATTTCCTGATCACAATGTCTTGGCTTCCACATTTCATGCCATGGGTCCAAGCTGTTTTGAGAGGTGGTTTTAATGGTATGGCTGATTGGCACACATGGTGTCTTCAGTTATTCAATATAAAAGTAACATGCACTTTTGTCATTTACTTACATGTGTTAGATAGTTTGACAGATATTGCTGTACTCATCTCAAAAAGCAGTGCTGTCTGTGATTCAATTGTTTTGCTTGTAGAGGAGCATAAAGCAGTTATTTTTACTCAGTTAATTGTTTGGCCTACAAACCATGCACTGGTGTTGCAGGGTTAGTAACTAATGGGAGAGTTCACGAACAAAACCTAGTTTATTAGCTCAAAGTTGGAGTAATTGTAGTTTTGATTAAAAAAATAAGTACAAAATAAGTCTTTCAATATGGTGCCAGACACTATGAGTAAACACTGACTATAAAACATATTAAGCTGAAAAATAAAAAGGCAATGTTATGAATTCTAATTATATAAATGATTGTATAATTCATTTGATTTGATACACTATTAATATGAATCTTATCTCATATAGCTGGCTTGAAACTTTATTAATCCTGATTAGAAATGCTCTTCCTATACTTCTTTATGCCTTAAAGTAGACATGTATTAATTGATTTTGTGGTTGGTTTGTGCGTTCAGTTTCCAGCTTGTGTGAAATTGCCTGTAAAAGAATCAAACAGTAGTGGAGCAATCTCACTCCTCACACCGCGGGGCACCTGAGCCAGAGAAAAGCTCCGTCCTGGGATAGTGTGACCTTCAAGAGAAGTGATGCAGAAGGTGATGGCAGCTCTGCGATGCCCATACAAGAGGCATTTCTCCACTGGCTCTTTAACTAAGCCCCATTAAGCACTCATACTCTGTCTCACACGCGTAAGCAAGTACATGCACATATCACTTCACTCCTGTTTGAACGTTTGAGCACTTTTCCCTCTCCCCTCTTCCTACTTTCAGTCCTTCTCCATCTCATGTTTTTCTTTTTTTTCCTCAGTTAACACCCTTTCTTTTCTCCTCGTGCCCTTCTGCAGCTTGAGTTCAGCTCATTTATGTCCCAAGTGATGAATGTGTCACACCGGCAACACTTAAGCTGAAACACACAAATACACACAAACACAGAAGACGCATAAACACATCCACCCACGCACAATGCTCACACACTCCATTCCCCGTGTCAGCTAACCACACTGTGATCTGATAAATGTTTTTTGGTGCAGGAGCTTTTTTTCATTAATACATCCTCACAAACCTAGCCACATAGTACCCTACAGCTACCCAGCATATTACAAAGAAAGTAGGAAGAGAAAAGAAGGACTGAAGTAAAGAAGGGTTGAATAGAATGGAAAGTACATTTTTTTTCCCCTTTCAAAAACCTCAGGTGTTTTCTGTATACTAAACATTATTCTGGATAATTTTTTATTTTTACCTAAAAGTTAACAGTTTTATTTTTTCATTGGATCTATTGATTTCCCAATAGGGAATATTTGTATCGAGCAATGAGTCACTTAAAATGATGCATGAAAGGATCATAGGTCCCCAGTTTGCCATATCGCACCACAATCCATTTGTTTCACGCCTCTCGCAAATATAAGTATTGGCATTTGAAATGAACAGGCTCAGTTACGTGTCAGCCGTGTTCACCACTTTGTGGTTCATCGTCCCAATTCATCGAGAGGAAGTCGCACCAGCAGAGAGCGGGGATTAGGGAATTAGTCTTTCATTATCAGCTTTAAATAGGTGAGGAAAAAACATAATATCAGACATGTTCTGAAGCACACATAACTACTGTATATTATATCCAGCACAGGTGAAAAAGTTAATAATATAAATTTCACATTAAAAGCTCCAGTCATCCACCCATTTTCAAATGCTGCTTCAGGTCAGGAAGAAGCCAGGAAATAAAGCAATATGAGCAAAACCACTCAGCCATTAGATCCAAATTTCTTATTTTAACTGGCTGTCAGGAAGTCAGTGGAGTTGGTGAAGTGGTTCAGCTATCATCAGGGTTATTGCTGCTATTTAGGTGATGGGTTTGTAATTCACTCATCCATTTCAATGCAATTTTTTGGGTATGGATATTTCCCACAAGTAATCACACTATAACATAATAATGAGCATTTTGCTAAATTGGGTGAATCTATAGCATCACACTGAAAAGTAACAGACTTGAGCCCCGCGACCAGTTAAACTACGACATTCGAATTTGACAATTTACATTATACATAAGCAGTGTACAGATGCTCGATACTCTAATGTAGCATCGAAATCGTTGAGCATCAAGTGATTTTCTGTAAGACTAGATGGTTAAACAGCTCCATTTATTTATTCCTAACCTGCCTGTCTTTTCCCCTCATCTTTGTCCTAATTGTCAGTTGTCCTGTTTCTGGCTTCACCACAATGTGTTAAAGCTAGAAACTGCTTTGTACAATGTGAACAATAATTAACCCAATGAACTAACTCATTAAATGCAAACTTTTCAAACAACTTGAGGTCATTATATATTAGCTATAGTCGAGTAAACAGGTTAAAGTCTAACTTCAGTTGGTTGCATGAGGTACTTGGAAGTCCAGGGGTGTTCTCTGATGAGAGCCAGTGCTGCTTTGGATCAGGGCCAGCCAGTTGACGTGTTATGCATTTCTACCCCACAAGGAGTTTGCGGCGTCACTTGTAGTTGACATATCCCACTGGGCACAGAACCCGAGGCCAACACAGGATTTTTTCAGGGATTATAATGTCTCTCAGCTGGCCTGAGAACAACGGGAACTCCCGCAGGAGGAGCCGAGGAAGGCGACATGTGGCTCGCTCTCTAGACCTGCTGCCACAGTGACCCTCCCACAAGGAGTTTGAAAGAATCGGCTAGAAGAACAGATGTGGTCAGCAGTGGTCGTGAGAGAGGAAAAATAAGAGCAGCTCCCGGAGTGATGCCTGAAAGAGAAATGTTCTTTGAGAAAATAGTAAATAAACAACTTTGCTAAATAATTCATATTTTATGATATAAAGTGTTTTTTTACTTAAGGTTGGGTCCAGTGGTTTAAAATAAAGGTTTGTTGAAGGTTATTATCACTTCCACTGGGGGCAGGCACTTTGTGCTCCTCTATCTGTTAAGTTTAGCTGCTGCCAACACAAACTGTTTTTAAAGTGCTGCTTCTATGATCTTACAGTTCAGAATAAGATGTGGTAAACAGTACAGTGAGGCATTAAGCAATATAAAGCTTTTAACCTGTCTTTCTATCCATCCTCAAGTGCTCTGTAAATGATTGGTGCAATATATAGTGTATAGGTATCTACATTTTTCTACAATAGGAGACAATGTGAGGAAAGATGACTGTGATTACAGATGTCATTCCCTCTAGGAAGCGTCAGACATTTGTCTTGTTGGACATTATTTTCAGCAAACCTTGAGTCATGTCGTCAAGAAATGGCCCGCTTATTAGATGAGTTAAAAAAAGCTGCTTTTATTGCCTTAGTGGTCCTTGTGAGACACACAGTAGATTCAGTTAGTCTTCCGAAGCCAAGGACTACACACACTGACACGCATCTGATGTTATTGTCAAACTAAAAAAAATATGTCAATATGTGTCTTTTTATTTGTTTTCACTTGTGTGTTATTAGATCAAACTTGCAATTACCCAAAATGAAGATATTAAAATTAAATTAACTATATATTCTTGCCGGTGACAGTAGCCCCAGGGATTAGTGTTCTCCGGGGAACTTTTGATATTGAATGACCAGGTTGTTATTCGGTAAACTGGACAGTTTACATTATGTAGTACTTCATAGTACTACATGCATAGTAGGAGCACAGAGGCAGACACACCCTCTACATTTAAGACGAGGCTTAAAACCTTCCTTTATGATAAAGCCTATAATTACAGATGGCTCAGGTGACTCTGGACCATCTCTTAGTTATGCTGCTATAGGTTAGTCTGCTGCAGGACCTCTACTGACACACTGGGCTCTTATTCTCTCTCCTCTCCTCTATCTTTTCAAATGCTACCTTTGCATGACAGTAACTTTGTCTTTTCTCTCTCCTGTAGTTGTGTTTTTCTCTCTCTCTCTCTCTCTCTCTCTCTCTCTGTTGTCCTCTGCAGGTATCCTCGGCCCCACAGCTATATATCTCCAGAGTGCAGTTACTGGTCCTACCAACATCCCCATTGTTTTTGCTGCTCGTTGTCGTTGTTTTTTGTTTCCTGCCACCCCTACCAGTCGAAGCAGATGGCTGATTTATTTTTCTTTACATCTCAAGGTCATTCAGGACAAAGACACAAGCACTTAGTACGATCTTCCTCCTTTTTTCTTCTCCAGTTCCAGAGGTAATTTGTCTTTAATTGATCTGTTGCTCCCTTTTTATCCTAAGGCAGAGTTTAGGAGACACAGTTCAGACATCAGTTCGCTCAAAATAAGAATGTGATTTATTTCTCTTTTAGACAAAGCAGAGACACAGTTTTCCTCTGGGAAGCTCACTGTACTGTTTGAAGTCTACATGCTGTTTTCACTCGTGTGTCCCAAAACATCCTGTTTTTAAAATGGAAAATATACACAAAACTGCAGAATAATTACAGTTCATAGAATTTGAATTTCAATTTGACTTTAAGAATGGAAATGAGTCTAACATTGGCTGTTATTTTCTGAATCTGACTTTAAGGGAGACACTTGATCTTCTTTGGCATTTTACATTTTGATTTGAAATTTGAAATAAATAGCCAGGTTTGGGATCCAAAAGCCTTGAGCCAGCATTAAAGCTTGTGTTAACACATTACTTATGATTGACAGAGCTCTTGGCTGGATGCTGCTGTTATATAACCTCTGATTGGCAGTGCTCAATACCATGTTTTGATTCACATAGAGTGCCTAAAGGAGAAAGGCTGCAAAAGCACAGAATTGGTGATAAAAACTGGCTTCAGGCTACAGTGTAGGATGGAACAAAGTAGGTATCTTTTCTATCAATGCTTTGAGTGCTACATTTTAAACATCTAAATCTCTTTCTTATGTTCTTTGTCTTTTTTTTTTTTCAATTTAAGGCAAAAGCAAGTGGGAATAATTGCTGGAGTGAGAACGACTAGAGTGACTTAGACTTGCGCTGCTGTCCAATGGGCTGCTCTGCTGGAACAATAGCAGAGCAGTGAAGCTCAAGGACATTTGTCTTGTAGTTTGGGGACAGAGTGCTTTATATTAATTTATTTTTTCAATACAGATTTTCTAAACTGACGTGCTTATTCAAAGCAGCTACCTTCCGGTGACAAGCTCCCTTATCAGCGAGACGGAGAATGGCACAATTGTACATCAACCATGACAAATTAACTACGCATTAAAGCATTATCGACACTTTGTCCTAAGACTGAATGACTATGGTCTATCAGCATTCTGTCTATAGCACCACAGGATAAAATATGTTCATTATGTGGCATTTGAATTTTTAGAAATCATGACGAAGACAGATGAAAATGTTATCACAATAGCTTCCAGGAAAGGGTATACTACATCTGCTTTCTTGGAAGAGCAATTACTTGTGTAGTTCTAAAATGTAGACACCTCACAGCAGTCGGGGGCCTCCACTTCTTCAACAAATCAAGTTGAAATGAAAAAAAAAGACAAAACAAAACTAACATATAAATGTGGAGTTTTATTTTCTGCTAAATTGACTACTACAAAGTTAGATTATAAAATAAAATGATCTGGATTCAAACAAGCTGTTGAAAAGTAAATGGATGAACTGTCCAAAATTAAAAAGGTTATTTGAGTTTTTGCTAAATTAGAGCTTCCTGCCAATTGTAGCTGCCAGTAGCAACAGTTTTTGCTACAGGTTCTGCCTCCTGTGTAGCCACATACACAAACCAGAATCATATCCTCCAGTTAAATTGCATCATTTTGATTTTACATTTATGTCTGTCCAGAATCTCATATTGTCAGCAGTTCACCCATGAATTCAAGTGAACATTTGTGACAGATGTCATGAAACTCTTTCCAGACATTCGGGATATTGCATTGACGAGAAAGCGACAGATGCACGATCACAGTTGCCTTGATTTCAACCTTTACAGGGTAATCTCTTCATTTAAAAATCTCTTTTTTCAAGAGAATTCATGAAGGAGTTAAGCAAAGGAATGTAAAAAGATTAAATATATAGCATCTGTACTATTTTTTAGTTTTAAATCTATGGAATATATAAAATATGTGCAATGTCAAGGGTTGTATATAGGATAGTAGTGTAAAAAGTAGGGCAACAATTGTAGTGTTACTATATTCAGAGGATTATAAAAACATTCTTCTGGGAATAAAATGCTTGCATCTTATTTCCATATGACATTTCTTTCCATACTGATGAATACACAAGTGTATATAATTGATGAGCACCACACGATAATCATTTACTGTTTTCCCAACCCAAACTGAAACTAAGTTTTATTTTAAATGAGAGTATAAATGTGATAAAATTGCCTGCAAATCCCACTTTGTTCCCCCTTTGAACCAAATTAATGCAACATATTCTCCTGTGAAACAACCTGAGGGGGAACTAAAGCAGCAGGATGCCTACTTAAGCTATTTAAAACAAGAGATTTACACAAAACATCGGTCTGAAGTGACTACATCACATGACTGAAGAGAGCTGCCGGCAAACATTCCTAGATTCCCCTCGTGAAATCCTCAATACAGCTGACAGCATGGGCCGAAGAATGGGATTAAGACACAGAAACGTAATCCACCTTTGAAACAAGCTTTAAAAAAAAAAAATCTGCCTCACACAAGCTCCAAATGTGGAAGCAGAAAGGAATACACAATTTTGAGTATATAATACCATGTAATGGTAAATATCTAACTTGATATGACAAGAAAACGAACGCATGCAGTAAATAAAAATCCTTAAACTGAGAATATACATAGATGGATTATGGGAAAACGGGCAGAAAAACATGTTTACTCCACCTCCTATATAAAAGAGAACACATTTTGTCCCTATGTGTCTGTTTTTGGTCATTTTTCATGTATTTTTACTCTTGTGTTGTGTTTATTTTGGTTATTTTTGTTCAATTCTTATGTTTTTTTAGTTGTTCTGTTTATCACATGGTTGTTTCTGTCTCTTCACTATTCAACACTGTACTTGCAGATTATTTTTTTTTCTGAATTTTACTTGTAGGCTCATCATGTGGAGCCATTATCAGAGTGATTTTCTGTCTGTCGATCAATACGTTGATGCACCATAACCCAGTGAATGTAAAGATAAGTTGTTTATTATATTGCGACTGATGATTTAACTTTTATTATCTACACTGGCCTGAAAGTCAATTATAGTACTGTGTGAGAGAAATATACGAGCAGGTCAACAATATCTGCAAGTATCATGGCCTGTTGTTAATGTATATAATAATGCAATTTCTGGCTTTGCACATGGTGCGAATGTTAAATTAATATTACTTAAAATCATCAAGCCCACATTCTTTATGCATTTTTGTTATGTGAACACACTGTATTAGTATGAATACAGCATCCATTTCCAAAGGGCAGGGATTAGTGTGATCACGCAGCACTTATCTACACACGGCCCGACTGGTAAAGTTTTGCCTGCAGCTGCTTTTGTTTTTGTGAACGAGCCAGTAACCAGGCGGGGGGAGGAACTTTGCTCAATGGGATATGACTCAGCTCATACAGGACTTGCTTTGATTTGGGTCTGCTTCATTCATAGGACTTGACCTTGCTGCTGCTCCAGAACGTTCTTCTGCCTCTTTTCTCTGACTCTCTCTCCATACTAGCAGAACATGTAGAGGCTTAAAAAAATGCTCCGAATTCAGAAGTAGAGATAAAGAAAAGAACTGCAGGTCAAAAGCGAATGAGGTATGACATGGATCAAAAGTTCCCCAGCTGGGATGTTGTGTTGTTTTGGGACACAACCATTGTTTTGCTTTTGTTTTCTTACTCCATTTAATGTTCACTCTGGCTGTAAATCTGGATCCACATGGGTCCAGCACTCCAGGCTTTATTTATCTTCTCCAGTGTCATGAAATGTGAATAAAGGAATAAATGATAAGCATCATTAGTCAGCTCTAACGGTTCTTGATCAGGGAAAATCCCTGCACACACAGTGTGATGTTACCTTGGTCACTAAATAATCTTCTGTGAATGCAGATGGTTTATAAGATCACTTCAATCAGTTAAAACTATACTTTTTATTTGAGGGAATTTTGTGGTGTTTTTACATGATGACTAACTTTAACTTTCTCACAGGCAAACATAACTTGGTAATTCAAAAATCAAAAACATGACAACTCAAATTTGAGCATAACATTCTCATAATGTCTTCAAGCTTTCAAAACTAGCTTTTGGCAGCAGTTTCTATTTACATAGTTAAGTTTCCTTTGATTAGAAACCCTCTTAAAAACCCACTTTCTTCTAATTCTTTTTATGGAGACCTCCATGTGACTGTTTTCTTTAACACATTAATTACAGGGATCATCAATCAAAAATCATTTTGAAATATCGGTGACAACATGACTTTCCGTGGTGATTACACACCACTAATGAGAAAATAAATGTTGGCCAGTGTCTGGATGAAAAATCAAGGCTGAATGCGTCCGGGCAGACGGGGCAACGCTCCTCTCAAAACTGACATTTATAATCAAAGGCTGACATCTGTCATCACTCCCTGAGGGGCCTTGTCTGTTGTGATTACAGTTCAGATGAAGAATATTTGCATAATAAGTGTAGTTGACTCAACAACAATTTTTTGGACTTTTTCTCTTTGTTTATTTGTTGATCAGTGTCCAATTCCATGGATACACCTTCAAATGAAATGTGTGAAACTGCTTTCTACTTTCTGATAATTGACCGGAGAGCAATGGGTGACGCTTTTCATGCTATGGATTATAGCGATTTTGAAAACACATCTGGGTGCAAGGCTGGCTCGTGGTCACTCTCATGTTAATATTCCTAGAAAATGAGAGAAAATTACAGGGGGAGCAACCAAAGCCTCGTCCTCTGGTATTTTCTAAATACCAAAAGGTCACTGTAATTTCACACCATCCCCATCGCCAAATGAGGTGTGAATGAGAAAAGTACGTACCAAGGTATGTAAACATCTTGACGCATGGAATCCGCAAGGAAGAAAAAAAAAATTGTATTGTAAACAGGGGATTATGTACATAGATGAGTATTGATATGAGTTCTATAATTATAACTATGTAATTTGTATTTTGTTCAATACAATAATGAGACTATGACAAATAAAATTCTGTGTTAACGTTTTAGGCACTTCAAGTGTTTGAAATCTTCTGTTTTTCGTCACCAGTATGGTCAGGGACGCATGTGCTCTCTTCTAGAATCATTAAACAACGTCACAAGAAGCCCAGTCCAGTCATAGAGCATGAGTCATAATACAACAAGTAGAATGATTCATCCAAACTAACAACTACTGTCTTTTAAAACAGCATCCAGCACGACGGCAGACATCTTTTGAAGCAGCTATGATTAAGTTCACACAGAAAGACAAGTTGGCTAGGCTACGCATGAGCTTGAAAACTCATTTGTTAGGTTCAGTAAAATTAAATAAAGTTTTATTTATATGGTTGGATAGTTTTTCATAACCTTGGTAGCCATGGCTACAATAATAAACACACAGGGATGGAGGGCAATTTCCCTGCAACAGATGGTATGGATCTCAACATGATAACACCAGTCTAGGATTAAATTAACAGCCAGGAGAGAAAAGCCTAAATCCACAAAAGATCTGTGTCAAGTTCTCCAAGATGCTTGGAACAAATTACTGCGGGGATACTTTATAAAGCTGTAATTGAACAGTTCATTTGCAGTGACAGCACTCAGGTCATGGGGCAAAAGGTGAAGCTGTAGAAGTGCCGTCTGATAATCATTATTAGTCGTCGTTAGAAGTTGGACAAAACTGAACAGCCTACTGTATATCTCTGAAAAACCTGGCAATGTTCTCTTCTTCAGGGGGTACTCTCCCATCACTGTAATTGCATTCATATATTATTCCAATAGGGTGGCCTGTTTGTTGCTGTGCTGCATTTCCAACAGTAATACTTTTCATTGCTATTCATTGTGTTGGAGCTTTCATGCAATGTTGCCTTTATGTTAAGCTGAACAATCTCAGCAAAAATATAATTTCTATACTTCTAGAAGTAGGTGGCATTGATTTCTATGCTGTTCTGCTTTGCTATATTTCAAAACACATTTCAAATCCCTGGTCAGCTAACAAATAGCTATAATACCTCTGTCCCTGACTATGTGAAGGCACTGCAACATTTCCATGTTAAGCACCACTGGGTTCCCTCATCAAATATATTACCCCTGCATCCCTCCTCCTTAGCACCACACTGCACTACAGGCTATTTATAGCACAAACCTATTGATCACTCTCTGCACCAGCCTCTATCACTCTGTCCAGAGTGAGAGAGCGAAATTGAGTGAGAACATTTTATGACCCTCGATGTGCGATTGTGTGTGTTTGTCTGCATGTGTGCGTTTGCAGACTGCAAGATGGGCAATTGTCAGTTTTTGTGCATTTGTATAAACAGGATGTGTGTATGTGTGGGCTCAGGGAGAAGCCCTGCCCTTTAATTCAGTTCCAGACAGAGTTAACTCTGATTAAACAGTCTCATGGGGCTATAAAATCCCTGGATATAAAATCAGGCACAGCACTTCACTAGTGCAACAACTTTAAAGCTTCGATATGGAAATCTGCCTCCAACATCCAATAGTGCCTTTCAGTTGCTTTACAGACAATGAGGGAAAAAGAAAAAAAAAAAAAACAAGAATTGACCTTATTAATTTATCATCTATGCTTCATTTCCACTGCAGCCACATAAATAAGGAAACATACATCAATAAAACTCAATGCATAAAGAAAGCTTCAGTGAAAACATGTTTAGCCGCATTTCTGAAAAGCATACCATTTGTAATTGTAGTGACTTTATGCAGGAAATGTGGACATGTGACCTGTTGTATTTCATATTGACTTACAGTTTGTTTGTTTTTTTAAATGTACTCCAGCAGCTACAGCTTTTCTGCATTGATTTGTCATAAAATGTGATCTGATCTTCATCTAAGTCAAGAGTACTAACATATATAATATGTCTAAAATTAAAAATAAATAACAATTAAAAAAATAACACAAGAAAAGACTTCATGTCTTGATTGAGAACAACATAGGCATAAGGCATAAACTGATTTTGTTAACAAGACTCCAGGTATGCTAACACCTGATTCCAGTTTTTGAGGGCGTTATTCCAGGTTCACTTATACTTTTCCCACTAGCACTATGAGATGTTTATAGATGTTATCAATAAAGACATGAGGAATCTTAATTTATTTTGTGTTATTATTTTATAGACTTGACTTAGATAAAGATCAGATCACATTTTATGACTAATTAATGCGGAAAAAACACTAAATTCCAAAAGGTTCAACATACTTTTTCATGCCACTGTACGAATTATTTTTAGCAAATGCATCACTTGAGGACATGATCATGATTGACACTTCCCCTTGAGCAACCATGTAAAGCCTTTTGATTTTGGCAGGTTGATTTCACACGTTTTCTTGCCTCCACTCACAGGTTTACATCGTATGAGTCAGAGAAGCTGTCACTGCCTGCCAATCAGAGCCGGATATTATAGCACTCCGGTATGGTTTAATGTCAAGTTCATTTTGGATAAAATGACCACTGCCCTGCTCAGGGCTCAGTATTTAGTACATTAGATTTTTTGATATTTTTTTCAGATTGAAAAGATTTCTGTAGATATATTAAGTGAGAAATCAGCATCTATTTAAATAAATATTTTTTTGTCTCAGTATAGCAAAGCCTCACACTAAATACCTGCACCATCAACATCTAGCCTAGGACTCATCACTATCTCTTTTTCCCACGATCTTTACAGTCAAACTGTCTGATAAATCACCTATACGAATATCAGATCTCAACACCATGTTTGGTTGTCCCTATCTCCAAATGGCTCATCAAACCGACCACAGCAAACGGCCAGATCTACCAGAGTAATCCCCACTGTTTGCTCCCGCACCAGTAGCTGTCTCATCAGATTTGATAATCAGAAAATGACAGCAGTCCTCACACTCTTATCTTCTTGGCAAATACGTTTCTCTGAGGCCGTGTGGAGATTGTGATTGCAGAAAAGCTCAAAAATCTGCTAGGGGGTTTCGGGGGCTACGACAAAAGGGTTTGTGGGTGTTTATTGAGCTGTCCAAAAACCACTGTGTGGACTGAAAGCCAGAGTCTCTCCTTATATTTGGCTTGAGTGGGTTCAACATGGCAACTGCCTGACTGCAGGGATTTCCATTATGATGTGGTTGTGAGAAAATATTACTATTATTATTATTTAAAAGTCAGATTACTTCATGCTTGCTTTTATATTAATGGATGGTTTTGTGTAACAGCTGTCTATCATTTGATTTTTAATTTTGATAAATTGATGAAAGCATCAAGCTTTATAATCAGTATTAACTAGAGTTAAAATGTCCAAACAAACAATTTGATTTACAAAAAGAAAAATTCCCAACTGATTTGCATGTGTTTTACTTTTGTTTTGTTTTCTGTTTTCCTTTAGATGCTGCCAAGTGTTTCTCTCTTAGCGATATATTAGCTTGCTATTTCCTATTTAGACTATTTGACATATATGGAAAAAAGGCTTAACAAGATCATTCAGCTTAACATTTTTATCAATGATTATATGCTGATATGTAGACTAAAGCTGATTTTTGTCACTTTGACCGGTTTCCCGTCCATACTAACCATTAATACTTCCCTTTACTAACATGATTAAATGTATTTTATATCAGATGTGAGGATCAAATCCCAAACTTTTTTCAATGCCAAAAACCCATTCGCAAGTGCAGCTGATGCCAATTAAAATACAAACAGTGTCTTTCGGGATCAAGCTTTAAAATGACACATTGAAAAATGTCCAATCTGATGCTGTTAAAAAAAAAAAAAAGAACAGGGCATCCACATTTATTACTGCCTTAAAAATCACTGTTTTGTAGAGGTTGAAGAAGTAAAAGCTGCAGTTTCACAGTAAATTAAATTCTTACTTAAAAGAAGTGAGACATATAAATACAAACATCAATAAAAGTAATCATACTGCATGACCTATTTTAAAATAATGTAGAATGCATGACGTTTTGTATTGCTGTGAATAATTTATTAATTTATTATATCTTTTAATATGAATCTAAATCTGGAAGTTAAGTAATCAGATGCATCCGTTTCCGAATGTGGTACAATAATGGCCTCTAAATTATAGTGGAGTAGTGAAAAGTAGTATAAAATGAAACTCCTCAAAAGGGATCTTTGTTGTCATGGTTACCTTCACCCGATTTCCTCCTTTGCTCCATATACTATATAACGATGGCTATTATCACTTGAACTTAAATGTGTCATTTCACCTGCTGGAGGTTATCACACTATTCAGAGGCTGTTATCTGTTGTTATCAGCACCATAGATATGGACTAGTAGGTCCTGGCTCCGGCTGCCAGCCGGATCAGTAGGTCGTTATCAAGCAGTATCATGCGTCTGACCTTCATTGTCATGGTTACAGTGATAAATATACAGTAACATTGTGCTTTGGTTTGAGCACAAAATGAATTGGTTATTTATGAGGAAAAGATTTTATTTTGGAATAAAATAAAGTTGCTACACAGTTTGAAATGGGAAACAAATGAGAAACTGGCATCTCTCGTTTCAAAGTCATGGGTTTCGTCACTCACCCACCCATCCACCACAGCCTCCTACCTACACAGACTCGACTTTTCATTTCTGCCACCAACAGAATATTTACTATACGGTGGTGAGCTGTCGCCTAATTGCCACACTTGTTGACAATAAACACCCAATAATAGCCTAGTAGTAGGTCAGTAGTAATGATAACTATCCACTGGCTTCATAACACTCAAATTGTCTGTTATGTAGTGCACTTTCTGTCTGTCTGATCCTCAGTATGAAATGGAAGAATTTTCAAAAATCTAAGGGGATCATTGTTATATGTTACAGAAACCTTTGTATAGCGATCACTTCAGGGAAGAAATATCCACACACAGTATGTACAGGAGAAATAACTACAGTAACTATAAACTATAAACAGTGTAGATGACTAGATGCTTAACAAAATGAAATATTTTAATTTAGCTTTTTCTTTTATATTAGCAAATAAAAACAACCACTTGGATTGTTTTTGTACAATTGAGGGGATTCCTATCTATAAAAAATACATTTAGTAAACAGTGGGGGAAACAAAGATAATATGTGAGGTATAAGGGGCAGTTAGATGCAGGTGTTGCATAAACAGCAGGAGGTTAGTTGTTACAGTTTGGCTGCTTATTTAAACTACCAGCACTTGGTGCAGCAGCAGCTGCAGCCGCACACAGTTTATGGAGGTAATTATAGTAAAACTCTGTCATAACTCAGACACATCTGAACACAGACATGATACACGTTTTTAGATCAACTATGACTTACAGTCCCTGAGGATCTTATTATCTCAATTCTCCATCTCATGTAAATGTACATAAGCCCTCTGAGAAATCACAGAGAAATAAGCTCCGTAAATGGCAGAAGAGTAATTCAGAGATAGTTGTCACTACATCCATGAATAAATTGCAAACAACAACTGCTGATAATTAAGCTGAAAAACAAAAACAAACAAAAAACAACAATAATTATATATTATTATTATTTCTATATATTACAGATAAGGGTAGCTTACTGTCCATACAGTATAACATGTAGTTGATAAGTCTGGCTAAGAGGTATTCTGTACAGCCAGACTGCAATATTAACTACGACGTTGCCTTCAGTGCTTTTGCTTTAATCCAACAGGAGAAACTTGATGCCCAGGCAAGGAGGAGGATTCAAAGGATTTTGAACCACATGACCATTTTTGCTCCCTGTTGTCAGAAGCTTTGTCAATTAATATAACCCACAAATTGGACAAATGAGTCACTGGCTCCGTGTCTCAAGCTAAATGCTCAGGTTAATGCATTATTCTTGCTAAAATGTTTAAACATGAGCCGGATGTTTCCCCAGCTCTGAGGTATTCTAACAAATAAAAACTATATTAAATGCTATAAATATAATACTATATTATGCTGTGGATACATTTGATGTCTCAACTGTCCTGTAAACATGACTCTATAGTATAGAACATAACGAGTATCGTCCATTTGTATAGGCAGAAAAAAAAGAACCAACAGAGACAAATTACAGTTAAGTGATGTCAAGAGGCTGTAGTTAATATAACAGAATCATGCAGACTGACATGAACGGTTAGGCCAACAAAGCACAAGACTGTGAAGGCTAATTACCAACCACCCTTGCCAGTACCATATTGTTGCATGGCACCACTAGAGTGCCATTTCAACCGACACCTGCTGTCATGGGGGCGCTCTTTCAACAAAAGTTTCTTTAGGTCATGTGGTGGTGCTAATCCACTGGTCTGGTGTCATTAAACAACTGCAGAAGAAAAGGTTGATGACACTGAAAAAAACACAAGTAGACAAAGACTGGCACTATTATTCTATGGAGGAAGAATGGGCCATCTGGTACTGGACATTAAGGACTGATATACTGTATGCACTAACAAGGCACAAGAAAATCTAGATAAAATTATGATGGTTTTAGACTCATAACTGGCCTAATTTGCAAGCGCCTTACATTCTTTATTGGAGTTTTTAACTTTTAAAAGAAAATAAAATTATGTCAAAACAGTAAAAAAAAAAAAAAGTATTTGGTTTAAATCAAGTAATTACAGCACAAAGTTGTTTCCTTGTTTCTCTTATGCGATGATCACAAGCTCGCAGTGCGTGGTGTGCCTGTGTTTGTGTGTGAGCACTATGTGTGATCTGTCGTGCAACCTAGTGATCTACCACCCACACTGTATTCTGTTTTCTCACAATACCATCAACATCTCACCCACCCCTTCTCACTCTATCTCCCCCTTGAAAACAGCCATGTGAAAAAGCAAAACACACACATCCATATACACATTACGTTAATTTGTGTCAGAGTTTTTTTTAGAGAGGATCCAAGGTTTTGACATCACTGGCAAACACACACACACACACACACACACACACACACACACACACACTGCCTCAGTATAGACATGTACTAAATGCTTGCCTCATCGTAGTGTTGTCGCAGTTGAGACGTCCATTAAGGTTTCACTAATGACAGTGCGGAATGATAATGCCTCCCACACTCAGACACTCATTTACACACACACACCTACACACACACACTCACACCCCTGTTCCTGAGCTGTCACTTACACAACGACAAAACTACGTGAGAGTATTAACTAAAGAGCTTGGCTGAGATAGGTGGTCACGTAATTGATCAAGGTTGGCAAACCGGGTTGTGGAGCTAATGAATCAAGACAATGGGCAACAGGTTTAATTATGGCTGCAAGGAGGGAATCATTAGAGGACTTCATCTGAGGGAGGTGAACTCTCTCTCCACAGTTTTTAGCCGGGTCATGTGATAAGGACCTTTATCACGCAGGCCTAATCTCACACGATTATTTATGCACTGGGGTTCTTGGGTTAGCCCTCTTTAAAAATCCCACTGTGACCCAAGCTTCCTAGTAGGTTAGCTGCTATCAGGCAGATTAGCATATTAGCAGGTTGTGTCTTGTTTGACTGATGAGAGGAGCACCAAAGCAAGTCTTTATACATGAGCTGAACAGTTCTCCAGGGGGAGGGGCTGGGGCTCTTTGAAGCCTCCTCACCTCAGGTTTCCTCACTGCTATTAGGTTGTATTATTGCCTTGTTAGCCCGAGCTGCTGGAAGATTAGGTTGAGTGTACGGCGAGCTAATCATCCAGCAATTGATGTCACTGGGAGGCCCAGCTCAAATTGCTATGGTGAGGCTGTTTACATCACGGCTGATTTATTATGCCCATTCTCAAGCCATTAAGTAAGGGTTAAGACTCAAGCAGAGTGGTTTCACTTTTAAACAGCTCCTTTTTGCTTCAAAGTACTCGGAGTCGGAAACAGGTGGGGATTCCTTTATCTTGACAATGGAGATAAATACTCTTGAGTGCGACTCCTTACTTGTCTGGCACTCAGCTAACTCTACTACTAAGAATGGCCACCAGATAGTAACTAACACAGTAAACAAGCTACAAGTAGATTCACATGAAAACATCTAATTCTGGCACCTTCTGGGGTACAATGGCACAATTCATTTAAAAAGTTCAGGGGAGATGGTAATAATAGATGAAACACAGAATTCAAGTTTGTTAACCCAAAAACTGACGGAAATAAGCTTGGCAAAGGGAAAACCCGAACATGCAGCAAAAATCTTTTTTGTTTGTTTTTTTTAAGAGGGAAAAAGTGCCAAAGTAGGCCCCCTTACTTAAATCCAATAAAACATCTGTGGAGAATTGTAAAGTTGTAGCGGCAGAACATCTGGCTGGCATCTTTAATTTAAACCAAAAATCAAACATTTTATTTTCTAAAATCGAAAATAGAAAGGTCACTAATAATACATATCTTATATTTGAACATTTCACAACAGAAGCCAGACATTTGTCTTTCAAACAAAATAGGGTTTATTTTTTTCAGGCTATGGTTAAAAGTAATGAAGTTGTGTTAAAAGAACAGTATTTGGTATCAATTAAGATTTTTGTTGTATGGTCAAGGTTAGAGAACAATTGTGGTCATTAAAAGCCTAGAAAAATTACTTCAAAGCTGACAGGAAATAAACGCCACACTCCACTGGTTAAAAGTCAGATTATATTGGCCCAATCATCCTCGCTGACCTCCTCCTTATGCAGACCTTAGTGACCAAAGTTGGGAAATTAATAGGTAATTTTATTTTTTATAAAGATCTTTAGACACATTATTCTTTCTTTCCCTATATTTCATAGAGATTCTGGACAGTGGCTAGTAATAAAATAGCTGCTACTTTTTAAACAGAGAGCAATAGTGGAGAAAAAATGTGCATGGTCTTAAACCACATGGGACTTTCTTTATATTGCCTTATCACGCTGAGGCTATGGAACTTTGCTATTCATAAAGTGCACAATTTGCCTGAGGGCAGTGATGGGAATATGGGGCCAATATGTATAACAGATAACACTTGAGAATCCTATGAAAGAAGTAGATCTACTTAATATGCAGCATATTAAAGTTATATTAAATTCTATATATCCTTTACATGACAGGTGTTATTTTATACCAGCGTGGGCACATAGCTTGAAAATGCTACCAACATTTATTATTATCTGGTACAATAAATCACCAGATGAAGCAAAGAGGCTATTGTGCTTTCTAAAAGCCATTATCCTGCTAAACGGCTGTTTATCAGTTTCCACATGTACGCTACAGTTCGTTCTTATCACTTGTCTCATGCAGTGTTTGTATCAATATAATTTATACATTTTAAAATCCACTTCAGGAAGGGTGATTAAATATTTCTAAAGACTTGACTGGTCACATATGCTGCACAGGAAACTAGTAAAGAGCAAAAAGTCTAAAGTTAGATCACTAATGCACTAATTTCACTTTTTTTATTAAGTCACCTTTTCACTTCATTGTGTGCTACTCGGTAAAACTTTAATTACCTGCAACCAAATTCAAGGAGAAAAAGACATTTAAAAGCACAGGGCAGAAGTCATGCTAATGTTGAGTGGTGTATTTTCTTAGTAATGTGCTTTTTCTGATTCTTCACTTTTGTAGTCACATAAAGTTGTTTTCAATTGATTGTTTATTTTAAATAATCATTTCATGCCCTAAATGCATATTATGTTCTTTTCCTGGCTTAAGCATATGATATGTGGACCTTTGTTAAACAGCCACAAAAGCACATTTAGTTTTGGACAGGGGCTTTGTTTACAACCAAACTCAAATGAAAGCATTACATTTTTGTGTTAAACATGTTTATGACTGAGTTGCAGGTTCACATAGGTTACTAATACTTACCAAAAAAAAAAAAAGAACACACAACGTGTTATTAACCCCTGTGGATAAAGCATCGTTTCACCTGTGCAGAAGGCAAACGTTGCAGCTTCAGAGCAGCGCTGCTGTATCTGGGAGGAAACACAGCAGGTTGTGTATTTACAGCAGCTTAAACATCTGGCTTCCCAGAGTTTAACCTTGCATGTTTTATATCTGTAGCGAGAAGGTGAGTTGTAAAGCTAAAGACGATTGCTCTTTCTGATTCACAGCCCACACGTCTTCTCTTTTGATTCCTCTGTACGTGCTCCTTTGCTGTCTGCTCCTGGGGGCAGACATATGAAATGTGTCTCTGCATAAAAAGTGCTCTGTACAAGGGGAGGGTGGCTCCAATTTTGTGATTTGGTGTGCAATATTGAGTTTTTACTTACTGAAGTGTCTAAAATGATACTGATAATTTCACTTGTTCACAAATAGCAGGGAGATATAATATGTACAGGTACAGTATCACCTCAACTACCTTACTACTAAAAAGAAATAAAGTGGTTATATACTATCTGTGTGGGACAGTGCTGCCTACTGTAATTTGAAAACAGAGTGGCGCAAGGGTCTTTTTTCTGCATTCGTGGCCCTGGATAATGACTAGCTAATGAGCCAGTTCCTTACAGCCCTTCACTGAACTGCATCCTGTCTTGCAGAGAACTATACAGGCCTCAGCTTTAATTTGAATAGGAGTAGGTTCACTATGCAAAGAACTGTCTGGCAGACCGAGCCTATTTCAACACATAGTGCCCAAGTTAAGGATTTCAAACATAATTGGGCAGAAGTACAACGAAATCCTTATATTTCACATTTTGTGGATAATGCTTTGTTATTTTTTTTTTGTATGTTTTTGTGCAACCATGCCTTTTAAAATTCACACGACAATTTCTGCTCACATACTTTAAGGAGGATAAGTTGTTAGTACATGTGAAAAGCAAACTGTAAATACGTTGGTACTGAACATATCTGTAAGACATTCCCAGATAAGGTATTTCTTTTCCATCAAAATATCTGATCTTGCAGGATTGTGGTATGGCTTAAAGTAGAGAAACAGAATGGTCTTTAGTGTGTGTGCTTTTTAACCCCCGCTCCATCACTTCGTTGTAGAAGTAGAAATGCAACACTGTGGTCATTCAAAAAATATGTCAGAACATAATGTAGCCAGTGATTTAGTTCCCTACACAAATATAATCACGCATGACTGCATATCAAAGTAATTTTACTAAACAGGCTTGTTTTTTCTTACATTCACAATACATGTACTCCTTAGTTTGCCCTTTCCTGTGGTTTTTAAGGCCATACCCAACTGCAGACTTTGACAAACCAACTATATTAGACACATCTCTGATACTTTGGGTCTGTTCACAAAAAACGTGCAATACTGGCCCTCAAGCAATTCCTGACAACTCTTTGGTTTCTTGCAACAGGGATATTTCACACAGGCTGAAGTCTTGTCTAAGCATTTGCTCACTGTGTAGGATGTCTTTATTTAGCTCATTCCCAGATGTATAACACAGGTGGACAAGCCGCATGCAGTTTGGAGCAATGTCCAGTCTTCAAATTTAATAGTCAGAATCGACTAAAGTCACACCAGCACCTCAAAGTGCCTCAGGAATGGATAATTTTGTTTTTGTTACCCGCAAAGTGTTCGATTCAATCAGTAGCAGTGCCTCAAATTTACTTGAACATGAAAGCAATCAGCCAGCGTGTGGGCAGATGTGCTGAGATGTTCCTAACAATGCTCACAGTTTGGTTCAGCAAGAGTGCAAAGACAGCTGTGGTCTCCTCTGACGCGGTTCACCTTTGTCCTCCAACTCAATCTTTTGATAAGTATTCAGTTTGCAGACTTAATAGGCAGCAGAAACCTTCCATCATCACTAGTATCTTTTGTCTCTACAAGGGATTGTAGAATCTGTCCTTGTGAAAATTACAGGCTGTATTATAGGACACTGCATGTTTTCAGTGTTTGTAAGTCAGCGTTAATAAAAAGACTTGATTTCGACAAGAGTAGCCTTGGCTTCTACTGTATGCTGGAATTTTGTGTATGGCTTGACCTAAAGGTGGTATTTTTAGATTGCTTTCATTTTATTTTTTTATTTCATTTTATTATTTAGATGTAATATTGCATGTTATTGTTGTTATTTAATGCAGTTGACTGATTTGTGCTTAAAAAGAGGTGAGATGTCATGGGCAAATTTGAGAAAAGGCTAGAACGAGAGTTTACGTTAGAACATGTCTCTTTTTCACTGGAGATCTTTACAAATGTAGTTGTCGCTGCACATATTTTCTTCTATGTCTGTAGAAGTATGTGTATGGGTGTGCTAAGGTTGTATTCATGCTTGCCTGAATCTTTGCCTTTAAGTGTCCTTGGCTGCTGGGAAATCTCCTCCTCTGTTTGTGAGGTGTACTCACACACTGAGACACACTCCTTTGTACAACACATTTTCTAAAGGTGAACACTGGACTTTGGCATATGCTTTCAGCCAAAGTTAATCGCTTCATCTTTGATCTCACCTTTGTTGTCCAACTATTGTCCAAGCTAAAATAAACGAGCAGATTTTTGGTGTATTTTGGAGGAAAATTAGGACACACAATGGTGCATCTTTTCTGCCTTTATCTCTAAAAGATGTGGCTGTACTTTTACCTTTGCTAAAGGTAAAATTAGTTAGCCTTCAAATATGTAATTTGTATGTTCCAGTTGTTCCAGTCCATGAAATTGCTGCTTTTTCATAGAACAAAACTAAGTAAAGACAGTGAATTATTGTGAGAACTGAACATTTTAAATGGCTTGAAAGGCATCAGTCACAAGTCTTACTCTTCCTTTATAGTTCTTTGGATAAAATGTTCTTGGAAATATAACATATAAACATGCATGCACTTGAAAATTGTTTGCTTCATAGTGAATACTGGACATATTAGGAATGGCTATGTTACCACTAGCACTATTAAGAGTTACTTTTATGGCTCTGATGCCAGCAAAAGTAAACTCATGGTCATTTTGCCCCTTAGAAGTTTGTGTCTGGGCAGCACCTTTCCACCCAAGCTGTCTCTGTCTGGACACTCAAGGTGAGAATGGATGAGGCTGGAGGTGTGTGTCGCTCACAGTGTCGCCACGTGTCTCACACACGCACACACACTGAAGAGGCGCTGGAGTGCCTCTTCACAAACTTAGTGCACTCCATTGGAGTGTGAGGTGCTGGGGTTTGTGGACTTAGCCGGTGTCAAACTGGGGAGCAAAAAAGAAGTCTGTTTATGATTGGTTTGACCTCTTCTTCCACAGCCATGTCATACCGACGGATGAAAACTACATAAATACTAAATATAGTCACAGTAAGTGACAGTTACACAACAATATCTCCAGTAATATATGTTCATTTTAATTACACTCAAAACATCATTAGTGTGACTACTATGATTTTTTTTCTTTTTCTCTCTGTTGGGATGCAGAGTTCAGATTTATATTGAGATTATATTTACCCATCAGCAAATCCCTCCCTTAGAGAGTCTATTTATGCTTTCCAAAACTAATGCAGGATTTAGAAAATACAGGATTTAAGCTGTTTACACAGATGCACCGAGGGCAACAAAAGGGCTGAAAAAGTATCACAGAGCTGGCTTGTGTAAAGCTCAACAGCTAGGATACTATTCAGAACAATTTGTACCTCTCAAGCTACTAACGCTTGATTACTTCACACACTGTTGATATTTCACAGACATTGGCAGAGAACGTTTGGTTGGAGAGTAAGAGCTGCAATGATCTCAGTGAGGGCCTTCTACTTCCAGTGTGTGATCATTGCACTGCACTACGAAATGTTGGTTATATTCACAATTTATTTTTAGTAGGTTTGCTACTGTATTTGTTTTCTAAGCTAGTTAGGGTTTTGTTGGCTACCTTTAAAATGCATCGAAATGAAGTTTTTTACAGTATTTATGTGCCAACTAAGATGTCAAATGTACAGGAAATAATAATAAAATCATCAATTGACACTGTGTGTCCACTTCCTTATACACTAAAAAATACCACAAGATTATGGAATATATAATCTAAATACAAGCTTAATTATATATAATCACTAGTCATAATAAAATGTGTAATTAAAAATATAAATAATAACAAATGTTGTTATTTTTGTTAATTAATACCAGTGAAGTGCTAGTTTGGAATAAGGAGTCTGTGAGACCGCAAGATTGCTAAATGTCAGTTTGTTAGCACGGTTGCATAGAGCCATAATACACCAAAAGAATATTTGTGGAACAGTTATACTTCAACACAGCAGGTCAGACAAAAGTATCATTAATTATTTTTTCCAGTTTTAAAGGTGGTGTGATTTGGCCTTTACTCTGTCACTCACTACTTTAGGCCACGAATATGGTTCATTTAAGTATGCGAATGCAGATACACTGAGGTATTGCAAGGTTGATTTCATGCATCATTGCTTTGATAAAGTCAAAGCTTCTAAGCTCGTCTCCATTGCATTCATAACTGGGACAAACATTTGATTTTTAAAATACCAACACAAACATCACACCAAATGGAAGATTTCATCAATGAAACGCCACAAATTATCAAGAAATGAACTGTAAATGTGCCGAGTGCTCTAAATGCTTTATTCACTTTTTTGTCCAGAACTAATGGACAGTCAACATTTTTCATTGGAATCAAAACCCAGCGAGTTGATACAGTTCCACTTCTGGCACTTTTTCACTAATTCACATAATCATCTTTTAGTGGGTGAGTTTCTGGAAACCATTTTTACTGACATCTGTTTGACTAATGATGTGATGAGATGTATAATGTGCTAGTTGTCTGAGAGTGATAAAGAGACAGAGGCCAAGACAGATAAACAGAGGAACAGACAGACAGAAATTGGATATGATCGACAATGGACTGGCTCCCTTGACAGACCATATTTTTACACTCAGCCTCGGGGAGAACTTTAATGCTCTAAATGATAGAGGAGCGGGTGAGTGATAGAGAAGTGGGCAGTTTAAACAAATGTACGAGAGGTGGAATTATTGAAGAATATACTAGTAGGCTTTTCATTCCTATTCTCTATTTGGGTATTCTCTTCCACATGTGCAAGGAGCTAATTTAAACTTGAGGCTATACTGTGTATTTTCCCAAACAGCAGCCCCTGTGACTATTGTAAGACAACAGGGAAAGCTAAAACACACTACAACAGTTGCACAGAGACAGAAGACTGATAAAACCAGAATATGTATTCGTTGTCTACCAATATTAGCCAACGTCATTACAGATCATACTAGGCAGAGTAAGGTTATACAGTACAAGCAAGATTTTGTAAGTGGAATGGAGCAGCATTTAGTTTTATTTCTTGTAAGAGAGATAATGTTTTATTATTAGGAGATGACACAGTGTCACTTTAATATGTGTTATTAAATCACCCTCGCTGTAATCTGTTGGATAGAAGCAGTCCTACGTATGTTTAAACACAGTATATATCTCATATTAAATCTGGCTGGAGCAAATCTAGTTCAGATAAGTCAAAAGCAGGAAAGCAAGATTTCAATTTACCAGTTAGTCTACCTTCCAACCCTCACCTACGGTCACAAGCTTTGGGTAGTGAGTGAGAAAATGAGACCATAATTACAAATGGCTGAAATGAGTTTTCCTCGTAGGGTGGCCAGGTTCAACCTGGAGTAGAGTTGCTTACTCCTTACCATCGAAAGGTGCCAAATGAGGTGGTTTAGGAATCTTTTCAGAATGCCTCCTGGGCACCTTCCAATGGAGGTTTTCTAGGCACATCCGACTAGGAGTAGCCCAGGGCAGACCCAAAACATGATCGAGACCGAACATATCTCATCACACTGGACTATACTGCTGAACCTGAAGACTGTGACCCAACTCTGGGTCAGTGACAGGAAATGGATGCACGGATGTATGGATATAAAGGTCAAGCGTTCACATATGCTAACACTTTCCAATATCATCAAATCAAGCCAATATAGTTTTAAACAATGTGCATTCCCTAACACCAAGAGATATGTATCCATGTTGTTGTAAAGTATATGGTTGGTGTAACACTGATGAGGGATGTTGTCTTGTCTACAACACATCCTAGTACAGTAGTTAAATGGAACTGGAAAGAGTACAGTGAGTTTTTTACCTCATTCAGCTGTTTGTGTGCAGTATGTCTCTGCTAGTGTTAATGGAAGGTTACAAATTCATAGACAGTTTTTGATGCACTTTCAAAAGGTCACATTTTCTATCCCTTACACACATCATTTTAGAAGTATCTCTGAGCAAAGATAATCAAAGAGGACACCATTTACATTCTACCTCTGCTTATTATCAGCCAGACACAGTAGCTTATTAAGAGTAGAAATCTACAATCATTAATCATAGTGTGGTAATGTTGTCATTAATACGTGTGCAATAATCGCATGTGCAGGACATTGTTACAATGGATTTCAGATGGTGACATATTTTTTCTATTTCAGCACTGAATGAGAAATATGAGACAAATTATTAACTGCAGCAGATGGGGTTAACACAGGGGAAGCGTCTGGGTTGTGTAGGGTGATATGAGTTGTTATAGCATCAGTCCTGTGTAAAAAGGATGTATTTTAAGTGACAGGAGTTGCCTCAGGAAAGGCAGTGACACTCGGGTGTAGTGCTGCATAAACTGCTTTGGGCCTATGGGAATTTCTTGATGCGACAGAAATTACATCAAAATTATCCCAGAACACTGTACAACCTTAGAAATAACATAAGTTCAGGGCTGGGGGCAGAACTCCCTTTGAAGGTAAATATCTGAACTGATGGCAAGGACTGTGATGAATGTAGACCCCAGTCGCCACTGTTCTGTACTATAGGCTATGTTAAATCATAAATTTTTTTTTATTCATGTGAATAAAACAAGTCTATATAGGGGAAGGTTCTGTTTCTGGCACTAGAAAACCACTGTGTTCTGCTACTGGGATCTTAAAGTAGGAAGAAGGAACACGGGCAGTAATAGGATTTGTTAAATATAAACAAATAAACCACTTGGTTTAGAGAATTAGCCTCGTAAGACCAGCAGGAATGAACAGCACATACTCTGATTTGGTTCATAAAGAATAATTTACATCAGCAACAGAGCAGGCCTGTCTTTTATGCTAAATTACACAGAGCAGTTTAACAGGTGTACTGTACTCCACTCTACACAACAACAAAGGCTCAACTAAGATGAACCTAATTTTGCTCACCCAGGCAGACAAAGTTTAACCCTAACATCAATAACAATATTAATGCACAGATAGGATGCAGATATACGTTGTTTGAGTTTTACTTGAGACCGGAACTCACTTCCAATATTTCTATTTTTTTTATTTTTAGGTTCACTTCCATCTTCATACGAAGTGGTACACATTAAGTTATATCTGACATTATTCTGAGTGGGCAACTGAGAACCTGTGGCTGAACTCAGGCCTACTGTCAAATTGTTTTTCTGTTGATGGATTGATGCAGGCACAGTTTGGAACTGACATTCATAGTCCGATACAGCCCATAGAGAGATGACTTTCACTAGGACATAAATCACAACTGTTGCAGAGACACGCAGCTTAAGGCCCTTCAGAGGGCCATTTCAGAAGCAAGCAAGCATGTATACTTCCAAGTTGCGAGAGAGACAGAGAGAGATCAAAAGGCAGAGGTGTGGAGTTCGCACCAATAAAATTGTGCACGGCAATAGCAAAAGACTCGCTTGAACTCTAACCCATGCCCAACAACCTTCCATTTACCATTCAGATTAGTAGAAAAGGGTAGTGTACCATTCAATATTATTATAATTTAGTTTATTGCCATATCGCAGTCAATATTATCCTTAGAATGTGACCAATGCAGGCATAAGAGACTGTTAACCCCAGCTCCCTGTTACTCTCCAGAGTACAATAAACTATTCACATACTGCATTCAAGTGTGAGTGTTTGTGTCCACGGAAAAACCTGATACAAATGTGATTGCGACACACATTAAACTATCTCCTCCCATACACCACTTCAAATGTGAGGAAACCAAGTGAGCAACATGCATCTTTCTCCATTCCTTCTTTTCAATTATTAGCATTTATTTCTTCTCCTCGCAGGAGCATTCTGAAAGTCTCCTTGTACGCGGTAGAGCTGGGCTGGTACATGCACCACAGACAAAAATCGTGCCCTTTGTGCTTTGACTCATTAAGGTGCAATAAAAAAAAACAAAAAAAACAAAACAAAAGGGAACCATGTATCCTGCCGTTATTGGGTCTTTCAACGATGCTGATCATCCGCAGTGTGTGGTCAAGAGTGGTTGTTGCAGTTTAAAAATCAGTGAGCAGACTATATGCTATTACTGTACATCTGCTGATGCCATTGATCGTGCCTTTTCCCCAGGGCCTTGTACTGTGCTCCAGGGATCCTCCACTCTGGCACCTTGGGTAGTGTTTTTAGTGTTTTTGCCAGAGCCCAGTGGAAAGGTTTGCATGGATTCGTTTAAGTATGGAAGATTGAATCAGGACCTTGATCCACAGCGGCATCTGCAGTGATCTCTCCCAGTATAAATATTTGTGCATTGATACTTTTCCTTTTCTAATACGTTTGCTCAAGGACATTATTGGCATCCCATTAACTAATTTCCACTGGAATCTGGACACTGGAATAATTACCATTAGACAACCTATTTAAAGCTTCAGTATGCATCTATTTCCAAATATTCATTTGGCAGAAATATGCCCCAGAACATATTTTAATTTGGAGAGGTGCTGTCAAAAACATATGTCACCCAGACTAATTGAAAAGCCAGTCAACAGTGCAGAATGTTTCCTTCTAAAAGTTTGTTGGCGAGGCTGATGAGTTGCAGCATCTGATGAGTTGCTACACAATTACACAAAGGTAGTTTTCCTTAAAATAGCTTTAATGACAAAAAATCATCTATTTCCCCTGAAATAAACAGATTTATGCAATACATCATGTGGTGTAACAAGCAGTCAAATAAATGATCTGCAGTCGCCCCGTTCAGTTCAAAGGGAAACAGGAAAATCCATTTTTGGTCAGGGGAGCTATGTCTAACCACTTCAAAGGTCTCAAGCCACTTTGCAACAGTTGCTGTGGCTGGTGACTCTAATCTCCCACTGGTTCGCTATGGGATATTATCAGAGGGTAAGAGGTCATTATTCGCCAGTGAGCACTCATTGAGACCTGCCAGGCTACAATGTGGGAGCCAGGTCCCTATGGAATACTTTGCACTCTGAGTTGACTCAACCCTCTAGTGCGCTACTCTTTTCTTTTCCTCTCCCCGTTCCAATATGACACACTTTCTCTTTGCAAAATGTCAGCAGTGTCTCAAGAGGAGAAGAAGAAGAAGACGCAGAAGAAGGCGGTTGTTCCTCTTCTTCTCCTAAAGATTAGTTTGGTTAAGTTCAGCCTGTCTCAAAGGCAGGCTGCTCAAACTCACGGTCTACAGGGAGCGAGGGGGTAAAGTAGCAGAGTGAGAAAGACAGAAAAGAAAAGAAAAGAGTGGGGCTGGAGGAAGGGTGAAACAGAAACACACAGAACGAGCAAATAGCTCAAGCAAAGCTGGCCCAGGGAGCACAGTATGTGCTTGAGAGGTTTGCTAATAAGTCATTGTTCTGTATTGCCGAGATGAAAGTAACTTGAGCAAGCAGAGAATGTCAGGCTCACTTGTTCATTTGCATAGCTGACTATACGTTGTCTCTGTGAGTATATATGCAAAAATTAATTTTAACATCATGCTGAGAGGCTAAATCCACACATACTCTTACTTATTAAACTGCCTACAGTATATGTGTTAGGAGCCTAATGCAAAAATGATACAAGCACACACTGAATTATGTTCATTCAGACATTCACTGCACACCTCACACAATATATACACACAAATACAGTCATGCACGCACACACACACACATTTAGGGTGCTAATGTAAGCCCGAGTGTTCTCTCAGCTTAAACGGTGTCAGCGATGGCTCCCACCGTGAGACACAAATCTGGTGGCGCTCATCATCTGGTGCTCCCATCTGTCAGCCTGAGTGTGTCTCTGTGAGATAACATGGAGAATGAATGTGTGTGCGTGTGTGTGTGTGTGTGTGTGTACGTGTGCGTCAAGGTTATCCTGTATAAAAGAAAATATACTATACATATGTGTTGTATCAACGTCTGCAAGAGATTCCAAGAACTAGAGATTCTCTTGGAAGTGCCTGTGTGTGCTTTCAGGGGAGATAACAAGAGCGTGCAGATTTGTGTGTATGTGTGCGAGACAGCGAGTGTGTGTGTGTGTGTGTGTGTGTGTTTCCCTTTCGCCACTCTCCCTTTGGCCAAACCGACGCGCAGGCAGATCTGATATATAATTCAGCACTTTACATAATGCGGCCTGCCCCAGTTTAGAGAAATAAAAACTGATAACCCTTTAATTCTTTAACACGCAGATACACACATGAATGCACGCATGCTCAAACAGACACACAGTGACCCACAAAAGCACGCATACACATTCACACGAGATGTAGCAGGTGGGCAAAATCACAGCAGTTGACTTGAACTGTTGTTAGTACATAGACTAGTGGTGGTCAGGGGGAAGTACACCTCTGTAAAACCTAATCCCAAGTAATGTGTGGCATTTTAACATAAAAAAAAAAAAAGAAACCACATCTTTTAGACATTACATAATTAGACTTTATATGATTATAGTATAGAAATGGGACCATTACTGTGAAAACACTGGCTGCCTGTGCAGATCACTACATGGCAGAGATGATCTTAGCAGAAAATATTAGAGCTAAACACGTAGAGCTAAAGTTACAGGTATTCAGAGGCAGAAAGTATATACTACATAAAAAATAAATGAACTTTTCAATTATCAGATGGATATGTAGTGTGTAACCAAAGCCTGATATAATCTATACTTAGACGTCCATTGCTGTCAAACCTACTTACTTAGTTATTTATGTGTTACTTAAAACACACAAATAAGCCAAAAGGTTGCACTGACTCCTTTTATTACAATGAACATGGACTTTTCATGTCTCTGCTGCCGTAACGTTTTATGTGCTTTAATCCGTAATTGAAAATAAAAGTTTCTACATCCAGCTTTAACATGGCAGACATGTGCATTGACTGACAAAAACATCCCGTTATTAGAACACAACAGCGACAGAGAGAGAAGCTCAACACTCAAGGCTACTGTAATTTTATAAAGCAGCTGATCTGGTCACAGAGGAACGGCTGTAAAGTGAAAATTCAGCCAGTGGTATGAAAACGGCAAAGCCGAGGGACAGGGTGGCAGACGACAGAGAACAAACAGTGATTTCAGAAGTCCTTGATATTCCCACACAGTTAAAAAAAATAAATAAATAACCAACTGAAAATACTCGGCAACATCTTCAACAACTCCACATATGAAAATATCGACCAAACAGCTGAAAACGTCTCTTCAAGGAAATTTCAAACCTAATTCCTAACTCTGCCACATCTCAACTGTACTGTCGACCCACTCCGGAGACGTTATAACACAAATGTGACACAAACAGAACTTGCTCATCTCACACTCATGCTTGAGTATGGCAATACTTTGTACACCTGGGTAAGGGATGTGTTGACCCTCTGAGAGAGAAGCTACTTTGTGTTCTGCTATTAAAACTATATTACAGCTTATGAATCTGATTATGTTACCATCTTGAAATAGCCCCGTCTGACTGATTGGTGTTGTTGTACTCACAGGTACTACAGATAGTGGTTTCACAGGAAAGAAAAGAGTACACAGTGTACTGTGCTATCAGGTCATCATAGGATAGGATACATACACTTTCATAGAAGTGCTCTTGTGGGCTTTTGACTGTTAACATTCAGACCGATGAATAAATAGCTGTGGTGTAAATGATTTACTTGATGTTGAGAGTGTCTGTACATTGAAATGCTACATGACTGCATAAGTAATAATAAATACACAAGATAATACTGGCAGAGGGTTTTCGGCATATAGAGATTTGCTACTTTTGAATACCTGTGGACATTTTGCTAATAACATAGTCATAGTCAAAATAAAGGGCTAGTACCTTCACAACTGAAAAGAAGCAAAAAGCTGCTTAAAAAGATTCTTTTTCAGTGCAAATGATTTCAGGAAAAATGTGTTAACTTCTACAAACTTAGCTCTAACAGTAACCAAGGTGTGTGACACAGCCTATTGTCTCTGACGAGGTCACTTCGAATCACAGTGATTATCTGAAGGTATCAATTAATTCGACAATGATGCCTTTTCCTTTTGTGAATAATGACTAGCTGATTACATCACTCACCACCAGCTACTAAAAGGAAAAGAGACTGTTCTTCTTGTCTTAACTCACAGCAGTGCAACTCCAGAACGGCTCGAATAGACATGTGTCTGTGTGCGAGACTGTGACAGTATATTATTTAGACCTTGATGATTTCACCGTCTGCAAACTGCAGTGAGAAACTGTGAACTGAATGAAATTAGTTTTATATTGTGCAATGAGAGCAGAACCTTTTCTGACTGCTCACAACAGCTCATTTTGTCTTTAAATACTGGCAGGTTAGCTTAATTAAACTGAACTTGGGGGTGTAAAATGTTGATTGGCATTTCTTTTGAAGCTTAGACACTGCACTTGGGGCTGGTTTCCAAGGTAACCCGTCAACTAATTTCCATTACTTCCTCTTTGGAATAAATTAACATACAGTGAGTTAAGATAAATAAGCGCAGTACCACAGTATCTATTGGTAAACAGTTATGATAACAACACTGTCCCTGTTGTTTCTTTGAGATCGTTTGATTAGATTTTCATAGTTCACAGTTAATTGGATGCTGTTTGTCATTTGACAATCTGTTGTTTTACCCAATTACTTATTATCAGCACTTGCAGTATTGTACACAGATGTATGCATTACCCTATTTACATAAATGTGGGGGCCACAACATTAGAAACACCTCTTAATTGAATGCACTCTGATAAGACTCTACCACCCACTATGATTAACTGTAATTTATATTGTGGAATGATTACCTTTCTGACAGTTTCAACATAAACTGGAAAATTATAACCTTGTAAAAGTAGGCTGCATGCTTGAGCTGCTGTGAATTAGAAAACATTTTTTTTTCTAGTTATACAATTCAAAATGTGAAACTGTCAACTATTATAGATTTATTGCACATACATTGAAATATATATAAATATATAATTGTTTTAATTTCAATGGTTATGTCAAAAAAACTAAACTCTGAATTCTACTATATTTAATTTGTTGTAGTTCATTATACACAACCACAATCACGAGGACAACTGCTGACATAATTGTCCAAAAGACTGTCACCAACACCCTGCACAAAGGGGGTAAGACATGTCGTCTGCTAGTGTTGGTTGACTGTATTTATCAAGTTCAAAGTCAACACGGCTCTCTGCCAGACAGTCACAGGCTTCCTCAAGCAGCAGTAATGTCAGAGTCTCTCTGCACAGACGAGTCTCTCAGTAAAATAATAATAAACTCTTATTTTTAATAAAGCCTTCTAAAAAATTGCAGTGATAGTTCTGTTTATTCTGTTAATAACTGTTCCTGTTAAATATGGAAAGGCACAATACTTAATCAGGACTCCTGAATCTCTACTCTCTTTGTGAATGACAAAGATATCAGTCAATATCTTCAATATTTTGTGGCTGTTACCTGACACAGAGCAATGGAGGCCAGCAGAGCAGAGAGCATGTCAATGTTTGACCCCATGGAAACATTTTACACACAATGGAACCACCAAGATCTATTTATCACAGTGACAAACGTGTACACATGCTGGTCCAGCAGACATTAAAAAAGACATTGATTTTGATGACAAACAAAGGGGGTTTCCATGTGTATTGGCAGTAACTGAACAAACTCAAGCAAACGATAAATAGCCACCAGTTTTTGTATGTACTAGTGGCCATTGCTGAAGAAATGCTATGTATTGAAATGAAATTGAGCCATGAGTTGAAATGAAAGTGTTGAAATAAAATGTGTTTGTGTGTTGTTTTAATAAAAAGGCACATTTACAATAAAGTGCACATTATTGTAAATGTGCGTTTTTTATCATTTTTACTTGATCTAGTGTCAAATTTATGGCACATTTTTATTTCCATATGTACGCTGCATGTACAGGTCCTTGTATTCCACCTCCAAAAACACAAAAATAAGCTGTATAATACTGTACGTATATGAACAAACACCAGCTCAGAGACACACACGCATGCATGTACACCCAAGTTTGGCTACTTTGGGCCAAATCCACATATGGGCCTATAATCTGGTCTCTCAAGGTGTTTGGACTTATCTTTAATTCAGCAGGGGAACAGGTCTGCCAGCTCCTTGATTGCTTAAACCACATTATCCCTCTACTCTGCATCCTAATGAATGTCCACCAGGCAAAGAGATGTGTGTATTTCTATGTGTGTGTGTTCCAGTGGTGGTGAAGGTATGTGAGCATTTGTATGTATCAGAGTGTGTATGTGCAGGCCTTTTGGAGTGCATGTGTTCCCTTGCTTGTGAGAGTATTTGGACACACATCACCATGTTCCTTGGCACGCCTTGAATCTTCATTATGTGTAGCTGCAGGGCACAAAAACAATTTGTATCTTCACAAGGTGATGTAGCCACTAAATGGAATCTTTTGGAAGCGACAGTTTGTCTGCCATACCTGCTCCCATCCACCCCGCCATGCTAAATGGTTCATCATAAAGACAGGATGTTAAAATGCCCTCTGAGCAAATTTCCTCACACTGCAGCAATTCTGCATAGTCAAAACAAGCTCATCTGGATATAACCAGAGAATGATTTTACAATCTGCTTGGAGCTAGTTATTTACCTGAACTTGTCAACTTAAATAAATACAAATAAACGCCTCTGTGAACTGTACCTTAGATACAGTTTGTTATCATATTGAAGCCAGAATCAATGCATTAGTTACACAACAGGAACAGTTGTAGCATTGTCAACAGTCACTGGCACACAATTTATTAGTGAAATAACATTCTTGCTAATTATGTATGTTTATTTATGATGACAGATTTGTTCATTTTAGACATGCTTGATGTCAGTTTTGTAAACTCTTTGGAGTGATATTTTATTATATTATATGATTCTTTTCAATGGCTCTTTGCTGGATGGATTTTTTTTTGTTATATGTTCAGCTTTGAAATGCTCCAAATATCAGACTCAGGTCAGAGGACATTTTAAATCAGGTCACTGTTTCCACATCTTGTCTAAAAAGACTTGCAGTGTGTTAGGTATCACTGCCCTGTTGGAATATTTCCTCTTCTACTAAATATATTTTTATTTGGTATTTGGATATATGAAGGTTCATTTATAATTGAGCTATAATTGTCATTTCCTCTATACTTTTTTAACTAACCCCCACTTCTATGTTTCATTTTCAGCCCCAGGTAGTCTTGACCAGATTCACTCCATCTGATACAAACTAATTAATTTTAGCTTTAGCTGACGAATGATGAAAAAAAAAGACGATGCCAGTTTTCATCTGCTTTTCTTTCATGTTATTTAGAAAACTTTAATCTTGCCGTTTGGGTGAGCAACACTTTTCTTCTTGCCCGTAGAGGCTGACTTCATGCAATGTCTTTCACACTGTCTGATAAGTCACAGAAACATCAATTTCCACAGATAACCCCTGAGCAAAGCCAGAAGCTCTTATCTGTCTGTTTTTCAGGTTATTGGTGTGGTGTCACTTTGAGGGTGACCACTGCACTTTCTGCTACTGTTAGTTGCAGTTGATGTTAGGAGGAATTAGAAAGGAACTATGCCGAAATTTAGTAATTTAGTAGCCCACTGACGATGTTGCATAATTTCATTAAGTCTCAAAATGTGTTTTTTTACTTCAGGTAATTCTAATTACTAAAATAAATGACACAAAACAACAGACTTAGAAGCATTTCCCAAATCATGCAGCTTAGTATATTGTATAGTATAGCTTTTATAATATTTTGCATAAATATATAGGCCTACGTTTTCAAAATGAAATGTGACACCTAACTCTGTGCTTTTCTTCAGGGCAAAACACACATCCAGTTTTTACTGTTCCATTTATAACTCACAACCAATATGATAGTGCTTTCAAACCTGCTCCAGGAAACAAAAAGCCTTTCTTACCCAAGCATTCTTGCTAGGGGGGGATGCACACTTTTGTCAACTTGAAACATCACTGTAATCAGACTAGCTTCTTACAGCTACATAATGGCACTTGAAAGTTTGTGAACTGTCCCTATTTCTTTATATATATATATATATATATATATATATATATATATATATATATATATATATATATATATACACACAAAAAATTGGGTCCATTTTGAGTAGTTTAAAAAATTTTTTTAAACTACACAAAATGGACCCAATTAAACAAACAAGAAAATTGTAGACAAGCAGCAATTCTGGGAGTAGTGGCTTCGTCCTTGCAAATCTGCCATGCAAACAATTGTTGTTCTGTGTCCCCCATGATAGTGGACTCGTGAACATTGATATTAGGCACTGCAAGACAGACCTTTCCAGGCGTTTCCTTAACTTTATCCTGAGGTTGTGATCTGACACAGTTTGTCATAGTTAGATGGTTTATGCTGTGTATTTAAAACTGTCACTCTCATCTCTCTCTTTATACAGGAGGATAAGGTTGTATCTAAGTACAAATACCTGGGAGTGTACTTGGACAACTAACTGGACTGAAACAAAAAACTCATAAGCACTGTACAAAAGAGGCTCAGAGCCAGACGTACTTTCTGAGCAGACTCAGGTCCTTTAATGTTTGCAGCACCATACTGCGGATGTTTTATGAGTCTGTGGTTTCAGTGTCATCTTCTATGCTGTGGTCTGCTGGGGCGGCAACATGAATGTTGCAGACACTAATAGGCTGAACAAACTGGTCAGGAGGACTGGCTCTGTTCTGGGGGTGGAGCTGGACCCTCTACAAGTTGTAGCTGAGAGGAGGATGCTGTTCAAACTCCTCTCAATCCTGGACAATCCCTCCCACCCACTGCCCAGTGTACTGCTGGACAGAGGAGCGCGTTCAGCCAGAGACCGATCAACACTGAGTGCTCCACAGAACACCACAGGAGATCATTTCTACCTGTGGCCATCAATCTTTACAGTTTGTCCCCACTCTGTAAGGGGAAGGGGAACTGACATTTCATTGTCATCTACAGTATCTGTTGTTATTCCACATTTGGCTATAATTATTTACCTATTTTCATTCATCTATTTACATCCATCTTTACATATTCTGTATATATACTGAGTTCTCTGTATTGATGTTGGTGTGGATCCTTTCTGGTTGGAGTTTCTTTTCTTTCTAACTGGGTTAAGAACAACCGTAACAAGGCAAAACAAGTTCCCTCTGGGATTTATAAAGTTTAATCTTGAATCTTGAATAATTCTTGATATCTTCAAGGCCTGAATTAGTAGGTAGAAAATAAATTTCAGTTTGTCAGTAATGTAACCTGTGAGCTTGTAAAAGTTACTGGGCTGATCATACTTTAAGTCTTTGCATCATCTGGAGGCTGCAGACATTTAGCGCTGAGCTCCAGGTAATGATCTGTTCTCCAGTACAAACAGCATTTCGGAAATAAACTCTTCATTCATAACTATGTAGTTAGTGATCATTAGCTGTACCCTCTTCCACTCCAACATTAACAAAATTCTAATTTCATGCTTTTAAGAACAAGCTTTAATTTCGCCCAAGTTGTCAACCACAGCCACCCCCTGGAGAGACATGTTCAACATTAATGCAATTATTACGCAGGCATATGCTGCAGTTGTTATTTTGGCACTGCAAGGCCCTGTGGGCTAATAGGCCTGTCTGTTGCCCAGATGCTCATAGGAAAGGTTTTGCCTTTGTATATGCATGTGTGTGTGAAAGAGAGGGACAAGACAAAAGCAGAGCTCTCAATAGGATAGACATGATACAGAATACTGCATGGTGCATTCAAGGGCCAGTAACTTAGCTTATTAACTAACCCCCTCTGAATTCATTCTCCCCTGTGGGGAGGCATTTGAAACTTCTTTTCTTTGATAATTTTTCTTGTAATTAATTTTGTTTATGACCCTGCTCTCTCTGTATGCATGCAATCCACAAGTACTCGAGTACTGTGTGCTACAAGTGTGTAGGAGGAGGGTATGCTCTCTGAAACCACAAGGACTTTCTCTAACACTTAGAGAAGCACATACAGGGATATTAGTCATGTTCTCTCTGTCTGAGATGATGATCAAATCAAGTTCTGTGCCTCTGCTCATACACCCCAGCTTGTGCATGTAGACAGTAACCTCCCACAGTACACTCCAAGCCCAAGGTGACGCTTACACACATCATGAAAACACACACACACACACACACACACACACACACACACACACACACACACACACAAGCCTGAGGTGACACAGATGACAGCTTAATTCTGGGTGAGTCAGCTTGACTGTGTCCTTGCCCAGACATGAGAAGGAGGCGGTGTGTGGTGCGCATCATACGTGTGCGTGTGTCTCAGTTGGTAGGAGGTGACGGCGGGGAGAGGTGCAAAGGTGAAGAAGAAAGTGTGAGAGAGATAAAGGGAGAGAGACAGATGAAAGATGGAGAGAGAAGCAGCAGGTGACCTTGGAACAGTCAGTCAAGTGTTATGTGTTTGTGTTTTCAGTGCTCAGAAGTAGCCAGCGGGTGACAATTAATACACTCTCATCTCTCAGTGTGTGAGTGTGCATGTAGCCAAGGAACAACAAACAATGTTATCACCCAGCTCTGCTTGATTTTCCTATATCTTGATCACTCAGAATCGTCCTGAGCTTTACGCTGATAATAAATTCACAACATTTCATTCCTATGGAGATATTGCAGGTGATGTACTGTAAAACACCGTCTGGCTGCCATATGTCATGGCTATGTTGGAATTACTGTCAATATGAAGTGCCAACTGGCCAACAAAGACCAAACATGCTGTATCCCTAGTGGTAGGACATGTTGGATTATGTCATGGTGTGACTTGTGTAATTAATTGAAAGGTGTCAGCATTGACAGTAAATTATAAAACATGAAACAGTTTTAGCCACAATCACACTAATGCTATCAGTGTTGTTATCTGCTTGATTTATAGATTCCCGCTGAAGCAGGTTCACTATTCCACTTGTTGAATCACATATTTCACATAAATACTTCTCATAGAAATTGTAGGTCTAAATGCCAAGGCTGGGTTCACAAAGATTATATTGTATTTTGACTTCATCAGCCCGATGGGGAAATACTGGGATATACTGTAGCCCGGGTCAGATCCCAATGGGGATCAGGATGACATATAGTTGTACATCTTTTATGCCTTACAAGAGTCATGTCTGGAGAAATTTTTATTTTTAAATAGGGAGGACAACAAAAGACTATTTAGTGTGAAGTTACCATTTGCCAAAGAGGCTAACAGTATCTGCACTTTGTAGAATTTTCAGCATGATCACCGAAACACTTTAAGTACTCTTAAAGATAATCCAACGATCACTTTTAAAGCTTTTAATTAACAGCATAGCAATCTCTGAAATCTAAAGGATGCTTCAAACACTATGCCAGTCAAAGTCAAAATTACATTCAAACACAGAACACAGGGGCAATCATTAAAAAATGATTTTTACTCTGAGGGTGTAATAATGGCCGTCTGTCTGGCAAGCTTTTTAAATAGGGTTGCTGCACTAGAATGTCTGCTTGGAAATTGTTGCCAACTGGTAAATGCAGTTTTAAATGACAAATTATTACAATTTATTTTTTTCAGCTTTTCATGGGCTTAGAAATGCTACAGTATTAAGTGGATTTGCACTAGAAATCCATCTTAACACAGTATGGGTGTCATCTAAAGACAAACCACATAGCATAAACACTAATGCAGGTAACAATTACTACAGATTTGACTTTACAATACATGGAAAGGGGTCATGGGCTGCAAATCTGCTATAGACTTATTCAACAAAACCTTTTCTGACTTTTAATCATGGGTGACATTGTAATTTCAAGTTCAAATGTTGAATTTAAGTAGCATATTTTGAATTTACCGCCCATAGTAAATATCTGTTTCCTCTTAGAAACATTAGGTGACCACTGTAGCATCAATATTGTTGCGGTTTATTTAGAACAACAGATTGTTAAATGGATCTCCTATTTGCTTTACTTGAAATAAAACTACATTATTTCGTATGGGGAAGGGATAACCTGATCTCTGCTGGTCCTTTAAGGGATTTGTCTTGACAAGATGTATTTTTAGAAACAGCTATAGCTCTCATCTATCCAACGCTTTCGTACAAGAGTGAATAAAAATGCAAGTTTGATGTGTCTGAAGTTCGTGAGAGGCATAAAACAGCTTTGAAACTTTCTCCCCCTGTCAGCACTAAAGATCTGCATCACTGTTAGGGCTTTGTAAGCAATTCTGTCAAAACTATTAACATTTGTGGATTAGTTTAGAGTGAAAATAAATAAATAATAAAAAAAAAGCAGTGACATCAGTCACTGAGTTTATCATGTTTTGCCTGCAGCTGCAATGTCTTGCCATAATGCCATCACAAGGACATTGATATACGAGCTGAATAGCCCTTGCAGGAAAACGGAGGCCCTTGGATTGACCTGCCTGTGTGTGTGCGTGTGTGGGAATGAGAGACATCATGTAAAGCAGTTTGTGTTGTATTGAAATGTGCATTAATAGCATTCAGTCTTATATCCTTCCCATTTTAAATTAGGTTTTGCCTAAACCATGTTCACCACAAAGGACATGATAGCACAATGGACACATTTCTGGTTGGTTTCCAGAGCAAAATCAAAGTCATTCAAGATCAAAAGCACATTAAGAAATAATAAATTCAAATACTAAAATTATCCTGGTGCTTTGTTATTATTTAACAGTTACTTCAAGAATAGGTTACCAAAATTCACATAAGAGTAAGAATTTCTAAAACTAGTGTGGACCAACCAGATGGTACTCCCACTCCTCACCAAACGGCCAGAACTTCAGGGTCTGTGTGTAGTTTGGCACCAGCAGTGAAATGTGTGCTTTTCATTTGAAACATTTTTCATTGCATTTTTGTTTTTGTTGGCCCTCAAACCGTCCTTTGTAACATAGATTTGTACTTAAAAGACAAAGGTTGGGATATAAATGTATTTATTTATTTTTGTGCTGAGAACAAAGTGAGGATATTGCTCAGTGTGTGATAATTAAGCAGTTGTGACTTTGAAGCAGTTTCCAGCAGCGAGGCGGGTTTCTCACAGTTATTTGTTTTTAGTTTTTATTGCATCATGGCATACGGCATCAAAATTACACTCACACACACACATATCACACTCAAGCCTTCTGCCTTTGCTAGTTCCAAATGGTGGTACTCTTAGTCGGTAGACCAAGTGTGATTTGAGGTATCCAAATTAGGATTGGGAAAGAAAAAGATTGAGCCGTGTATCTCTACTGGAGTCTCTTCTAAAGATTCTCATTTTAGTGTCTGATTGTCTTTTGTTTAGAAAACTACAGGTTTGGGCTGAACCTTTGTTTGACTGGTAAACCAAGGCTTTTGCCACAGTGGCTGTTGAACTTATGCATTTTACCCTCATTCGCCACCAAGATCCTGAGATAACCTAACTCCATAACTTAGGGCAGCAATTTTCTCCCAACCCAAAGATGCTAAGCCACCATTTCTCAGCAGAGTACAATGAAGTACACAAACAATTACTGACTCCTATCTCAGACACTTCACACTCTAGTACACACCAGAGCTCACAAGTTGGAAGCCCTCCAACACATGCTGGCATTTTTCTAGGGGAAGACAGTCGTTTTTCAAAACTGTAAGTGGTTGCTTGGAAGGATAATACACTTTAAATGTTTGAAAAGACAGCCAATGCTATATTTTTCTGGTAAGGTCATCAACTTGCTGTCCATGTTTCATCCGCAGAAATCAACCCCTATGCTAGATGTGTGGAAATCCGTCAAAAGAACTTACACCATTAATTAACCAGGGCCTGATGGTCAACTCAGACATGACCTGACCTCACCCCTGCTTATAAAATGATATTGCCTTACAAACACAATCTGAAGGCACAGAAACTGTTTGTTGGGGTATATGACTTATTCATAATACTGTCATTATCTTGTTGATCTCATTACATCTATTCCCATTAAAGAGAACTGAGTCTCCTAAAGGTTAAAGCCCATTATAAAAATATCCAAGGTAAAAAAATAAAGCAAAGTGTTAGGGGCAACCTTTCTCATCCTCTGCTTTCGTATGCTAACATATTTCAAGTTGTATCACACCAAAATGGGTACAAATGTCAGTGCAAATATCATCCATAAAATTAACAGCCAAGTGTGATTACTTGTGATCACAGTGTGGAATTTATTCAGAAATGCTATTACTGACTTGATTGGTTGTGTCTCCCAACTAATAGAAATGTTCATTGTTTGATTGCATTATCACACATTCCACCTAAAATCAACATGTTTCATGGGTGTTGGTGAAGATTCTGGAAGTTATCTGGAAGTTGAGTCATGGCAACTGGATTTCCTTCTTGTCTGGTCGAGTGCTAGTGGTTTGAGAGGTGTGAGAGAAGCTTTGCATGTGCAAATCAACACCCCCTCACTCAACACAGGTGGAGGCCTTAGACACAACCTGTCTTCTATTCATCATGCTGCCCTTTCATCCATCCGCAGAAAAGAAAATCAGAAAGCCCAATTCACACATGCACCAGGTTTAATATAATACTCAAACACTTCTTTGCCCATTCTTTGCACATGTCTGACCAAATTATTCAGAATAGAATGTTCCTAAGTTGACATGAGTACAGAGTATTTGATTATTGTACTAAAGTCATCTGAAAATGTTGTCTTTAAAGCTAAAACTGTGCATTTTTTCAAACCTGAAAAAATGCACAGTAAGTTAAATCCTCAACTGATTTTAGTGTGAATGCAATATCTGAACCAAATTTCTGAAACAAATGTATGGAAGTTTTTTCAGTGTCAGTGTTCAGTAATTCAAATGACAATTCATTTGTCAACTGCAAATTTAATTACCATTTGAATAAAGAGACCACAAACCAATGGCAATATGAAAATGTAATTGATTTAGCTTTCATTTAAACTTTTAATCATAGAAATCGAAAATTAAATTGCCACTATTGGAGATGGATTGCTAGTAGCTGTATGCATCGTCAGATTTCATGACAAAATCCCATAGTGGATTGCCACTTGACAAATTAATTGCCGTTTGAATTATGACACTGAAAAACTTCCATACAAATGGCCAAAAATAAGCTTCATGTAATTTTCATCTATACATAGACAAACAAAATAAAAGTTTGGGCATTTACTTTGACTTTAAAATGTTAATTTGTTATTTGAATATCATAAAATAATGAACTGTTGAACTCACTATTTTATGCCCACTGTCATGCAAATTAAAGCTGATTGGAGAGATTCATAAAGGATTTATTTCTATAGCAGCGATCACGATCATGAGCATCACTCAAACAATCGATCATCCGTTACTCATTTTGCCCTTATTTTTAAATAAACAATGTTGTTCAAAATAACTTCATCCAACAAATTAGCAGCATAATACCAGCATGCTGTTCTAGAGTTAAAACCCAGTTGAAGAGCACACTTGGGTGGATGAGGAACAGGTGATGTGATGTGAAAATGAGGAGCAGGTGTGTAAAGAGATGTTGAAATCAGGTATTGTACGGAAGGCAAAAAGTCTAAAAGCACCTGGTGAATGAACAATCAAAACAAAGGGACACAGCAACAGCAAAAACTAGACACATAATAGACAAAAAGTGTCTTAAAAAGACAGAGCTGATTTTGCAGTGTTTATATTGAGCATAACAGCTGCAAGCTGTTTCTATCTGACTTCATTTTACCACTTTTTTTCTGCAGAAAACAGCAAGTGAATCCCATAAAGCAGTATTGGCTCTGTGCTGATGCAAATAAGCCAGAAAAGCATTATTTTCTTTTAAATAGCCCTCAACCTAAAATAACACGGTCCTGAGAGGCAGAGTCTACATCCTCATAAACAGTCTGGGAGTCAGCCACTCTGCTCTGATATCCTGTCGAGAGAGGCAACCAGACGCCAAATGAAAACACATTACAGCACATCTTCATGTCTCATGGCCTGCAATGACTACGACTAGTATGAAGTGAATATTTGGTTTAAAATGTATGAGCGGAATTCACACGGGTTTTGACAAAGATGGGAGGGCAAGACCCAGCTAGGGGATGAGATATGAATTTCAAATCCAAATAGAATATTTCATCACCAGTGAGCATATAAATTAGAAGGGAAGCATGTCCACAATTCCTTAGTGAAAGAATACTTCCACTTCCTTTTGATGAAGACAACATCTGCAGTTGGGAATGAAGAAATCACATCAGTAATACGATCAGGAAAGCCTTGCATTTTCTTTATTTCCTTGAGAAAGATGGATCACAAATATTTTTGCGGGTTATATAAATGATTAAACCCCTTAAACAGCTTTGTTATTTCTGGACTGTTGGCTCAGACTGTATTGATCCAGAGAAGAAGCTGAAATAGTAATCGAGACAGAACCTTAGAAAGTCGTTTTCAGGTCTTCAGCACTTAATGCAGTGTGAAAACTACTAGTTAATATGTGATAAGCACATGTCTTCAAATTTTATTCGGCAATGTTTGGGATTTTCTGTCAGGAAACATAATTCTCCACAGCTCACAGAGCTGGCACTGACCTGCACTGGGACTCCATAAAGTTTTCGATGTGTAGTCACTTGACACAGGAATAAAAATCATAGCACAATTTATGAAACATCTTTAGTGCAAGAACTAGGAAAAAGTTTATTAAGTACATATCATGTGGACTATAAAGGCACATAAGCACTTATAAGCAATCAAAGAGTGCATAAAATAAATTAAACTGGTATAAAGAGTTTTTTCAAATCTGTAAATACGTATTCAGTTACATTTTATGCCCTGATCAATAGTTTAGAGGTGTCCTTGTCATGCATAATTGACACTGATGGGAAACAAAGGACCCTTGACTTTTTCTTTAATATATTAGCCCATAAATTTACCGACTTAATTTAAAACCTGGTATGTTATAACAGTCAAAGACCATTACTGACCGCCACGGAGATGCCTGAGTGAACCCACAATACACACAAGCACACACAAACAGACTGACACTAATGTGGTCTAATTATGCCTCTGTACCAGGTAACCTGCAGCAAGCTGCAGAGGCGTGATGAGAATGGTTCTCACAGCAGAGAGAGAGTGTGTGTGTGTGTGTGTGTGTGTGTGTGTGTGTGTGTGGTGAGTAAGCGGATAGTTTCACTCTCCAACTGCAGAGAGGTCATAATCTGGCTGACAAGTTAGTGTGTGGAATAGAGGGACACAGAGTTTCTCAACTTTAAGATGTTTTTTTCTAGAAATCTAACTTCAAAATATGACGACTAGGACTAGTGTTATGGTTTTCTGCTTCCTTTTTCAAATGCTCTCACAGATGTTTTTGAGCTCTGTGGAGGCAGCTTCATTCAAGTCATGACTCCCTGCTCAAGGACATCAAATTTACCAACTAGAAAGTTTCTATATAAGACATATTTCTAATAATACGCTGAGTTATGTATAATATTTAGAATGATTGTACATTCTTAGCACATTCAACAACAAAGCTAACCAGCTTCTTCCACTTCCACCTGTCTAACTCTTTATTCACTTAACTCCTTTCTATTATCAAGTCCATTAGGCTGCTCAGATACTATTCAGAAGACACCCGGGTAGTATCCACTCATGTCTCATAAGAATATTGTACAGCACAGGACATCTAATTCAACGTTAGCATCCTTCATTTTGAATTCTCACGGCCTAAAAATTCACTCAAAGATCAGCTCCCAGTATGGCTGTTGGTCGACAACACCATTTTTTAGTTATTATTCACAAAAGTACAGCTGATTAGAAAAAACTGTTATGACCACATAATATCATGTAATTAAATATTTACTTGATTAATGAATTGCATCACTTTAAAGGCTTAATCACACACACACAAAGTGTTCTATCTAAGTAAATTGTTTACATGCTGATGAAGAAGTGACTGGAAAACTGCTCCAACTTTTAAACTAGAAAAATGTTGGTGTAGCTTTTATGAATAATATATTTATAATAACAATACTGAAGCTAGTAAAAAAATAATTTACCACTGAACATTCAGAACTCAGGAGTATAAATACTCAAGAAATATCAGGCTTCAGGTGTGTTCGCAAGTGCAGGCTATGTTTGCTGTGAAGCTGGAGATTTAATATTTTAGAAGTCTTGCAGTGTTGCACGTTCATCAAACGAATACCCCGGCTTTCTCTGCAACTCCATCACTCTATTATTTTATGCTGAGTCTATGAATTGCACTCACTCACTTTCACCTTACATTGCCTCTAATTCTCTTATCTTCTGGCCTTATCTCTCCCTTGAAGTTTTTGATTTTAGCCAGTTAACCCGTTGGCTGAATGCTAAGCATTTGCACCCTCCTGCCCCCGGTGTGAGTCTGAAGAGACTCTTCATGCTGACATACCAAATTTTCAAAGTTTGGTCTGAATAGTATTTTCATCAGGTCACATGAGGTTAGAGTCCTGCAAGGCTAAATAGTTTTGCAGTGGTTATTGAGGTTTTGTACTTGGATTATAAAAAAAACAGAACAAAAAAAAAAAATGTTAAGTCATTTTAATGGATGTCGGTGTTAGAGTACTAATGGGAAAATGCGCTGATCTCAGATACTTGATGAAAATTACAAGGACATAGCCTTGTCCCTCTATCAGGCTTGTTTTGCTTTCAAGTCACACATCAAAGACCCTTTTAAAATGAAGCAGATTAACCTCAGATAACCACAGACAATCCAATTTATCCGCCCTGCATCTGACTTGAATGTGTGCATTCACAGGCGATACTGATCAAACTTATAAATTCCTGTCATTTTCGTCCTCTCTTAGAAAGAAATACAGAGGAAAAAAGTGCTGCACCTGCTAATACATTTTGAACTAAATATTCCCGTCACACTGACTTCAGTCATTGCAGAGCATGAGACATGAAGATTTGCTGTAATGTGTTTTCATTTGCTGTCTGACTGCCTCTCTAGACATAGATATCAGAGGACAGTCGTGAGCTCCCACACTGTACAACCAAGCTACTTCTCAGGACTGTGCATCAGAGAATCCATTTAGCTGTGCAAGTGTGAGACCTTCATTTGAACTCCAGCCCTTAGATATGCATATGACTCTGGAAGATACCATTTATAAAAAGATCCATGCATAGATTTTAAACTAATGAACGAAACCACACCAAAGTAGATATTCTATGCAGAACTTGAGATTGTATGTGTAATAGTCACACCTCTGGGAACCCCTCCTATCCCCTAAAGTGGGTTGTTAGGTGAGGCCAACCTGGTGGGATGGATGAAAGGGCAGCATTATGAACAGAAGACAGGTAATAATAAAAAAGAAGAGTAAAGATAACAATAGTGTGAGAGCGCACCCAGAAGTAAGCACAAATAATGTGTCAAGGACAGCAGACTTCAGTCAGTCAGACAATAGTCAATGTAAATTATAGACAATAAGCTACCGGTCATAGCAGGCCAAATAAGCTTTCAGCAGGAAAACACCTCTGACCTCACCACCAAAATGATATAATCTTGCTTCAAGTGAAAGCAAATGATTACACAGCGAAAGCTATGCAGTATATTGGCAGCTTTTAGCAGCAGCAAGAACAACAGTAAACTTCCTGCAACATGTCAGTAAACTGTGCAAGATGTTCTTATTTACCAACCGCTCGCTGCTGTTGGGGAGCATGTTTATGAAAGTGAAATGACAGTTTACATTCCTAAGTACGTAACGTCCTTATCCATTTAGTGATTTATTACAAACATGACAACTTGAAAAAAGGCTGACAATACGTAAAGCAGGTAATGTTGTTAGATATTAGAGATGTCTTAAACTCAGTGAGTCAATAAATATGTCTTTCTGATAATACTTGTTGATGCTACTCATGCCTAATATGACTTCGAGCAACCAGTGATGAGTAGAAGACCAAAAAATATGTGTGTATTTAGACAGCGGTTTAAACCTGCAGAGGTGCAGTTTTCAGCACCAGGGACTTAAAAAGGCTGTTAGCATAATTACAGAAATAAGCCAATGACATCAATATAAATAATAAATATGACTGTGTCTCCTAGTGTCTGCTTTCGGTTCTGTGTATTCCAACTGGAGTTAACATGAAGACACTCTGGATCATGTTGCAGGTTTTCTAGCTTCAAATCTGACAAAAGTCTGACAAATGTCTGAGTTTGTTTTTCCACCATCCCCCTGAAAGTGATCTCTGAAGAGCAGAGATCAGTCAACATGGACTGTGGATGCACAGTTTGACATTTCACAGTCACACAGTGGTACATGAATGTATCTATTATGACCTTTAGAACAATGTTTAATCAGTGTCTTTAATATGCTAGAAACAGCATGCGCTGTGTGTTTGACTAATGATGATCTAGATTATCCACTACATACACATTTCACAGTGATAGTTTGTATAGACCGTGTTTCCTGCTGAGGTGAAATGGAGAGGTAAGTAAAAAAGTGTATTGTGTGCTAAACAACTGCAACTTTGAAAGATACCCACTTAATGTGACTAATCTGGAAGACTGGTGGAAGATCTCAACCCCTCCTTTACAGTCGATAACAAGTAAACAAGCATCTAGATAGGAAGAGTGATTGAACATAGGCACCTGACTATAGTTTTCAGATAGACTTAAACTAATTAGAGGCTATTCGTTACCTCACTTCCACAAAAGTGACATAATTTGCAAACACTAATGTGATGGATAACATCCAAATACATTGTAACCTAACTTAAACCACTTAAGATTTAACAGCGGCTACATGCACGTCATGCACTGTCATGCTGTGAGCATGCAAATGGCACGTAATGAAACGTTTCTGGGCAAGACAAAGGTGCTAAGTGAGCCATAAGTGTGCTCACACTTCAATTGATTTGTTTACTTGTTTATACCTGGTGAGTAAGCAAAATGGATTTTCCATCACAATCTTGCACACTGGCTACCTGTCATGCAAATAAGGGAGACGTTCCTCCTGCACAGAGCCATGAGAATGAATTATGCAGTTACCATGCGGCAATACTAAACCACATTAATCTAAATGAAAACTATATTGCATCAAAATATATTAAAGCAGCATTTTGTAAGATCTATGCAGAAGAAGTAATGTTACGTTACATGTATGGCATCAACAACAGAGCATGTACTTCATCCATTAAAATCATATGCAAGTGGGTGCACTTAAATATTAAATGCATGAATATTATGGAGAGTCTCCCAAATTATTTAATACTAAGTTCCAGATAATGAGGTTCACTAACAGGAATCCCAAAAGAAAAAAATGGTTCATTTTCTTCATGATCTGATTCACTGCAATGCATTATGCATTGTTTTGTGCACTGTTTATATTAATGAGAAAAAAATCACATGATCTCAATGTAACTTCTCAATTAGCAATAATCCAAGGGGGTGCAATTAGTGAATATGCATTAATGTGGAGTTCTTGGCTGCAAGACGCCTGAAAAATACTTAGTTATGGTATAATGGAAAAAGAAGTACAGTATATTAAACATATTCTTTTACACTAGTGAAGCTTAGAGAGAAAGTGTTCATTAGTTTGTTGTTATGTGAAAGACGCAATTAAAACTGACTACACAAACACAATAAATGACTGAGCTGTCACCTCGACTGTGACATTATCTGTTTCGTCAACAAACATTTTTCATCTAATTTACCATATCACTTCACTTCTACTTCACACTGTGACTTTATAGATGGTAAAGAAATGAGGGTGACCCAAAGTGTGAAATTGGAACCAAGGCAGCTCCTGTCCCTGCTCCCATGAGAGATGATGTTGCCAGCGATTATTATGGATGTATTGTGATGAGCCAGCATTTGTGATGAGATTGATATGATAATCTGTGGATTGAAAGTGCTCTAATTATTTTGCTTTGATACTTTGACATTAGCATTTTACTAGCATTTGCAGAGTTAAGATTGGAAAACCTTTCTCTATTGCTTATATTTCTTTAATTATGAAGAAAAAGCTCCTCATCTCTTATAGTTTGCAACAGTAAAAGTCAACTAAAAAACACGCTATGCTGTGTTTGGTTAAGGATTTGTCTTTGCAAAGTGTGTTTGCCGAATGATCGATGAGGGAGGAAACTGCAAAGTGTTCATCAGAATGCTGATCGTTGTGGTATCTTTTCCCCAGATGAACTGTGTATGAGCATTACTGTCATATTTACAATGTATTCTGTTTCTTAAAATAGACTTTGTGCACCTTCTGGTACTTCTAGAGGGTTATGACTTATGCAAAATTGTCAACTTTTAGAAACGTAAGCAACTGCTTACCCCAAAGCCCTATACTTACATAAAGCATACCTGTATCACTTCCCCTGAAATTAGTAGGTTCCTACCATATCCTCCGTGACTGGCTATCTTCTTTTTCCACTGCAGTCAGACCAGCCAGTGCTATATCTATCCTGCAAAGGTGGTATTCAAAATAATGTTATTTATTCAGAAAGTGTGCAAAAGCAGAAGCTAAGAACCACTCATCCTTGTGAGTATTACCAGGTCCTTATCACATCCTTTATATATTACCATTAAAATGTTCTGTATCTAAAGCGGTACATATGGAACTCTTAGCACACATCCACTGTTTCGCCCTTGGATTTACACTCCTCACTGCTTCTAATACCAGCTAAACCTGGTTGACTCACACTTGCTTCCATTAAAAGCTCAGATTTAGTTTTCTTATATCAACTTCCTTCCCTCTATTTCTGAATAACCCACATCACTGGAAATTAGGTTAATTTTAGATAATACTGCAGTGAACAATTTGCATTGAATGCCAAGATTTATTTAATGAATGAATGCAATAATTCCTATACTTTCTATAACTTTAGTTATTAGTTGTATAACTTTAACCATACTTCAGCTATACAATAGTTTCCATGTGCAGCTATTGTAGAAACTGTATACCTCAAAAATCAATGTTAAAAATGACAGTGAGCATAATCCAGACTTTTGCATAATCCTCCCTCGTTTTGCCTGGTGAGAGGTTTGTCTCATTTGCATAGGATAAAGGAATGAACCTTTTTTTAAAGACTGACAAGACAGACTAAAAGTCTAACTAGCAGTTCTTTGAAGCTAGGCAAGCCAAATGCTAAGCACAGCGTGCTAACATGCTCATACAGTAACTAATATGGTGATGTTTGGCAAGTGCATCTGTCACAGTTAACATCTAGCTGTGTTGCGAGCTTCTAAACTAACTCTAAACACAAAGTACAACTGAGGCTGATGGGGCTGAACTGTTTTTGCAAGAATAAATAAACTAAATAAACCATGAACCATGCTTCTAACATGATAAAAAACAATCTGTCCTATCGGGACAACCTGACTTCACCTGCTCCTACCACCACCTCACTTAGGATAAGCAGCAGAAAATAGATGCATTGGTAGATTAGTGTGTTGTCATTCTCACAAAGAAAAATCCAGGTAGAAATCTTCACCACTACACAAATGAAAGGCACCAATGTATTGTCTAAAAGTATTTTTTTGCCCTGCTAGCTCTGGCTCTATACAAGCCTACATCTTCATGCCTTTTCTTACTCATAATGGCAGTGAAGTGAATGAATTCTCCTTCAGCGTTTCTTTTGGCCTGCTAGCAACACCATATGGTAGAGGAATTCAGTTTTCTACTTTGAGCCAGAAGAGATCAATTGATGCAAATGCATTTCAGTTCATCTCAAATCAGTTATTTCCATAGTTTTGTATGGTTCCTGATTCTCCCACTTATTTCTCTCCCACTCCCTGGCTTTCTTCTGTTGTCTTTCTTTTTCGGAGTGTTTTTCCCCTGCTGGAACGACAGTGCAGCAGATTACCAAACACAGATTGCATTGATTGCTGGGACTAATTGAAAGGAAAGCATCCCCGGTGTGGAGTGCATCTGCTTGCCTGTGCAGAAATTGGCATCTGCACCCTACCTCACCTCATCAGGCAAAGGAGCCAAGAAACCTCTCTGCCTTCGAACACTTAACTCAGCGCTCAATCACACTTTGGGAAGACTCTTTTCAGATGAGGCGACAGAGCAGACAGGCGGTGTCTGGAAAAAAAAAAACGAAAGAAAGAAAAAAAAAAAAAAACACCCCCGTTCTCAACAAGAGACACCACGGGGGAAATCATCCATGAAGATGGATGGAAATTCAGCAGAGCAATTGATGCACTTCTTCGTTTGGCTAGGACAACATCTGAGGGACTATGAAACACTTGTCGGAGGGGAAGCAGAAAGAGAACGAGGCCTCTGCTATTGCTGCTTCCATCACTTTGCACAATTGCTCACTGTGAGTTCTGTGGATTGGGACTGATTGAGGAGCAGTATTTAACATATTGAGCATTTTGCAGACTTTCACTATGGGCCACTCGATTTCTCGACAGTGGCACGTTTGATTGAACATCTGGTTTTCAAATTGTCTCAGCATTTGCAAATAATAAACAAGAGATCACAAAGTGGCACTTCCTGCTAAAATAGAAGGCCACACGAGCCTCTTTTTGCTCCGATTGAGCAATTTACCACAGCACTGTTAAATCCTCTGTGCCTAATGAGGTTAAGGATTTTCTGCCTGTCCCCCATTCTCTACCAGACACAGCTGAAAATGTTATAAGAGTCAGTGATCAGATAATCTTTGACTCAATATGTTTTGGGCCATCTACAGTTTAAAGAAAGGCAATGGAGTGAAGACTTTCTCAGCCTTACAAGGGCATTATCTTTGGTTTGTACTGTCACTACTGAACCAGTTGTTAAGCCCCTGCAGGGATCCATGCAGCTTTATTTTCATGTCCAACACCATGTTAAAGAAGGAACAATTGGGCATAGGATTTATGCTGTGCAATGTCATGATTTTTAATACTGAATATAATGGCTGCTACTTCTCCTGCTGTTTAAAGATGTCCTGCTTCTGTATTGCTCCTGTTGTGGATGGTCATGCTCCGCGGCTCGTGAACTTAGGCACTCATTTGAATGCAAATCCCATAATATGCAAAACCACTGAATAAATGAATTACAGCCATTCAAACGTGTATTACTGAAGCATTTGACAGTATCCAAATGGATGGATTGGGTTTATTAGTCATATGCCTTTTTATGACTTATGACATATGGTTAAGTTGTGGAGGTGTGTCTATAGGTGCTTCGGAAAGGTGATCGGATATTGTTTTGCAGACACTCTCATGTTATCTAGCCACAGTCCATAAAATGAAAATGTCAGTATGCTGTCAATGCCAGAATGAAATGTGTGTAATGCTGAAGTTGGGGGAAAAGTGTGTCCACCCGTGTTGATATGAAAAATCTAAAAATCTTATAGACATAAGGCAAATTTAATTAAGAAATGTGATAATAAATACGGAAATACTGGCCACAGGTAATAAACTTGGCTGCTCGGGCTTCAGCTAATATGATTAATAATTTTTAATAAATTATAATAATAAAAATTATTGTAGATTTGTATGGCATTACAAATCTTTTACTGAATTGAGCTATAGGCGCATAATATAAAAAAAAAGACACCATCTTTTTATTTCGTAAAACACTTTTGGGGCTCATTTCAAAAGAAGCTGTTAAATGTCTGCACAGTACTTCACTGTCTATGATAAACATTGAACAATAAAATTACTGCTTTCAGCCAAGTATGCTCATCGCACACAACAGACTAGCTCTGCACAAAAAATTTAACAATATTCTTAACATATAAAAAGTCATGAAATGGTAATAAAGCATGATTTGTTTTAAAATCCAACATGCATAAAGATCAGCAACTTATAAAAAGTTTGAAAAGCTCTCTTTGCCATTCTGGATCGCTTTTGAGATGCTTCTTTACTCAGTTTCACAGTCAAGTCACTCAAGCAGACAAGGCGTCTATTCAGGTAAATAACACAGTCTTATGAAAATAACACCTGTGTAACATGCCTTGCACCTTCCAACAAATCTAGTGAAAACTCACAAAAAGCTACTGTGAATAAACCTTGAAGAACGTCTGAATATTGAATTTGTAATGTTCAAACTTTAGACTGCACTTTTAGCCTCTGGCTTACTTGTTCACATTTATTGAAATCCTGATCATGGAAAGTCAGAAACCTCACCCGGATTGTTGCGATAATGGATGATGAATCGGATCATTTTTAATAAAAATCTGAAACGATGATCAAAAGCACATTTTTTACCTTTTCAGATATTTGGAATTTGGACACCCCATTGAATAGTTGTTATCAGTAGTTTTCATGTCCACAATAATGCTTCAGTGGGTCAAAACTGCACCTAACCAAATTACTTTCATGTTGTTTACATCACTAACTCATTGATGAACTGACTATCGACCTTTAGAGACCATTGGCACATCGGCCCGGCAAAGAACAGCGAGAGGCAGCACGTTGTGGGCGGCTCAGCAAGATTTAATGATATCAGGGGAAAAGTGACAATTGGTGAGAAGGTGTCTCCAGCCTGGACAGCTATGGACCCCTTGAGACAGTCTAGATGAGTCAATCCTTCATTTCTACAGCCAGGAGAAAGAAGAGGATAATTGCTCTGTTCTCATGGCTGCTTCAAATTGCTTTGAGAGATGGAGGACGGTCATAAAGCCAGGAGTAACTAACCACCTTGACTCTGACAAAAGCCTGGAGTCACTCTGGAACATGTTGTTTTTCTGTTGTTTATTCTGTACTAACCCCTAACTGAACCCATTATGTATTATATTTGCAGTGCATACAGCAAACAGCTTACATAAGATGCACTTTAACAAGTACTTCTCAATAATCAAAGGTTACTTTATAAGCGGGATACATAGTTAAATGTCTTTGTCTCCCTGCTGTCAAAGTGTTTTTCAATTGGTTATTTCACACTTCACGTTTGCGTCAATAATTGTGTACCTTTTAAATAAGCATGTGAAGCTAAAGTCCTGCCTTTTATAATGCTTGAATACAAGTATGTTGCTGAAATTAGACTTGTTGATTCACCTCACAAACTCACGTTGTTTTTATATCAAACCCAATACATAATGCGTGCTGTCAAAAACATTTACTCTTACACTGCCTGACCTTAGAAATGTAGGAGTTGGAAGGTAGAGTGATAAAAACCACAGTGGCAGAAGAGAAATGTTACCAAATGCTCTTTTCTGTAACTGAAAAGTGAAGAAACAGTGCAGAGACAGAGGGTATGCACGGCTATACACCAGCTGTGCAGGTCTTAACAGATTGAGGGAAATCTGTGAATGTGATGGAAACAAGGAAACAACAATATAATGTCATCTGCATATCACAATGAGGGGAAATATGCAAGCACATCTGCTTGCAGTATGCTGAACAAACAAGCAAAAATAGCCAAATATTGCAAGCAAATGTTACAATGCATGCATTACCCCCACCATGCCAGGGTGCATTGGAAAATCAATTTTAGGCTTGAAATGACACACACACACAAACGCACAGACACACATAGAAGCACACACACAATGGTCTCTATCCTTCAGCTGCTGCCACTGACATAGCCCTGAGCAAAAGAAGCAAGTAGCTCATCGTCATTGGGAGACTGTGTACTGTGTCTGTAGCCGGTTTAGTGCTAAGAAGAATGTTGCAGGAAAAGAGAGCATGCGGTCAGCAAAAAGTAAAGGTCACGCTAAAGGAGCCTCATTAGTGTGTTTGCAACGGTGTCACGCTTTTTTAAATAGAAAATGCAAAGAACAGTGGACCAGAGAGGGTGACAGATCTTTTGCAAATGCACAGGCTAACACTTAAAATGAGCGACATTAGCATATATAAAAGAAATGACAGCAGTAAGCCTAATTAAAAAAGTGGAAGGTAGATCTGCTGATGTCTCGACGATGGACAATAACAGAAATGAAATATACATGAGCAGTCCTTTATCTATTTCAAGTGTGGGACTCGAAATAACCTCTCACTTTGAGCTGTTGACATCTCTGGTGATGTTATGGAAAGGGACATGTATTTAATTGATGCTAACTGACATAAATTATGCACTTAAAACGATATGTAGCATAAGTGAAGTTTAGGGGATATTGTCTTCTTATTATATATTTATGTAATGTTATTATATATTCAGCTTGAAAATGGTGCAATATTTTCACACTCTTGAAACATGATTCATATTTGTAAAAATATTGAAAATGTTTTTTGAAAAGTCATTATTTATTTTAAATAAAGTGAGATCTTAGTCTCTGGAACCAGCGCTTACAAGTTCTATGAATATGAATAAGTTCAAGAGACAGAAAAGAGAAGGCCAGAGAAGCACAGAAGATCTGTCAAAAAGCTCATTCCCGTATGCATATTGTTCAACTGAAATTACCAGTGAACCACACATGTTGCACAGGGTGACATGCTTCCTCATTTTAATGAACACGCACTGGAGATTATTCAAGTCAATCCCACTTATTACAACCTGCTGCCAGAAATACTCACTAGAAGGAAGATATTAGGCAGAAAATAGCCCCCAAAAATGTGCTGCTTACTCTTGTTTGAGTAACATTTGCTTTAAAAAAAGTGTCCATCTGTTATTATAGAAATTACTGAGCATTTTAACAAATACATGCAAATGAAGGAATCGGTCTAACAAAGGCAGTGTGCTGCAATGTTTTTTTCTATTTATGTAAAGTGAATCAGTGTACAGTATATAGTCCTATATCTACGTAGATGCAGCCTCGTGAAGCCCAATTTTTGGTAGGGGGCTAAAGATGCGAGCTGGGGTGAGAACCTCTGAAACAGAGGTCTGTCACAGGGCTGACACAGAGTCAGAAAAATGTTTACGCTGTTTCACACCGGCGGTCAGTTTAGACCAGTTGACCCTAAATGTTTATGTTTGGACAGAAAACCCTCGAACTTTTTCGCTGTTAGGCAACAGTGCAAACCACAGTGCTGGACTTATACTGCATATATACTTCCTTCTTTACTCTTCTGGGTAAATATTCTAGAAACCGAAGCACAAAACTTTTCCAAGATATTTCTCTTATTCATCAATAATGTATTTCAGGCTGAAAATGAAGCCCAAGAGTTCCTGCGATGGTGTCTGTATGCTTTTACAAAAGACAGCTTTTAAATCTCTGGTTTGAGGAGACAAACACGCATCTTCATGTGAAATTTATTCTGATGACTGCGGCGTTTCACTTGGTACACAGTACAAAATGGATTCTCTGTGTTATTGTTGCACGGTTCAGAGTCACGCTTTGTAATCAGCATCTTAAAATCTATGCTTGCACTCCTTCCAAAAAAATCTTTTTTTCTACTTCGTGAGTTCACAAAGTCATACACTGATGTGTTGCTTTTGTCAACACTTGTATCCAGATGAGAGCCTCTGAGGTTTTCGCTTTGGGTAGCTGCACAGAACATAAATGCACACACTTAAAACAGAGACACACACGCCCACAAATGATCAATCAGGCACAACAAATTTAAAACAAACACACAAATATGACTACACACCCCTGACACGCGCACACTTCTTGTCTTGTTGGATGCACCGTGGCACAGAGCCTTTAGCGAGCGACAGCAGTAAGTGATGGATGCTGCAATGTTGACAGGAGGAGTAATTATGCTTTGTCCCATGGTTCCCGGTATGGGGACCACCCATCACTCTCCATTACGCCCATGTGTTGTGGCAGCCTTCCACTTTGTTTAGCAAATGAAATGCTTTTCCACCTGAGTGCTCCGGAGAAATAAGGAGAGGCGTGGTGGGGGTGCATGTCATGGGATACAAGAGAACAGGGGTGAGCACAGGCTCCAGCAACATCAACAGTCAATTATTTTTGCAGCAGCCCGCATGTGCCTGTGCAAAAGATTTAGGTAAACAGATAAAAGGGAAGAACAGCTGTGAAATAGTATATTCTGGAAACACAACACCATGAATCGCTGATATCTGTGTCTAAAGAACTGCAGAACAATCAGTTAAACCATAGCTGCAATTGTCTTTGACAACGATTTTGAATGTCTTTCATCTGTTTGTGTGTTTTCATTTCTACATGGTGCTTTTATTTCAGAAACATTAAATAAAGATGAGATGAGAAAAAGTAGCGGAACAATGGTGTTGCCTCATTTGATGCAACACATTGTTACTGAGTGAAAAATTCATCCTTCATCCCAACGGAGATGGTGCAGATTTCTTTCAATTTCTGTCACACTGCAAATAAAAAGGCAGCAATTATTGACATAGCCTTTGAAATTAACTGCAAATGAAGGAAAAACACCACAAAAGAAACCGTTTTGCTTAGAGAAGGACATATACTACAGCTAATGGAAGACAATTTTGTGTTGTTGAAGAAAAAGTTTGTGCTGAGATAACACATTGAAATCAGCATGTTTTCATCTTTCGGCTTTGCTAGCTTAACAAGACTTCCACCACCTGGATCCTGAAAGCATTATGAGCAATGATTGGCAGGAGTCATTACTGATATCAATCATCATTTGCCTCAGCACATTAGGAGCATGTGTATAATCAAGCCTCTGGCCAAGGTCAAAATTATGAAATCATTATGATCTTTTCCATCTAAATGACAAGACTAATCACTGCACCTTATAACTAATACACTGTGCGCCCTTATCTCTGAGCAGGCACACTTTTATATGTGTGTGGGCCTGCACATGAGCAAAGTTTTACTTGTATAGTGATTAATCCTTGCTGTTGGGGGTTAATAAGTGTAATTTGGCCGTTCGTAATGGCTCCAACTTCCCCAAGTTTAATGACATTATGATTTTATTATGCAGCTTGTTTCTCTCAAGCTTGTTAAGGGATGAAGGAGCTGTGTAGGTCAAAAAGAACACACAAGAGTGTGTGGCTATATTTAGCCAGAGGAGTCTTTTACCCTGGCCCTGTCATTGAGTGAGAAGTTTGTGATATTCTTGATACAAATAGCCTCATTTCCTCACTCTCTGCTCCAGTAACCGACTAAATCCACAAGATGCAGAAAAGCCTCAAGACCTAGTTAGAATAGGTGAATACTAGAATAAATTTCAATATGAATGGTTCTATTAAGTCCATTTTCGACAGGCTGAGCATAATATTTAGAAGCGTGGTTGTGAGATGATAACAGGAGAAGGAAAAAGCACCAGGGCGTCCAAAAATAGAAAGCGAGTGGCATTTGGTCTAACTTAATAAGGTTTACTTTTCGGAAGAGGGAAGCTGAAGAATCATTTGACAAGATTATTGCCTGATTGTTGTTGGATTCGTATCATCCTGCAGACTCATAACACATACCACAAACTGCAACGTGAATGTGAAAAAAAACAACAAGCATATTCATAAATTGACTTTATTCCATGAGTAAAGATGCAATTGAAACCGCACCGAGGTAATGTAATGTCTACCATTACGCTATCAAGGTCAGGGGTGCGTCTAAGGGGGTGCCTTAGGTGGCCGATGACCAGATTTTGAAGTTCCTGAATGTTACTGGCCAATGCAGAGCAATAACTGGGGTTTCCAGTTAATTTGGTAAACGTGTGAAACTATTCTGGCTGATGACAGTCAATCTGAATCTATGTTGGGATTTACATACACGACTAGGCGCGGCAGTGTGTAGGAATAGGGTGGACAAATATATGCAATCAGCTAAAGGAAATAATAATAAAAACATTATAATAAGTTAGAAGTGATATGAGATGTAAAAAATTGCTGTAGCAGCAGGTCATGAGTTTGAATACTGACAGTCGGGGCACCAGAGGTCACAGGTATTTAATTAGAAACCAGAATAAACATAAATAACAGATACTATTTATCTTGCTGCCAATGTACTGTATATGATAGTTAACTACAACTCTGTTCTCAGTTCAGTTTATCTTTGAATTTTTCTGGTATCTTAATATTTCTCTATTCAGATCAACCTTGATCCACCTGCCTACCTGTCCTGCATTTCCTAATCACACAGCCCTGACTCCCACAGCCACCCCGCTCGTTCCTCATTAACTAATAAGCCGCTGGTATTTCCAGGGACTGTTCTGCCAAGTTGTCCACCGAGCTTTTATAGTGGTATTCTTCCAGCCACACTAACCCAGTTAGAGTTTTAATTCATCCCTTTGCTTGTACCAGCTCAGACTGAGCTATATGAATTCCTTACTACTTACATTTTAAACCAATTTGACAACATTGTTGTTACATTTAAAAAAAATATTATAGTGTATAAAAACAGACTTACGAGCAGTTGTGGCAGATTATTCAGGTGGATAAAATGGCGACTCCAAAACAAATGTGCCAACATTACCACTAACAAACCGAACAGCTGTCCAATTCATTGCCAACAAGTTAAGACAGACATGAATGAATGAGCATCATACTGGAACTGGTGAGTGAACCAATTCAGAGTTTGGACAGCAAACAGTGGACAGGTCAGTGACAGCTGTAAAAACAAATATACTAAAAGGAAACATTTCCCCTGCTTGGAAAGGTGGTCTACGGAGCACTTCCCTGTCAGTCCTATTCATGGGCTTATCTTTGTTCTTAGGTGCTAAACATCAAGTCAGTGACTGGTCAAACCGCTGGGTAATCATCTGTGTGTAGCCCTCTGAATGTCTGCCTTTTCATCACAACTGAAATACTGCCAGTCAGTACCAGGTGAGCAGCAGGCAGACGTTTTGGACAGTTCAAGAACGAAACAATACAGAGAAAAAATCCCTAAAAACAGCAAAACCTGTCCTGTTTCCTCAGCTCTAGTTGTAGTCTCCAGGCTAGTGTGTGTGTATGTGTGTGTGTGTGTGTGTGTCTGAATAAATGCTATCTGTCAGATGCCAGTGTAAGGCAACTGTGACACCTGGGATTTCACTATGTGGCCTGTCAAAATGTACCAAGATGTTGGCATCTTAACAAGCCTGTATATTTTTATTTCATTCTTTCATCACCAAGATATCGTGATGTGCAGCTACTTCAGATAACACTAATATGATAGAATAATGATACGGATACTGGGTTATACTTCAGAAAGAAATAAAACATTCATCCAATTGCTAATGTAAACCAATTTCTTTGCTGAACTGGAATATTTTTAAGCTGATTTTAAAGAGCTGGACCTCTCCAGGCTTGTTTAGTGATTCACTACACGTCTCAACTTCTGGGCCAAGGCCTTTTTATATGGAGCATAGGCAGAGCCCCTGCTTCCAGGAGGGGCAGCAGAGCTTCGCTTCATGCCCGAGTCAGTGATTATGCAAGCATGCTCTTCTTCCACACAACACATCCCTGGTTTGGGTTTGATAATTTTAGCCTAGGTTCTAGCCCCAGTCCTGCTGCATAAACACCGAGATACAGACAGACAGATCACGGACACACATACAGGCTCAGCTAGCTTTCGGTAAGGGTTCTACGCTCTCGCAGGTTTTGCACTCCAGTGCACTGCCAGTAAACTCAGGTGTGTGTGTCTGCGTGCATGCACATCCAGAGATATCCCCCCTCGGCTCAGGCTGGCTCAGCACTCTGATAATGCTGGAGACGGACCAAGGGCACCTCTGCCTCTCTGTTCTCATCAGTCGGGTATGCTAAGTTCACAGGAGCAAAGCGCTTCCTCTGAGAAATTATCCCACTGTGTGGAGAACTTTATCAGAGAAATATGCACCCCAAACACATTGGCACAGGCCCCGCTAAGACCTGCAGTCAGAGCTGAGTGTGTCCTGGTCTCTCATGAGCATTTTTTGATGTGAAATCTATTTTATACAGGCCAAAACCCAAAAGAGTGACTGTAGATCACTGTATCATCTTTTGCCTGTAGCGCAGTTTAGCTCATATTTGGTGTGTGTCACTGTAAAATATAGAATAAATCTGCTTTGAAGAAATAAAAAAAAGCACACTTTGTGGAGCAAATACAAACACGGTCTTGTCTGTTCATAAAACCTCACACACACACACACACATACACACACACACACACACATACACACACACACAGTTAATATTGTCTGGAAAAGATGCCCATATGCTGGGTTAAATTGAATTGCGTGCAGATACTTACAATTCATCACATGTCAGATCTGCTCCTTTGCTCCAGAATCAGAGTATGATAGCAATAACACACACACACACACACACACACGCACACACTGCCCTTGGCTCCAAAGTGCAAGTTCTGTGCTCACATATTCAAGCAAAAATTAATGTGCACAAATTATTTGGGAGCACTGGTGCAAGTGAGTTCCTAGGAATGCCGGTTTTAAATTGGTTCTACATTTGTAAGGACTAGCAGCATTTTGCAGTACTTGAAGAAACCGGTGAGGGGGATTAGTGGATCGGAAAATGTGGTTGGGGTTTATGGTGCAGCGTCTCCTCTCTGTCTCTGTTGCTAGCAGAGGGTGGATCTCCCCCACACCACAAACACAGCAGACAACAGACGCCACACAGGAGAACATGACATCAACTGTATAAAGCTGCAGAAAGAAAATATTTCAGTGCACACTAAAACATAAGCTGTGTGTATCCTAGCTGCTGAGCCTCTTCAGACTGAGCAAAATCTTATGAAATTCCAATAAAGAAAAAGCTGCAATACTTTCCAATCAAGCCGGTTGTTGAATCTTCTGATTGGTGAGCAGGGTGAGCCTCACCCAGAAGTGATTATCTCTGCACTGCTGCCAGGCTGTTCTGTGGGTCTGACTTCATCAGAGGTGTCGACAGCACCTCAATACAAGAATATCTTGCTGCTGACATACTCACAACTCTAACTAGTGTGCAGTGCAATGATTGTTATTTTTGTTATGTTTTTTTTTTCTTACATTTTTAAATAGATCTTGTGTGACGTATGTAGATGCTTCCAGTACATATAAGGTTGCTACAAGAGTTGGGGGAGGACTTGGGGTTACTGTAGCTGACAAACACAGACGCTCACTGAACACTGCTGCCTGACAAGATGCTGAAAAATCAGAACATAATTTCAATAGGTGCAATAAAATTCTGTAGAGTCGAGAGGAACTGCAGAGTCCCATGTGTCCCAATGAGTGACACATTCCCCATCATGTGATCTGCTGTTAATAAAAAGTATTGATTGCAGCCACAGCACATATAAAACTACACTACTTCAGTTTTCAACTACTGTACTTTCACTTGAGTTTAACACTAGAATGATGCAGATTTCAGTTCCCACTTCGTCAAAATCATTTACATTTAGTCATTTGATGCTTTTATCTAAAGCGACTTACAAGGTACAAGGTAAAGGCAGCGTAAGAGTAAGGGGGACTTTGCCCTCAGGACCACTGCTGAGATTCAAACCCCTGTCTCCCACATGGAGAGCAGTGATGTTACCACTACAACCTTAAACTCAACCTCATGGAACACGGTGCCAAAGTGCAGAGATTGAGACACAGGCTGCCAACTAATTATTACTGATCTCATGTGTTTATTATAGCATTTGCTAAAATTATTTCAATTTTGAAATTGGAATTTCCAGGTTTTGACTATGAATATGACATGAACATTGATTGCTGTATTTGGTTTTAATATCAAAGTCCAAATTTGCAGTCTGCAGCTGAACTAGACAGGACAAAGATTAGAAAGTAGCACAGCTACACATCCAGTATATTACATTTTGAAAGTGGCTATCCAAACTCTAGCCTGCTCCACCATCTGTTCTCCTAAGTTAAGTTTATAACAACTAAGACTCATGGGATCAAAGACTCTCCAATTTGAAAAATCACTTTTGATGATATACATTTTTTTGGTTTGTTTTTTGATGGCCATCTGCCACACGAGAACCGTGTCAGCATTTATTTACCATCACGGCAGGATCTGAGAATTTACTTTTATGCAGAATGCACTCTCCTTCACACAGAGGTGAGGCTTGGCTCTGATCCACCTTGATTTCGAAGGTAATGAGGTCTATGTTTCACCGTGATGCCAGTCAGTAGGGGTCCGACTAATGAGTCGGACCACCTCTGCATTAATCTCTGTCCATGTTAAATTCAAGTTGAACGTATGGACTTTAAACAGCATGCGGAATACATGAGTCTTTGATCAGGCAGTTACTTAGTGATATTCAATATGCAGTGTGGGTGAACACATGGTGCTGCCAGTTTGGAAATACATGAAGTCATTAGTTGCTACAAGCTGATATGTTGTGCCCAAAAGGCTCTTTGTTGCTGTGGGTCCAATTAAGATTATTTAGAACACTTGGTTCTGGGTTTCTGAAGGCAACCTGAGTTCACTCTCTGCGGAAATGCAAGGACAAACACACACCCACACGCACAAACACACACACGGTAAGTACGTAAAACGGATCTTGGACGAGCGCACAAATGGACGCATTTTTGTATTTACTTCGATTTAATAATAAATATTCATCTTGAATGGAAACTGATTGAAACGTAAGTGCAAGACGAAGCTGCCAGGAGTCCCGGAGGACTGAGCACAACCACATTTAGTTTGCAGCTGCAAATAGCCTTATAATGCTTGTGATCAGCTTAGTAAAATCTTTATATTCTAGCATTCGAGCACAAATAGAACTAATGATAGACACAGGCTCCCGTCATTAATGTCACTCAGTAGCTCAACCTCCCTCTTTCTTTTTGTGTCTGTCTCTTTGGGGTGGTTATCCAGACTGCAGCCAGAGGTTTCGGCAGCACCTCTCCCTCCTCCCATAGATCTCCCTGAGATCAGTCATAATTACAGCGACTCTTGCCTCATACTGACGTTTCACCCCATGTTACCATGGAAACGCCTGCCATCACGACAAGGCGGAGGATTGGCGTGAAGGGGATCTGTATTTCCCATCGGCCATATCTGATTAAAAGCTCCGGCATAGCTAACAAAGAGAAGAAGTAGGAGAGAGGGAGGTGTGTGTGTGGGTGCGTGGGTGTATGTGTGTGTGTGTGTGTGGGGGGGTGTATTTTAATTTCCACACGCTGCTGGCTCCTGAAGGTCTCTCTCATCCCAGAGAAAGATACAGGGTCGCCACTCATGGCTGTAATGGCTGCCAGGGGTGGGGTAAAGACAGAGAGAGGTAATGATAGATTATATGTGTTAATCTAATGGGTCTCCACTTGTATTATTTAGGTTTATTATGGATGTGTATGAGGCAGGAATTTTGCGTAAGATGGAAGGAGATAAGGTGACAGAGTGCAACACACACACACACGTTCCCCTTGAGTATCTTCAAGGCTCAAGATATGACTTATACTTTACCACAAACTTGCTACCAGAGCCTGCATCTACAACACTGACGCATGGTCATGGTGCAATATTTAATAAAAACTTTATTACTTGTCAAGACTGGGGCGAAACTGCGCAACTTGAGGAGGTAAATTATGAATGTTACACAAAACATCCTTTATTATAAAATGAGGTAGGTCAGGCTAGGAACCACAAGTGGGAGCCAGTATGTGAAGTCAAAAGTTTGGTTTTGGTCGGCTTCTCCACTTCTAAGTTCTCCTAACAGGGGGATAGTCTGTTAATTAAACACGTTAGAAATGGACTTCGTGAAAAGTTAATTAGGGTGTTAATGAAAGTGAACTAGGCTGGGCCGGTGCTGCACTGATAGAGCTCTGTCAAGCATCGTGTGTGTGTGTGTGTGTGTGTGTGTGGACGTCTGCATGTATGTATGCACAAGCTTCCTTCAACCGGAGCTGATAATAAGCTCTGGACAATACAGAACCACAATCATGACTTTCTCCCAGAGTAAAGATAAACAGTTTATTTTACTGTGAAATGATGCACCCGGTTCAACCGAATCTATCAATCGCATGGAGAATCCGTTCAGATAGTCAAGGCTGGGGTCATGTTTGTGAGGGGATCAGGCGGACTTATCTCCAAAAGGCTGCAGTTGTGACCTGGGTTTCAAATAGGTTACCAAGGATTACTTCTCCTCTCATCTGCCTCACTGTTCACTTTGTGTAAAAGTGAATTTATGACAAAATCTGTTTTTACCGTTTTAACTCTAAATACAAAACCCTCTACGTACAATGGACTGTGAGCTCTTTCTTACACAAACACCAACATTATTGTCATTCATTGTCTCACTTAAACCAGAAAAGTGTCACGGAAAGATTTAGGCTTAATGCTTCATTTTAATAACAAGACGTGATACATTTTTTAGAAAATTTTCGACCTTGTTGATTGTATTATTGTTCTATCAGATACAGTATGATTACAAACTTAGGGCAAAGGTCAAACTAAAGATGTGCACACTGTACAAAAGATCAATGTTTGGATCTAAGAGAGATCTTCAACAGGTTCTGGCAGCTGAGAAAGACCAGACAACAGAGAGACAATGACAAACTCAGGAATTCAGATAAACATACAGTTTCTAATCTTTATTCATCTTTTTTAATTTGGACTTGAAGACAGGTGGCTATGGCTCAGACAGAAGAGCAGGTTGAAGCGCAGCATGATTTTGAAAGTTTTTTTTTTTTTTTTTTTTTTATCTTTACATCTCCAAATGATCATTCAGGAGGAAATGAGCACTAAGCGAGACTTTAGTGCTTTTTCATGTCTACAGTTCCAGAGGTGATTTGTCTTAAATTGATCTTAGCTATTACTCCACAGTTCTCTAAGAGTGGGTTTAGAAGAAAAAGTTCTGATGCCAATTCACTCAAAATAAGAACAAAATATACTTTTCAGGAGACAAAAGAAATGACAGTCGTGAACAGCGTGAAGGCTTGTAGGGGGACTGCATTCACTGAACCATTCCAAAAGAATTTCCTGAACATGTAATTATCAAAAACAAAAACAAAAACAAAACGAAAAGAAAACCCAATAAATAAATAAAGCCACATTTTTTTTGTATGAAGGTATAAAGGCTTTAGCTGGCTGGATTGAACTTTGCTTTGTATCAACATCATTATCAATGACAGTGGGGAAAACACGCTTACTGTAATTTATCATTTCACTTTCACATTACTTACTGTACAGGGAATAATTGTGGGTATGATTACAATAAACTATACTTGTTCAGATGTGAGATATAGGTAGATATTTTCTTTGGGATTAAGTCATTATTTAAAATTATATTCCATTCATATCAAAAGTTTATTAAGTTATTGATATGTTATGAATGAAGGCATAACCAGGAGAGGCTACTCCTAAAACTGACACGAACTAGAATGATGACTTATCACTGTTGAATCTTTTCTTTAACAATGGCTGAAAACAGACACTGGCTAAGGAAAGCACTTTAACCCATATACTGTAGGTCCCTCACAGAATTAAGATTCATTAGCAACATCAATGATCCGCTGCTGGCACTAACCAGCAATCTGGACTGAATCAAAGAGAAAATCTTATACTGTAGATGAATCTATTGCTAATGATAATTAGTGTCTGTTTGAGAATGATGTGCACGTGGTTATCTAATATCACACTGGCCGTTTCTGCGTCAAGTAAAGTCCATGCACATGTTTTCAGTCTTTCATCTCCCTCTTTCATTAAAACAAATCGAATAAATACAGAAATGAAAATAACTATTTACACAGGTGGTCTTTGGAGAAGAAATGAATAAATGAAAAGGTAAAAAAAAAAAAAAAACGCACCTGATGAGTCACTATTTCAAAGAGAACACAGTGGAGTGGAGAGCGTGATGTACTCTTTGGTGAAATGGGGGAAAAAAAGCCAAATGTTCTCTCCAGAGGAGAGTCCTTCATGTAAGGAAAGAGCTGAAGAAAATATGTTTGGAGGAGGGTAGAAATAAAAACAACAACATGTTAGTAGTGGAGGGAAAATGTTTACATTTGCCTACATGTGCTTGGTATAGAATAATATAGTGTGTTTATTACTTTTACTAACACCCACATCTGAATAGTCACTATTTGAAAGTTTCCCATCAATTCTAGCAACAGTTGAACGCTGTCATTAGTTTTCCTGTTCCTTCATGACAACCGTGTTGCCTGAAAGACACATTTGAGACTTGACATTCTACAAGTGACGCACTGTCTACATTCTCTTCATTTTTCTCCTGTGACTGGAGGCACTTGTTGTGAGTGCTGGAACACAATGCTCCGAGAGTCGTACCCACGGGTGGATTATGTTAGCACCCACAGTCTGAAAGATGGATGAATGTGGTTTCTTCCCCTTCAGCATTTAGAATTCCATCCAAGTTGCTTTATGAAATGCTGTGAGTGTGTATGTGTGTGTATACAGGAGGCTATACACCACACACTGCACAGCATTTTCCAGCGGTAAACATAACTAAAAAAAAAATATAATATTTCTAAAGCTTCAACTTCATCATTTAAATCAGACGCCACCTCCCACGCGCACATTAAGGCACGTTGCCACATAAACAGAAACACATTTGTAACAATTAAACTCTAAAGCAATTCACAAAGCGTCACTCCCCATCTACACTGGAGTGAGTCTGAATTCACATGACAAACTTACAAGTCTGATTTGTGTAAATTAAACTGTGTACATCTTGCAATTTAAAACATTAATGTTTGTACAGTATACACAGCACTTTAAACATTAAACATTAATCGAGTGAGGCACAGTGTAATATTAATGTAACTCCCTGATTCACATTTCACTGCTATGAGCTGATGTGAAATTGAGCCTTTAGCAGATCACTGCGTCACTGTCAAAACAAAATGCACATTTGAATATATGAAGCTGGAATCTTGACTGAATTTTCTTTTCAGTGTTGAAGTCACAGAGATGCTTTACTTTTCTCCATTTCCCAGATATTCCTACTTTTATCTGATTTTCTATCTGTATCTGATTGATTAAACGTGTAAAAAATAAAGTGTATCTTATGGTTGAATATAGGATGCAGAAATCCTTATACAACAACAAAACTGTTGCCTCAAAATAGATATCCCACGATGCTCTGAACAGTCTGTGTCAGCAGTGCTGCACGTTGCATTTCAGCCACCACAAACAAAGTAAGACCTCTCGCTCCTTCCTTGTCCTGAGTTTCACACTTTGGAAAGCGAGGGTTAGCTGTCCAATTGGCAAGGGCTCCCACCAGACTCTGACTTAAGTCAACCCTATTACAAGGGACGAATAAGTTGCATGAAATATTCAGCCAAGCCAAAGTCCAGGGAAGTGCTACCATAAATCATTCACAAAGAAGGTTAGAGGCATATTTGTGTCCTGCTAGAACATCACATATACTAATGCATGGACTACTGCATATCTGTCGTTTCCAAATTCGGTCTGTGTATGTATCCCTTCATTTATGTATTTGTGGATCTCAATATAGAATTAATTTCTAATTTCTTATACAAGAACTGGGTTTTTTATGTATCCTTGGCAAACTGAAACTGATATGTTTCCAAATAAGCTGAATTACTCAAAAGAAAAGCCCAAATTTATCATCAACCCTGAAATCATAATGTCAGAAACATGAAGTATGTCTTTGCAGTGTGCTTAAACAAATTAAAGAAGCACTGTTATAGGCCTTTTTGGAGCAGAGCAAATCACACGGACCACAGGACTTTAGTCTGAGCTAGCGCTGCCGTTGTGTAAGCCCGAGTGTATCCAAATCCAAATCCTACATGACAATTTGTTGTCATGGAGCTTAGCATTCTGGACAGAGCCCTGTCCTGGTGTGTTTGTATGAGAGAGAGAGAGAGAGTGTGTGACCAAAACTTAGACGACAACGAACCACAACAAGCATGGCGCTCCTCCCATTGCAGTGTTACATGAATTAATCAATAATGCTCCGCTGACCCCAGGGAGATACATGGGGAGAGTTTCCAGGTGTTACTCTGCCGGGCATACAAACGATAGTTATCACTCCAGCTGAGAAAGGAGCTGCTCAGCATCTACTAGGCTGGTGGATACGTTTAAAACAAAGCGTGAGAAAACAGGATGGAGGATGATGAACAACATCTCTGGGAGGATAGCAGATGAGCAACTGCGGAGAGGCTTGTGTAAAAGATAATGTGCAAGAGGGAATAAAAAGGTGGTGGGAAACAAAACAATAATAAAAAAACATAAAACATGCAGGTGGGATTTAGAGGCAGCATTTCTAGAAATGATGGATACAGAAAGATAGAAAGAGGGAAACTCATCAGAGTGTTCTTTGAGGCCATTAGTGGCCCTGCTGTGGGCTTGAGGCTACACCTCTGTGATGAACTAGCAGCTTTTTTTTTTTCTTACAAAGTTATTCTTGTGACTGGAGTAATATGCCATAACAGCTCATTGCCTTTCAGAAAACTGACACACGGAGCTGCTGCAACATAAATGGACGAGGTGAGAACTCGAGGAAGACCTTTCAATGGGTTTTCCTACTGGCTCATTCACTTGCAGACTCAGCTTTATAAAAGATCATTTCACTAAGTTCATTTCAAGTTTTGCACACAGAGTGAAACATAAAAAAAACATAAAAATAACTTTAGTATTAAGGCAGATATGTGTAGGTATTTACAGAATGATGGCTATATCTCTGTTCCTGGCGGTGAAAGTGACCTTGTGCAAGATCATTTTTGTGTCTTAAAAGAATAAAATGATCAATAACATACATTCCCTGATAGTAAAGGGTGTTGATGGTAAAAGATAACTTATTTGTGTCTGGGTATGACCAATAGATTATTGGTTGTGTGTGCGTTCTTAGGCAATGGGGTTAAAACTGAAATAATGGATATTTATAGGCCTACTGAAGTGAATAGCTTAATGTGGATGTCATTAGTTTTACATATGGTTGATAAAAACATATGTAGAACTCAAAAGGAAAAAAGGGGGTTAAGACCCTAAAGGATTAATTCATGTTGAGGGGGCATCTTTGATTACCTTGGAAAAAGGACAGGGTCTTGAGCCCTCAGAGTCCCCACTCATGCACAGACCTGCAACCTGATGAGTGTGACAGAGCTAATTTGAATACTTCAGGCTTCAATTTTTTCAAAATGAACCTCAAGTGAAATGTTTTATCATTGCTTTCATTATGTATCTTTTAACTGCAGCTATGATTGTTTTCTCTTCAAAAGCTCAAAACGCTGCAGCGTTAAGGTTCTAACATGAACATCACACTAACATGAATGCACAAGGAAAGTGTTAATAGAGCTTATTAGCCTTGTGTCAATAGTGGAAGCACATGAATAGAGGCTGTGCTAACAGTGATGCTGCTGCAATACTGTAGTTTCATGTTTACAGACACATGTCTTGCATTAATTGGTCAAGCACCTTCTTGTCTGGTACTGATAAAGTCATATACTATAAAATGTGTTAACATTCCACATTTCGTCCTTGATATTCATGATGCTTGAGCTACAGTCATTTGCATTGCTCACAATGTCAATAATGAGGTCTACCCACCAGCTATGAATATTTTTTTTGTTGCCAAATTGTCTCATTATAAAATCAAGGACACCTTGTAGACACAGTATCCCACATTTAGCCACTGTGTGCCTGTTAGCTGACCTGGTGCCTTTGAGCTGACTGACTTTACTTATATTCCACAGGCGTGCTGGAGGAACTCTTTTATCTTATGATCTTTTCTGCAGAATATTAGTCGGCTCACCCTGAGGCACACAGTTTTGTATCTCAGTGTGGATCAATGCCAGCAGATTGTTCAGCGAACACAATGTTGTGCATTGCAGAGGACCACGCAGAAACTGCTGCTCACTATTTGTCCCTTCATTATTTTGTTGTTTATATAAGATGAATACCACTGGTGCTAAATGCTCCTGAAACAACAGTCAAAAAATACAGAACTCACCCATGAGAGGCTGATGTCATCCTCCAGCAGATGATCTCTTCTTCTGTGTCTGTTTTTCCTCCATTCAGCACACTCCTAGCCTGTGAACAGATGTTTATACACACAGGTATTACAATATGGATGAAAGGGGCCGCTGAGCAGACTGAAGGAAACACTCAGCTTGGCATCTATTGCTACTTAAAAAAATAAATAAATAAATAAACAGTGTGTGATGGATATGACACAGTTTGTATTAAACTACATATCTAGTAAATGTGATTGTCAAAGCTAATAGTTCCAGTATGGCCTGTTGTGTTATGACTGTAAAAAATATACTATGCTGCACTATTATTTAGTATATATGCAGGTTTTCCTTAATTCTGCTTTTCTTGCAGCAGCAGGAACACGTAAACTTGTAAGTTTGAAATCTGACAGAATTTAAACTGTTTTTTTATTTTTATTTCTCACACTGACGTGCTGATCTAGAAAATAATGAATTTAACTCTATGTTTTAGCCTACAGAAAGGATCTGCACAGAGTTCAACTGGCTAACAAGCTTGTGAAATAATTTATCGCCCTGCTGTTTTCTCCAAGCGGTAAATAATGCCTGATGCCAATCTTGGAACAAATTCAGTGTGCAACACATGTTATGATAGTGTCATTTGCTTTGCTCAGACAAAAAGCTACAGCAGTAAACACATTGTTATTCGTTTTCTATTTTTAAAAAAGACAAGAGCAGCACCAACATCTGTGGTTTAGTTCATGTCTATTTTTCATTTCCATCAGCTATGGACAACCATTGTGCACTGATTTACATAATGCTGTATGACTTTTGTAAAATAATAACAATAAAAATAAAACTTTGCTAAGCAATTCCTCTTTTGCTGCTTCACTTTCCGCATAATCCCATCATCAGGTCTAAAGTTCAGTTTGTCCAGTAATTTGATTTATTACCCAATACTGTAAAACAAATTACATATTCATAAGCATCTGCTGAGCTAATTAGTAAATGTTAGAATACTAACAGGTAAACATAACAACTAAAGATTAGCATGTTAACATCGTCAACATGAGCCTGTTAGAATTCAGATTTCTGAAATTTGATCAAAAGCAACTTAAAGCTGCATGGATTTACACCCAGGTTGAAAGAATGAGAAGTAAAACCATTGAACATTATTATTCAGACTTGGGAGTGTTAACATATTATTCCGAGGTAGTCATCCCTAATGCTGACAAGAACATGCTGCCTAAAAAGCTTGTTTTGTTGTGTTGCCTATTTGCAGTGGTTCATTGCCAAATGAAACCAGACACAAAGTAGAATTAAAGCTAGTAAAATTAGCTGAATGGAGCGTAGCATTACTTCTATCTGGCTGCTTGTAATTACACTTTTAGCAGTATAATGGGAAGGTGGCATTAGCTGCAGTACTTCCTGCACATAAAAAAAGGCAAACATATTGAAATTCACAGTAGCGAACAGATACCTGCTGTATAACACTTTGTCAATCAACAGGGGGTGTTTTTGTTATTCTAAAGACACACTTTTGGAAGATTGCACATATCATCTTGTTCCACTTTTGTTGTCAGTTGAGTGGTTTGTGGTAAAGTGATTGTGGTAATACAAAATTATTTCTTGATCAGGTTAATATTTTGAATTTCAGTCTAGATATTGTGGTTTGTGGCGCTGCGTTTACAACTGGGGATATTGTTCCTGAGAAGTGACAGTTCAATATGAAAATGCCTCTCTTATCTCCTTTCCGTGTCCGTCCTGTAGAGGAATTATCAGGATGAAAGATTGGCAGTTTGACAGTTTAGTCCAACTTTTGCTTGCGAGGCAAATAACTACATACATTTACAGTGATGCCTATTAATGATGATGGTAATATCAGTTCCTTAGATCTAAGAGGAACTTTAAATCTAGTTATTTAAGGTGAAAAGTAATTTATATGTGTATGTTTTTGAAAGAGGCTGAAGAGGTTTTCCACTAAAGCTTAATTGATCGTTGTAAATCAAAATGACAACAGCGTTTTCAACCATATAGTAGTATGTGCAGTAATACAGCGGTGTGTTTACTACATGAAACCACAAACAACAAATCTAAATATCTATGAGGAAAAAAAAAAAGTAGAACACGATTCACATATTCTTTTTCATTGTTCAGTCACGTCAGGGGCAAAAAGAGCACAACATATGTGAACACCAACCCCTTTTTAAAAGGTTCAAATCACACCACTGAGTTGTTTACATGTAGTAATTTTAGCCCATCTCTGAATTCCCAAACCAGATTTTAGATGTTAATACACTGCCCTGTGGTAGGCACTGACAGAACGACTAACACTGGTGTCCATGTGGACATACTGAGGCTTTCCAGCCAGGAAATTAGACATCCAGCTTGTCAGCCCTTCATTGAGATTACATCTGAGGGCAATAGATAAGAACTGGCAAGAGGCAGAAACTGTCTCTAAACTGGTGTATATTCACTGAGTTAATTTGGTGAAACCAATGTCTGACACCAAACTAATAATCCTCACAGTGAGCGTTCATCCTAATCTAAAGTGAAGGTTTGTGGGTCAGGTGCTGGTGCTGGGTCACTGGGTCAGTAATACATAAAGCTAATTAGCATTAGCTAGTGGAGCGGGAGGAACGCTAAGTGCCTAAGCTGCTCCCTTGATGCTCACAGTGCTACACGAGGACCACTGGGAGGGCTGAAAGATTAACTTATCTGATGCTAATGTGGAACCAGCAGCTGTAAAACCTCCACATCTTGATGAACAGGCAACTATCAGTGGCTTTGCCAACTTGAGACCTTGCCAGTACTTTGAATGATGAATTGTCTGTGATTAAATGCAGTTGAGTTCATTTAAGGTGAGGCAGTAATCTTAATAATCTCGCTTTCCTTTTATTGTTACTTCATTTTTGTCACCCCTTCCTAAATCTTTTTCTTCCCTCTGTCTTTCCTGATGCAGCGGCTATTCAAGCATTGCAGACTATCATAGTGATGAAGTCTGTTTTATTCAGCTGTGGTTTTCTGTATTGTTGTCGCTGTATTTTGATCATGAATCAATCTGACAATTACATTCTCAGTTAATCAGGTCTGCCCCACTGTGTGTGACTGGTGCATCAGGATTATTTGCTTTACATTTCAGCTGTCATATTCCCACAAATTACACAACTTGAAAATGTGCTTAATTTTTTCTATAACATCCTTCTATATGTTCACACATAGAAACTGAAAAAGCTGCACAAAGATGGTTACTAGTCATTATGAATGAAACCTGGCTGTGCAGCACCCTGCCCCCCGAAGAGCTCATCAGACTGACAGCCAGGGAGGTGCCAGTTACAGTCATCTTCATTCCAGAGGTAAATTGAAGAATATAGTTGTTTACTGTGCTATTCCATGACTCAAAAGAGCTTAAAACAAAGTTGAAGAGAAGTCAATGATTGTGTTATCCTGCTGACTGATTGTCAACAACACCCAAATTTCTACGGTTAAGAAGAAATCACTGAAACCATGTTCCATTTATGCTGCATCTGATAATGGTGCAAATGTCAGAAGACAACCGTCAGTCTGAAAACAGTATGTAATGACATGTTCAACACAACCCACCCACACAACTATAGATTCTACAACTACTTTGTCCATACAATATGTGAGTCATCTGCAAAGGCAAAGTAATCCAAAATCCAACCAGCAAAGCAAACAAGCAAAGATTAAACAAAACCTGCAGGTGGAACGTGATGACACGATGACTGTAATGGCATAATAGATACCTACCACATAGGTTAGAACATTGGGGTAAATGTGAAAAGGAAACATGTGCACTGGGGTAACTTCCTGTGGAAACTTCAAGTAGGTGTGTCTAAGTATTGAGTGACTAGGGCAGGGACGTCTGTAGGTACATGAAACACCTGGACAAGGTCTGGAAAAACTGGAAATTTGCATTGATGAATTCTGATATTACTTAAATACCAAAAGGAGATGCAGTTTGTGATGAAGATGAATATTTACTAACCTGTAGGTGACCTTGTCATGCCTTAGATTTTGCTGAACTGATGGTATTAATTAAAGCTTAAAACCCGTCAGCTGCTGGTTATCAATGCTAATCCCAAGGCCACATGGAGTAACCGATAAGGAATATCTCATGCCCAACAGGCCTCATCAGAGAAACACGTCTTTCATCTTTGACCAGCAAGGTAAGGATTGTGCAAGACCACTGCATGAAAAACAGCTCTGCAACCAAAGCTCAGACAGCAACCAATGTGGTAAAGTAATATACACAAAAAAAGATCTGCATGCACACCTTCAAGCACATGCAGATTGATTAAAATGCACATGTGCAGCTACACATGCTTAGCGGAGTCCCTACACTCCTATCGCCCTTTCCTCCAACCCTACGGGACCAATGGTCTTCCAGACTAAGCCTGGTGAATCTCCTTTTAATGAAGTCCAGGGGTAAAAAGTGCACACTCTCCCTCGCTGACAAGCCAGTGCTCATCTGCCTTTCATCATTACAGTAAAGACTCTGGTCCCCCACTGAGTAGTCTCCTTTTAATCCATGTCTATGACGCATATTAGTGAAGACTCAAATGCGAATGCTTTGTCTGTCACTTTCTTGCCCACAACACCTCCACCCACCATCCTTGTCATTTTCTGCACTGTTCCTGAGTGAACTGTGATGTGTCAAGCCTTAAAGCATAAATACATAACATTAAGTTCTATATTTAAACACTGTGTTCCTTCATCTACAGTTTATTATACTGTTAAACAGATTTAACTGTTGTGCCGCATTAAAACACTGATGCTGCTCACTACTGACCACAGGTGTATTGCTGTGTCATGGGATCACCAAATGAGACTTCGCGTCTTAATAATTTTCAAAACCAGAACCTTCATTATATGGATCAAGTAGTATTGTTAGATTAGCATTTACTGTAGGGAAGTATCCGATCATCTTTGTATTACTGGTGAGTTGATAGGAAAGGACTCCGACTCAAAATAAAACAAACAAAACATACAAAAGAAGCTTTCTTCGGAAACTCACTCTGCTATTGTTCTGACAAAACTTGAAACTGAAGATCTCATACAACGATATGTACTACTCCCTTCAAAGAGCAGCATAAACTGGCTCTAATAGGAATAAAAGATGAGTGGGAAGCAAAAGCGTGCAACTGGACTAGAGGAGCTTTGACTGACAGAAACCACTCTGACTTTTTGAGTTTGCTCTGCACAAGAAGAGTATGCTTGTATATGCTACGGTCAAGAGTTGTTGATTTACATAACCCTGGAAAGGGTTACACCGTGATTTCAAAGCCTTTAGAAATTCACCAGTCTACAGTTTGGCAGACAATCTACAAATGGAGACACTTTGGGACTGTGAGTACTCTACCAAGAAGTGGGCGGCCAGTCAAAATGACCCTAAGAGAACAACAAACACGCATCAAAGAAAAGGTAAAGAAACAGCCCAGAGTGACAACAAAAGACTTGAAGGCATCATTGGAACTGGCTAACATCTGTGTTCATGAGTCTACAGTAAGTAAAACATTGAACTGTGTCTATGGCAGGACACCATAAAGGAAGCTACTGCCTACTACAAAGAACATTGCTGCAAGACTGAAGTTTGCCAAAGAGCACATTGACACTGCACAGCCGTATTGGCAAAATGTTTTCTTGACTGATAAAACTAACATTGATACCCACAACAGAACGGCTTAAGAAAAACGAAATCCATCTTTTGGAGTGGCCAAGCCAGAGCCCAGACCTCAACTCAATAGAGATGCTATGGAACGAATGGAAGAGACATCACACGCTTTTTCCACAAGCAGGTTTTCATAGTTGTTCTCAATAAAGACATGAAAGATCATAATTGTTTTTGTGTTATTATTTAAGGCACATTTTATTTGTCAATACTCTTGACTTAGATGAAGATCAGATCACATTTTAATGTAGAAAACTGTGAAATTCCAAAAGGTTCACATACTTTTTCTTCCCACTTATTTAAATAAATGTTAAAATCTTAAACCTGCAAAATTATATGTTTCTTAAAGGTTAACCAAGAACATATTAGTAAAAAGTTTCACTTGACATACACTGCAAAACTTAACCATAAACTTGGAAAAGGTGACACCCACTTTAACCAAATGAATGCCAAAATTAATTAAAATTCAGAGTGCACCCACACAACATTTGTGCTGTGCAGCTTTAACTGTGGCTGCTCTGACCCTGTGCTTATTTAATGTTGACACACTACCCACTGTGCACCGTGTCACAATAATGCAGGACAGGTTCACATGAAGTGCTCTGCTGTTCCAGATCCCCGTTTGATTAATCTTTTACTCCAAATTTGCATCTTTTTGTGCATATGCTGTGGGTCATTGCCGTGATAGAAATGGAGTTCAACTATTTTGTTGGCATATTGTACAGGTATGTTAAAAAAACGTCCAATAACACTTAATTTGAGGTAGGTCCACATACAGTACAGTATCTCTATACAGTATATACTGTGATAAGCCCAGACTGAGTTTCTTTTTGAGGGCATTTTGCATCTGTTTCGGTTTTTTTTATGATTTTGGTTATTTGATGCCTCTTGTACTGCTTTTTAAATTTTGTTTCTGTTTTTTGCTCATTTTGCAGTAGGCTTTTCCCCTCTCCATCTCCATGTGGTCATTTTAACTTATCTCAATCACATCAGTACCTCTAGACTTATCAACTTTAAAAGTTGTACTTTTGAACAATATAACACACTGTATATATGATGGCCAAGACATAATTTAACCTGGAGAAGCTAGAAAACAAAATCAAGTATCCACCTAATGTGAAGTCAAATCAGGATAAGAGGCATCCAATGTCTACCACAGAAAATACAAAGAGTAGTGGAACATGGCTGAGCTGCAGGTGGCACAGTCATGACCACTTCTCACAGGGTTTGTTGAATAAAACAAGAGAGCATCACGACCGACAGGACAAAGAAGGAATCATCACCTAGAGAAACTGAACACCATGAGGATCATATCTTAGTGAATAAAAGTATAAACACAAACAGTATGATAATAAACTGTAAAGGTAAAAGTGCTCATGTAGTACAGTATTATAATCTGCACAATGTGGTAGCAGAGAAAAAAATAATGCTACCTCACTGTTCCATAAAACGTGACAAGTGACTAAGTCTATGCAGCTCTCCAACAGATACGCTGTGGTTTTCTCTTTATTGTCATGACTACCAGTGTGTCTGAAAGGTTTTCACAGGCATGGGATTGAGTGTTAAGCCTGTATGATTTGTCATTCTTGCTGAAAAAAAAAATACTCAGACAAAAATAAACCCTGAATAGAAGACCTGAGATGCGTCTTTTAAGGTTTATAACTTGACCTGCCACTGCTCCACAATGACTCAAACGCTAAAGTTCTGTAATCACACCATTAAGGGTCAGTCGGGTCAGAGGCTTACTATTGACCTTGAAGTGTGTCGTCTCAGAGCTAAATGCGGATTCGCTCTGCTTGTGAGCTTGTATTATTTTCATGGGGGTCACCATCATCATCTTGACATAATATCCATGTAGCTTCTAATGAAATTTGTTGTTACCAGGAACAATGTGTGTGCACTGCGACTGCAGAAGTGTTAGTAGATATAGTGTCATTGTCCAGTAATTCAAGTACAGGGATGAGCACAGAAAATGACTCTCTGCCTTTTGTTCAGAAGGGAACTTTGTCTTATTAAAGGGAGTTGCTGGGTTTAATGTGAGCTCCCATTGTGTTGCATTATGGGGGGGTGTAGGATATATATCTGTAATAAGGGCAAAAGGTTAGGATATCTGTGGATAATTGTTTTCTTAAATCCATCTCTTTTGAGTTCCCCAGCTTCATGAAAAGCCTGAAACCTTAATGTCTTAAAATCTTTTCTAAATTCTTAGTAAGTACTAACTACTTTCAAACTAAAAATATATATATATATATATATATATATATATATATGAATATATATATGAAGTATATGCAAAGAGATATTTTGTGTAAAAGTTCTTTGTTGCATTTCCCTGGACAGCGTTTCTCTGTTGAAGTGCAATAGAAGGACTCTTACCAAAAAGAGGCTTAAAAAAGCCTGCACCAGGCTTATAGTGACATCAGAACAACTTTGAAGAGAGGACTGTGAATTTTGGACCACATCATTTACATAAAAAGCATCAGCCAGAGGGATATGTTAAAGGCCAGCGTGAACAGATCGGACAGATTACACCAACAAGCACCTGTTTGTGTTTATACAGGCATCTGTCTATCGTTTTAAACCATCTGAAAAACTGTGACTTTAAGCTTTAACCCCTATCCGGGAGGAACCCCCCTCCGTGGTCAGAATGATTGCTCCGATGATCCTCAGATGTCTTTTTTGATTTGATCCTGTCTTGTGAAGCACTTTGAGGTCTGCTTCAATAGCAGCACTATCATCTAATGGGAATACTATCGATTACTTTCCTGACATTTCATGGTGACAGCGTGTGAGAAACAAGAAGCTTGATTGCTTATGATTGTTTACATCTTGCGATACGCAAATTATTGACACTATGTGCATTTGGGCCATGTGTAAAGCCGCTGCTGTTGAAGGACCTCATCACTGAGATTCAGAGAAACTGCTCCTCTGATTTGTTCTTTTCATTGAGAAATTGTATGCCGTTTAGTAACTGTGTGCCCACACTGACAAAAATAGTGCACATTTGTGTATTAGTGTTGTTTAGCTGTTAACACAGGAAGACCAACAGTAAGATTTCTAAGTCTGACACATTTTTTCTCTTTACTTTTGTAAGTTTGACTTTACTATAGCAGATTATCTGCGTAAGTAAGTGTGCTGTTCATTTGATGAGACAAACATAAAAACCAGAGAAGTGCACTTTGTGTTTTTGGGAGTACTCCATTTGTTTGCTTTTATTCACCAAAACCCAAACCCATGGTTTATTTCGAGATGTTTGATTTAATTTCAGTCTGCTGGGCAATTTCAGACCCATCGAAATGGTGCATATAGTCCAAACACAATCAAACAATCTCTCTGACCTCTCCCATGTTTTTCCCATAGTACAAAATGTTTTTTCCCCCAATTTTAAAAGCACCCACAGTCCCAGATCACTTTGTATTGATGCATAGTAATAGATTTACTTCTAATTATGTTTTTTCAATTTATTTTTTTCCCCAGTTTATTATGCATCCTCAGTGCTACCACGCTACGCTGAGAGAAAATTCTCAGCCGAGTCTAAACATTGTTACGCTATTCATCAATGTGTTCAATACATATTTATGGTTCATATATCATTGGTCAAAACATTTCACTCAATAAAACATTTGGGTGATCATTAAACCAGTCTACAAAGAGCCAATTCATCTCCCAGGCTGCTTGCACTTCTTGTGCACTTGGAGCCACATTATTCACAGCATCTGCCTTCTTCAGCTACTATTAGACATGTTAGTATTAGTTAGGTCCAGCAGATCGCTCACCATGCAGGATCTGAATTCAACACAACGAAAAGTCAAGCAATGCTTGTGCTAGAAAAGTAATGACAGTGTCAAAGAGAGTTTCTGTTATGCTAAGTTGATTATCAGTATCTTGATTATGATTTATACTCTGCATGATTGAAGTGTAAGCCTGCAGTAGCATTGATGCACTTCCTGCAGTAGTTATTAAGCTAGGAGCTCTACACTTATGTTTCTCATGTTTGCAGTTCTTAGTTTCATACTTCTCCTTGGTTATTTATTCTGTCATTTGAGCACATATGTAGCACATAAGCCATGACTGTAGTTGGTTGTTCTAATAATGGCAGTGCAGCATGCATAAGGCTTTGTCATTATTACTAAAGTCAAACAATCTAAAATCTACAATCTACTGCCACTGAGAAGATGGAATTAGAGAAATTTGCTTGAACAAATGACTAATCAATTATCAATATAGGTGCAGTTTATTCTATGTGTCAATCAAATAATCAAATCAAATCATTCCAAAGTGCTGTTAGCCTTTCAGAAAAATACAGATAAACAAATATTGCAAGAAAATGCCCTTTTCTTCTTAGTAATATGTCCATTAATACCATTTTTAATGCACAGATTTCTGAAGGAAAAATATAAAAATATATATAACTCAGTCAAATATCTGTCTAGAAGCCCAATCTGCTGAGACGTTGCATTAACAAGTGATCAAAATCTGTCTCGAAATTCTTGTACCAGACAGTCCCTTTAGAAATTTCTCTATCATAACACAGTGAGGCGTAGAACTAGTAATTAGTGGCTCTCTTCTCTGCAGCAGATTGCTAGTGATATTTTGCTCCAGTAAAACCTTTTCAGAACTCAGCATGAGTCCAAAAGCTGTCACCACCTAACATTAGCTGCCCGACAACCAGCACAGCTCACGGTGAACCATCCCTTAACAAAGCAGCACATGTGCTACAGTACAATCACCTGCACTCTTATTACCACAGCATACTGTAGACAGAAATATAATTTAGTAGGTTATGTTTTTAACTGGTTCTGTAAATAAATTTGTTTTGCATTAGAACTATTAGTCATTGATAATGCCTTCAATTTAAACACTCTAGGAGCATCTTCCCAACCCCAAAGCCTGTATGTTTACTTTACTTCTTACCATCTTGACTTTATTTTGTAGTGCCTTTACATCTCCACATCATGAAATATTAACCATCTTAGTCCAACAGCTTTCCTGGGATTAGTCGTTATGCTGTCATACATTGCCATAACAAGCTCTAATTACACTGCCAATCCGAGTCATCCATCTATGCTTATCCTAATCTTTTGAACTGATGTGACTGACTTTTGCTCTGCTCAGACGTCCTCCAGTGACCTCAATTGTGATAAAATGTCACCATTTTACGCATACTGTACAACCACAGACACACTTATTGTATTTGACCCCTGCAGAATTAATAGTGTCTTTGCTTAAAATCTATCTTTTGTAGATCTCACCATTAGCTGCTAATAGTGGCGTTATGTTACAGATAGTGACAACTTGGCAGCATCAGACATAATAAGGATAGTTATAGCAGGCTATTTACCATCGAGATAGCCCTGGAGCAAGATAGAGCATGAACTTGATGCTATCATGGAGACTTAAAACACATAACTGGACAATGGAAAATGTAAGAGTGGGAGTTTTATGGAGGTAAGAACTTTCTGTACTTGCCAGATATTGGACTTGATTAATGGACTTTCAGTGCTATGCACAGTGAGCAGCAGTGAAAAAAATGACCAACATAGACAGAAATATGGCTGACTGTGTATATAAATCAATAGTTTTTCTAAGCCTTTGTTCCCAAATGCATGCGAGTGTATTCATGCATTAAAAGTGGGAACAAGAAAAGCTCATGCTACTCCTGATATTTTTAAATGTGTCTTTATTCGGAATTGTAATCATTATGCCAAATACCAAAAAAGAGAACATCTAGTTTTGAAGGAAGGCTGTGCACATTTTTCATTAGTGCACCGACTGTGGCCTCAGGTTCTTGGCTAATATTAAATGCTAAACTGTACTTTAGCCTAATATCACAATTAAAAAATAGTACGTCACTGAAGTGCCTTAGTGATTAAACAGCAATAGCCCTTTACAGTTTGTTAATGTTAGCTAATATTGCAATTCTGCCATTGTAGTCAAACATTAATACCACATCAAAAATTATCATGACACATACTCATTGTTAAACTAGGAACTACATGACAGCAAATGCATTTATTATTAGAATTGGTTAATTTAGTCTAGAAGAGCAGTAGGAATTTTTAATTTTGTTCCATCTGTGTGGCCGAATGGCTGAATTCCAAAGATTTCGTTATTACAGGACATTTTTTGTGAACAAATTCAACTTTTCATTCATGAAAAGAAATATTTTTTTCTTTAAACAAAGCAGCACTTCAATATTTCCACTGTTTCATCTACTTTTTAGAGGAATATATATTATACTTACCTTCAGGAGACAGCTAATCGACAATTACTACCACCTTTTTATTTAAAAGAGAGGAAATGTGTAATTTCTTCTTTCAAATGTAGCATAGACTCAATTCAAGGCAGGATGAACCATATGTTATTAGTATTAGTGAGTGTAACCTCTGAAACAGCTGAGAAATACATCCCTTCGTCATGATGGAATTGATTTCAGTGGACAGTGATATATTCGCAAGCTGTGGTCACGGAAGAACCTTCATCATATTGGTGGCGAATGACATTGACCAGCTTGTATCGGATTTTTAATAAAACGGGAAATTAGCCTGATGTATTAGCTGACAAAGTTATACATACAGTACATTCAATATAGCATGTGTCTGTGAATATGCACTAGAGAGGATTTGAAAAAAAAAAAAAGGTGTCTGCAAATGATATCCGCTTGTCAGTTGTTCTAATTTCAAGGTTGTGGAGGCGCTGGGGATGCTTGACTAGTGGACGGTGATATTGCTCCTTTGTTGGCAAGGATGTAAACCCCCTCACCCCACCGATGAGATGTCATCAGACTTATGGTTATGGATTACTTGCAGATTGTGTCACAGTGGCTACAGATGTTGAGTGTCACTGTGGGAGAAGGAAAGAGGAAGAGACTGGAGAAAGCAAGGGAACTCTTGCCCTCATGTATGCTTGAAGAGATTCACTCAATTTTCACATACTTGTCAGGTTAAATCTCACTGAGTAGGATGCTCATTTGCACTTCGTAGCTAACTAACAGGGCATGCAATATAGATAGCTGCTCTACGGGTAGTCTTCTACCCCTACATTCCCCTCAACATCTGCAATCACCCCGTTTTCTTTTCACTTTGATTAGGATTTAGCTTTTTCTATAGCTTGCAATATCGTTGTTCCAATATCTGAGTGTGATGCTTTATATCTGAATTCTAATAAAGCTAGATTCATTCCTCTAAGTACAATATTAAACCTAATTACGTGGAAGCAATATTCTCATTCCAACAACATCCCTGACTAAGGCTTAGGGCCATTCCTATTCTTCATCTGGTTCATTTCATAAAGCTTTAATTAACACAACAAACACTCACTGTCCTCCTGACGCCATCACTCAGAGGAAAAGTTCACATGTGAAAAAACTCAAAAGCTGTTTAAAACTGTAGTATTTTCACCCCTGTAATTACCCAAAAGGTGCACTTTAAAAGCAATAGCAAGTTGTCTCCTTTCCTTGAGTGCCTCTTCATAAAATGTCCTATTGAATGACAGTGTGGTGCCACATAAAAAGGTATCTGGAGTTGATGGGAAATTAGAAACAATAATAAGCATAATGTGACAACTTATTGGTCTGTACATTACACACTTGGTTTCATTAAAATCTAATTAAAATATCCTATGTGAAGATGCAGTTTGAAGTGGATATTCCAAATTTGCAAATGATCCATCTATCTTTACAACATATCCTCAGCATCTACTGGTTCTCTCTGACGTACTAACACCAGCGCAGGCCAGAGGTTGATTTTCATATTCAAGTCACTGAAGTTCAACCTAGGGAGTCAACCCAGAGAACAGCTGGTCGGGCCGAGTGGAAGTTGACATAACATTTGGCTTTTGGAATGGTAAGCCTGGCCTGGCATTTAGTGACATTTGCCTTACCACAGAGATGCATTCAGAGGGTCAGAGGAAAAAAAAGAAAACGGGGGGTGGAGGAGCGTAAAGATGGACTGACCATTCATTTGGGACCTATTAGCCAGCTGATCTCTAGACAGCACAGTGGAAAGTAAGTAATATTAAATGATGTTGTGACATGTCATTTATTTCTAAATTTGTCTTTCACACAGATTGCACTCTTTAATGGAGCTCTAATGGAACCAAATTTAAAGCATGTAGAAGGTACTTTCCTAAACAGGATCCTATTCAACTCTGTCAGGGGTGAATTAAAAAAGACAGCATGTGACAACATACAGTTGCACTCAAAATGACTCAACCACCATAGCAAATTAGGTGTATTGGCAAAATTTAGCATTGACGAAATCAAACAAAAATAGTTCAAATAGCACAACACATATAATATTACGAGTTAGACATTCAACACAAAATGCAACCTTTAATGTCCAATGTAATCATAAAATTATTCAACCCCTTCATGCAGCTTCAGTACATAGTAAAGCAACCCACCAAAAATATTCTGTGGGGTTAGAGTCAGGTGACTGTGACGGACACTCTAGAAACTTCTTGGACTTCTGCAACCAAGCCTTGAATGAATTTGAAGTGTACTTGAGATCGCTGTCCTGCATTTTTGAGCTCTGGCATGGAAACCTTCACTGTTTACCAAAGGTTTTTTAGGCCTGCAAGTACTCACCAAGTCTTGATGTAGGTCTTTTGCAGTCACTAGAGGGTTTTTATCCACATGACTCCTAAGAAATCTGTTTGTGGACCTGCCATGTCCAGGTAATGTAGTCACTGTTCCTTTACCTCTAAATTTGCAATCTATGTTTTCAATGTTGTCTTTGGGAACATTTTATTCTTTTGTTTTTGTAGCCTTTTCCTTGTTTGTGAAATGCAATCTCTTCTTCTCACTTTTGGACAGTTCTCTTTCAGCTGCACACACAAAAAGACTAGTTAAGACTGGGCAGTTCACAATTAGAGCCCTTTAACCACAGATCACAGATTTCCAATCTTAGCACAGTTTGGGAAACACCAACACGTGGCTAACGACTGGTCGGTAACAACTGGATGTTCTGGCAGAAGACAATAAGGCTAATCCCACGAGAACAAGAAGCTCTTGATATGTTCTTATGTGAAAAGAAACACGGGCACGCCAAGCAACTGCTTCCACTAATTATAAACAATGAAACTTGCACTGGAAAAAAAGACAAACAAAGCACTGATTTCAGGTCACATCCTAAATCAAGAGGCACAGACAATGAGGTATTTGATGTGTTCTATCTCAAGCTCACCTGATGGAAGTGGTCAAGGACTTTTTTACCTGCTGCAGCTGTGCTCGACTTGCAAATTGCATTTTGTGCTGAATTTGGAGGCACCACTTGTAATATCATATTTTACATTGATGCAATGTGTAATGTGTAACATGTCATGTAGTGATAAACCCTCATAGAATTGTTTTGCATTGCAACTTCTGCATTTTGTTATAGTTTCACTGTTATTATCCTTATTTCCAACCACAGACAGCATGTTTTATCATCCAAAAATAGATAAATAAATAAAAATCTCTGTCAAATTAACTGTACACAAGTTACACAGCACCAAACAGAAGACAGATAAAGCTAGCACCTAGTAATGGGCAGCATAGTCAAGCAGTTAGATGTTGATATATATAAATATTTCCCTCAGGAGTTGAGGAGTGGAGACTGAAACACAGCTGGGAAGAAAGGGAAAATTAGATTGGCATTTGTCAGCTGACTAGAAACACATCTCCAAAGCTAATTTTGCTCTGTCTGCTGTGAAAATTGTTAACTGCTTGCCACCATTTTCATATGAAGACAGAAGAAGAAAATACACAGATATAAAATTAGGTAATGAAGGTTAAAGGTTTTTTATGAAAGGATGAGGTAACGGTGTCCGACTTCTGCAACCTGGTTTTCAATTCCAGACTTTTAAGCTTAATCTGGCAATAGCAGAGCAGTCAATCATCACAAATATCGGTGTGTCTGAAAGGCAAAGAGTAAGTGAGTGAGGAAGATTTGCAATTTATTTCCCAATTGGCAGGGCAGATAATAAAGATAAAAATAAATACGCCTGTTCTTTCATAAATGATGCCCTAACATATCCCATACAAACAAATACGCAGTCTGTAAGCCTGGAGTCTCATTAAAATAGTCACAAGTCAATCTGCTATAGTGAACAGTGTTTCTGTTGCAGCTTTACTGTAGTTGCTCCTTTTATTTGAGTTTCTGAAAACTGCATGAAAACCAGGCATCAGCAACATTTTGAAGAGCCGACTTTGTCAAGACTCAGGGCTTTGCTGGGAGCAAGGTGGATTCTTTTGCCCGTCTGCACATCTCGAAAATCAAAACATCTCGCCAAAGGAAACATGAAAGAGGCTTTAGTTGTGAAAATGACTAAATGACATTAAATTGAGCAGGCTGCCAATTTCAATGACAACAATATGGTCCAGGCTTCACTTGTGTTTTCTGCTCCTTTTTCCTCAAATCAATAACTCCCCGTCTAGCTTTGAGTCGAGGGGAGATCCAGGTTGCACTTTCATCTTTTTCTCATATGACCTTTAGAACAGCAGGCATCATGCTTGAGAAAGTATTCTCAAAATCACTGAAGACAGCACTTTTTATTAACTCTTTGTTCCGACCCTATTTTTCCCCCATCACCCAACCGTTCTTTGTTTTCCATTTCATCTCACCACAAGTCTTGTGCTATAGCCAAGAGACTGTGTCTGCACTGCAAATGACAGCTATGATCTCCGTGGAAACAACTCTACATTTTGCAGATGGCTGAATATTAAAGGACTGACATGCCCTTAGTCTTTGTAATCAGATGGATAAACAGGATTTAATCATTGCCATTTTGTTTTGCATTTCAGATTGCAGCAAGAGACAAAGCATCCTTTTGTGTTCATAATTCAATAAGTGAAACTAATCAAGCGGTAAAAATAATTTGATTATCTGATGCTGAATTTTAAAGCACCTGAGAATTCAGACTAAAGCCTTTTAAACTGCCACAGAAAACATAAAAGCTTTGCATTCTACCTAGATGATACATCTTTATTCTGCGGAAGATGCATTAAGCACAAAGACAAACCTAAAGCATTAGGTTAAAATAGGATTCTAAACAGTGTTGTGTGTCTTAGACTGCTAGAATAAAGTCAGATAACACACAAAAGAAAACCAGCCAGTGCACATCACAATACGTCAGGTGATTCCTCCCACCTGTTCACTCTTTCACGCACTCCTTTCACGTCTCCATTATGAGTTTATCTCTGGCTGGCAGAGGTTGTCGTGTCACTCTGGTATGCACAGATTCATTGCAGGAGAACAAATTAGGCTTGACAAGTAGCACCGAAAGCTCCTCTGAATGAAGCATCTTTATTCTAGCACCGAGTGTAATACCAGCGATGATAAATATACTTCCACATATGTCATTGTGTGCTTTCTTTAAATTAATGCGGCTTTGAAGTACTTTGCAGTTTCAATTTCAAATTAATTATGGTTATGAATAGAAGTCCGGGGGATTTCACGGGTTCCATTGTGCGGTGGTGCCAGAAAATGTAACAAACTGTCGCTGTGGTTTAAAGTCATGGGACACTCCAACATGTAGCATAAATTCAATGTTAGTACTTCTGTAATGGACATCCATCATTAGCCCCTTTAATCAATATTAAAACATACATCGCACAAACTATATTACGTTAAATTTAATCTAGCGTAATAGAATACCAGCTGCTTGTTTTTCAGGCTCTGGCAAACACAACAACCACACATAAAGAGCATTTTTCTCGAGCTCCTTGCTTGACTTCTTGCAGCCCTATGCATGCTAAAGACATTAGGTTTGGACTTGAGGTCTTGATATTATTGGTTTCAGATCTTGGTCGATGAGAAAATGTGGATACGATTCTGCTGTCAACTTTACAATTACTGTGGTAAAAAAACAGTTTTTACACTGTAAACACCAGAATAAAAACTAACGTCTGGTATTGAAACGTATAATGAGATGTGTTACAGCTCAGCTTAATGTGAAAGACTGATGAATGCACTAAAGAACTATAAATCAGTCTGCTTCAATGACCTGCAACCATGTTAAGGATCACAGATTGATGTTCTCTCTTGACAGGTTGAATTACCTGCTTGTCCAGCATCGTATACTTCCTTTAAATTATGATCTCTTCCAGAATCATTAGCAAAATCAGACATTAGTTGGAGTAAAACGGGTAATAGATTTATGGAGTCGCTGCATCAACTCTTCCTGGAAGTTAAGTGAGACAATGCAACGCAAACACAGGAACCCTAACATGTACAGCAGTTGGAGCAAGAATATGTAAGTTTAGAAAATCAAGCAGGCAGTAGGAAGAGGCGCCAAATCAATTCACTTCTCTCTTCCCATTAATTGTTATAGAGAGACTGGGTCACAGAAATGGATTTGAAGGAATGAGTCAAAGATTCATGTTGGCTCCCCACCATCTAAATCTTTACATTTGCTAGAGGCATATCAGCGTTGATGTAACCAGACATCTTAGCCACTAGCCTCAAGCTAAACGTAGACAGTGATTCATAACAATAACGCAGCATCAACCGATGCAAATGTTTCTACAAATGGATATTTCCATAAAAATAAACCTACGAAAAACACATCACTACCAGGTGCCAAGATGAACACCACATATTTCTTGTTGTGCACATAGTATAAAAATTGATGTATGTGTTAATGCACGTGCTGCAGCGGGTTTACACACTGCAGCACTGCACAGCGAGTTCTAGTGCCTTAATCAGTACCTGTGTGTTACAACTTTGATGGTGGATACCACAGATTCCTGCCACTGTGCGACATCTCACAGCTGGATAACACCCTGCAGCCAACACTGTGGACTGAACCTGTTACTTCATGCTTAATGTGTCGGCTTTGCTGCCTCTGTACCAACCTGCCACAAATCTATTTTTGGTGGAAAGAACCATCATAAATATATCAAATTGGATTTTATTTTTGTAATATTTTCCTCAGCTTAGATCTAAAGATTGCAGACACATTCAACATGACAGCATTTAAGTTAAACTTACATGAAAGCAGTGGATCTGTGAAAGCAGATGATGACCTGTGATCATTATGTACTAAAGGACAAGCAAAGAGATGAGAGGAAGGAGATGTAGTGGCCTCCTGAGTGGAGCTGCTAATGAAGAGACATTTTCAAGTTTTATCTAATCTGTCTCTAATCTTTATGTGATTGCAGAATGTAGTGAGAGGCAATGTCAATAGTAACGCTGTGTTCAACATAGCCTGTTTTTGTCTCGTACTTATATCGAATTAGATTTTTTTTTTTAATTCAGTAGCATTCATTTCAACAAGATGGAGATGTATATTCATTTCAGATTGTAGTGTTTCAGTTTTACTTTTAAAGCTGATAATGATTGAAAATGTGAATTATGCTGTGTGTATCTCTGTTTTTGAATCAAATAAAAGCTGCATTAGAAAAGCACATGGTGAATAAATACTGTTTTGTGTAGGAGAATAGGAACAGATTAGCTAAAAGGCAGCGATTCTGGTGCCTGCACTAAAGCTGAGGGGAAAGGAAAAAAAAAAAAAACATGACATGGCAGAGAGTCTGTAACCCACCACCAGCGGTGAAGATATTTAGATCAGTGTCTCTCCAACTCTTGATCAATGATATCTGCTGAGGGATGTCGACGCAGATTCTGCTCAAATGCCAGAGCATGTCACGGAAGCAGGGATTCATTTGGCCTGCTGAGAGCACAGAGGCATAGCACCAGCTGGGTAATGCGTTAGGAGAAAGGAGACATTTTCTCAAGAAGGTATGATATAATGTGGGGAAAAAAATAATAAAAATCAGATGGAAAAATTGCAGACAGTTACGTCATCAGTCATTTTTGCCAACGCTATATAGAAAAGTATTAAAGGTATCGTGAAGAATGCAGGTATAAAGAAAAGAAGAACTCAGTATTGACAACACTAGTCTCAGTTATAGTCTGTTTTGGTGACTTCAGTGCATAAACACCAATCATATCAGTGGATATTATACGTTTCCATTGTAACAGTTAGTACAAATTATGACCTGCTTATACAGTACAATCTGCAAATGTACTTAAAGTGACACCACACCGTCCGTTTATAGGTCTTGCAAAGTCTAGTAAAGCAAGCCACATTTAGCTGGCTGAAATGATACTGAATTTAAAGAGGGCCATATCACAGATAATTTAAAGTTTCTAATTTTATTCTGGGCTCTGTTGGAATTTGCAAAGCTTATTTTCCTTTAAAGTTAAAACGTGTCTGAGCAGTTTGTTTTAACTTCTGTCTCCCTACTTACCCCCTAAACCTGAGCCCACACATTGACCCATTCATTTTTGGCTCTTGAGCGATCGATCACGAGTATGCAACTCTTTTAGGGTATGAAGTGTATAGGAATTGAAATAATTTATTGTTCCTTGGTTGTGTAAAGCTGCTTTGTGACAATGTCAATTGTAAAAAGCGCTCTACATATAAAATGGAATTGAATTGAATTGAAATAATAATGACATACAAGCTAAGCAAACAGCCTGCAAGACAGGATTCAGGTAAAGAAGATCCTCTAGCTACAGATTGGTTGCCTGCCCACCAAGTGGTGTCTCAATCTGCTGCTTTAAACTGATTTTCAGAATTTTAAAGCCAGATCTGAATAGTCACAGCAAATCAAATATGATAAAATACACGTCCAAAACACAAAAATACCAGTAAGATTTAGTAGCATGACGAACACAGACCCAAACACTCACTCTGTCAATGTGCTCTCCCTACAATAAATATGAAAAATAAAATAATTATGTCTGATTACATTAGGATGACATTGTATCCTGAAAATGTGTATTTTAATAATTTGAAATTGTGAAGGAGTCATAGCTGAAGTAAATGCGTAAGTACCTTGGTTAAAATAAATTAAAATCCCTGTGAGACTGACGTCAGTAAATAATTGTCAAATTTGTGGTTAAGGAAACAGTGACTCAGCTTAGTCCTTGTCACCGACTGATAAAGAAGTAATGAAGTAATGAAAAACATGTTCATCAATTCATTATCACCCACATCCCAAGAAAACAAAGGAAGCTACACTGTTAAATGCACGTATTTCTGGCTTACAGCGAGACACTCTGATAACTAAAGCAAAGTGTTATGCAACGTGTCTCAGTGGAGAAATTTCAAGAAGATGAGTGGAAGTAAAGTCCGAGTTGAAGCTAAGTCTCCTCAGAGAAGCCCGAAGAAGAATCCAGGGTGTAAGGCAGGACGAGTGTGGCTTTTGGATACAAATCATTTCTGAAGAGGGGCATTCAGTTTTAGATGCAAGGTCGTCCCCTGATGCTTCCAACCCTGACTACTCATGCCTTAAGAATGTGTGCGTGTGCGTGTGTGTGTGTGTGATAGGGGGGTGATGAGTGTATGTTTTGTGGGTGTGTGTCAGTTTGGTTACTCATGGGACCAGAGGTTCTTTCAGAGACAGACAGCGTTAACTTTAGCAGACACACACACACACACACACACACACAACACACACACACACACACACACACACACACACACACACACAGATTAATCTCTGTCAGAGCCCGGGGACATTTAGGAACTAGTCTGCACATGGAAGGACAGAAGAGGACATGTTCAAGTGACATCAGTTTGTACTATGGTCAGAATGGTATACATTGTGTGACATCTTTAAATTTATAGCTTTAAAATCAAGAGCGAGGACACTAAGGTCATATGTTCTTTTTCTTCTCTAGAAGTTTTTTGAGGCTTAAAGTTAAAAATACGGATACTAAAACACAACACCACTAGTAGTTATTCAGAAAGCTCCCCTGACTTGACTAAACTGTCTAATGACACCCTAACTAGCAAATTACATATTATGCACAATTAAAATAAACATAATATACACAAAAAGAATGCAGTTATATATTTCCGAAGAGCTGTAAATAGATTCTGATGTAAAAAATTTTAAGATTTAAAGCCACTAAGTTGCTTTTATTGGATGCTATTTAAAATATGCATGTGTATTATTCTTCTGAGCATTACAGAATTAATTATTTTTCTATTTATTTTTATATCTTCTATTTACTTGTGTGTCGTACTGATAGGAAACTATTTGTTATTTTGTCACATTTCACAAAATGTTGACACAGAAGACTCAGTTTTATAGTCCCAAATTCCACAAACTGAAATAAGGTAGCTGGTGTTATCTGACAGCCTGACGTAAAGATCTAGACACACACATGTCGACAGGTAGGAGATGTCAGGGAATGGCAAACTACAGTAGATCAGTGATAAGGAGAAATTTGTCACCATTGGCTACTACTACTACTTATAACAACTGTTGTCACCACATATGTAATTATCCCCAAAGTCAGGTCCATGTCATCAAAATAAAAAAAATAAAAAGGAAAGCGGCCAGAGAATTTAGCTTAAGAACACAAAATGTATAAATCCAGACTGACAAAAAGCTACTTGAATGCACAATATGAATTTTAAAGGAAGGATTTTCAGTTCAACATCATGTCAACATAAGACTTAGCAGGACAAAAAATAATTAAGGGTTTAGTGTCACCTGAAAAGACATAAAGTCACAACAGAGAGACCAAACACAGATAGTAGATTATTTCATAGACACAAAAAAAGACTCAAAAAATGTGTTTTAAGATTAAAGAATTAAAGCAGCTAAATGCACATCACATAACTGCTATTTGCTTTTTATTGAAGCTGCATTTTCTGCCAAAACATGCGAGGCTGCAGTGACCTTGGTTTCTGCATGGACAGCATGTGTTGACATTATGCATTCTGTATAAGTTAATCCTAAACATTATTCAAAATGTATCAGTGAAACATTTAGAAACTGAATTTCTACCTGAGGTGTTTGATGAAAATGGGCCTTGGGGTAATAATACATTCTGACATTGAAACGTACACATGGTGAGTATTCTACAGGGTATTTTTTAGTGCTTTAGACTTGATTTATTTAAATATGATTACACTTATACCAATAAAAAATAAGTACATAGAAGTAAAGGGATGCGTGACCCATTATCCTGGATACAGCTCAGGTACAGAACATTCCGTCAGCTTCAAAACAGCTCTGATCTAATGGAAAAAAACCAACATCTAGTATCAAGGCAAACTGAAATACAATCTTTGTACCTTTGTTCTGAAGCTCTGAATGATATTTTAATATGTTTACACTATACTGCACATTCGGTTACATTAACATATAGAACATAGTGCACTTTTCTAGCTGTAAGCCCTCCAGCTAACCAGTACACTGATGCACAAAGTAGGAACCGGAACAATACAAGCTGTAGATGACGGTCAGGCTCAGTACACCACCGCAAGGGTTTAATAATGTGTCATCTCTCTCTTACAACTGAGTGTGAGCTTCGCTGTGTGTGTCTCCGTGTATCCATGTGTTTGTGTACGGCTCCGTCACATTTACTGCAAGGCGACCAGCGATTCGCCTTTCATGCTTCCTGCAGCAACACTTCAACACACGCATGTGACAGAACTCGCAGAAAAAGCTGAACCATGAAGGTTCACAGCAGGCAGTGTGCTTATTGGGAGTGTGTGCAACCTGTATGCAACTGCATGACAGCGTGCGTGTCTATACCCAAGTGTTTGTTTGGGCCTGGAGTTAAAGTAGAGCTAGTGCAGCAAAGGTACACTGGTTCTGCCCTTGACCCAAGTCAATCTGCCACGTTTAGTTCTCAAATTAAGCACATGATGGCTGTGTAGGCCCAACCCACACACCTTCTGGCCATGTGTCCTCTTCTACCAATAGCTGCTGCTGATCAGCTAAACTGATTGGCAGCTTCTATGTTATATAAGGTAAACATTTCTTTTGGTGATGGACAATAGATATGATTGAACATCCCTAAGTTAAGCAATGTCTTTGCTCAATGTCAATTCCCAGTTCTCTATCGTGAGTCATGTGGAATCAACTTAGTGATACTAACTTTCATGAGGAGCAAAAACAACTGGCTGTAAAGCAGCAACAGAGCCGTACGGCACGAAACAAAGGAGGAAAGAAGGTTTTTCAGTCTTGCAAATGAAAAGACAGATGGAGTTCACTCTGTCCTAGAGATGTCTGATCAGTGTGTACCCACACCGTGTTTATAGTCTTAATCTCTTAAAGTATAAAAATGGAGAGGCCCAACAGACCAATTTGGCCTTCAATGAAAGTTCCTTTTTCCTTTGAAAAAGTTGAAGGTAGTTATAAATAATAATGCTACAGTATATTTGGACTGTTATATTGAAACTTCTGTATTTATGGATTGACTTTGGAAAAAAATGTGTGTTATGTAGCCACATTAGTGGGCAACTAAAATTCTTTGAGATTTTGGCTCGGCCACAATAAACTATTTGATACCATACACATGATAACACCTCCTGGCATGACAGCTTGTATGCTTACAGCCAGCAACATGCACTAGTTTCACTGAACACGTGAAAAATATATTTTTAAACACAACTAATGGAAAATTTTTGAACCCTCCACAAAGATACACTGCCTGTAGGGCCTGGCTAAGAAACAGCAGGAAAGAGATGTGTCAAAATATCTGTGGGCAACAAGGGAAATTACAAATGTACTTTTCATTCAGTTCTTTGAAATAAAATGGCAAAGCTTTAAATTATTTGTGTTCTTTACCAGGTCAACGGGATCACTCAGCACAGACGCTGTCCTTTAACCGGAGCCCTGTTAGAACCAAAATCTGCCCTTTTAAACAAGAAATTCTGTGTTTATTCAGTATTTCTGACAATCAAACCTAAATGACCATGATTCTCATTGCACAGTACTAAAACACAGACTCTTTGTGAGGTGTGTAAATACAACATGATACATGGATTTAAATTACCAACTATAATCTTTAAGAATAAGATAATATAATACATATGTAATTGCTTTATCCACTCTACAAACTGTATTTACTCTACAAAAACCCAGTGCTGAAAAAAGAGTGTGAAATAAATGTCACTTTACGTTGTAAGAAGATGTTATTTTTTCCCAGAGTAGATATTGCACTCCTTCTAAAATACGGGGTCCATATATAAGAATTATTATTGAATAAAATCATTACTTTTACATTATTGTATTTGCTATTCCCACTTCAAAAGTATAGTTTCTTTGTGGGTCCTTGTTAGTTGGAGTTGTGTGATGTCGGTTGTTATCGCACCTTCTGGGATAAAGAAAAAAAAGAACTGTAGCGCTGACCATTACACAGCCGAAGCCCAGAGGCCTACGTGGCTTACTATGCCCTTTCATTTGGTCCTGTGTTGGAGTTCTCCCCACTGAATCCTTGGAAGATCTGAAAAAAAAAACCCTTAAGGTCATTGGAAAGTTGAAGAAGCAGCAGGGAGCAAAAAGTTATTTACCAGTTATTAAATCTGCTGGCAATTGACTAAAAGTACCACAGAGTAAATGATTCAAAAACAGAGGTTCTGGCACCCTGGAGTAATTCTGTCTCTATAGTAAAGCTCTATAAATAAATTTATTATTATTATTATAGTGGGGGTGTGAACTAATTTAACACATAAACAGGTTAGTTCAAAGTAATAATTGCACTTTGGTTTTGATAAATTGTCAAAAAAATTTGCTAAAAGCAATTTAATTAGTTAAAATAGCCAAAAGTGACAGATCACTGGTTAAAATAATTAACCAAGTTACTTTTAGTCAATATCTAATACATAGCAGGTCAGTAACATGAGGTCTAAGAGCAATTTACCTGTAAACAGTCACAGTGTGTGTAACAGAAGCAAATCAAAAATAGCACATGCTAACTGTTTCTTACCTAGAGATTTATTTTTCCCCTTTACTTGCAAATGATGATGACATAAAACCTTTCTCAATTAGCCATCTGGGGGTCGATAGAGAAATAGCACTCAGACTGTAATCATGGTTTCCCTACCTTGCTTGCCAAATACTCACTAACCGGCTGGTCGCTCCAGCTCCCTACTCTCAAATGTCCTTATGCACTTGATAATCACTCTGCAGAAATGTTCACAAATCTGCCTGCATGTGTGTTTGTACACGTGTGTGTACATTCGCTCTTCTAGTATGAATGGCTCTGCCTGTGCAAGTGAGTGTGTGAGAGGTTTTGTGATACCCAAACCGACCCTCCCTGCGATTGATGATCTCCAGGTGAAAACATTTAGATTGCCAGCGTCTTGCTGCCAGTCTGGATTAGGCTAGCAATGAAATCATTCCACTCTGATTACTGCTTTGGCGTAAAAACCTGGACGGTCAACAGGGGTCATCAGCAAGGGAAGTCTCCATGGACCAGACACCCGGTACATGCATACACGTACTCACACAGCTCAGATAATTGACTCATCGAGTCTTTGCCAACACCAGCTTCTTTTCTCTCCATCCCCGTCATCATATTCACACTCTCCACGCTGTTATGCACCGAGGGCACAGTAAAGCTATTTGGATTAAAAGCATCCGCCATGTGTGACGTGTGAAATTCTCTCTGCCTCGCTTACTATTTGTGCTCAAAGGCACCTCTGCATTTTGCTAGCAAGCTGTATGAGTTTCTTGACTCAGACACTGTATGCAAATCAAGTGATTATCTCACTTTCACTAAAGCCTTTTATTTCTACGTGATTCATAATGTGTTTTAAATTGTGCTTCTGCGCATAGAGTAACTAGGGGTGCCTGTTCGGGGATGGAGCAAAAACTAAACCAAAACGTAAGAATCTTTTTCTAGTAATTTTGTAGTTGCTACTTCGAAATGTTTGGCTCAGACAGTCCCTCAGGGGACGTCTGGGAAAGGTGTAAACCACTATGTGCTACTATACACATGATGACACAAGATGGTTCGTCATCATCATTTGTCATGCTGCGAGAAGGATATATAATTCCATGCTGGCATCCCACTCACGAACAGTACCAATAGTGTTCACTGTAGCACACATCACTGCAGGGAACTGAAGCTGGATTCTTCCTGTTTTTTGGCCAGTCGTTTCAGCTGAGATGCAGTGCTCCAATTTAAAGGTCAGTTTATTCGTCACAAGGAATAGTACTCAGCCTGTAAAAACAGCTGTATAACGTCCTTCGTGGCGATGGAGGAGCTTGCTTAAGTCTGAAGAAATACAGCAACCCTGATAATGTCATCAGGGTGGTATCGATTTGGGCTTAGATGCTTAAAGTTGACATCAGAAAGCCTACATGAAAAACTGGGGGCATGGAGATTTAAGGACGTCTGCATTTAGGAAAGGAGAGTCATATTAAATTAAAGTAAATTGCACGTCTTCGAAGTTTGACCAATTCTGGGAAATGTAAGTCAGGATATCTCAGCTTTTGTTACAATACTGTAATGTGTCTTTTGAGACTTACAATTTTATACAAGAGCCATATTCATTTGCTGGAGTACCCTGTAAATTGTTAACAGCCTGCTGGACAAAATTTTGTTCTCAAACGTAACAATCAGCAATATTAAATGCACAGTATGTGACTTTTTTTTTTTTACAATGGAAAGGTGTTTGAGTGAGAGTCGCCTTTCATATTTGGCAAAAAAAGTTAATCATAAAGACAGACCTCTGTTTATCTTTATAATACCCATATTCAGACTTGAACTATGTCTTACATGTGAAAATGTAACTACAGCGTTGTATAATAAACCACTGTCAGCTTTTTAGTGCGTCTTTTAGGTAATGTCGGTGTCCTTTTGAAAGCAGACCAAACAGTTTAGCCCCTGGTAATACTGTGTCTACGTTCTCATCATCTAAAGGTCAACGTCAACAAGGCAATCTCTCTAACTCTTACTACATTCATTTCAGGTGGGTTGTTGGTTGGGGGGCATAAATTAATGCTTTGCTGCATCTCTACCTGGCATTTGTTTATATCTGTGGTCTTGATGCCTGGCGATGATCACCGTCTGGCGCTTGTAGCTTGCCGAGCATTTTATTTACTGCCACATTACCAGTCGGTTGTGCGCATTCACATTGCCAAACGGATCCAGCTCTAAATCTCAGAGGGTGCCTCCTTTGCCTGTGTACGTGCTCCTATAGTTCATGAATAACTCTTGCTTTAAGATACTGAGAGTGGATTCGGGCAATGGGGGGAACATAAATCTGAGGCTGACACCCTCAGTGAAAGTCATTAGTCAGCCGTCACCGACCCTGGCCCTCTGCCATGTCACGAGGTTCGCCCTCCCTCCTCTCTCTCTCTCTCTCTGCCTTCCTAACGAGGGCTATCTTGCTCACCCACAGCCTCATTCCTCTAATGAAGGCAATGGAATCGAGGAGGATTCATGTTGATGCAGCCTGTTTGTGGGCTTAGATATACACTCACACACACACACATAATGTATATAAAACCGAGGTTCTGTTTAAGTTAATGAATAGCTTTAATTAAATATATTTAGCAGCATACGTACAGTAAGAGGAGAATGGAGGTTAACACATTACTGGCTTTATAGAGAGATAAACAGTCATCATCTTATACCTGTCCTGTAGTTCGTCAGACTTTTCCTTTTCCTCTACATTAGCATGCACAGCTACACACAGGGAAAAGAAACTAAAAAAACCCACACAAGAGAAGGAAAGCGGTGTTCAAAGTAAGAGCAGGAAATATGTTTACCAAAGTGCAACCCAATTCATTGTGACAGGGCACTGAGGAGAAGGTAACAGCGTGTGCTGCAGCAAAGTTCAGAAGATTTAAAAAGGTCCTTTTGTACCTTCAGTGAATGTGATTGATGTTGGGCAGGCCCTGAGAAAGTGGGTGGCTCATCCATTGCTATTTTCAGAGGAAGGGTGATCAAGGTTTTTTTTTTCTTCCCTCTGCAGGATTCAGTTTCTAGTGAAATTGAGAAAGATCCACACTCTCTCTGCGGAGCTGGCAATTTCAATTTGCTTAGGGAAGTCTGTGCGTTACCGCCGACAATATACAAATGCACACTGGTCTATTCCAGAGAACACAATGCTGGATATCATCTAATCCTGCACTGTGCGTGTGTGTGTAATTGGAGATTGCAGAGGTCAGGCTGTGAATGAATCAAAGCCTGGATCAATTCAGAATGCATTTAATTTAGCAGAAATGCAGAGCTCTCATTGTCTGTCCACTGGCCTTTTATTAGATGGAATTTAATCACTGCATTCAGGCCTCATCAGCAGCACGAGAGACAGGAAATTAACTGCTTAGAAAATATTCATCAACTTTGTCACGCTGAATACAACTTAATTGTGTCATAATCCCTCTATAGCATTACATTTGTTGACACAGGAACAGCCAATAAAAGCTAAACCTGAACCAGTCGAGAGCAATGTAAACACATACGGTTCTGTTCAGCTTATATTTATGACATTTGTGTTTATTTTAAGATGTTCTGGAGAGCAGGTTTTTGTAGCACCTACAGCAGGGAGAGTGCTTCTGCCAAGGATAACCTGATAACCTGAAGATTTATGTTACTGTGGAGCACTGAAGGCAGAAACCTGGTGCTTTGAATGTATTGAAGTTCCAACATCCTGCTGTATGATGATAACACTTAATGTACTGGCAGCTCTGTACCAACTAAGGCTGCTGTATGTTCACACAGACCATCCAGGAAGACTTCTAGCATAAATGGTATAACACAGAAAGTTTATGATACCAGCAAACAGAGGAGGCTGGACTACTCTCCCGTAAAATCAAAGTATTTTATCCCCCAAAAATGTGACTGTACATCTGAACTTTCTGAACTGTTGATGTTCCAGTCCACAATGGGTCATAGAAAATGTGAGAACAAACAGCAATGGCTCTACAAAGAGAATAACCATCAAAGCTCTTGATGCATGACCTAAAGACGTGGTAAAGCCTTTCCACATGGGTAGCATCAAATGAAAATCAAAGGTCAACAATGGCGTTTTCGTATTTTTAGAAATATCAGGATGCGAGAAGCAGGTGAGATGAAAGCGAAAGTCATGCAAATAAATAAACACAAACAAGGAATCACTCGGATCCCTCTCCTATCGTCCCTCTATCCCTCTCAGCAGCCCTTTAATCCCCTCCACAGGCCACTGAACAATCACCACAAACACTGAATGGAAGCGACAGGAAGCAGCTGAAGTGCCTGTCGAGGAACATGCATATACAGTATGTGGCCGATTTGAGTGTCCATCCCAGCTGTCTGTGTCTCTGTTTGTCCTCTTCAATCAAGACTGTCACAAATGTTTCATTGGAGCTGTTGTGTGTCATAAATAACTGCACTCCCTCTTGGTGAGAATACATGACCTCAAACCAATTTAGACAATTTTCTGAAGGATTAGACTTCCCTGGGAAACAGGAGAGAACTGCAGCTTGGTCTTGACTACTCTGTTACCATGGACACACTTGAATATTTTTTTTCTCCAACCTAACAGGGGGGAACTTTTGAAAGCATGTACGTATGTCCAAGATAGATAGAGTGGTCCCTTCTTAATTGTTTGTGTAATTGTGTCATAAATCTGTTGTACAACCTGCACAGCAGCACTGTGGAAGTGTAATTATCTCAGAGTGATGAATAAGCTGGGGAGCTTATTCATCACTCAATAAACAAACTTATTCATCACAGTCTTTTGATTCTAGCCCACATCGTCGCTGCCCTGTAGGTGGAATATTTCGGCTTTGATGCCGCCGGTATCTTTATTGATCAATCACTGCCCTCAGAGGCCTGCAGTCTGTTTCCTGGATGCAGCAAAGCTAAGAGACACATTTGACGCCATTACAGATCTGGGGAGGAGGAAGGTGCTGCGTGGGGGAGCAGTGATCCAGGAGTCTTCTTTTTGATTTGACAACAGGCGCGGTTTGTCACTGCATTTGCTACCGTAAGTGCACAGTGTCATCAGTGAAAAGGCGTTTTCAGATATGGAACCATGAACTTATCAGTATGGAGGAGCTTTATGTAAGAATGCAAACGTGTAAGTGCGGCTGGCTCTGCTTCAATGTGTTGTAAACAAAACACTGATTTTCACAGCATATACTGTTTGTGTCCCAATGCGTTTCCTGCACGTTCTCCGGATGCCATCCCCTGCTTATTATATCCAGTGGGTGAGAACAAGTCTGACTCAGTCAGTTTCATGTTTCGTGCATCATATGTTAAAGGTTTACTCCAGATTATTCAAAATGGCAAAAGTTGAGGAGTCATAACAAGCGCAAATTGACAAATATGTCCAGCCTACTCCCACCTCACGACTTTTTATGCTGCAATCTTTTCAAAGAACAAACATATATAAAGAACACAACAAAAAGCAAGCAATTCATGGAGGTTTTAAGTGTAAAACATTTACTTCCTGTCCATTTGGAGTCGTTTGCGCACACAAGCAAAGATGCACACAAAAGCAAGAAAAAAAAACAGAACACAGAAATCTAAAATTGTCTAAATTGCTTCAAGGTCTCAGCCAGCTCTCACTTAAAAGATGCGACATTTATGTAAAGCAGAAGAAAAAAAAGACGAATTCTCAGCATGACAGCTCCAGCAAGACATTTCTGTGATGGGGGCATTGATTGGAGTAAATTTGGACCATTCCACTGCCACAGTGCTCATAAATAACTAACAGGGACAAAGTTGAAAAAGCGAGATAACTTGCCTGTTGTGACACACATACACCGAGAGGTCTGTTTTTCTGCACAGAAGGACCCTTCATTGCATTTCCCTCTACAGACTCTGCATTACTGTGATTAATGGGAGCTGCTGGGTGTTGCTGCCTTGCTCAGGAGCACTAATGCATCCTAATGCCAGCCCCGTGCTTTAAAATTTCTGATGATTACTGAGATAACAAGCGACTGGATTAACATGTTAATAACCTCGACAGTAAGAGTGTAGTTACTACGTCACTCAAATGTCCCATAAATTCGGTAACTCTCATATTTCCAATCATCATCTGTGTACAGAGGAAGCAAAAGTGGGAAGAAAAAAAAATCAGGTATTCACAGCTGTGGATGTAGCTGCATGGTGGAGTGTGCAGTGCATTTGAAAAACTGCAGCATGTGATTTGACTGTGAACCGGCAATGGATTTCAGTGGCCCTATAATGAGGGGGTGGGTGGGGGGTTCAGGAAAGGAAGACTTGGCTCGGGATGAGAGTCATGCACCCATAATGGATGCCAACTGAGGGGTAATCATAGCAGACACAGAAATTAGTCCCATCAGAACTGGGAGACTATGAAATATGAAAACTGCTGGATAAAAAGTCACGAATATTTCAGTCTCAGGGAAGAACTTCATGCTTCTAAAGTTAAAAATGAAAATACTTTTCTGGTGGTGTGGATGGATGATGTGGATACTCACTGGAGCAAAGGAAACATACTGAATGTCCAGTTATACTGTATTTAGTGCATGGCAGCCTCAAATAGTACAATAGTACATTTGACAGATCATCATATGGGACGACCAGGCATTATGTGAAACCACTAATGGTGTTTGTAGTAAAAGAAAAACAAAAAAAGCAAATGACTGCACATGCTCAAACAATGTTTCAGACCTAAATGGTTCTTCTGCCATTTGAAAATCAAAGAGCAAATACAGTAGAGTACTGTCGGTGCTTGGCCACAAGCCAATTACAGTGAGGAGGGTCATTCAGGGTAAAGCATGCAGCACCAGTTAAAAAAAAAAAACCCCTGATAATATTGATATTTTTAATATTTATGGTTACTAAATGAAAAAGCACTGACAAATGAAATTAGGAAAGTATTGTTTGCTTTTACACATTAATAACACTGGAGTTGTGCGGTTGAATTGAACCAGCGATTTGAATACACTGCCTTGAGCTCTGGAACATTACACCAGGCCTTTTTTTTTAACTGTTTTTTAATATTTTATTTGAAAAACAAGAAATTGATGTGTCAAGAACAGAGAAGATGATACATTAAGCTATAATACAAATAAAAGCGTGTAAATACATACAATTGTTTATTCTGGAATTCATGTTGCAACCACTTTGCCTTACTTTACATTCAAATTAATTAGTTCAGTGACAAAGGTTGTAAGAAAACATAAATTATTCACAACTGATTTCTATCTATTTGTGACACATCACTGATTCTCTAAGTGTGCGAGTAAGTCTCAGTCCACAGTCCATAATTAAAAAAGACTCACAGTTTTCCCCAGACATAGTCCAGTTTTAGTTGAACATGTGTAATCAAATCTGCACCTTGCCCTCCCTAATGGTCAGCAGTACTGCATTGTTGCATACTGTCAGGAAAGTACTACAGAAGTCGATGTCCATTCAATTTACAGCGACTCTGACCTGCATTCAGCCTCTCTGTCATCAGAACAGTGCCCTGTGTGTCTGTCTGTCAGGAGGACAAAAGGAGAGTGGCTGGACAAGTGGCTTTCCCCAAGCTGACTGACAGCAGAAATTTACTGGACTAACAGTTTTCAAGTCTGCTCAGCAGAAAGAAATTGGAGCTGTTTTAAGGTTGGATTTTATTAATTTCCACCATCTGCTGCAGACGGTGGAACTAGTATCAAGATCACAGCGTGCACAGGGTGATGGATTGATCGCTACAGCTGCAGGTAAAAAGTTTGAAACAATTGAAACAGCTGTCTGTTCAGACACCGTACACATCAGGTGACTTGAAACACAAAATCACGAATCCAGTCTCCAGCTTTGCAACTCTGAGTGCCGTGTGTCAGGACAATATCAACGTACATCTTCATACTGAACACACGTCCAAAGTGTGTATATCAGCGAGTCAGCAGTCAGTTTAACACTGGGATCCTCCACGTTAGGTTTGGACATGTAACAGTTCGAATCACAGCTGAAACAGGAAGTTTATGCAAAGGTAAAATCCAATCATTCCCGTGTTCCGCTGTTTATCCAGTTTCACATATGCTGGTTACATCACAGAAAAATAAAATAATCACAGAAAAATAATCCCATATGCTCCAAGTCATTTCTACTTCTCATGCTGTTCACATCTATAATATAATATATAATGAGATAGAAGTGAATAATGGAAATCACAGAAATGTGCTTAATAGCCATGGTGTTTAATAGTCATTAAAAGTAAACTATATCAGTTTTGCTTATTTTCCTTTCTGCCAACAGAGCTGTGGCAGCTAATTAATGAGCACAACAATTTCCTTTTGTTTTGTCATATTCTTGCAACCAGGCACATAATGGTGAGCAACTATTTGTACAGTTTGGCAGTTGTTCAGACAAGTACGTTTTACCACTGAGGCGTTCTGGGTGTATGTATTCACACTTTACAACATCTGACTGCTTTAAAACAAAAACAGATGGAAAAAAGTGGGAATTACTGTAGCTGTGGCTGGTTTCTCTTATCGTAGCATTTTCAGTTTAACAACAGGGAGCTTTCAGTCTGTCGCTAATGGACATCACTATACTGTAGCCTGCTTAGTGGCACAAAAGTCTCAAGATAATATTACTATCAACAAACTGGACCTAAAGATAATATCTGCAAAAGCAGAAGGCCTAATTATAAGTAGGACTTGTTTGACCATTCACAGTTGGAAAGATTTCAACTGCAGTGTTGGTTTGTCTAATTAACGTCAGTTAAATGAGGTCCGCCATGTCTTTTTGAAAGGTAATTATATCATTTTACAATTCACTGACCATTTTTCAACACTGAGTATAAATTAGTTCTTGTCTGCCTAATTGTGCCTTAGCATAGTGAGCAAAATGCAGGGAGATGAAAAGAAATGATCCAAGGGATAGTTCAGAGTTTTAGACATTAGGCTAAAGATGATATGCCCAGGAGGTGAAAGCAGGAAGTTGAAAGCAAACTTAAACACTGAGCCTGTTAAACTGTAGACACAATGCTTTAAGTTTTGAAACAGCAGGGCAGACGCTGTCTACTGTACTGTGCGAAAAACTGCTAAAGACTAAAAACTGTGTCAAATCAACAAGCACCCTTTGTTAGTTTCTAGTCTTTTCATCATAGAGCTGTTCAATGTCTGATCCAAGAGGATCAGACAGATTTTCTCTGGATAACGTCAGGCTGCTTTGAAGTTATTAAAGGACCAGTACAACAACTGCAAAAGAGCAATTGTATGACTGATCTTTTCACCCTAACCTCAGGTGGTTAAGTTATATTTTCCAAACTAAAAACAATGTGTTTCTTAACAGGTCTAACCACAAGACTACTTTCTGATTGAGGCAGCAATTTGTTCTGCAGACAATCTAAATATTTCTTGGGGTCAATGAACCTAAAGATATCTCTATTAGCAATCACAGAGGTTTGGGTAAAGTAGTAAGCAAGGTTTAAAATCCTTCTATTTAAAAATCCAAGTAAAGTGAGTAGATGTACCATAGGTATGATGGTATGATTCAAATTAAAGCACCTTTAAATGTTCTTTCTGTAAAATGCACATTGATGAATCAAAAACTACTTGTCAGCATTTGTTGTGTTTCATGACCAAACTGGTTCCTGAGAAGAGTGTGTTGGACTGAGGATTTCTACACACAGAGGCGAGGCAGCTGCCGCCTGCCACATTCACGGTAGGTGTATGGTACAGCCTTTCACCTAAGTCGTGCTAGGCTGGGTGCGCGTCAGCTCGATGTCAAGCCCCCATTACTGTCTGAGTATCAGCTGTCGGCATGTCAAAGGGACTGCAAGCAGGAGCCACTCACTGAAGTGCTTTTCACACTTTTGTTCTACTTCGTTTCATTTATCAAGTCTCACTCCCTGCCACATGCTGATATCTGAAGATTGAAGGTCTTTGTGAATCTCTGACAGTGTCTGTCACTGGATCGCATCACGTCCCCTTTACTTGAACTACTTCTAAGGTGGAGTAATGGAAACTTGGGAAACTTAATGTTACAGCTGAGTGAGCTTTTTCCAAAGGGAAAGTTAAACCACTTTCTATGGGAGGGCTGAAGGAAACACAGCGGTGCTGGCATGAGTGCAGAACAGAAATACTTTGAATACAAATTTGTCTTTTACAAGCCACCTTCCTGTGCATGTGTTTCACGTAGTGAGAAGCTGTTTGTATTTGTGTACTGTGCTGTCTGGTCTGCGCAAACTAAACTGGAAGGCCTAGCGGGAAAAGCTTAATTACCATTTGATGAGTTTGAGAGCAAAGCTGCCACGTTACAAGTTGAAAATTGGTTATCGGTTTCTGGTGCTGTTGCTGTAATTTGGTCTTGGCTGTGTTCAATGTTTCAGTCCAAATTGTTCTGTCACTAGAGGTTATGGGAGGTAAAAAAGAAGACCTCCAGTCTCTATCTCATTCTTTTCCAGTGGCGGGAATCTGTGGAGGAATCAGCTTGACAAGAGAAGAGGGAATATTTATAAAGTAAACTGCTAAAAAATTCGATTGAATTAATTCCCAGTAGCCTACACAAGAAGCTGTTGATAGTACCTGTGAGAGATCTCTAAGATCGGAGCAGTAAATGGACTTACTAAAATCTTCAGCACAACTGCCTGTTAAGGTAAACACATCCTATCAAAGCAACAAATAGTAAATAATTTAGGACTCAAGAGAGGAAAAAAAGGATTTAAATATGTTACAGGAAGGTACGTCTGGATAATCGACAAACAAGAAACAGCGATGAAATTGTGTTTAGATGTCTAAAGTAAGCCGAACATCAACCCTATAACCACACAGAACTTCAATAAGGGAAACCAATGTAAAACTGTTCTTAGACAACATCATGTATTCAGTGTCTGATATCAATATTTTTGTTTCAATAGTTTCACCCTATGGTTTCTGCACAAAGCAGAAACTATGACAAAATCATAACTGCAGTTTCCTCATAAAAGTCTAATGTGCTTTAAATCCAAGCGCCACACTTCCTCAGTCGCAGGCCCAGTAGCGTTGGACTTGAAAGGGGAAGTTAGACCCAACTGGGCGCAGAGACACTTATGTACAAAATGAGAGCCTTAGTGAGTTAGTTCGACCGCTCTTGTGGTGTCATTGATTCTCCAGTACATTCATTCTGCTGGTAGCTACACGTAAAGATTAGAGCTTGTTATTTTATCTTTATATGTTGGGAACAACTTTGTTCAACTATTGAGTCAACCTAAACACATTTTTGTAGGGAATAAAATTTATTCTATGTCAAAATGTCCAATCTTGCAGTACAAATTTAGTTTGTCTGGCTACTACATAACCTTTTTATGGTTAAGTTTAGGCACTCACGGTGTTAAGTCTGTGGTGTGACTGCCCTACACATTGTACACCGCTATGGACCCCAACCATTTTAACCACCTGTATACTTATAAGTATACAGGCTGTTGTTTTGCAGGCAAAATATAAATATAAATAAATATGACAGCAAATACTCCAACAAACACAGGGAACAATACTGTTTTCACACTGTTGTAGGCTGCACTGCCAAAAAGCTCTTAAAGCCCCATCGTCCCTTTCCTCTGCATCCAGTTGGCTCAGATGTGGAGCTACTTTGTGCATCATCACTCATCTGATATTGAAAGGAAAGATGCATTAAGATGCAGTAATGTGCGATGTGCTTACCACAATGGCGGCTGGAAGGGAAGGCTCACCTGTCAGTTTATCTAAATGAGGTTTTTATTGATTTCGGTGCTCCCTCTGGTTGTGTCACCACAGTCAACCTATGCCGAGTAGACTTTAAAGATGAAAGGTAAAACGTTGTAAAGGACACGATGCAGTTGGCATTTCACAGGTGATGACCTGTTCCAGCCGGTGGCAAAAGATCAGCACTCTTTAGTAATGTCAGCAATCATATACAGATGATAGTCTATACTGTGTAGTCTGTGTAGTTCGTGTATTTGTCTGTGGCCTCACACTGCAGTGGACTGATGGCTAGTGTGTACCATCCCTGCAACAACAATAACACAACGTTATAGAGCTCCAATAGATGATGATGTAGTAGGAGAGACAAAGAAAAATCTTTGTTTCAAAGCCCAATAGAAATAAAGAAAACACAGTTTATACAGTAGAATAGAGTAATGAGTGCTAGTAAGAGGAGATGAAACCACATTATGTCTCTAACTACACTCTGGAAAAACAAAGAAGAGACTGCAAAACAATCAGTTTCTCAGGCTTTATCCTTTATAGGTGCATTTAGTTTTATTTTTTGTGAACTGCTGACAATATTTCTCTTAAACCTCAAATAGGACTGTTGTCATTTAGAACATACATTTAAAATAAATGACAACACATCAAAATAACGATGCAGTGTTTGATGATGTTTTCACTAAGAAACATTCAGAAATCAATATTTGACGTAATAATCCCAATTAGCAATCACTGCTTTCAAGCATTTTGACATGCTTTGCATGTCTGTAAACTCTGCTGTGCAAGTTTGCAAATTTATTTTCAGGTTTGCTAACTTGAGATAGGTGAGAAATGTTGACGTGGGTGATACAGTACATTTGGTTTACATAATTCTGCCATTAATCAGTGTTGATTCTTGTTGTTAGGGAGAGAAATTGTGTATAATTGACAGCCTTGGTTCAGTTTCAAAGGATCTTACTTTTGACAGCAAGTTTTCTTTTAACATTTGGACCTGTATGTACGAGCTACAAGGTCTTCTACATTCAAAACCACACTTGTTAAACATTTTTGCATTGAGAATGTTCTCATTTCACTTTTATTTCTAAAGAAATAGATCAGTGACACAACTCAAGACAATTTCATCTCTGCTGTAACATAATTTAAAAAAGCCAACCTGACATGCTTGCCATGCTTGCCTGAAATGACCTGGGTTATTCAGTAAGAAGTTGTGAATTATGGATGTCACACAGTGCTTCACCTAGCCCTGACTCTTCCTTATGTGAAAGGAAGCGGCTTCTTTGAGACACTGCCAGACCTTAGAATGTTTCGCAGCAATGTTTCATTAGTAAAAACAAGCTTGTATTTCTAATGCATGGTTAAATATTTGCTCAGCATGCAAGGCAGAGAGGAAATGTACTGTAAATTGTTTACGCATTGATACTCGTGGCTTCTATTTATGTGCAACGCACTGTCCAAAACAAATTTCTCTGAAGTGTATAATTTATCTTGCTACAAGATGAGATTGTGCAACATTCTAGTGAAGATAATAAATTCAAATGTCACACTTAGCAAGTTGTACTCTAATTATAAATCATATTCAGGCTTTTTAAATAATGGTCAAATGCATAATGATTATGTTTTCATATTTTAGACTAAGTTGAAACAAATGAGGATGAAAGCTCAGTAAAAGGCAGAAATACTGCAGCTTGTACTACAAACAAATCACACATCAAGCTTTTCGTTAACAAACTAGGGCCTCACTTGCAGGGCTGTCTGTCGGATGACATTGTTAGCACTCGTCCATATGTAAATACACCACTTGCTGCAGCGGAACAACAGCTATAGGTTCCTCATAACTGACACTCACACACCCTGTTATTAAAGTCTTGGGCTCGCAAGATGGTGGGGAATCTGTAGCACTCTAAATGCTCACTTCAGCGTAAACATGCGGCTGTAAAATATGTGATTCCAGAGAGACGAAGTGCTTTCGTTCCCTCTGACACGCTCAGAGTGCACAGCTCTAATTAAGCTACGGCTGTTCTGTAATTACAGTCAGTGTTGTACTGAGCATGACTCTGGAAACAAGTAGGTTCTGTGCCCTTAATGGTGGGGCGCCATTTTAATTGCAGGTGGTCACATAGTGTAATAAATAGGTATAGCTTGTTGTCAGCTAATACACTATTCATTAATCATACACAGGCCTATTAAGAGTAATATACTATTTAATGATGTGGAGGCTGTGATGACCCCGAAGCCCTTGTGTCAAGAAAGGAGCACAAAAAGTAAATAATTATTGTTATTACATTTGCAGAAGTAGTGGTATTGATATTAACATTTGTAGTAGTACAAAATGTGAAAATGGCTGTGCAGACAAAGTGAGAGCAGCTTTTACAGCTGTAATCGATGGCAGGTCCTGATTTAGTGTCAGTCTCACTATACGTTAAAAAGAGAGAAGTGAAAAACAAACTCTGAGAATGGTGTGTTAGTAGTGAGCAATTAAAGTAGCTCGACACGTCCTTGGCATGGTTCCCCTTATGGTTCAACATGCATGCTTTCGCTAATTTCCCTCCTGGGTAATACCCAAGTGTATATGACGGCTGCTACAGAGACAATACGCATAGTATTATAGGCAATTTATTCAATATGACGCATTAAGCAAAGACTGAAAAAGTTCACGGCTCTCACTATCATCACGTTGGGCTTGTCATTAGGAAGGAATAATTAATAAAATGAGCTCCCTGCTGCTTGAAAGTTTGCAATTTAAACTGCACGTGCACTGACGTTGAATAGAAGTCAGAAGAATATTGGAATTATTGTTTTTTTTTTCTCCTTCACATCAACTCTTTAACAATTGATAGTTCTTTCTAGTCAAACACTGATCGGAGAATTTAATCTGTCCCAAACCCTGTATTCCCAACCTATCCGAGCAATGCCAGGATCCAAGAAAAGGGCTGCATTTCAGTCAGCAAGTTACTAAATTGGGTTAGTCAGGCCTCCTTATGTCTCATCAGTCAGATCCAATGTGTCATGTCAGGACATAGAAAATGTTACTGAGGCTGTTGCTACATCCCAACAGCACCAATGTGCTCCAGCCTTAAATCATCATCATGCCTTTTTATGCTTTTGTTTATTTGTTCTTGTTCTTTTATGATGAATTAGATTTATTCAGCTAGATAGGAAAGAGGATTTCATACTGTATTTACCTTTATTTTGTGCCCAGATTGACATTATAATGTGTGTTGAGGGTAGAGGCAGAGTGTGCTATTCTTGCACTGGTTTCAGATTGCCTATCTCAGCACAAGGGGTTGCCAAATGATGCAAGCATGTAATTCAGTGCAATTTCAAGTATTGATAACAGTTCACTCTCTTAAGACCATGTCAGAGCTTAATTAACTTAATGCAAATCAAACATCCTACTGCTGGTGCTTTTATATTAAAGACATCGACACGAACTGCTTTTAAAAGGCCGCAAGAACAGAACCTGAACAGCACTCTGGAGGTGGTCAATGATGCATGTGGCTACTTCAACAAAGCTTGAAATATATTATATATGAAAATACACATTTTTTTGACAGATGCACAGAGGTGTCAGGGCTTCACACGACCATGAATTGGAAAAGGTGCGACTATTACTGGAGGTTGTGATATTAATGCCAGCCTGGCGAGACAACGACAAATTGGATTTCACTGTATGTATGCATGAAGAGACATTTAAAAGACAGGTCGAAATAACATCCCCGCTTACACAGATCTTGTCACAGTCCAGATGCAAAACACCTGGTAATGCCAGGTGCTTGAGAATCAGCAGCTGGGAAGAAGCAGGATATGAGCCAGTGACTGAGGTATGGTTTAAGTACTGTGGGAATATATGTATGTTAGTAGTTTAAAGAATAATTCATTATATTATTACACGTTTTTAGAAAAGTGAATTACATTTACTATAAAACGTACACAGACAAAACATATCAAGAAAAAAAAACAACAACAACAGGCTCCTGTTAACAGTGTCACTGTGACCTGCCACCTCCAAAGCTAGGGGACTCTTATAATCCTTTCGTAACTCTCACTTGGCCGGCCTCTTGGGTGCCATTAAAAAAAAACACTCTAATCCTCCTATTCTGTCCTATTACTGCAACTTGTTTGGGGAGGACTGCTGGTTTGTTGAATGTGTGTGTGTGTGTGTGTGTCCTTTTATGTCCAATCCTTAAGTACTTAACACCATTTTGAAGAGGACTCATAAATGTCGGTTCAGCAGCCGCTTCTTGAAACGTGTTTAACGTCAACTTAAGATATGCTTACAGCACAATAAAAGGGGACAATATTATCAAAGAGTTTTGTATCTAACTCACACAAAAATGTTCATTATTCCAAAGCGCTCTCTTTGCAATCACCAGCAGACAGATGGATTAAATTAGAGTCTTAATGATGCCTCCAATGTGTATTAATTATGTTATAACAAGGCTTAGAGTGCCTTCAAGTGCAGTGGAATGATAGAAAATTAAAATCTGAGCCTTTCGGTTGGTGGATGAGCAGAAGGCGGGCGTCTTTACATTAGATTTCACAATGCCGCTGTACTCTGGAGCAACAAGAGGCGGAGATCAAAGTGGATGGATGCTCAAGAACATCCCATATTACATCCAATGGATCCATTTATGTGTCACATTTACAAGTAAAAAGTAAGTAACATGCTCACTTGTTCCCCACAGAGCAGAAGCCAAATGTCCTTTTGGTAGAAAGTAGGACACACTTATCAAAGCCCAGCTGAATATACTGGATCGCCGCCCTCCAAATGACCTCGCCTGTCAGGGGAACCCCAGCTTGGCCAGACTTCTGTGTGTCCGCATTTAATTTTGCTACTTCTCTCTAATTTTCTTAATCATTCAAAGGTCTCTTCCCGGGGCTGTGTCAGAGGCCCTTTACTAATCCCTTGACCCTCCTCTACAGTATTGATTTTCCCTGGCTCAGAATCTTGACTGGGATACTCTCCCCACCTCAGTTCCTCTTATTCTCCGAGCACTTTCTCTTTTCTTTGCTTACTCTATCCTACTCTTGATGACTACTGAATGTGACATCAATGTATTCTAAAGTGTGTAGCCTAATAAAGTATGTAAAGTTAATTACAGTTCCTTATCATTGCATTTGTTTTATTCTTTAACCAACTGTAATTACTACTAACTGGTGTAATAAAAATTCACGTCATGCTACAACTGATAGGAAAGTTACACATTTATTTTTACTTACATTATGTTGTCAAACTTAAACAAACTAAATCTGACAGTGATTCAAGAAACATAGAACTTTCTTTTCCCCATCACCTCTATCTGTCATGGCAAGTGTGTTTTTTTTACTGTATGCTTTAAAAGCTACGGGTCAGCGACTGTGATTTTTACTTGTCAGACCATGAAACAATGCGAAAAGGTCTTCCACTTTGTACCATCCCACTGTGTTTACTGAACACATTGTGTATCATCTACTTTGATTTACTACGGTTTGCAAAGGTTGTTTAAATACACACACACACACACACACACACACGCAGCCCTACCGATCATCTCAAAACGGACATAAATCTAAAAGTCGCTTCACTATTTCCCACTTGAGAGCTTCTTCCCCTGGACACTCAGCAGCTCTGGGTGTTGGCTTATCTTAATGACTGCTTAATTAGATGGTGCTGCAGTGGTAGATTGTGCTTTTACAATGCTCTTACAGAGCGAGGCAGAGTTTGAAAGTGCAACTAAAACACATTGAACACTCATTTTACAAAAAAAAGCACCACAACACCAGACTCGGCCATTACATGAGAGACATAAAACAGCAACATATCAGCTCAAACTCAATTGCTCTTTCCGTGATCATTCACATAATCCAATACATTCTTACAACTTTCAGCAGAAACTGCTATGAGCTACTGGGGGCAATTTCTCATCTTGCTGCTAAAATGAAGCCAGTTAAATCGCATTATATCTGGGGGCAGTGAGGCACACCATCATTTGAATCCCCTTTAAAAACAAGCAGACGTGGCTTAATTGCAGCTTTGGTTCAAACACAAAACAACACCTCATTTCTTCTATGGCTCGGGGTCTCGTTTGTTGCTGACAAAGGCGGCATTAGTTTTAAAGCAGCATTATGACAGTGGCAAACAAACATGACATGTTGTGAAGTAAAACAAGTACAATTCACTGCATTTCATATTATGCTTTGGGCGGTTTGTCAGAAAACTTTAATGACTTAAGTCTCTCGATGCACTAGACACTGAGAAGTTGTGCAAACGTGTCTGGATGTTTTGTGTGAAGGGGTAAAAACGGACAATCTACAGTGCAAAGTGTTTAGCTGTTAATCATTCCACCAGTTTGGTTCAGACAGGAGTATTTCTATAACCACCGGCCTGATTGGCATATTTTTCCAATATATTCAGGCCCTCCTCTGGATGTGGTAACCAATGTGTTGCAACAACACCAACCAAGAGACCAAAACATTTTTGCACTTTTTTGCTTGATTTGCACCACATTTTGTTTCCACTGCTGTAGATTTGTTGTAAACATAAGACACACTCAACTCCTGCTTTAGCTTTTACTGTAAATCACTGTGTTTGAATGTCTGTGTCTGTGCTATCAACATACAGTTACCTTTTATTTTGACACAACCTACAACACTCTTCTCTTTGATGACATTTTGGTTGCATTGTTTATAGGTGGGTGTATTGGGAATTGTTCTTGACATTATATATTCCCTTCAGTAGCTCTATACTGCCTAAATCTTCCATCTTGCGTTTTTTCTCTTCCCTCTTTCTATCATTATCTCATTCAACCCCTCTTCTCTACGATCCTCACACCTTTCCTGCTTTGGCAGCACCCTTCACCTCACCTTCTGCTTCCTACAACCCTCTTTCCCCCATTCTCTCCTGACTTGTGTAACATCCTCCATTCTTCTCCCCTCCATGTCTTGTCATTTTCCTTCCCTCTGTGCTTCTGTTTCTGTTCCGTCACCCCCCCCCTCCCTTCCTTGTCTCGCCCTCATTCGCCCTCTTCTTCATTTAGACACTTGGTGTGGCTCTGATTTCTTTAAATAGCTCTCTTTGCCTCGAGCAAGTTGAAGCTGCAGTCTGGCTCAGCTAATAAATGACAGCGAACAAATGTGAATGCTGAATCAATTGCATACAGGCAGAAAAACTGACATACAGTAGCTGTACGCACACGCACATCATGTCTGATCACACAACATGGAAGCACCGCTGTTGCAGAATAGTGACATGTTTTGCAAAATCGACATTCATAGAAAGACAGTTTGAAGATGAAGTTTGAAAATGTGTGTGTGTTGCTTTCTGTGTGGCTGCTAAATACACGCCTAGTCTACTCCATCTTATTCCTAATTCTATTCTGTTCTAGTCCTTTCTACTCACCCAGTGTGAAAATCAGTCACAATAATGAATTGCAAAGTCCTTGTAATTTTGCACATTACTCGTGAGTCATTGCCTTGCATATTGAATGCCTGCTAATGCACTTTTTTGTTAATTCACCACAAAGGATTTGCTCTGCTGTCATGAATTCATAGCATACTGTATGAATATTTTCTCATTGGAACTGGAGTTGAGGCGAAGGGAGGGCAAAGGGAGTAAGGGGGCTCAAAGTAAGTGCTATGTCTTGATTTATTGTTTGTCTCCCTCTAACAGACGCTTTGTTTTGTACACTTTATACACTGTGTTAGATTTATTAGTCAGCCAAATATCTGATTTTGAATTTATCTTTAAGAGTCAGTCTGGCTAGTTTCCTAGATTTCATTCTTTTGCTTTTCTTTTATATCTTGTTTGTAGAAAACACAGCACTTTAATATATGCAGAAAAGGGAATACAGTCAAAAGAAAATACAAGATTTTAATAAACACTAAGGTAATCACTCTCTGACATTAAAACTGACGCCTGAAACAACGGCTGCACAGATTAGCAAAATGGAGGATGGTTAGATTTGGCCCTTCTTTCTTACACTCTCAAAGGCAAACATTAGGTTGGAATTCATCCACCTCTTTTCCACCGCATTTTCAATTTGAACAGGGAAAAAAAATACATTTAGAAATGCGTCAAAATTCTCAGTAGATTGGGAAAATGTGTATCAGTAAAAAAATCTATAATAAAAATAGATACCCAAATAGAAAAAACTTTGTTTTCTGCATGACTTTTTCTGAGTTTGACTAATGTTCTACTTCTAGATTGATTCCAAAGCATGCTGTAGCTTCAAATTCTCAGGTAATCCTGTAAATATTGATATTTATATATTGTCTGTGTCATTTTGATTATAAAGCAACTTTGTCCCCAAAACATTTGCCTTGGTTTTGTGCCCCCATTCAAAACATAAATCCCAGCAGCACTGATGAAAAAGAAAAAAGGAACAACTGGCAATGACACATCGACTGTCCCTAACATTACTGGTGGCGTTATTAATCGCATTCAGCCCACATCTTTATTATTTGTCACTTCTACAGCTTTGCTACAGTTTGAAGTAACTCACTGGATAAAATTTATTCCAGTTCTGATAGCAGGGCTCTCTCCAGTCACCAGCAATGATAAACTGGTCATCAACCTATTTTTTATCGTTTTGTCACATTGGGATAAAATAAATAAAGAGTATGAAAAAGGCAAAAAAAATAAAAAAGAAAAGGAAGACACTAAACTGAACCCCCAACAGCTTTAGAATGGTTGTTCTGCATATGAACTTTGACCTTCTCTCTCACCCTGGTGAGAGGCAAAAGAGAGCAACATTTCCACCGTGTCACTTAATAGTTCCCAGCAATCAATCTGAAGAGAAAACAATATCTGACCGTGACGGATTACAGTGGACAAGTAGCTCAATTTGTCTTCACTACAAAACGATCAATAGCGACATATCTCAGAAACACAGAATCTTAAAATGCAGCCCCTTGTGATATCGATCACACATTCGTTAAGACTAGGAACAACTTTACATCCAAGGAGATCATCTGAAAAACGTTGCAGCATAAAAAAAGGGCTGAACTAAAATGATACGCATAAAGCCTTTGAAGACTCCATGTACAAAAATTAAATCCAACAAAAAATTGATCCATGACAATCAGGACATATATTTGCTTAATCACTGTGTTTACAGTTGTGCATCGAAATGCGTCTCATTAATCGCTTGACTTAGTGGCAGCACATTCCATTTGCTTGTCTATGTACAACAGCTATTATTCTGTGTGAAACTGCAGGCAGACAGCTCCACTGATGACCTCCGATCACAGCTCTGAAACGGAGAACAGGAGAGAGGGGACAGTGAACGGATACACAACGACAGGGAGACAAAAGGCTCTGAGAGTGATCAGCCAGGCGTGGGCCCCTCACATCAGTCACCATAAGCATCAGCTTCAGCAGGGACTTGGAAACAGCATCTTCCCTCATACAAAATGTGTATGTAGGCTGCACATGTGTGCAGGGTTGGTCACAAGCATGTATTTTTGGACACGTGAGAGGCATATTAAGGTTTCTTTTTCTGTTTCCTTCTCTGTACTTACAGGATCATAACATCCAGGCTGTGTGCTGTGAGTGTGACTTTGTGAAAACTGTTCAGTGCATTTGTCAACCGGCTTCTGAATCCAACAAAAGAAGTTGCATTTTCCAAAATAAAACTGGTAATTATGTGCAGATCCAGAGACGGAAGAGCACTTCTATTGTTATTCAGATTCATAGAAACTGTTATAAATACATTAGCTCCACCAGGAAAGGGGGTAATTCTGTCAATGGTTTACAAAATGTTTTGTCACCATCCTGGATAAAACAGATCTGCTTGTAATGAATTTCTAATTAAGTCGCAGTCTACTTTCTGAATCCTTTGTGTTAACTTGGCAGCCACTTTAGTCACATCCCTGGCAGCTGTTGACCTAGTGTAGTGGCACTCTGTCTGACAACCTCTGACAGATGCTAATTTGTTATCACTTGCTGCAAACAGCGTCACCTGCAGGCATGATTGACACCGTGGCTTGCCAATCCATCTGTCAACAGAGGCAGCGCTTGATCGAAGTTGCTTTCTGTCTGGAGGGAAAGGTTAGAAAAGAATAGATATATGTATGTAGGCTATCTATAACGTGGCAAATATTGATTCTACTCTTTGTTATTTATAGTCGCTAGCAGAAATCAAGTTGACAAGAAGGTAAACGCTTATTATCTGTAGTAGCATCGAAGTGTAACAGCATGTAAACCAAGAATATGGTAGTAAGGCTACCAGAGAAAATGTTAAAGAATAGCATCATTTTAAATGCTAATTCAGACAAAATACTAGCATCAAAACAGCAATATGCAATTTTTGGTTATCAAAGCAGCTGTGGCATAAAACTCACTCTTTGGTATGTCCAGCCCTTCAGGCATAGTCTTTTATATTGAAATGACAATAAACACCAACAGTCAAAACCATTACGTTAGAATTAGGTTTAAGCCCAAAGAAAAGATTTAGTAAAACTGTTGTGTTTTGAATTTCAATAACTGCTTCATTAATGTTATGTGATGTACATGACCTCCTAATGGTTAGAATTAATATGATCCACACTCCAGACTCTTGTGCCATGTTTACTCAACAATCCACTCCATAGGACCCTAATATAAACCAGGTAAAACCCCTGACCAAAACCAAACAGACGGTTTTCCCAAGTGAGAACATGTCTGACACAGACAATCTCCAGCTGTGTATCATATGTAAAACTGTGTACAACTGGACCCGACTGTCCAGTGTAAAAAAAGCCCAGGTTAGTGAGCTGACTCTAACTTGTTCAGAAATCTATTAATGCAAGTTAAAAAATGACTGCAAAAAATAAACACAGCCTTTCTCTGTGCAGTGAACTATTACATTTTCATGGTATCTGTAGAGTCACTGCTGGCAAATATGGTTCCCCAGCATTTCTAGCTGTGTTCTAGGTTTATTCCTCAGAGCACAGCAAGTCAACCACAGCTCAAATAGAGTCATGTCTGACAGATTCTTGTGTCTCTTGCAGGGTGGAGGCGTGAAAATGTTAAACAAGGTCTGCCTTCATGATGCATTATTACAAAAGTTTTGGTTGAACACTCTCCACTAGTTTTGGCCTTGTGACATGTTACACAACATAGCTGTCTTCATGGCCTTAGGGTGGCTCAAAGACTGTGACAGCAGGTCTCAACTTGAGAGCAATCAACAATAGCACTACACAGCATCTATGTATGGTGTCACCTTAGAATGAAGGCAGTCACAATTCATACTTCTATAAGATTACAACTACATAAACACTTACAGTAGAGTATGTAGGCTTACTGAGAACAACCCTCACCTATGCACAGGGTACTGTACACTGTCCAGAGTGCACACGTCATTAATAGAAGCTGCATGACCAGCTGTAAACTGTGCACTACAGACACTGTGCAGTGCTTCATGGCCATAAGCACATTTTTTACAGCATACAAGCATTTTCCTTTTTGTGTGAAATCATCCCCTCCAGATAGCTTCTAGTTTAAAGTTGCTATGCAGTGACATAAATTTAGGGTATGTTCACTTAGATTCTTTAAAAGCTGAGCAAAATGTATTAATGTAAGCATTTTCTTTTCTTTTAAAGTCATAACCACAGTTCAAACAAGTCTATTATTAGGTGCAGCTCTAAAATAAGTGGGAATAAAAACATGAAGTCATCTTCTTTTCCTTCATGCACCAATAAGAAATATATATATATATGAATATACAGTAGACTGTATATAGTAGAATAGAAATATATGAATCAAAATCTGTTAGCGCAAAATCATAAACTGGTATTTAAAACTATGGATAGAAAACGTTTTTCACTTAGTAAAAGTATGTTTTGTATGAATGTGCTGTCAACATCTCCTCTCATGTCAAGGCAGATTCTGCTAGCAATATGGTTAGAATGCATATTGTTTCTTGGGAAGAAATTTTCGAACAAACATTTTACGAGCTCTATCTGCACAAGCAGTATCAGCAAATTATACACTATGCTAAATATTACTATTAAGGCTGAGTGCTAGGACTATTTAAATTGTGCAATGCTTTTTTCTTAGTTTTATGACAATCAAACACATTTGTTCTGTTGTAGTCATTAAACACATGCAACTGCTTTCTATTAAACAGTCAACTACAGTGTTGTTACTGACATCCTCGTCTTCTCCTTCAGTTAATATATACTGTACTTTAATCAAGTAAATCATTAATGACAATTAGTGGATTAAGGATTATTCATTAGCATCCCTAGTACAGATGTACTCTACTTCTAACTTTCCTGAATAAAATTACAATAACAATAAAACAGCTGTAGTTCAAAAGACCTTATTATAGGTTACCTTAACATCCTATATTAAATAGAGCTAGTGAAGTAATAGCAGTTCAGTACAGCAACCCAAATTGTTTTATAATCAATTATAATTAATAGATTAAGGCCATGGTCATTTTCAGTCGTGTCTAACTCACGTCACTGTGAATTAGACCCTAGACTAACTAAATAACTTGCTGCACATATTGTCAGTGTACACAGAGGAAGAATTAAGTACTAGTCTTTAATTAAAACCGTAGTGTGTGAAGCTTGGATCTAATATCGAAAGTGATGGGTAGATGGGTTTTGTAATGATAGCGTGACTTCTATTTCCACACAGGACAGGCAACAAGTAGCAAGTTATTTAACAGAGCTGAACACTATAGATGGTATTAAGGGAGAAGACTTTGGAGCCAACTTTATTTCAATTATACCTGGTAATTTAATATCAAAGCATAATTATAGCAGTTTTACATTTGACCCTTCCATCCTCCATTCACCCTCTCTTGTTACTTTCCTTCAGTACTTTTTCACACTATCCAGACTTCTCTCCGCACCTACTTAAGGTCTCGACACAGCTGGGTAACCTTGGCTTGTCTCCAGAATTGGCAAAGTATCCTAAAGTGTTTTAAGGCAGTGAACACAGGCAGTCCTGTGATGTATTAACTGCCAATACAGGCAGCTTGAGTCTAACATCAATGCATCATTGGATAAAAGAAAAATATCTGCTTTCACATTGAGAAATCATCAAAAGGTCGTAATTATTTAATCAACAAAATAGCTGCAATCTCTTAGAATAAATTATATATTTTAACATAGTGAAGCACCATGATTACCACACTTCCAGCACAGCCAGAATTTGAGAGGCATTCATATGTCGCAAAGACTAAGTAGCACTTTGGTGTCATGCAGAACTGCAAATTGAATATTTTGAATTTTGACTGTTTCCCACTGACCAGACAAAGTATTTCCAATCAGATCACACCTCTAGCTGATGTTGCCAGCAAATAAACCACAAACTCATTTAAATTAGACTTAATCCCGTCCGGTGAGCGCTGATTACAAAGCAGCAGGTGCCATTAGGCTTCTAAGCGCTGGTGCTGGTCAAATTAAACACCATACAAATAACTACAGCTAAGAAGATAGCATTACATATGCTGTGTTCACACAAGAGGCTCAGCTCCAAATGCATCTCATTGTTTGCTTGACTGTTCGTATTTGTTTTAGGATGTCACCCGTAACTGGCACCAACACAAACTGACAGCCGAGCTGAAACGATGCATGTGTGTACACAGTAACAATAACAAAAAAATGTCACATCCATTTCGGTTGCGACGCTTCTCCCACTTGTTTGCAACACACTTGTCATGACTAAATTGAGGAATCTCCCTGAATGCCAATCAACTCAGTTGTTTAGCTTTTATTTTTTATGTGTGCTGCTTTCTAATGGCTGCACCACAGAGCTGAAGTCGCTCCAAAATGATGACAACTGTCTCATGTGACAAATATAACTTTTATTTGTTATCCTAGCAATAAGGATGAATATGAGTTTAAGTCTGAAATAATTACAAAACAAGTCCAATAGTAAAACTGGGACACTTAGTGCTGCAGATCAATCAGTGCTGCAGAGGACAATTTCTTCCTTCTGTTCTGCAAAGGCCTCATGTAAAACTATTTCTTTTACTCTGTCAAGTGCACTTATTAACCTCCACTTCACATAAACTGCAGAACACCAAGCTTTCAGATTGCACCCACTTAACTTAACAGACTTTTAACTTGATGCCACTGGTTATGATGCGCCATAATAGCTACCTAAAAACGCAGAATGTCATCCCTATCCATCAACCTGCCATCAGAAAATTACCACCTAAAGCAGCAATTCCGGGATGCTGTTGACTTTTATATCTGAGAAGAGGAGATGCAATTTGCTGAATGTTTATGTTTTATTCTCTACGGTATTTGGTGCCTGTCAGCGTGTAGGCCATATGACAAGTCCATGATGCAGCAGAAAAATAAAGCTTAAAAACAAGACAATCTTTTAATTTCACTTTCCTTTTTGGACCTAATTTTGTCCTTAAGAAAAAACAGAGCTGCAGATGACTCCTATCCTATCACCTCCTGTCACACAACTGATAAAATCTTATGTGGATTCAAACAGCGCCATATTGACCGTGCTGACTAGTCCAAAACTTTGGAAGATCTTGTACCTTCCAATTATATTGTACAGTACAACCTCTGCTACTGAAGTAAACTGTCTTATCCAAACTGAAACTGACAATTAGATATTACAATACTATGTGGATCAAAACATAAAACTGCTTGCTTCTCCAAAGCAAACACAGCAAATTACTTTCGAGTTGTTCCTCACATGATTTGTTGGTGTCTTGTGAGGGCATGAAGGCTGGGCATGGTCAGTTGTTGCCCGACACTGGGTGGTAGCATAACCTTCTATTGAATCAACTGTGACAATTTATTGTCAATAATTCAATAATTTATTATTCCTTAGCCTCCAAAAGCACGTGCATCAACTATGTCACCAAGCCATTTTCATCACATGTGACTACAGAGACCTGTGCTACAGTCAGATCTCCCCTTGTGACTAAAATAATCAGAAAAAAGAAATGTTGTTTCATTATTTTATTTTGTGATAATTAAAACCATAAATTACAATCACCATAAGACTGCTGTTTTTCTCTTCATTTGGAGATACAACCAGTAGCATTCATGCTGTTAATAGCAAAGTCAACCCTGCCCTTCTTCGGTTAAAAAAAAGTTGCTCATAGTGGCTTCCTTAATTGGTCTAAAAATGAGACTTTTAGCTTAGAATTCTTAGTGCCATTTTTTAAGTTGTAAATTAGCTATTGTATCCCCTGTTCTCTAGTTGACTGTGCTATTAAAACAGTATTTAAAAATAAATACAATTTTTATGCAAAGATGCTAAAAATCGAGCTGTGAAAAAAAAAGAAGACATGACAAAATTTATCCTGAACGTGATGATCATGTCAAATCAAAACCCGCGTTAAATCTAAAGTGCCCTCTTGATCACTGCCTCATATCCCAACTTTCATTTGCTCTCAATGAATCTATAAAGAGAAGCCATAATCCTCTCAAGCCATCTGAAGAGCCCGCCTCATCATAGGTGATTACAGCAATGGAGGGCTTTTGTCATCATCCTAGCACTTTACTAATCAGTGACCCAAGTCTAAATATGTCTTTCAATCAAATGCCAACTAATGTTTCACTCATGTATCAAATGCAATGACTTTAAAGGATAAGGCTGATGTGTTTCTATGTTTATCTTCATGGCAATAAGTCCCATGAAAAGACCAATATAACAATAGTTGTACAGTATCCTACTAATAACAACTGTGTATAAATCAGCAGCTTCATCCTTTAACATTAGGAAAATAAAACCTCATTGCTTTACACAAAATATTTGAGCATATCTTAACGCAGACTAATGCAAGTCCCCAGTGACAGTACTGAAAAGAAACTCATAATTATCATAAGCTTGAGTTATGATTTTTTAAAATAACCCATTTTCAGAAAGGCACTGGTATAGACGAGAGAGATGCTGCCATTGAAACTGAAAAAGTTTAAATGACAAGGCGTTCTTTTCCCTTACTTGTTATTGACTAGATAAAAAAAAGGCAAAAGTGCCAAATTTTCAAGTTTTAAAGAAAAGAAAAGAGTTTGTCAGCAGACAGAACTGAAAAGGATGTGACCCCAACCATGGAAGGGTACAACAAAACAAAGTGTTTGCTAAATGGATGCATTTGCATTTAATAGCACCATCTAACAATTCAATCAGTAATTTTAAAAGTATTCAGTTTAGAGGAAAAACAAAATCTACCCAGCACTTAGCGGCAATTACATGCACAAAATGATATTTTCACCATTAATTATGTGACTCACAAACACTAAAATGTCAGAAACACAGAGTGTGGTCTCCACAGTAAACATCTTTCAGATTGAATCTATGCAGTTGCTTGTTGCTCTTTGTACCCCCAGACTGTTGTGTATCTTTGAGCTGTTGCAGCCAAGAAAATTCCACCAAAATGACTCTGACTTAATGCACTGTTTGCTTGGCTACATTACAACAAGAGCATTAGTACTTTATAGGTGCTGGGGCGGAAGGGGGGAAAGTAAAAAATCTAGCAGTCAACACATAATGTGCTGTGCTTGCATTGTGTTGTGTTGTAACGAGGAGAATCGCTGAATAAAATATGCAATTAAACAGACTGGAAAAAAAATCCATGAGAGAGCATGCTAAAATGTTCTGTACTTTACAGGATCTGAAGAGCAGAAGCCAGAAAAAGTTTGAAAAATGTAGATTATGTGTTAGAGAATAGAACAGAATAACCAACGGTCTTTGTAAATTGGAAAATAAACTCTATGTATAGTAATTATGTAGTTCAAATGTAGGATAAATATCACGTTTATTGACATATAATTTTTGATATAATTGTAGAAAAGTACTGGGTCAAACATGGTTGGTTAAAGCCATTCATTCACTCCCTCCCTGCCAGCACCGGAGAGTCTGGATCAATACAAGGGAGAGCTGCAGCGGGCAAAACTAATTGTGGAGGTGGAGGTCAGGAAGTTCACCTATTCTTCTAAGTGCTTCAAGATGTGCAGTGAGCTTTGTGTACAGAGGGGAGACCTCTTTGAAAACACAATGTACAGAATGACTGATTGCCTCTCTGCTGTGTCACTGAAAAATAAAAGCATATTCTTAATAGTGTTGAAGCTAAAATGATGCCTAAGTTATTTGACTCCTTTATAGCAGGTGGTGGCTCAGTGGTTGGCACTGTCACATCACAGGAACTAGGCCCATCCGCAGCTCTTTCTGTGGGGAATTTGATTGCTCTCCCCAGACGACTCCTTTCATTTTCAAAGTCAGATTAATTAGTCAGACGGTTGGGACGATGTTGGGAGTGTCTAAGACGACTTCCTGTGTTTATATGTCTCAGCTGTTTGCATGTGAGCTCTTGTGGAATAAAACTCTATCACAGTGGTGATTTCATACATGCGCTCTTATTTGATTTATTGCACTGAATGAAAAGATGGTCATATATATTACGATGCATATATGTTGAACTAGCATTAATGTCCATTTGGCAGTTCGATTCCCAGTCCCTCCTAGCTACTTGTTGAGGTGTCCTTGGACAAGACACCGAAACCCTGTAGTAGTGCCGATCTGCACTGTCTAGCAGCTGTCCAACCACAGTTTCCCCAAGGGGATCAATAAAGTATATTATTATTATTTTGAGCGGAAGTTAATTAAAACAGATGCTGTTTCATGCTATTGCGCTCTTAGCAGCAACATTCAGACTACAGCTTGAGTCATGTCAGCATCTGTGTACTTGCGTGAACTATATTTGATGCCTACGAGCGATTTGGGGTTCAGTATCTTTCTTGAGGAGTCTTCAACACATACCAGAGAAACAAACCTGCATTAGTGGATGACCAGGTCTGCTGCTCTACCTACTGCTCCACAGCCAGCCTCACAAACAACTGAATCAATGCCTCAAGCATTAGATTTTTGCTTTTGCTGTTAGTGGTGATGATAAAAAAGACAATCCTCCAAACTCTGATGTTGAGTACAGAGTGTCTTTCTTAAAGGGGCCTATGCAAATCCTCCTCTGCAGACATGTTGTACAACAGTCGCTTTTCTTCTTGACATCTCAATCGAATATTAGGCTACACTTTTGCAGCCATGTCACAAGGCTTGATGAGCTTTAACTGCTTATTTCTTCACTCATGCATTCTGTTTTTCCAATAGCTAAAATCCAAAGAAATGCAAAAAGCAAATACCAAGAGTCTGAATGCATGATACATCAAGCAGATTTCTTAATGCATGTTACCATCCTACCGTATGCTAGACAAGCACATTGTGCATCGTTGTTTCTGGGGAAAAAAAACTAGAATATTAATTTTACATAAAATGTCTCATTTTACTTGAGTTCATAGGGTCCTTCCATATTTTGTTATCAAGATGAGTGCCAGTGTCTTGTGATTTAATCATGGGAGTATTGAACAATAACTCTTAGAATCAACTTTCAGGGAATAATGCATAACAATACACAGATATTGTGTGCAAACAAACACATAAAATTTGGAACGCAGCCAATAATTTCAAATAAACTCTCCTAAGTTACATATGAGTAAATAAAATCGTTCCTCCACCAGCGTGCATATCAGTGTTTCCTCAAGTCCAATCACATCAACTGGGTCTTATGGGCTTCGAGGGAAATGGAATAATCATCTGTAGACATTCAGCTTTCATAGCCTTCGCACAGTTAAATTGAATTTTTGGTATCAAGACTCAATTTGTCACATGAAATTGCTGTTTCATTAGATTCCAACTGACCTCTCTTTGCCTTGCTGAGTGGACGAGAGGCAATATTAAAAACAATACAGTGTGTGTGTGTGTGTTGGCAGATAATGGTGGAGAGGGGCCTTGTCTGTTCTGATTTAGTCAATGAAATCCTATTTAAAACTATACTGCGCATCAGATGAGAGCTGTTAATTGATAACAAGCTGATCCTCTAAACCAGAAGGTAAATTACAAAAGCTATAAATTCCAGGCAGACCACTACATGAAATGTATTGCCTCACCAACGCTTAGCTACAGAACATCAACAAATATTATACCAATACATTATTGCACAGTTCCTTCATGTCTGTCAAAACTGCTCCTTCTAGTTTTTAATTGTACAGTAGTTTCACAGTAACCTGATACGTTGTTAATAGTTCCACTTGAATAGCCACTTTAATAAGTAAATATAAGAAATAAACCATATAATGATGATAACTGAATAGACTTCTAATCCACTCTGTGTTCGTAAATAAAGGAACCAATTTGAAAACAAAAGTTTTCACAGTAGTTACACAGTCAGTTTTGTCAAAACTTACTGTGCAGTACATTGGCATCCTATCTAGACAGATGATGACAGCTTTGCTATTCATGACAACCGACACCCATTTTCCAGAATGACCCAGAAGCACATTAAGCAGATGGGAAAAATTTCCTTGAAATAAGTAGAAGCCGGCATGCAGCATGAAAAAGGAAACATCTTTCCTGCAAGGTGCACTGTGTCTCTGGGGGTAATCAACAAATCTGTTTAGCCGCAAACGAAAGAGTAACTGTGAGAACATCCAGGAGAAGTCTTTCAAGACATCAGAGACCTACTGCTAAGAGTCGAATCTATATTTCTGTCTAGCCTCCCTTTGTACTGCTAGCACTTCTTTTTAACATTTGAAAGAGACGAGGATGAGTGAGATTTACCTCCTCTGGCAAGATTTACACCCCCCCCCCCCCCCCCCCTTTTTTTTGTCTTTTTGATTTGCCTGTCTGATTTCTTGCTTACCAGTTACAGTGTCTCAGCATGAGAGTGAAACTGAAAAGAGACCTTCAACGTGATGAGGAATTCAATTAATTATTATTTAGTGTCATGATACAGTCTGCTCTGTATTCATATACAGATGCTTCAGGCGAGTGTCAGACGTTATGTTAATTTTGGCCTGAAATGTTCATATATGAAGAGGTGAAATATAAAATACATTACAGCATACACCCAGCTCTTTGTTGTAGCCACCTACGCTACAGTTCCTTGTCAAGTTGTTATTGTAAACCCTTAAAATCTGACAGAAGCCTCTGGAGTGCTCATTTTCTCTCCAAAAGGGTATGATTTAAGATTATGTAAGAGTGAGAGTTCCCACTGCATTGGACAGCTTTGCGGTAAAGGCTGCAGACCTCTTGTCACTTTATGAGTGAAATATTTTGAGATCATATAATCATTTGCATGCGTACCTGCAGCTGTGGCAGGTAGATGGATTTGCACAATAGAGGAAGGTTTTCATGTTTTTTGTTTTACTTTAAAGAATTATAGAACAATTTTAAATAGCTAATTATAAAGTGTGGCTATTGCACAATAATAGGATGACAGGTCTGGTTTTTGCCAGCAACTCACATTGTCCATGTGCTGCAGTTTAGTCTTTTGTGGAATCTCAAGGCCTTGAAATGCATATGAACTGTCTCAAATCAAAAGAAAATGTGACTCCAGTTTAGTAATCGAGTGCAGAGATTAAATACATTAATCTAGTCTAAGCTAATCTAACCACATTATTTTTCCTTGTTGTCTACCAATGGTGGTAGGCCAGGTCTACCGCACTGCACTAATTTATCTAACGTTTAACCCAAAGATTTCATGGTTCCTCTCATGACTCTACTGCACCAATAATAGTCCATCTCACTGAGATATGTCACATTAATAACACCAAAAACTTGAATTATCATTTCACTCATCATACAACATGTTCCAATGTTAAATTACTCAATTTACAGGACAATTCCAACACTTTAGTTCCGCTGTGAAGTTTACAATGTTCACTTTTGTGCGACACCACTGGATTCATTCACATAACTGCACGTGTAACTGTGTGTGAAAGCAAAAATATGTCCAAAGCGGAAACCCATGACTTTGTGATTTGTGCTTGTATTACATACTGACTTTGCTATTTCACGCTTTTGTCCATTCTGACACATCTGAACAAAACCACAAGTACTTGTTCGGCCTTCTGTAATGGTCACTCTTTCCTGTCACATAAAAAGCACTGAAAATCGTTCTCTATTCACATGCCCCCATGGGGTTGCAATTTTATATTCGGCCCGCAGCGGCACAATAAAAGGCTTGACCTCAGCTGGGGCTGACAGACACGGTCCCGCTGTCAAGCTGGAGAAGCTGGGGCTGATTGCTAACATGGCATTCTGACTAGCAACAGCTCGTACCAATGAGAGGTGACCTTACAGCATCACAAAACAAAAGGGAGGTGTAGGTACCCCTCGCAGAACTAGAGCCTTGATGTAGAGAGGTTAGAAAAGACAAGCTGGCCTTGTATCACTGACCTCAGGCTATTATTCTCATAAATGTCTAGAGTATTTTGTCAAGAGATATATCAAGAATAGCCATTTGTCTCTTAACTTACACTAGGTTGGAACTCTATTAAAAAATGTATGAATTGAAAGAAAATAAAACTAACTGCACAAAGTTACAGAAATATGCCAAAAAGCAGATTAGCTTTCCAAGCATCTCAAACTTTACCTTATAGAGTCAGACTGTAGAATCATGGATATGTTAGTAGCTTGTAAAAATGTCAAAATTTAGCGGACATAAAGAGAGTCTATTGATTGATATTCGATTAGTGTTTGCAGTATAGTGCTGTGTTCTTTAAAAACACAACTACAAGCATCTGGTCAAACACTTTCAAGATCTACAAAAAACATATTTTCCAATAGAAAGAGACTTTCAAAGGGATAACTGCATCATTTCCTTAACAAACGCATCCTGTAAAAAAGGCCCCGATAGTTGCCTGACTCCTGAGTGGTAAAGGAGTTGGACCTATCCATAGGCAGAATAATGGGAAACTGCACTGATAAATATTGAACATCCTCTAATGAAAGAAGATCAAAAAGCCCGAGCTGAAGACGAGCAGAGCCGACACATCTTTGCCATAAATAAAACATGAGATACTGCAGGCTTCTACTCCCAACCCAGATTTAATGAGAGGAAAAAAAAGCCTAACAAACACATATGGTGGGACATAACATTGCATTGCACTCTCAGATTATCTCACACAAGGGAAAACTGGTAAAGTAAACGCTAAAGATGATTTAAACATACTGTTATTAATGTATTAGCTTCCATTAAATTTAAAGGAAAAAACTAAGTTAAAAAAAAGAACAATAGTAAAAAAAATTCTGAGGCCCAGGTGGTTAATTTAGCAAATTAAAATATGTGCATGTGTGATGTGCACGTATATAGCAGAACTGAACTACAATAATTAGTAATGCATGAATCTCTAAATACTGAAATTATTGTTTCTTCCTTCCTATTATGATCTTTCGGATGGCAGGGATGACACATTGTTTGCGTGTGAAGAATGCAAACACACACACAGACTTTAACAGTGACTGGACAGGCCACTTCCACAGTCAGTGGATATGAACGATAATGCTTTATAAATGACTAATCAACAACATGAAGGCTATTTTAACTTTTGTAAATTTCACTACGTTCACTTTATTTTCACTTTTTGTATTCTAGGACAACTTTTCAACCAATACAGGACCACAAGCTATAACTGTCTATAACCTTTTTTTCAAAGCAGGTACCATGGAAACAACCAGGGTGGTTGATTTAGCAAATAGAAATGTTTGCATGTGTGATACGTTATCCTAACAGGATATAGACGTATATAGCAGAACTAAACTCCTTTGGAAAAACAACCAGAAGTTCCAGTTTCATTTCATAAGATGATGTTTTTCACTCAAACACGAATAACAGCACATTTTTTTACAAATAAAAACCTTAAAAGTGGGGGAAAAGCAGGTAATTTAATGCAACTACCCGATACTACTAAAAGGTGTTTTAGTGAATCATTAAGTTTCAGCAGACATAGACAAAAATGATCAGACTGATAGATGCACCCAGTTATTCTTCCAATAACTTCACTTGAGTTTTGGAGTGATGCCAAAGAGGGGAAAAAAACTTTCTCAGTCAATTCAAAACACCCAATCTGCTTTTAAAAGTCTGTCATAGATATTAACTGTGAAGCCAGATGTTGGCTCCAGGAGTGACAGCTGTCCAAAACATTAATCTCACAGGCCTGTGACCAAGTGAACCGTAGTAATATAAATAATAAATGAAGCGAGGGCACCTGTTAGGAGCAAAGTGAGCAGAGCTGCTTTGGGTTTCAAGGGACACTTTACAGGTGTCTTACCTAATGCTGTTTGTTAAAAAATTTAGACCTTCTGCCGCAACAAATCTATACCACCATCCTCCCTCTGTGGATTCTAGGAGAATACTATATAAGATATTGGATGAAGCCATTGAAGAAAACCTGAAGCAGTTTTTTTTTTAAACAAACACACCCTTCATTCTGACACTATCAGACTGTAAACACAGCAGGGGCTGCTGTCATGAGGCAGAGAGTCCATCAAGAATCAGTAGAAAGATAAGACACTGTAAAACACTGACCTGTCTAATCAAAGAGTAGAAAATAAATATGAGCTTCAAGTTGTTTATTTTGTTTTAAGTAGGGCTGTTGAGACTATTCAGTTACAGTTCACTATTCAGATTTGCTGCTTTATAGACAAGTTAAATTAAATTAGCTGTATACACATATTAAAGTTCCTGCCATTCCTAGTCAATGCACAGAAAAGTTTCTGTTTTTTTTAGACATGCTGCCTTGTTGAGTTATAATCTAAAGCAAAGGTTTAAGCTCAACGACCAGAGAATGTAATGGTCTACTAATATGTACTCAATGTAGACACAGTACATACACAGGACATTACATTAAAGAACTAAGCAAGTGTTCTTAGGGCACCCAAAAGACTAGCAGCTGATCTGTTTGGAAGTCTGTAGTGTAAACTGTAAAATGTAATAATAATATATGAATAAATACAATATCACATGAAGCAGCTGAGCTAGCCAAAAAGGTCAGGGTTCAAGTGGGCGTAGGCCACTGTCTGCGTTTAGCAGCTTCACACAGGTGGGCAGAATGACCAAGAAACTGAGACGTGGCATCCTGCCATTTAATGAAACATTAGCCACCTACTTTGATTTGGGTTTGCCAGCTGGCTGGTGAGTAAAGACTCCATCTGCTTAAAAAGAGCAAAGAAATACTGGTAGTCTCCAACTGCCACGTCTCCACAAAACTGGTCATTGTTGTACTTCTGTTTTACTACGGCCTTCACAAGACAAGCGAGTCGACCATTTTAGCGATTTCCATCAGCAATGTTCTTTATCTCAATGTCCTATACTGTTTCTATTGTTAGCTTCAGAGTAAGCACATGCCAACTATTGTCGTGCTGACAGACGTGTCCTCGCCCACATCTACATTCTAAAGACACAATTACAAAGCTGTCATTATCATGTCTCTGTCAGGACCGTCTCGCTGAGAACTATAGTATGGAAATTGGAATCTTCACTGTATAGTAGTAAGAGCGATTGAATCATTATACTGGCAAAATATGCAGCCATTCTTTCACTCCAGTATACAACTGTGAGTCACGTTGATTGGATAATAACTTAACTGTGGTTCATTGTAAAATTATTCACTGAATTAAATAATTGGGCTGTGTTCAGTGCTGCCAATAAGAGGGAAACCCGAAAGCATCAAACTATTTCACATGTGAATTCACTACAGCTACTAAAGTCATTAAAATTGACAGATAACAATTGGATCTCCACAAGGGAAACTATTCTAGCAAATTAAGGTCCATCATCAAACTCCTTAGTCTGTTGCTACAGCAACCACTCAGCCTGCTTGCCCCTATGTCACTTTGCCCTTACTCCATTTTCACCTCTCCAACCTCAACGTGCCAAAAAAGGATTCCTGTGAAAGCGATATGGTTTTTTTTCTTATGAACAAAAGATTCACAACTTGGTACAAGTTGTCACACATGTCCAGCACCATGTGGTCCTTCCACATCTACAAATGTCCCTCAGTATGGCCTACCATCAGTTAAGGAAGCCAGCTCTAGTTGTGGACACTTGGGAACTGGCGTACAAGCATCTGAGGCATCTTTCTTTGCTCTGCACCATCTGAAGTTTCCAATCTGGACTAAAATAAAACTGCACTTAATGACAAAAATCTAAACTAAGTCTTTGTGTGAGAACAGAATGTTTGCAGAGTGTTTCTAAATTGTGAGTATCACAGCCTCCATATGACGTGTACTTTACTTTCAAGGACATTCTTGCTATTGGAATTGTTTATTTCAATACCAGATCTATGTTGTAATTCAGCAGTTTTGCATTTGTCAGGCATTCATTTGTCCAGTTTCCCCACTGAACGATTTCCACTTAACTTAATTAAGTGCATTAACCACCTGGCTGCATATACAAATAGCACCAAGTCCTCAGGACGGGATTAAGTACTGCTGATCTAGCGCAGCACTTATAAACCATGAGTCATTATGTCCCGAGTTCATGCAGGTTTCTGTGCTTCTCACTCTCTACATCTGCTCTTTTCACTGATTACAACATCCTTTTGTCGTGGAAATGAACTGCTCATTGAAATCCTCTGCTTTAGTATTTAGTTGGAATTTAAACCTTCATGCTCTTACCTCATGATTGCAGACTGTGAGAGCGTATAAAGTGAGGTGTATGTATGTCTTTTTAGAGATGCAGCAAGAAAGCTAAATTAAAGTTCCTAGGGATCCAGGGAGGATGTACTAAAAACGAAATCCACCGGTATCTCTGTAGGAATAAACAGTAGCAGTGAAAACTGTGACTAAATAAGTTCATTTTAGGTTGAAGGATGGAAATAAGACTGATAAGGTTAATTGAAGCAATTTCAACTTTTAGTGGAATCTGTGAGCTTCCATAAATAGGTGGAAGCCAAAATAATTACTTTGCTCTTCGAACAGCAGCAACATCCCAATTAAAATAAAGCAGGTTAACATAAAATTCCAATTATGCATATTTAGAAAAAAATAATAATATTCAGACCACTATATCATTAATTGCGTGTCATATACATAAGAGGCAACCTGCTTAATTTCTCATAGAAATCATGCACTCGCTTTCTGGTGGTAGGTTGTGCAGATGCCAATTACAGCTAAAGCCTCCATACTATTTGTTTTCTAGCGGTCACAGGAAGGAAATGGGCCTGGGCTGCTGCCAATCAAATGTACTGAAAGGCTTCTGAGAGCCACATTAATTAAAAGTCAGTAAATACTTGGAGGCTGGTTAAAAAGGTGACTGCCGATACCCCTCAAACTTTCTCTCGCTGCATTAACCTGTCAGTCTCGCCATCTGAAAGTCCTGCGGCTTAATAATTACACTATATTACAATAGTGTACATGTTAAGTTGTATAATTAAATCCTGTTGCGAGGCTTTGTAGTGCCCACCCCCACCATCTCTTGCTTTGCTCTGTTTGTAGGCCTCATGGGTGAAGTAAGGTGAAGAAAAAGCACAAGTAGTGCAGTTTAGAAACAGGCACGCACGGTGACTCAACACTTAAAGCAAGAGGAGGACTATGACTGTGCAAAGTGTTCACAGCGGAGTCAAAACTGATCATTGAGTATGACTAAAGGGCTAGCTTCTGCACGGATCATTCTCTTCAAGAGTGCCGACTTGATATGCTCTGCTTTTTAATATTCCACAGCACCCTCTCACTCCATGAATGTCACCATCATATTTCAAGCTGGTTCCCCTTTGATAAATAACTAGTTGGAAACCTTGGGGAATACAATGGAATACAATAGAGGAGGTTATACCTATTATTACTAGAAAGAATATTTCTGTCCATGTCATCAATGTGAGGCCTGTGTGACCTCTGAAATTCTACAGCCACAGCAGGGAAATGCAATTTCACATTTGTGCTGTCAGTAAAAATGATATGCTTTATTCTCTAATGTCCTTGCAGTGATATAAATACAAAAATCTCTTTTTTCTCTTGATTCTGGAAAGTTAAGTTTTAGAAGCATAACCTAGCTGTTGTTGCTCACACTCTCTGGGTGTTCAAACACAAAGATCTGGTTTGAGGTTAGGTATCAGCTCAGATCAACAGAGAAGGGGTCTTAAGGTTCATACTAACTTTCCAGTTGTCGTCATGTTGGAAGATTTGCTAAAATCTGATGCATTTCACTCTCTTGCACTACATTTCAAACATGGACATTAAATCCAGGCAAAAACAATTGGGAAAAGTCTCAAAGTACAAAGTATAAACTGTCAAAGACACAGTGTCAGGATGAACATATAACCTACTCAGTTTACTCACCATTCCTCAACACCACTTTTTCCGAGAAGGATCACAGAATTAACTACTTTTTATAGAACAACACTGAAGTGCTAGTGCAACGCTGGCTTTTTGTGACACACCTGTGTAAACTGTGATGTCCATTGCAAAGTTTTTTTTTTCCTCTTCAGATATTTCACTGCTTGAAAGGAGTCATCCCACAGCACACAGTGTAGAGCAAATGCACTTTAAAAAAGGCACTATTGAACTATAGCTCAGACAGCTAAACCCAACCAAGTACAGCTAGCTTTTCTTCCCCTTCCGTATGTTAAGCCCCTTCTCTTTAATAGAATGTCTTTAATCCGGAGGCATGTTGTGCAAAGCTGTATGAAAAATCATGTTTAGGAGATTAGCATTGCAATCCTCGTTCTTCTTGCCAAAGCTTATCACTTGAGGGGCTTTTGATGCAGACTGCGGGGCAGTGCTGACTCAAATGTTTGTGTGCGTGCGTGTGTGTGTGTGTGTGTGTGTCTGCAGGGACCAACAACCCGTGCATTACTCAGCACTTTTGGCTGAGGTTGTTCTCCCAAAGCTGATTCTGTATACAGTTCAGAGAGACCCCCCTTTTGGATTTTCTTCTTCTACACACTGGAAGTCTGTACCCCAACTCCCCTTCTTTTTAACTTTACTTTCGCTCTCAGCACAAAATATCACTTATGTCGTGAAACCTTGCGAGATGCATCTTCCACACCTTGTGAAATTTTAGTCTGAATGTCACCTTGAACATTGCTCATGAAATAAGATTTTATGAGAATGTTAAGTAAAAAAAAAAAATAGCTCATTAAGTATTTGATAAAATTTTAAAAACTTTTCAAGGCTTAACTGAAATTGTAACACTGCCAGAAGAATGCATAATGATCCAGGAATCTTTAACTGTACGGAAAATACATCCCATATGGCCTTCCATTCAGTCTGAGGTCTCAGATGCGCTGCAATGCAATGAGACTAATGCAAACAGCGGCGTAATTAATGTAGTTATCTTGAGAGGCACATTTAATTGATCGGAGACCTTAGTTTGAAGACACACATGCTATGAATAGCAACACTGCCTGGAAAAGCATTAAGGGAGACTGACTGAGAAATAGGCAGAAGATAGTGTTCTTTCCCAAAGCTCTGAGACATTATCAACTTTTAATTGTTTTACAAGTTTGAATCTTAAATTAAACACTCACAGTGAGTGTTTTCAGAAATGGTTGTCAGATCATATCAAAAGAAAATCAGAAATCCATTCAGCTTTAATACACAGTCATAACCAGTGGTGTCAGGCTCAAGACATTTTAATACATGCATCAGTGATTTCTGTCCATCTCACCTCATTTCATTTGCAGTGTTGTATTTTGCACAGTCACTCAACCTATGCAATAAATTCAACTCAGTATCCAAAGTCTGAGCCTTGCATCAATCAAGAAATTCAAGTTTCAAGTTTTAGATGTTCCCAGCCTTGTTGCCTAACCCACCATCTTTGTCTTCAGGTGCATTAACATAATTCACTGCGCCACAACTGTCAAGCTTGCTACAAAGTCATTTGTCTTAATAAATGTGATATCCTTTGTTAAAATAGGCCATAGTATATATATTTCCAAGATTGTTAATACACATAAGGGTTTACAACATTTGTTAACAAATCAGGTACAAACTTGTAACACAGCCTGACAGACCCAGATTAACTAATATTGCATTGCAAGGACAATTTGTTCATTATAGTTAACTTAATTTCCGCTATAAGCACAAAAAGTGTTTACTTCACTTACATCAATATTGTAGAACGAGCAAGTCCTCAAAAAGAACACTGGGCCTGCTATTAGCCCGAATAAATTGGGTGACTCAGGCATTGAGACTAATCCACCAAAGCTGGCAGTGAATGGAGAAACAGGTGCATACTGTTCGTTTTTTACAGTTTTAACAGTTGCACTGGTGTAGAGTTTAATCATTTTACTGGGTTTCCTTGAGCCCCTTGAAGGCTAGCAGCTCCCTGAGAGATAATGACAAACTAAATTGGAAGTGCTGGAGTGCTTTCAGGTTCAGCCAGTTAAAACCAGTATCTAGAGAAAGCAAGTTTAATCAATGATTTCTGAAATAAAATAAAATAAAAAACAAACAAACAAATATATGGAGATGCACAAGATCAATTCAGTCTCCCAGAAGTTATCTGGCTACAGAGCTAAACTGCAATCACTAAGACATTTCTGTACATTAATTATTACCATGTGTTAACAATTACTGTAAATGGTAAGTGGTATATAATAAAAAGCAACATTTCTCTAGAGTGACAACTATTGGGCAGGTGAAGAATTGCAGACACTGACAAAAGGACTAAAAGACATTAAATGGCAATGAATTTAGTCAAGGAATTAATAAAGAGAGGAGAGGGAAGTTCAGTGGTAGCCATGGAAGCAAGTAATTGGAGCAGATCATGGCGAAGACATCACTATCTTAAATAATGAAAGTAAGCTGACACCTCATTGACCCTACAAGTTAAATTACTGAGGGTATAGGACTTTTTCTTCAGCCTGGGGAGACTAAGGTGTCTGAGGATTTAATGCTAATGACTAATTTAAACTTCATACTAATGCCCAAATTAAACTTCACAGGGTTGATTTTGACTTTTTGACTATTTGTACTTTGAGGAAAACAATAGAGCTTATTATACAGTACTGTTTGTGCTTGACAAGTAATATTGTTCAGGATATTAGGTGAGACATTGAGACTGTATTGATCAGCCTTCACTTTTTTAGTGCCATTCCTGAACCAAGCCACAATATTTCAAATAGGTTTGCAGTCGTGTTTTCAATTCTATCACTTTTCTTTTTTCTTTTTTTTTTTTTTTGATGGATGTGTTTTCCTGAATGGATGAACTGATGCAAACAGAAGAGATTCCACAGCAGCACTGCACAGCGGACTACAGCTGGCTGGTTAAGATTAAAGCAAAGATATCTAACAGCTGAATCCCAAAGGGTGGCACGATGACAGAGGAATGTAGGTGAGATCAGTGTCTTAAAGTAGCCAGTAGCATTAAGGAAAAGAAGAATTTCCAATTAAGATTTCAAATTACATACTAGCATGACAGTACTGAGTTTGTATACTGGTTCATATTTGTAATGAGTGTTGACATTTGATAATATTTGACCTTTGCCACAATCTGATTAGTTTTTTATTAATTGTTTTGCCTGAAATGTCAGAAAATAGTGAGAAATATTCATGTTTTATATATACTCCAAGTGAAATGTCTTTTGTCTCACCAAAAGTCGATGACCCAAAGACAATCAGTTATAACATCCCAATATTTGACATAATATGGTAATCAACAAATTAACAAGTGAATATATATTAACCAATAATTCATGTTTTACTTTAAAATTATTTAAAAATAGGAACTTATAAGGATCGATGGTCTACAGATGCGTTATTGAAATTGCTTTTATTGCAGCGTAAAGTTGGTAATCTGTGGTGTCCTTCTGTCTAGAGAAGCATCTGTGTAACCATGGCAACTGAGCCTTCTTTAAAATGAACCAACTTGCATGTCACTACCATGAGGGTGACATGAGCTCGTAAGACGCCAGACATCTTGTTATTGGATACAGAATATTTTCTCTTGTTGGGACTACAGGACTATTGCATGCATGCAAGTTAACAACCCTGAAGAAGTAAGCCAGCTGGAAAACCTTAATCCTGTCAATATCTCTTTTTGGACTCTTAGAAATGGGAAACATTTGTCTCTTCCACCAGCTGTGGCTGTGAGCACACTTGACATAGCTCTGCTCACACAAAGTTAAGAAACAGCCCATGGGTGTTTGAAATGCACAAGGCCCAAGGACAGAGCTGTGAATGATTTGAGAAAGCCTGGTGCAGCAGGTGACGTGTTGCTGCTAGGTTCAGTGTCACATTACAAATAATTCAGAGGATACTTTAGAGAATAATTGTTTATATGTGTGAACTGAAAATATGATGCATTATATGGTTGTTTGGTCTCTTGTCTCATATTGTAGTGGCAGGTGGCCTCTAACCTCCTGTGCCAAGCAGGTAGTCACAGGTACATCAAGCTGCTTAGGGGTGGTCTTACAGTCGTTACCTTTAACATGTTTGTCTATCATGTTTTCGTTTCTAATCTCCCAAGAAAACACTCTCTTTAGCTTTCTGTGGTTCATGCTCATTGTGGTACACACCATGATACCAAACAGCACAGTGATGACTTTTCACCCTTTAAATTGGCAGACTGACTGATTACAAGACACCTGTGATGGTAATTACAGGACACACCTTGGTTTATTGTGTCCCTATGGTCAAATTATTTAACGCCATTTCTGGGGGTACAATCATTTTTGTAGAGGCCATTTTCATTTGTTTATTTCAGAAGAAGCTTTAATTGATTGTTTGATTTTTATAACCAACTTAATTTTCAGTAATTTTGTATTTATTATTACTTTTGTCAGTTTCAGGTTATTTTAGTGATTTTACTTCCTTTAATAGAAGGGTACCAACTATTTTGTCCATGTCTGTATTTGTGTGCTGAGAGGGCAAATCAAAAGATCATACCTCAACCAAAACGTACAGCATTTGATGACGTGTATGAACCCAGTAACAATACAAATTTTACCAGTGTGTTTTCAGCATTGTAAATATGCCCGGGAATCCATCCACGTGGGTTGTATTGTAATCATCATGAAAATCAAATTGAAATCAGAACCTCGTTAAATATGATTACAACTCATAATGTGACTTGTGTGTTTGGCCCCCGTGTGTTTGTACGCACTCCCCACAATGTCTGGGCATGCACCTCATGAGTCAGCAGATTGTGTCCAGGGGATCACTCCTCTCAGGCCTTGATTGACGAATGCACCAATACACAATGTCCCGTATGTGGAACGTGAGGGCCAGGTAGTAACATCTATGCCTTTGTCACCTAGGAACTACAATAGTTTCTCCATAGACATGAGCAGGGTGCCCGTGGATGACCTGCCACTTCGCCACTTCTTGTGTTTTGTTGTGAATGCCTACTGAGCTGCACAGTGCTGAGCTGTGAGTACCGGTTGTACTAAAGAACATGGAGCATTCATGCCCCCCTCATGGAGTCTGTTTGTTACAGTTTGGTCAAAACCTTGCACACCAGTAGCCTGTTGGAGGTCATCCTGTTCCTCTCTGCACAAAGGAGCAGATATTAGTCCTGCTGCTGGGTTGTTTCCCTTCTATAGCTCTGTCCAGCTCTCCAGGTGTGTGTGCTTTGCCGGATCAACCCTATACTGACCAAAGAGAAGTTTCACTCTATTCGACAGTGGCATGCCAAAGGCCTAAACATTCATCTAAGGCAGTTGAAGCCCATTTGAAGTCTTTAGGAAGAGCTGACTTGCAAAGATTTCCTTCCACAGTCAGCAGACTTTAACAATATTAAGCGTTTATTTAAGAAAAAAGGCCAAACTGAGTTTTTGGGGTCATTTTAAATACAGAAGAACTTAATTTCTGCCACAAAAAAAAACTAAACACATTTCTAATGTGATTTGTACACTCCACGTTACAGCTCAGTGCAATATATTATTCAGCTCACAATTTGGTTTTTGTAAAGGAAACAGCATAATAACATGGTCTGTCACATGCATAGTTCTGAATTCAAAGCAAAATGCCAAAGCTGATTCTAAATGAAATAATTCACAGACTGTGCTTGCTGAATAATGGATTACAGCCTGCTTTTTCAGTGTGTTTGAAAATGCTGATATTTGATGAAAGCAGAAAAAGGACTTACATTTGGATGGAAACATAATTTCATAACTTGAAACTTCATAATATTATTGCAATAAGAGAAGCCTTCAAATAATTGCTTGCAATGATCTTTAAACATTATTTTATTACTATCAGGGTATATAATTTTAGTTATGGATTTATGTGAGTTGAAGAATTTTCTGCAGCCTCCAGTGCTGACCTTTACTTGAATGCTTAATCACTGTGCTAATCCCAATTTGACTTATTTACGTTTTTTAACTCAGCAGAATTCAAGTGAGAAACAGAATGCGAGCATCTCTCCCAGTGGCCTCAGCATTTCGGGCTCAGTGACAGTGATACATTGTGATAAGTTAATTAATATTCCAGTGTCTTGATAATGTGCCTGCTGCTCCAGATAACAGTGAAATCATAATAGCCCCGAGCAGACTTGTAGAGGCTGCACATTTTATTTCCCCCCCTAGTAATGCTGATGCTTAACCTGAACTGATGAACATTCGTATCTCATTTGTATGTATACTTCCTTTTCAGGAACAGAGCTGATCGAGTTAAAGCTGGAAACAAACAAGGTTTGGGATTTTATATTCAAAGTGGTCACACAATTTCAAAACCCTTCTTCTGTTCCGAACAGCATCATATTGTGATCGGTCTAAATCTATTTTTTCCTCTCAGTCTATTTTTACAGCTACAGTAAAACATGTGACTGTCCTTCTAAAAAGTATGTATGAAAGAACTGAACAGTTATTTGATCCATATGTTTGTGATCTACAGTGTCACATAAAACACAAAAGCTCTCAAGGCAGCCAATTACAGCCTTGGTTGTCAGCTACCGTGCCTCTAATTGTGTGGCTACTTGTGAGCGAAACAAGTCCTCATTAAAATTTCTGACGCACGTTGTGGGATGAAATGTCGAGGTTGTACTCACTATGAGAATCATTTTTAAACCAAAAGTTGCACTGATGTGACTGGGTTCCATATTTAAAAAGCGTATGATTTATTTATTTATTTATTTACAACATTTACTGTCTGTTTACTTGTTTAGTTATCAGCAGGCTCAGACAAAGTACGATTCTGACATGTGCCGTGATGCTAAAACAGTGAAGTTGATGGGATGAAAAATACTGTTGTAAGGAATGACAGGTTTTTCTATGAGGACTGCTTATTATTAGACTTTTGTTGCTTTCACATTCAATTACTTTAACAGCAAAAGCCTCTTAGTGAACATGCAATCATAAAAAGCTAACTACTGGGAATAAAGACTTTGCCATTGTTACTGTACTTACTTAAAAGTCCTTCTGAAGATTTTACCATGAAATCAATGGCTTTTCCATCTTTTGATTACAGCCCTCCATGGGTTGATGATTCCGATACCTTGTTGTTGTATGATTTGTACTGTAAATGGCTATGCGTAATCACAAAGTAAACATGCAATAACTTATATTCACACAGGACATACAGTCGGTCCCAGTTGTTCAGTTTGATTACTTAGTAGTGAAGTGTGTGCTCTTCCTGACTGTTCAAGTAAATGGAGATGTGGAAAAAATTGCTGGTACCCTTCTAATAAAGAAAGAAAAACCCACAATGGTCACGTGACAAAAAGTAATAATAAAAAAAAATGATACTAAAAAAAAAAACCAAATCGGACATTTCTTTTGAGTTGTGGTTTAACGGAAGCATTTTGAAAACAAACTAATGAAACTGGCCTAAACAAAAATGATGGCACCCTAACTTGACATGTTGTTGCACAACATTATGAGGCAATCACTGCAATCAAGTGATGTCTGAAACTTTCAATGAAACTTCTACACCTGTCAACGGGCATTTTGGCCCACTTGAGATTTCACTCTTGACTCTGCACAGATTCAAGACACTCTGTGCCAGATGCAGCAAAGCAGCTCCAGAACATAGTCACGACATAGTTCTGTTTGTATGATTCATTTGTGTGTCTGTGAACATAGGGCAGAGCAAAAACCTTCCTGTTCTGTCTCATCTGTCCAAAAGACATTCTACCAGAAGCTTTGTGGCTTTTCAATATGTATTTTCCCACTTTTTTCTTTACTTTCTGTCCATCCTTTCCATAGACAGACTGACTGATTGATTACAAGTTTGAAGACACCTGTGATGCCAATTTCAAGACAAACTATAGTTTAATATGTCCCTGTGGTTAAATTATTTTGAGTCTTTTCTATATAATTTTTGTCCAGGCCAGCCTCATTAGTTTGTTTATATAAAAAAAAAGCTTATTTTAAACCACAGCTCAAAAGAAATGTTTAATTTGTACTAGTTAATTCTTTAGTTGTTGTTACTTTTGTCAGTTTCAAGTTGTTTCAGCCACCAATGTGGGTTTTTCTTTCTTTAATGGAAGTGTACCAACAATGTTCTCCATGTCTGTATGTTACAGCTGGTGAAACAGTCTGTCCTGTCCAGTCTGTGAAAGTGTTAGCTAGTCTTCATGTGTCCCCATCTTGAGATCAACTGCAAAATGAAAATTAAAAAAATCCAAGAATGCACTGAGTAACCAAATGATGTGTATTTTAGAACAGTGAAAGACCTTATGTTGTAATAAAATTAAACAATACTAGATAAACTACTCAAATGGTTAATGTATGGGTCATTATGGGTTACTAAGTGTGGACTGATGGTAAAAATGGCAGTTTTATCCACTTTACTGTTACATCCTTAAAATAGTCTAAATTTCAGCTGCAGCCCACCGACTTGCATGCACACGCATACAGGGGGTACATGTTGTAAGCTCATTAACATCTCCACGGTCACATGTTGGTAAAAATAAATAAATAAATGAAACACTGAAGGTGAGGAAAAAATTCACTTCACATTAATCAGAAAGTGTGAATTTTATACAACCAAGAACATAATAGCTGTAATGTAATATATTCAAATGATACAAAAAGTTCCTCATTGTTATTTGTTCAGGATAAATGCCAAGATAAATAAATCCAAGAAGATGGATCTGAAGTTGTACCAGTGCAGCTGTTGTTCACTGTGCAGTGACATGATCCAGGGCAAAGAAATGCCGTCCAGAATTAAAAACCTTCAAGCAGTGTCACAATACAAAATTGTAAATGTGCCACGAGACCATGTGAGTGAAATAGTGTCAGCCAGACATCCCCAGTCCATCTGTGGTAACTAATTATGTCAGTATCAGCAGCTAATTAGAAAGGGAAAAATGTGGAAATGCCAGATGCTGAATGCCCAGATCAATCAGCCTGGAATATAAAAGTAGCTGCTGCAACTTAGTGTCAGTGCAAGGTTGAGTGATTCTCTTTAGCATGAGCTCACATGGATCTGTAAACGTAAAAGTTTTCCATATTCCCACTTATTTTTCCCTATTTGGATCAATTGTGCATCAAAGTGTGAGACCGGAGACTTTTTTTTACGCTGGTTAATATTATCTGGATATAATCATCCTTCAAAGTTTCCCCATTAATCATTACAGCAACTAAGTCACTCTCACTTTTTCCTGCATATGAGTCACACACATACACTCAAAGGTCTGAACAGAGCACAGGAACTGCTACCTGGAAATAATATGAGAACATATTGCTCTCAGAAAGGTACGGAGACAAACACTCACATACACAAGCTCACTGCTGTGCACTGAATTCCTACCGTGGCCTCATCAGGGTAGGTGCGGTCGAAAAGCTAACTCAGAGGTGTGTAGGTGGTCGAGACGGAAAAGAAACAAGAGGCTGACACACGGTTATACATGCCAGTCATCAACTTGGAGAAGTGAGGTTGTTCCGAGTACAGATGACGTCAATTGAAGTGGTCGGCAAAGCAGAGATTACAGCAATGCATCAAGTATGCACCACACTCGAGAAATGTTTCCTATAAACTTCTTGTAAGAAGAGTAAAACCTATACAACTGTAACAAAGTATAAGTAAGCTCATTTTTCAGGCTTAGCTGCTGAAGGAGGCAAACTGCACAAAATTCAGAGAACAGGTCTCACTTGCTTTTTTTGGTTAAACATAAATAATCTATTTGACTTACAGATATACAGTCCCATCCCAAAGTATTGGAACATCAAGGCTAATTAATTTGTGTTTGCTGTACATCAAAGATTAAAGGATGGATATGTTAAGTTCAGAATTTCCCTTTCAGAAGTTAAAGAAGCTAAAATATACGTCTTATTTATCAGATGATTAAAACAGATGATTTTAAAGTTAATTAAAAATCAAGATTCAACATGTGCTTGCAAATCCCTTGTTTGCATTAAGTGTGTTCAGCCTGTGTCAAAAAGTGGTATCTTCTATATTCAATATTTCAAGGTGTGCAAAGCATCAAATGCTGAAATTCTGAACTTTCCTGTTCAAGCTGGGATAAAGGTGTTTTTTCCCTCCATGCTATTCTGTATAAAAGTACAAATGTGCAGTAGAGGCAGCCTGAGGTTTGAGGGTGAAGGGGTGTGACATTTTGACACTGTGTTATGTGTCATGTGTTGCAGCTTATCCAAATCAAATTCCTTGACCTTGATTATTAACATATTCAAAATGCACAACGCACAATCAGCACTATGCATAAACTACTGCATTGCTGGCAACTGTCTATAAAGAAGACTGAAGCAGCATTCTGCCCTTTTGTTTGATTGACTGTAAATCCATCATAATGAACTTTAAGTCAGTATACTAAATGCATGGAAAATATGGTTCCTTTGGCTATCCAGTACAAGTAGGGGGCAAAAATGCAAGGGTTACATGCAAGGTACAACCCTTGTGATGCAACATTTGAGATATTCTAGCATGGCTCAACACATCTGACATCACCTCTGACTGCATATAGCAAATACTCCAACCAGGTTTGCTCTAGTTGGGATTGATTTTATAAGTTGTTAATTAAGTTTAAACTGTAATACATTATGTGTGTCTTCACTACATCTGATATTTGAATATTTAGTTATAGTTGTAAACAGAATTAGCCCAAAATGACAGTAAAACAAGTCTAATGCTACACTTTCTAAACAAAAGACACAACCAGCTGTGAAATGCCTTTCATGTCAACGCTGTAAATAGTTGGAAATAATAATCATAATTGCTACAATAGCTCTCAAATGTAGAAGGAGTAACGTTGCTGCACTTACATGAAAACAATTCTGACAATAATTAGCAGAAATAATGTATGTCTGTATATTTGTCTGCATATACACAATCGGCCTTCACTTGTTAAAAGGTCATGTTATGTAAAGTGCACTTTTTCATTGTAGAAACAAACAAACTAAATTTATATCCTGTGCTGTTAATCATAATAGTATCATGTCCCACAGGCACTTACTCTCTTCTATCTTAAGAAATATTAATAGTAGTGCATACTGCACATATATTTTGCAGTAACTTTCCGACAGCTTTTGAGGCTACAGGATAATCTGCTGGTTAAGGGTGTCTCCCACTTAAACCCGGTGATTATACCTAACTTTACCTGACCGCCACCATTTGAACCAATCATTGTGTAAAATAATTTTCACTTTACTTTAACTAACTTTGTCACAGCTTTGTAACACGATGAGATCGAAACTGTCACCTTCCATTCTTATAATTCATCTCCATCTGGAAGTGACTTTATTGCACTCATGCATGACATACAACCCAATCCATATTAATGATTGCAGCCTGTTGTGATGATTATTGCCAGATGAATGCAGACATTTATTAACCCTGGGTGTCCGTTGCAAAGACACAGTAAACATTTATTATTTTAAGTGGCGTCAATAAGCGGACCTTTGCTTGTGTTCACTATGCTTGATTCAGTCATGTTTCCACCAACATTCCTGAAGGACTTGCACTTGTTGCATGCGCTGATGTATGAATACTGATGTAGTTTAGCCTTTGAGATCACAAGAGGATAAGTTTGTGTTTGATTAACACACATTATGAAATAAAATGATTATTCTATCTGCAAGACTTAAGCCTTTGCTCCCACAAGCTGTCTTCTATTAGCATACAGCATTGTTTTCCGTCCATGCTTCTTTTGATATGCCACTTAGTCTACCAAAGCATTCTCGAAGATTTGGTTTCAAAGTGATCTGGAAACGCTGTGAAAGTGAAGCTGTGTCAAAATTCATTTGCAATCTGTTGCCCAAGGATACAGCATATTAATCTAAATTCACCATGTATCTCAATTTAAATGTAACAAAAAAACAAACTCTGTAAGGAATATGTTTTTATGGTTTTCATAATGCTGCAAAAGTTATAAGTTATTATTACTTTCAAAATGATTTATGTATTTGGTTTGATGTTTCTTTTAGCAACTACAAAGCAGTCTTACTTCATGCTTCTTAACACTGGTAGGTCTGAGCAGTCGCAACGATGCAGACAAACACAACAAAAATCTCTTCCACCTAATAATAGCTCGTAGAGAGGTCTGCACACCTGCTGAAGCTCTATTGATCAAAAACTTATCAGCAGAAGGAAGCACAAGGGGTGTACTCCACCCCCTCCCCCTTTTTAGCCTAATTTTCATTAAAGAAATAATCCATGTTGATGTTGGTGTGAGGGTGGATTTGCTTAATACTAAGACCTGCTTCGATCGGATGATCTTTACTATGTTTTTATACAATGAAAGACAGATAATTAAAAGAGAGGATACCTAATTTTGCACCTCTGTGTAGTCCCATTTGTAATCATATCTGGTTTTTGTGACTGTGGGTCCAAGTTACAATAGCTGCTTTTTGTGATAGCGTATCGCTCAAGGGACTTGATGGATTGAATAGAGGGACACACAGGTTGATTGAAAAAGTGGTCAGTCAGCATATTTTAGCACTTTAAAATTACACACATGGTAATGTGGGTGTGAAAGAGTGAGTGTGAGTGAGTCTGTTAAAGTTTGAGTGATTGCAGGTATGAATTAATGCAGTTTAGCTTTTTTATTCACGTTTGTTTAATTAATGGCAATGATGAATTGATTGGTGAATAATTGTCATTAATAATTAAATACATTACAATTTAAAACCAAGCTAAAGACAAGTTGTAATATATGAATAATATGAATTTTATTTACAGTTTCATTTCTGTTTGTTTAAACTAAATAAATGTTCTGACTGCAACAAAAAGACAACTTTTTGTATAAAGTGGTGTATTCTTTATGTTATGAGTTTTTTTCAAATGACATTTAAAAGAGAAACTGCCTTGTATCACAATTCTTGTGGTATTGCCAGATTCTACATAGCCCTATGTGATAGCTGTATTACTAACATTCAGGACAAGCAGTTCTCTAATTAAATAAACATTGAAACATATGTTCAAGTGACACCCTCCAGCTCTATTTCTCTAGTTTATGCAGAAGCCTTGAAGTAAAACACAGACATAGACACACACACAAAGGCTCATTTAAAAAAAAAAAAAAAGCTTGATTAATTACAGAGCTATAGTGGTATTGTTTCTTGTACTTTAGTCCCATTAAATTAGAAAACAAGTCAATATGCACATTATTATAATTAGCTGTAAAATGTTTCGTCTCACTGAATTAACTCTTGATACAAACCAGTAACACAGCACCCTTATAGTCTGTCTATTTAAATTGAGCACATAAACCAATACTGTGATTTGATATGAGTTGATTCATGATGTGCACGCAGGACAGAAAATGGATGTGAAATATAAATTATCTGTATATATAAAATATGCCTATGTGGCTGCATATGTATCGATATACATGGAGTGTGTAAAAAAGTTGACGGTACCCTCATGCTGCCTGAGAGCGGCCCAGACGGAAATCAAAAAGCAGGATAAGCACTGTTGATCTCCATTTGACTATTTCATATTCTGTTTCATCCTCCGCCCCCGACCACATTCCTCCCTCCTTCCTGCAGACCTGCTCCTCTTCTGTGATCTGAAGACTGGCCATGGGAACTCCTGGGTATGCTTTGATCACTAGTTTTGTTCATTTTCATGAGCGCGATCAATGGAGATATGAGCAGCCAGACTCAAACAGAGCGGACTGGGGGTGGCTGACTATGTGTCTTGATCAATAAGTTCATGTCGTAGTTCTGGGGAAATCGACTTATTTCCAGTTTCATCATTTCTGGAGGTTGTGGATTCCCACTGTAATAAAGGAAACTTTTGATTTTTGAGTTGCTGACAGAAAGTCATGCAGTCTCTGTTAGTGACAGTATAGGAGTTTAAAAGAATGTGTGGGGAAATTTACAGTTATGTTACTTAAAATAGCAACTTTAAATGAAGCAGAATGGCTACTACTCTGAGTGAGTCGCTTGACAAATGATTGAATGTTGAAATGAAAGAACACAAGCACATTTAAAATAACTTGCAAAGACTGACAGAGCTTTTCAATGCTCAGCATTCAGGACTGACGTGACAGAATGAGGGAAGTGTCAGCTGCCTTTGATTGATCAAGCAGAGCGACATCAACCTTTTCACTTTCTTTTACATGATTTACTGTTTTTATAGGAGAAACTGTCCGACCGAACATGGAAGAGTTTTTGATTTGTTAAAGCAGCATAGAACAGATAAAGCATGTTACAACTAGAAATTGATACTAGAATCGTAGGTTGGTTTAAAGTTACTGCTGGATTGTCTTGCGCTGCACAGGCAGTGGGAAGTGATGGTCTGGGATGAATTCCAATGCCACAGCCAGAAAAAGCTATTTCTGCTATTTTGCAAATGTCTGGATTGTACTGCTCTGTGTGAGAAAAGGCTTTGGAGTGCATCTCGAAGTTTTGAAAATTAATTTATGGTTGGTCAGGTTGCCCGAATGCTTGGGGTGGGCTAAGACATGCAAGCATTTTGCAGTGGTTCACAAGTCCTTTGGTGGTAAATCCAAGTGAAAAATGCATGATTGTGGGAATATTCAAGTCTGAGCTGGACATCTGCACTGATAGAGTGGAGCTCTAGTATAGCATGTCTCTTCTTCAAAGACATGCTATACTAGCTACTTTCCCTTTGTGAATAATGACCCAAAACAGACCTCAAAGTTTTGCAAGAAGCCCTTGAAAAATCAGAGAAAACCCAAGAAGCTCTGACTGTCATGGACTGTCACAGCCACCTGACCTCAGCCCTATTCAACATCTCTGGGTATCAGTGAAGACTGAGAAAGCCAAAAACTTGTGAGAGGTTTTTGTTATTCATATAAGTTTACACAGCTATGGTCCTTTCTACCAGCATTCGTCATGACCTCCTTGGCATTTGAAGTAATTTAAAAAATGCTCAGCCTTTAGAATAATATATCGATGTGTGTATCAAATATGATTTAAAAATGTTAAATTTCATCAAATTATTATCAAAAAGATTCAAAATGTATCTTTTAGTTTCTCAGTGCATTGAAGAGACTTGTTGTCTCGACACTTCCCCAGTTCAGCTGCACTAATTATTTCTCTAATTGCCAGTGGCACCAGTGGCAAATTGCTGTTTGGTATCAAACTGTCTTAGTACACGTGTCGGACTTTTTATTTTAAACTGGCCTGTACAATAATGATGGTACCCCTAGAAAAGATCTAAAATAATTCGACCATAGGGACATTTTAAACTAAACTGAGTCCTGTAATTAGCATCACATGTGTCTTCATACTTGTAATCAATCAGTCTGCCTATTTAAAGGATGGAAAGTGGTCATTGTGCTGTTTGGTATCATGATGTGTACCACACTGAACATGGACCACAGAAAATTAAGGAGAGAGTTTTGTTTTAAAAAAAGGAAAAGAGAAACATGTAAAAGGTGAAGGCTATAAGACCGCCTCCTAGCAGCTTGTTGTTTCTGTGACTATAGTTACACATAATATTTAGAAGTTTAAGGTCCACAGGACTGTCGCTGACCTCTGTGGACTTGGCTGCAAGAGGAAAATGGATGACAAATTTAAGAGACATATAATACAAATGGTAAACCAAGAACTCAGACCAGAGTCGTCTATAAACCCCAGGATTACTGGTTCAATTCCTGGTTCCTCCTGGCTATATGGTGCACCGACACAGTAGTGCCGTCATCTACTGCATCAACAATTACCCCAAAGAGATCAATAAAGTATGTCATTATTAAATCCAAGGTCAACGTACATCAGTGTCAGAGCATCAATGCCAGATTGACCCAAAGTGGAGTTAATGGAAGATGACCAAGAGGACTCCACTGTTGAAAGCAAATCATAAAATATTCTAAAGCAAAATGTGCTGTACAGTGTCAGAAAGGTTGGTTTCAGTCACAGGTCATGGGTCTTTCAACGGGATAATAAACCAAAACACAGCTAAAAACACTCAAGATACATCCTGGTTAGATGTAACCAGGATGTAAAACTTAGGGTATAATTTTCATTAGTTCTCTCTTTATATTTTTTTCAGTTTGAAATTATTTCAGTTACCTTTGTGGGTTTTTATTTTTTATCAGAAGGGTACCAACAATTGTTTTCCAGGCCTGTATGTGTACCCAGTTTTCCCATATCCATTAAAGCCAAGCACACAGTCTCCCAAACAAGCCTTCCTGTGGCTTCTAAGATAGTCCTGGACTGGGAAAAGTTATACCAAGAAGCAGCACATTATGAAATATAAGTGGAATCCCCAATAGCAGATGGAGTTTCTTTCATACCCAGACTTGCAATAAAGGCTAAAATATTTTGCAGTTATACATTTTAAACATTTCATTTCATATCATGAATATATCAAATTGTATTAAGGAATAAAATCATTTTATTCTATCCCTGTAATATGTGGTCTACTGCTGAATATTAGGCCATATCCATGATATACTTATCTATCTACTTACATACCACGATAGACAGATCTATGATAGATGGTAATTAAAGTCATACATCCTGCACATACACTGTAGGTTTTTCTTTCTTTTAAATACCAATCAGTAAGAATAAAGTTGTGTTTACAGGCGCTCATTAGTGAGGCCATTTTGTCAAGCAGTTCCAAGTTGTTGTTTCAAGTGAGCTTTCTGGTGTCTCTTGAAGTTGGAGGTCATGTCGGGTTGCTCTCTAATTGGGTGTCAAGAGGATTCTAAGTATTTTCACACCCACACAGCATACACATGCACACACACACATACACACACACACCTACACACACACACACACACACACACACACACACAGACAGCAAATACATCCTGGTTTAATTGGTCAAATATGCTTCCCTAACCAGTAGTGCAAAATCACAAACCCATACAGACACATAGACACACACACATTGCGGTGATATAGAGAAGAAGCCCCTAATAAGGATTTGTCAGGCCTGCAGATTTGCAGAGCACTGGAGGAAAGCTGGCTGCTGCTCCAAAGACAGGCCATTGAAGCGCCTCACCTCAGACTGTGGTTGCAGTTGTTTTCCACACTTAACAGCCAATTAAAACGCACATAAATTGGGCCATATGACTAGACATACCAAGACACTTTTTAGCATGTTGCTAAATTTGTCAGACAAGTTTCTCGGCGGCTCATGCAAAAGCTGCAGAGGTGTAAAGGATTGTTTATTATTGATGTAATGTGCTGAGAAATGGGCATCATGCCCAGAATATTCTGAAAGAAAGGCGAAGATGAAAAAAATAAATACTGGCCAAAAACACTGCCAAATAATTCTGACACACTCTGCATTCACTTTGATTTCCAATAACAATAGAGTAGTAGATGCAGTTTATATTCCTGTTTTGACTTCAGTGTAATTAAATAACAAGCCCCTCCTTCCACTTTACATCATGTAAAATATATGACATACAAATATAAATATATTTTTCAAATGTGCTTTCACCATTGTTGAAATACACTATCAATAATATTAACTAATGATCAACCAATTGATTGACCAGCCATCTAATCAGGTCAAGGGCAGGCCTCTGCTGCCCCACACAGAGAACAAGTGGAGCCCTTACTAAAGCACAAACTCTCAGAATAACAAACTACCTCTCCCGGACATAACTTGAAGAAGACCTGAGGAGAACAGACAGAACTGCAACTTAAAGCCAACTCCTAAAATACATGTAATGGAGAAATCCTTTAGCTTGTAAGTGTAGAGTAATGACATATTTATGCCTTTTACTATATATGCAGACAGTGTGGATGGCTATGTTTTATTGTGCTGAGACCAGAGAAAAGTTCAACAAAACCAAAAGCAGTTCTCGAATAGTTCAAATAAAATACTTATTAGCATTTGTGAAACCTTACTAAATTTCCTGCCGAGCTGAGTAGGCGCAAATCTCATCAGCCGGAAAAGGCAAGAAATCTCCTCTGTGGATTTAGAGGCTGTGTCTTTTTTGGAAGAAGTCCTCTTTTTAAGTGTGAAAACAACAGCTCTGTGACGCAGACGGTTCGAAAACAACACATCCCTCCTGATCCCATCTGTAACTAGCGTCGTCTGCAGAGTAATTTAGGGTGATGCACTCAGCGGTGAGCTGCTATTTTACTTTTATCATCGCCATAATGCAATCACACACTGGGTTGTTAGAGAGGAGAGGAGGAGGACGAGACAGCCCATTGGATGAATACACAGTTAGAGATCAATCTGAGCAGCTCTGTGAATAGGAGAAACAAATCTACCAGTGACATTGGATTTCAGCTGACAGCTCCTTATGAACACCAGGCTTATGAGTTGATTTATACGAGTACATGAGAGGGCAGTGGCAATGTTAAATGATCTTGTGGCAATTCATAATATCTACCACTATCTCCACCATTTATCTCTCTTGTCCTAAGCTCTGTCACTTCATTGATTTTCACACCCTTTGCCACAAAAAACACAACAGCACTCCACTGACAGTTAAAATAATGGAGTATAACAAGTTGTGGAGTGTTTAACTGCTCAGTGTCTGATGTGGCTAATTGAGCTATTTACGGCTGATGCTTAGCAACAGTTTGACGCCTTGTTGTGCTGTTATTTTTTGTTAAAATGCTATTTAGCTTTTTTAACCTTCAAAATACAGTGTTTATGTGTATATGTCTTATACACATATAATGAGTTAATTGTTCAATAAGGAAAGCTAATTGATGAACATTCATGTTTATGACTGCAGGTCTTCTTTTTAAGAGGGTTTCTGGTGATGGAAAGTCTACCCAGTGAAGGTATCAAGACCCCTGGATTTCTATGATAAGGACCCCAGCACTGGTAGTAGTTAGTTCTACCCATTTCTGGATTGATGGAGGACCGAGTCAGGCTTAGCACCTGAGTTAAGGACCAATCTAATTTAACTTAAAAGACTATTCTCTTCTTTTATTTCCAGTTACCCAATCCATGTGCCTGTGGAAGGACAACCTTTGTGCAGATGGACAGTATTATTCAGTATTGTGTATTGCTATGCCGGACTTGCAACAATGGTGCATTGTTCACACTGTGAAGAACTGTGAAACATTTTAATTGAATCATACATGCATTAAGGAAACAAAAAAAGTCTAGGTTTTAAAACTGCTACACAATGATCAGATCTAACATCTGCAACATTACAGATTACACATAGTGAATGTAAGATGCATCTATTTCCTTAGAGACAAGGAGGAATGGTCGAACCAATGGCTTCTAATTTTTCAATTCAGCTTATTCTTTCTGTGGAAGCACAGAGTATTGAACCTATTCTTTTCTCTTTGGTTGTACACCAGAGTGCAAAGTGATGTATTTTATTTATTCATTAGAACTAAAACAACACAAGGTACCACTCAACAACTATTTCCCTTCCTGCTTCCTGTTGTGACTAGTTTTTGCTGATATCTGGTCCACTGCAGTTAGTTTCAGTTACTTTGGTAATTTAGCACACTACTGATTAAAATATGAGACTTACATAATCCCACAAAAGCTGTTGTATCATTTCCTTCAGTCCAAACGAACTGAAACAGAAGTTTGAATGAGGAGAAGACACATCCTTGACCTGATGTTGCTCTCCCCAGCCTGACAGCACAACAGAGCTTGCATCATTATCAGAACTTATCCACTTCTCTGAAATTGCCTTCTGCCTGTGAAATTAATGACAGGCATTTGTACAATGACAGGCGGCACCCAATACAACTGTAATCTCTCTCCAACTGTGTCTCGATGCAGCCGAGGACATGAGGAAAACAAATGGAGAGACAACAAGGCTTGTCATTAGTCTTAGCAAGGACTCAAGGACATGCGTGATGGTGGTGGTGGTAGGGGCGGGGGGGTCATGACTGAAAATTGGAGAAGAGTCTTCAGATTCTTTTTTAATTAGACTTTGAAGAAAGGAAAGGTGAAGGTGACTGTGTCTTTAACTTCACAACTGTATGCTATCTGCCCAGCAAAACATGAATAAACTACAACCAACAACAATAATAATGGAAGTTAACAATTAGCCGAACACATTACAGCAGATCCAGCAGAAAATAGCTCCTCAGACATTGGTGAAGACCAAAATACTAATTTATATTCAACAAGTGGCCAGAACTTAAATGAATGCTAATGACGTCTTTGCTAACAAACGTGCCATATCAAAGTAAAAGATGAGCATGAAGTGCACAGACAGGAATTTGTCATGTGAAATGACTACAGCGTTGTGGTTTGAAACTCATAAGCAGGGTGCCAGTCAGAGTTTGGTTTGTAAAGATGAATTAAATCACAAAATCACAGTCTATGACAGGTAGAATTGGGTGTGCACTGAACCTTCCATAGAAAATACAATTATCGATATTAAAGTGGTAGATCATCACAAGAGGACTGAAATGTTTTTGAACTGAAGCTCAATTTAAGCCTAAAATGCATGTAAGTGTATTACAACACAAATGTGAAAATAACTAACTAAAATACTGCAAACATGCTTCAAAGTCATTTCTGCTATTACTCTTGGTTTTTGTCTTTTCGCATGTTATAAGTATAATTTTATATGCTCTTGTAGGCAGCATTGCAGCACAGACTGTGAAAATATAAATAATTTCAAATCCATCATAATATATATACAGTATACATATTTTTATGAGCTCACATGGGCATACAATATGTATGCCGGCAAATACGTATTTCCCACTAAAATGGAAATATTGCTTTTACTTGATCTCTGTCGCTTTTCTCTCCCCTTCACCCTTGATGGCAGCTTCAGAAAAGAAATATTATAAAAAGAAAAAGAAGGGGATACGGAAGGGAAGGGGGAGTGGGGACTTGCTTTCTGTTGCTTGGCAACGTCCCCTGGGAGATATGTGTGTGTGTACGTATGGAAGTCGGCGTGTGCGAGACCATCCCTACAGGCTAATGCAAGAGTAAGTAGGGTGTGTTTCTTTATTTATTTGTGAACATGGCGGTCATTTCCAGTGTAAGCGGAGTGAATGCGCAGGGCAAGCTGGAGCACCACATCAAAGGAGTGCAGCAGTGCCCCGCCATTAAAGCCCTTCAGACAAAGGGGATAGATATTTCAAAGATCCAATTAGGCCTGAATGTGTAGCCCATAAATCATTAATGCTGAGGAGCTTCCAACATAGAGATGGGTAAGACACTCTAGTTTATGAGTCACTGTCAGTGCCTTTTTTTCCTTTTTTAAATTTAAATGGGCTCCTCAGGAGAGCTGTCATCTAAATTTTAAAATTACGCAAATGGGTGAAATGAAACCTTTCTGTGGATGAATAGTGTATCACTGAATGTCCTTTGAGTTTAGCTCAAACGCCAAAGGCATAAAGGGCAACTTCACCATTTTTTAGTTTCCTACCTAAAGTTCTAGTTCGGGCAGAATTGAAATAAATAAATGCATTGTGTGCAGCACTACAATAAAAAAAATACTTTATCCACCACAAATTAATCAGTGTTCAGGAAACACTGCTAGATGAATCACTGAAAAATACAAGGTGTTAGATTATGAAATAGATCAGAATGCCTCACATAAATGTGCACAGATAAACCATTTCAGTTTGCACAATTGTATGTGCATGTTGTAGTTATAACCAAGACAAAGTGTTAAAAATGCCAGAATGGCATATACACATACTCTACACCTGTGGAAGGAATCAATGTGAATGATTTTCAAGTTGCAATGTGCCATTTGAAATCAAAGACACTTCCCTTACCTCCCTGGTTTGCTCAATGGACCTTTTTAAATGCACTGTGTAAAAGGAGACTGATTTGATGCCCCTTTGCTCTGGTGGAATTGCCTATGAATATCTGTCGCATTGTCACATGGGATCTGACGAGCATGTAAGATGTGTTGAGCGAATGCTGGGGTTGTACACTGTCACAGGATATCAACCCTGACACTTGTAACTTTCACACCCTGAGATGCACACTAGTAATGGATATGAAAAAGGAAATCTAAGGGTTTTACCTTAAAATGTGGTATCCTGATGCCCCACCCACCCCACCCCCTGTCACATATAATTATAGTTACAAGTATTATACAAGCAGACAGTCACAAGTGGCAGTGCTCTTGAGTGTCACATTCAGTCTTCAACGAGACACAGTTAAAGAAGCCTGATTAGGTACTTCAGCATAAGTTTGGCAGACAAGATAAAGTTCTTTATGTTTGAAACTTTGAGCATCCAAGTGGGTTAAAATATTTGTCACTGGCCACAAAGAACAAAATCACATGCTGAGAACAATGTTAATCTTACCTACAATTATATATGTTAAAAAAAGTTATAGCTCACAAAGAAAGATTTTTGATTTGAGATTTAAGAAACATCTCAGAATTCACAGATGTCTAAAAGATGTTTGTTTGGCATTTAATAGGCTAAATAATTTCCATCTTAAAGTTTTTTCTAGAGTTATGTGACAGTCAGGTGCTATAACTGGAGATTTCCTATTAGTTCCACATAAAGTCTTTCTTCCTGATAATCACATTCAATGTGGCACTGGTAGGTGAAACTAAAATAATTCTACTATTACTAATATTTTTTAAGCACTCCAATTGCCCTATGTAACAGCAATCAGTTTCTTTCTTTAACTTAAAGAATATATTCTGATTCTTGGCATGTAATCACTTGATGATGTCTTTTCACCTTTTAACCTTTTACCACCCACTGTTCAAACCAGCTTTTGCTTTTTACATCTGGATTTGTAAGTTCTGGCCATTGTAGAACTGCTCTATTTTTATGTAATTTTAATACAACAAAAAAGATTAATAAATAAAAAAATATATATTTGCATATATATGTATATATACAGCTTGCTTATTTGGAGGATCTCCAGTGGAAGATACCCAAGAGGCCACCTGAGATAGCCATCTGCCTCAACTGGTTCCTTTGAGAGCAGTGGCATTCCTCGGCACTCCCTCCAGATGTCCAGACTTCATATGTCATCTCTAAGGCTAAGCCGGGCCACCCAGAAGAGGGAGCAAATTTTGCCTGTTTGTATCCACAGTTCTTTTCTTTTGTTTGATACCCTTATGTTCATTGATAAAGCTTGGAACACAGAATGACTGTCATGAGTCAAATGAGTGTTTCATTGCGGCTTAGGTCCTTCACAACAACAGTTCAGCCCAACGTCAAAATGACTGCTGACATTGCATTAATCCACCAGTCAACCTAATGCTCCATCTGCTCCTCTTTAGTGAACAAGACCCTGAGACACTTAAACTCCTTCATTTGGGGCAGCAAGCCCAAGGTCTATCCATCCATTAGTAGAGTCACAGGACAGCTGAAGCCAATCCCAACTGATAATGAAAAAGTGATGGAGTACACCCTGGACACCTTACAAGTAAATGGCGGGGCCATTCACACTCATATTCAAATCAACAGTACAGGCAATTAGAAACCTTTTTTACACTGCCCATTCAAGGCGGGTTTACAGTGCCAATATTTTGCTGTCCTGTAGAAAAGGTTTCATAAAAAGAGAAGCATTGATGAAATGGTAACAACACATGCCATTTTGAAGTTAGCTTAGATACATTTGGAATTACTTCAAGAAATCAGGAGATGTGTGATTCAAATAACAGTAGTGTGAAATTAATTAATCACTCAGTGGAACAAACAGACAGTTGTTCAGTGTTTCGAGGAGGAAGAAACATTACACTCCAGCACAGCGTGAGGTAGCATTTGAACTTAATCAGATAATGGCTTCCCAGACGAGCATAGACAGATCATTCTCGTCTTCATTATACCAGGGGAGGGGCTGAGCTTGTGCATATCACACTATAGACTCACCAAGACCAATTTACTTTTACATATAGTTGTTTGGCAGACACTTTTATCCAAAGCAACTTAAAGGTGAGATACAAAGCAAGCAAATATCTAAGCCAAGAAGACAAACTTTAAAGTAAAGTGCTCTAGAAAGAGCCGTTTTAGTTTTGTGGGCTATAAGTGCAAGATGTTTTTTTTAAGGTTTTAAGTGGAGAGAGAGACTTAAGTGTAGTGAAAGGTTGGAAAGAGTTTTGGTTTCCGCAAGTAACCACAGAGCTGAAAAGGTTTTGCCTTTGTTTTGAGGTGAGGTGAGGGGACCACAAGACGTTGTTCGCTTGCAGAGCGCAGTGAGGGAAAGGGTTTGAAGACCAGGATGAGATCAGGTAAGCCGGTGCTGTTGAGTTAACCACTTTATAGGCTACAGTAAGGCTTTGAACCTGATGTGGGCAGCTACAGGAAGCCGGTGCAGCGATCTGAAAAGAGCTGTAACATGTGTCCTTATTGGCTGATCAAAAACAAAACATACTGCTGCATTTTATACTATTCTATACTGCCAAGATACCTTGATGGTATGTCTAGAAAAGTTGTACTTAAGTCAGGCCAGAGCTGTTCCAGTGATGCCCAAATTAGAACATGTAGAAAGGAGGATCTGGTGGTTGACTGTGTAAAAAGCTACAGAAAGATTAATTAGAATTAAGACAGAAGATTGAGCCACAGCTTTTGCAGCCCGCATGTATTCCACAACCACCAGGAGCGCAATTTCTGTGGAGTGTTGAAGCCGGACTGTTTGATTGAAAACTGCTCCTTCAAAGCTTTCTAATGTCAGTGGTGTTGCCTCCATAGATCAAAATCACGTGGACTGTAACTGGTACACTAATCCTGACGGTGTGATAGTCCAGTGACGAGAGACTGCTGAGGGGGAAAACTTCCATGTGTCACTGATGAGTGATCCCACCACACCTCCCTGTCCTGATGGGCGAGGAGTGTGAGGAAAAAAAAGACACATACATGGACCTGGAGGCTGCCCAGGGGCAAACACTGAGTCCTACTGTCGACCAGCTGAGCAGCCCCAACAGAGCAGTAGGGAGTTTCATCGAGGGTTCCATTCACTCAACATGCAGTCTGTCAGAGAAATAAAGTTGATGCCACTTTCCAGCCCATATATCACTTACTAAACAACAAATGCAGATTGTTAGGTCCATCAATTATTGAGTGAAAGAAAAGCCTATATCGTGACAACTTCCAACCAAACGCCATCTGCAGTTTAAGCTTGTTGCTTTTTCTCTGTTAAAAGCTTAATTAGTCCATTGCTGAGGCTTCCCAGCCAGTCACCGCTTGCCTCCATACGCTTTATGCCATGATCACACACTTGGGCATTGGGCAGCTGGTATATTCTCAAAGCAATGAGTCATAGCAGATGAAAATGTTTCACACTCAAACAAGGACACACCAAGATAATGGCCATTTCTCGTGCAGAGGACAGGGACAAAGATGAGGCACAGTGTGTGTGTGTGTGTGTGTGTGTGTGTGTGTGTGTGTGTGTGTGTGTGTGCGCGCGCATTTATGTGTGAGTTAGAGAGAAAAAGAGTGTCCAGACGTTTATGGTTGATAAACGAGACAAAGCAAGAATCACAGAACTAAGTTTGCCTGTCCTCTCATATGGGAAGACATTAGCTGTGGCTATGTGTATGCTCCTGTGCGCCTGTTATTTGTGTGTGTATTTTTGTACGCTGTGCATGTGGAGCAGTCTCCTGGAGGGAGGGACCCGACATCTAAGAGTCCTTTCTTAATTTGTCTACGCCTTATGTATCCAAAAACCACTTGCTAGACACACACACACACACACACACACACACGCAAACGTACAGAACCTCAAACAGCCTTGTTAAACCCCTCTGGGTTATTTCACATGAGGTGAGCTGTGCATTGCTTGATTTAACCATCCCTTATTTATGCTACACCTCAGGCCTGCTGTCAGCTTGTGCAGCTTTCCCCTATGTATCCACTCTGCTATTCATACCTGGGACACACTGGATCCAAAACAGCTCTATTTCACCCAAAGTCACTCCTACTTTCCAGAGCTCTCTTTTTATTACTGAATTCCACTTAATTAATCCCAAGTTAGGAGCAAACAAATGCAAACTAAACAAATAAATGAAGGAATGCTGAACCAGTTAAACCAGCACTAAAAGCGATTGGTGAACTTTAATGTGTCGAAACTAACAGGCTTACTTTCAGTCCAAGTCAACAAAATCAGGCAAAGGCAGACGATCTGGATTATCTTCACCACTTACACCACTACCAAATTAGGATCAATATTAAGTATTAAATGTAAAAATACACAAAATTCCATCGGTCACATCAGTATGAATTGTTTCCTCTGCATTTTCAGACTCTCTTTGACTTCTTCGTGATCTATGACAGCTGTAACGTAACTCTTGGCTGCTTGACAAAGATTTAGACCCTGGCGTCTGCGCTCCACGTGGAGACAATTTAACTCATTTTCAGTCATCAAGAATTTATTTCCTCTGTGGCAGTAAAACACGAGCTGTCAGAAACTCCCACAGGTTAAACTGACTTAGGAGAAACTCACCAGCTAATTTCCAGAAAAAAAAAAAAGTGGCTTTATTCATTATATCCTTCCCATCCCGTCCCACCCCGCACACATGCATCCATAATCTATGGATACTAAAAGGGGAACAAAGGGATTAAAGAATGATCACTGATTCCCCTTAGTGTTCTCTTTCAAAAGAAGACCTCATAGCCTGGGGCTTTGTTTAAAATCAGTATGATTGTCTGACTACTCATATTTCCTTCCAAACCTCTGCTCTATCTTCTAGTATTTCATTCTTTTCTTCATTTAGCCTCTGTTCTCCTGCTCCCTTTAACAAAAGAAAGTCAAACCACTGTCAAATAACATCCGCTCTGAATTTTACACTTCAGTTCTAATAGGCCCAGGACTTTTCTTGCTCCTAGTTTGATTTTTGACGTAACACTACTCTGATACTAATACTTTTAAACTGACTAGTTGCTGGTCTGTAAAAATCCACCAGCTTTTTATGCACACCACCACTTCTCCCTTGGTCTATTCTTGTTTTTATATTCCTCTCTCTCCATTCCTACTGTCACCTTATCACAGCATGCATTGTGATGTTAAATAGATGCTTAGAACCTGTGTGCCACCAAAATAAAAGCTGAGAGCTACGGCCTGCCTCAGTGTGAAATCAAAGCTTATTATCTTTCTGATATCAGTTCAAAAGAGTTTACGAAGCTGTTAAAAGTTTAATTTTAGCCTGCCATAATATTGTGAGAATGTGCCTGTTCTTTGTTGTTAACTTGGCCAACTCTTGCAGACTTGCTGGATTTTCTCCAACACGTACACACACATACATGCATCCTACCTTCTTCTGCTATCCTGCCGTTCTTCCTCACCATCTGGGACCAATGGGAGTGATGTGCTGCGATCAGCTCCCTGGTGTAGGAGCATGCAGGAGCACAGCAAACTCTCGCCTCCCCTCCCCCTGACATTTTTTGAAGCCTCTTGGCTGGCTCGCCTTGAGTTGATTAATGATCTCGAGAGCTGCTGTGTTCACAGTTGACACAGTCTTGCACACGCACGCGCACAGACAAAAATACATGTGCATTGACATGACATAGTGTGATTAATGGAAGGGTTAATTTGATGAGAAAATTAAAACTACAGCTCATTTGGTGCAGTAGGCACGCTGCACACTTTGGCCTTGTTTATGTTGAATTAAAATAAGAACACCTTACTGGAGGTGGTGATGTGACATTAGATGAAAACAATGGATGCAGACTGTACATTTACTCACTAAAGAATGTATAATGTACTTTTTACCACACATAGTTGACATTATTCACAAATATGAGTCCTGACATTTTAATGGCTTCATCTACTTTTAGTCAAGAAAGATAAAGAGACAATGCAGGGCCTGTATGTGCTGCAGCAGCAATAAGACCTCAGCAAATCTTGTGAGCTTAAAGTAATATTTTTAACCATTCCAACACCGGTTTTAATGGACCACAGTCCTCCTGCCCTGACAGACATATAAAGTAGAATTACAGATTTAAGATCAGCTAGCTGTTAGCTGCTCCATTTAGCAGTGATAACGACCTGTCAGAAGTATCTGCCTCTGTGTAAGAGTCAGGCTTTAGGGTCATGATACAGTGCTGTTCAGAATGCCTGTGTAGCGCCTGGTGGTGTACGCAGTGACACTGTTACTTCATTCATTCCACCTTTCTGGGAAAATCACACAAATGTGTGGTATCACACATTGTTTTGCTTCACACATAACTCAGCTTTAGGTTAAGTAGCTACAACACATAATGGAACGCATATGTGTGGAAAAGATGTACTGCCAGACTTAAATGTGTACTATCACAGTAAATTTAAATGTATTAAATTTATGTTTATGATTTTACTATATGCTTTAATTGTATAAAGCTCTACTATGCCTGTAGATGAGCACAGAGTTGGCAGTTTGAGAGATGTTGATTTAACTGTGATCATCTGGGAGTCTGTAGTTTTTGTGATGCCATTTAACTGTATCGTTTTATATTGTCAAGTGTATTTATATCAAAAAGGCCGTGCTAAGCAACAGAACAGACATCACACAAATATTCTGAATTGATTTCAATATTACAAAGTAACTATGTTTTGCACACATAACAAATATAGTAGAATTCATTCCCAAGGGCAAGGAGCAGTGTATGCACAACATACACACACTGGAGTTATCTTACAGTTCATCTTTAAAAAAAAACAATCCCCCACTGCACCGTGTTAGCAGCACCACAGTGGAGTAAAGCAGGAGACTGTAAACCATATGAGAAATCACTGCACATTACTTTTTGTGGCGCACTACACTTGTGTTTTCAAGTCCACTGATTTATAATATGATATAATATTATGATACTTGAGATACAGTGCGCCATCCATCCATCATCCTAACCGCTTTCCCTCTTAAGGGGCGCAGGATTGCTGGAGCCTCTTCCAGCCATCATTGGGCGAGAGGAGGGGTACAACCTGGACAGCTCGCCAGTCTGGCACAAGGGTGACATATAGAGACATACAACCATTCACACATGTGGTCAATTAACCCAACATGCATGTCTTTGGATGGTGGGAGGAAGCCAGAGTACCCTGCAAAAACCAACAAATGAGCGCGTAAAGTCTACACAGAAAGGCTGTACAGGATGAGACTATATTCTAATTTGAATCCTGACACAAAGATTCCCCAGAACAAGCTCTATTCTGAAGCAAAGAATATCCTGATTTCTGTATTATAATTATGCTCAATTGGTGGATTCTGAAATCACCATGCTGCAGCTTCTAGAGCTTCCATCAGTCGATTCTCTCTGTCTGGGAAAAGCTAAAGACTTTAAAAACCACATCAGAAGATGCCATAATGTCATCACTGTGGTTATTTCTCCCAGAGTTCCTTTAAGAGACGTACAAAATGTCATAAAGCTACTTTTACAGGCTGTGCAGAACTCTTTGCAATGAGTAAGATGATCATAATGACCTGCTGGATTGCCCCTTTAATTCATATTGTTGTTAATGCTTAAGAAATACAAAATATATATCAACATATGTATAAAGTGCACTCTTGTAGACAGGTGCACACACGCATAACTGGGTGAAATCTATGGTCCAAAGTCAGAAGGTCACAAAGGCCTCAATGTCAGAAGTGCTGAGCCGTTTCATCCATCTGAAAGAGCAAGGACTGTGGTGAATCAGATTTAAATAAATTAGAATCCTCTCTGAATGTCCTTTCAGGTGAGAAGAATAAGGTTAAACATCCTGCAATACAAATGTGGACGGAGCATCATTCAACAGAAGTGACATATCTATCCCACTGTAATGCGGTTTTGGGCTGAGAATCGCTTAAGAGGTGTAATAACATCATTTTTTTACCACAGGGAAGAGTCTCACTTCTTCAAAGCAACCACGGGGCAAGGCAACCTTTTAACAAGTTGCGCCTCGCCTTTGCTCTAATGCGTCCACTGTATTTATCCAACTCCCTGGTTAAGTGTTGATTTTTGGGTTTTAATTTTTTTGCTTAACACCTCGACAATGAGGTCATCTGAGCAGAACGCCTTTAAGGCCCCTTGAGTGGAAAGAGGAGGAAATAAATTGTGTAACAGAGAAAAATGAAAACCCTGAGCAATTATCAGGCACTAAAGCACAACACAGTGTAGAAAGAATTATCTATTAATTTCAGAAGAAAGCTTCAGTCAGATTTTAAGGCAAACACTTGAGAATTACAATTAGTTCACTATCTTTCTCATTTAATTAACACTTCCTCACTATAATTAGGTTTGTCTGACGTGCAGAATTTTTTCCAGCATTAATGCAGCTTTACTGATATAATATAAAAACGTTAAAACATCTTTTGTATGTATTATACAACAGTCCGCACCTCCTCCTTGCCCTGCTCTTCTTCTCCCCTGCCTCCTGCAGACAGCTTTACCCTGGGGCTAACTAATGAACAACCTGCTCGATGAACCAAAACGACTAAATGACTTGTTGTTCCTGCACCGCGCATCAAAGCCAGGTGCATTTATGGCACTGCAGACAACGGGGCTGAGGAGATCCGAAGGCACGCTGCTTGTTAGTGTCAGCATGTCAGCCCGGCTGGGTGAAAAGAGAAATTGCGAGGCGTGAGGATCAAGCGTTGTTGCAGGGTAATAAAAGCAAACCAGAACCAAGGTTGTGGGAAGAGAATGAAAGCGATGCTGGCATGACCCCAGCGGGCGGCAACCTTCCGATTTCAAGACTGAAGTTATTTTTATTGCCATTGTTAGTGATGCTAAGGTAAATGTCATGCTGTGGTAAAGAGCCTCCATTATCTCTGAGTTAAAGCAGACTGAAAGAGACAAGAGAATTCAGCTGTAGTGATCATGATGGTGAGAATTATATTTAAGACAGGTTTTGGCATGTGGATATTTGCCTGAAAATGCAACTGGGAAGCCAATTAAACTATCACCTGAGTAGTGTGGAACTGCTGGAAAACAGGAGGCTGAGAAGTTCATGCCAGAATGAAGTCAACAGTAGCCCCATCAGGTCAACCATATCACCAGCTGCTACAATCAATTCTTCCTAGTTAACACCCACGGCTGTGCATAATGAAATAATTATAAATAGAAAGGCAGAGTATCTTGTTGACTTGCAGAATTTTAATCTCATTTTAAAAAGGTGATTAGCTTTGTCGGTCAAAACCAAGGCCCAGAGTGGCCCAATTACACAAATGTACACACAAAAAAGGATTTTTAATTAATTCCAAAGATTAGTTATGATCTCTGAGATTGTATTCGTTAGTGGAGTCATGGCACTGTGGCAGCCAAACTGTCAGTAGGCACGACTGCTGTTCTGCTAAAGGCCTGTCTGGGAAATAAAAACACGCATGATAGATCAGTTTTGGATGTAATAGTGACAGTATGGCCATCCATGTTAAGTGGGGAATTTTAGTTTATTTAAATGTCTAAATATAGATGAAAACACAAATCTTGACTGATCTGATTTTTTTTTTTTTACAACAGTCTTGCAAAATCTTGCAAAAGTTTTAAGTTTGTAATTGAAATAACAATTTAACTGAATGACACTATAGTTTCTAGATTAGCTTTACTATCATGTGCACAGAGCATAAACCCCAACACTGGACATTAAAAGCCTCTAGCCACTATGGCAGTAGTGCACATGTATAAAATCAGCAGGTTACTGTATGTTGCACAGCTTCAGTTGACAGAGCTTTTGATAGTTAACATTTGCAGTCATTTCTAAATTTCAATGACCCTTAACGGTGCTCAGATAAAGTCATTACTCCATTGATCCATTTAAAGTGGATAACCACTTAAAAACAATAAAAACACCTCTTATATGGCCTGGAGCCATCGATGCATACAGTATGTTTAGTTTAATCACTGAGCATATAAGATGGGAAGAAATCCCTGCATCCTCCTAATTAGCATTGAGTAAAATGATTCATTTGCTTGTAAAAAGCCTTAAAAAAATCCATTCAATCCAGACATTCGACACACACACACACACATTATAGCAGGTGTAACTAAAGTTATAATCCTGCACATTTTCATAACATTTTTCGTATTATTTATTGTCCCCATTTTTACTCCAATAAACTTCTTTTGCCACGTTAACCAGAACAGAAATCTTCGGGATTATAACCTTAAAACTGTCTTTATGAGATCATAAAATGTCCAGGACCACTTAAAGAAATCCACAGGGCCAAGACAAGTCATTGAAACACAAAGAGCAAAGCTGCTATGATATAAATAATTATCCTCAACTCACATTATATTCTAGTTTGTCAAAAGTATTTATCATGTTTGTTCACCGTATGCCTTCTCTTCTTCATGAAGATTCTTCACAAAACAATTTTCTTTCCTTTGTTTTGAGATGGTCTCACCTATTACAACATCCCTTTCTAATTTAAAGCACTGCTTTAGTTTCTCTGAATTAATCAATTCCGCTGAGTCCTCTCAAAACTCCCCTCCTGAACCTGCACTAAGCCTTCGTAGTATAGCACACCAACTGCTTCGTTTGATAGAGATATCCAATGACTATTGTGATGAAAGGCGTTCGATTTTCACTGCAGTTTTTATGTAAAGTGGCAGGGTAGTACTTACCATGCCCGTCTGAAGAATAAACACTGGAATCCGAAATAAAAAAATCAAAGGACAAAGCCAGTTTGATAGGTGTTTTAGTCAGTCTACTGATGTCTGGGCGATTGTCCATTTCAACTACAGTTACTGTTGTTATTTTAAAAGGTCGAACAGCTTCTACAGAGTGAAATATTTGATCAAGAATTGTCATTATCCCCTGATGGACTCAACTGGATGTTGCTGTCTCCAAAAACATTAAATTCATTGGATGATAGCCATCATCGTCGAAATACAACCAAATGAATCTTAATGAATGTAAAGCCCTCATTGAGATTCCAGTGGTGTTCTTGATAAACAAAAGAAATCACACACACCAGGACACACAGATAGTCGGACGGATCACACGTCTAGGGGATGCATAACAAGCATGTGAGAGCTAACGGATGAATCTTTTTATGACTGTATGTGTGTGCCTCCCTCCAAGGGAGCACCTGGGTGCTTTATCTGTCATCATAAGGAAAAAGGACACAAACAAAAGGCTGCGCTTGCTACAAACCGGAGCTAGTCAGGACACTCACAAACATACACAGCAGACTTTGTGTGTTATGGGGTTTGGGAATGACGCGACACATCTGTGAGTCAGCTGATCATAAACTGTCTGAGGGAACAATTAAATTAACTTAATTTTAAGATCTGACGTTAGCGTCATTAAGACTGGTCGGTGTCATAGTTTAGGCTGAGGTAACTATTTTGGTCACAGTAAATCAAATATGATCGCATGATGAATATAGTACAAACAATGGATGTATTGATGAGAACTGGATGAATGCATGGTGCCAAAATTAACTGCTATGAAACTTGTTCAGTGGCACATAGTCCCAAAATAAATGAACAAATAAATAAATCTTTATGCTTCTGTCGAGTATGCTCATTAGCACCCACTCCAGTCTATATAATCAAATAACTCTATGGCTTTTCTTGAATTTTACCATTTTATAGCCACTCCTTTCTAAAGGATTGTCTGTGGAAAACAAGCTTTTTTTTTATGTGATTATCATTGTACTAATGAGCTTTGGTGTTGTTCCTGAGGTCTTGGTCCTAACCCTAACCCTGTAACCCACCAGTAATTGCAGTGGTGTGCTGTCAGTCGTTTTTATGTTCTTCTGTTTCAAAGGCTTTATAAAACCATTTGCAAAGAATTGGGAAGCTTTTCCTCTGTTTGATTTAAATGTCCTTCACCCAACAGTAAAACCAGATATTTGCAGTAATCTCTTGCCCGTGAGTCGCTCACACAGCTTTGAGCCTCTCGCAGTCTTGCCTGAAGTTTTTGGACTTTAGGCAGCTTTTTGACTCTAAGTTTTCATTGACTCTAATTATGGGGACAAAAGATAAAGTTGCAATGACTAGGGTTATCACATTTTAAAAACTTCCAACAAATTACAAATGACATGCTATGTGTTAAAGCCAGATAGCGTATACACACACACACACACACACACACACAGCAGATGAGCATCAGAGGGTCAAACTGACAACCTGCAGGACCACATCAAAACAAACAATCAATTAGAATGTAAAAGAAATGACATGTGTGAATACCTCTGTTTCAGTGAAAGTTCTAAATTTTGAATAGAAATTTGCTCCTCTGGGAATACTGTGTTGTAGTAACTCGTTCGTTTTATTGACTGCTTTTTTGGGGGCCACAGACACTTACACAAACAAACAAATGAACGTGTTCAATAGAAGCCGAAAAGGCTTTCAGTGAGTTATCCTGAACCCTGTTCGCTCTCTGGAAACCACTCTGCATCTGCCACTGCTGTCCCCCTGATTAAGGGGGAAGAGAAAGCAGACGTGACAGGGGAAATATAGACTTAGACAATTCTAAGGCAATTCATGGGATTCATATGGCTATGGCACACACACATGCGCACACACACACACACACACACACACACACTGTATATGGCATATATATATACAAAACTCAATTTATGGAACAAAAGCTAAAAAAAAACTCAAAGCATGGAACAAAAAGTTTAACACCAAATAATTTAAAAATAATATTATTATTAGTATAATTTTTGAAACATCTGACCATCCATTCATTAGCTTAACAGCTTGTCCTTTTAAGAGCCTATCCCAGCTGTCTTTGGGCAAGAGGCAGGGTACACCCTGGACAGGTCAGAGACAAATTAAAGTCACCAATTAACTCCACGATGCATGTCTTCAGATGGTGGGAGGAAGACAGAGTACCTGAGAGAGAACATTCACACACACACACACACACACACACAGAAGGGCACTCAGCCAACCTGTGTATTTGAACCCAGGTCCTTATTGCTGTAACACCACAGTGCTGACCACTACACCTTGGTGCTGCCCACATCTGCTGCTAAAAGCAGATAATGAAGTCACTGTTTGAATTTGCACTACAGTTAATCTTACAAGTATCCAAAATAACATTATGATGCTATTGTACTGCGTCAGTTAAGATTTTCTGTTCTGTATTGACCGCAATGTTTTCACAAAACTCTTAGTGGATTCACTTAAGTTTAATCGTCTAAATTACACTAAGGTACTGCAGTACTAGTACTAATAGCCACAAAACATTACATCACATTTTAGACTTGTGTAACGGAGAGTTTACAACAACCTTTTGACTGTAATCTTTCTTCCTCCCCTTCTCTTCTTTTCACCGTTGAATGTATGAATGTAAAATTTATGATTGTGACTGCGTTTCCATGACTTCTATTACAAACAATTCAACCGTCTTGTTAACACTGTGTTGCAGCTTCTTCGTTCCACAGTCTACAAAATACAACACCTCCAAACCAGAAGCAGAAAATGTGATGTCTTAATTCACACTCAAGATTTTCTCAGTCAACAATCCAACAAGTGACGCAAAAACCACAATGCATACTTGAACAACAATACCACTGTGTTTCACTGCAATGTGAAAACAACACACTCAGTGGTGCAGAAACTTTTTTTAAAAAAGCAATCAAAGGGCTAAAGGCGCTACTGACCCCAGCCAGTATGGTTCATAACACACATTGCATCAGAAACACACTCAACTGTGCGGATAATCACATGGGTGGCTGTGGGCACTTTAAATTTTCAGCCCCTGTGAAAGAAACCATGTGATGAATTTGTTAGCATTACCATAATACTACTCCTTCCTGTTGGTTCAGAAGCAGCCACTATCCTGGTAGAGACCCTAACTATTTTAGCCTCTCTGCCATGTGCCTTTAACATGCAGGAGTGTTTATGAACTCTACAAAGGAAGCAGCCTGTCGAGTGTTGGACCCCAGTTCTAAACACACAGACTGTTACTCACACAAAGAAGAGGAAAGAAAGAGATTCACAGATGGCATTCAGCAGAGAATATTTTGCTTGGGGCGAATGTGTGAGACCTCTGTATGCTTGATTCAAAGATGTCATTTGCCTAGTTACTCAGCAAAGCAAAGCAGAAAAAACATGTTGCTAAGTGAGAGAGAGAGAGAGTGTGTGTGTGTGTGTGTGTGTGTGTGTGTGTGTACCTCAGCACAGCCATGATATTTTTCACCATGTCACTCAAGAGCTTAGCACCAAAGGCAAAAGTCCTTGACCTACAATCCTCTGGTTACAATGTGCAGCTCTAAAGTCTCTTTGGTTTATTTGATTGTTGTATTTTTCAGTGTTTTTCTTACATGAGCATCAAAACGGCCACAGTCTGAAATTTGCCTCCAAGCAGACTTCTGTTATTTTGAATGCCAAATGTAAGTATACCACAATGCTGCAGCAGTTTTCCCACCAACTCATTTATTCCCTCCTAATTGATGTGAAGCTGCCACTTCATTCTGCCAAAGTAATAAGCTAATGCTCTCTGGCATTGACTGTTTGCTGTTCACTACTGACAGTCCCAAACTGCATGATGGGGGAATTAATGAAACAAAGGTTTTTTTAGCCTAGCAACCATCAACAATACATGTACTTTATGTCATGATATGTTTTACTGGTGCAACGTTGAAAAGTGATGTCTTAATTAGACTGGCTTTCTTTATTTTATACGTTCTTATACTTCTTGTCATACAGATATGAGTCAGACAGTCAACACCTGCGATGATATCTGTGGCTGAGAGAGAAATACCATGACAACTACTGGATGCCTTGAAATACAGTTTAAAGAACTCCGGTCACTTGATGTTTTATACAACAGCATCATCAAATCACCATTTGATTTCTCCAATTGATCAACCAATTATCCTCTAAAGTAACAACCTAATTCATTTCCATTCACTTCAGCTGTACTCTATGATAACTAGCAAATGTTAGCATCCTACATTTGATGTAAACTTTGATGAAAACATTAATCTTTATTGTGTACATAAATAACGACCTCTATTATAAATAAAAGTTCACGCTTCAATGTAGATGAATACTAAGACACAAGTGACTTGACTTATTGGACCTTTTTGTTTACAACAATCTCACACAAATGAAAAATGAAATGAAAAAAAAAAGACACAAGAAAAACATAATCTTTAATTGACGTTGTTGATTGTGTGGGTGGAGCTGTGGAGCTGATATGCCACAAGCTATATTTGCTAATAGGTGGATTACTGTAAGCTAGACATTCAATAAACAAATTAGAAAGCTGATGGGAGCTGACATCACATTTAAATAAGCTGTAAATGGAGTATAATGTCACCAAAAATTCATCCCAGGCCTACTATAGTGAAGTTTGGGCCCAGATGTAAAATACCTAATGGTGGAGCTTCCTGGTATCCAAATAGTTCCAGTGCATGCCACATAATCACAGTGTCTCCATTTTGTGCCTGCCCGGGGACCTTTGTTGCACATTATGCACGCTCTCTCAGCCTATTTCCTGTCTGCCTCTTTGCTGCCAACTATCAAATAATATAGTAATAGCAAAAGTATGAAAATATACCAAAACATGAAGAATTGGAGCATTTCATGCTATGTTTCATCTTATACATCTCAATCCTCATCCAACACTTGCAGTTGGAGCACGTACCTACTTTAGCTGGATTGCACTCACCAGTTATCAGTTATCTTCTTCAGTTACTCAAACGTTGAGGGCAGTACACGTCCTCTGATCTGTCTTCTCACACCATTCCATCAATTTCTGTAATGAACAAAATAAGGTGAGGCAATTTCAAGAGGACATTTTGGTGCAGAATGTAAAAAATGTAACATATACTTTTAGCAATGCTCTTAATGAGTATAGAGATGAAGCCAAGCAGCCTCTTAACAATGCAGGGAAATGGGAGAGCTCCAATTATCCCATGCTACATGAAAAGCAGCACTCTTTAATATCATTTTATTTTCTGTTGCTTAAGAGGGAGTTATTTGAATCATTACATATCATGGTGCTTGACTTAAAAGGGCCTTTTTTAGTCATTATGTCTTTGAACCACACCAATAAAGTATTGTGGTGCATTATGTGAGTACTTCTTTTATAAAAGAAATGGCTCCACTGTTTCACAAATCTGTCTCATGCTGGGGATTTTTCATAATGGCTTACATCACCCGCTACTTAGGGAGCAGTAAATTGCTTATGAGGCTGTTCATATGCCAGTTTTCACCCATTAGACTTACTCAAGTACCTGCTTTTGGTGTAGGTACGTGCTTTCCAGACGTTACTGTAACAATAACATTGCCACTTTCTTCACTTTTACCCATCACTTTATCAATTCTGCAACTTCAACCGCAATTAACTATGCTAGTGTATAGTTCTTAATTGAATGCCTTCAGCTATGGCGAAGTCTCTGATTGTTCGGTCAGTGAGAAAATCTAAGTGGTGCAAGCTTTTTGGCAGTCTTTGTGTGTGTATCCAGCCCTCTGTGTTCCAGTGTATGTACTGCAGTACGCTTGTCTACTTTATACTTCAAATTGATTAGAGTTGAGCCAGTTTATTGGAACTGTTTTTCAATAGAATATCGACCAGTGAGTCAACCACTTACAGGTTCCTCTTCCCAACCTGTCTCACAAAACATGTACCTTTGGGCTGCAAGTTATATTTATGGGTGTATTATAACAGCATAGTTCAGGGAAGTCGTACAAGGCTCATGAATTTGACACCTGAGACTAATGTTTGCATGTCACACGTTCTTAAGTTTAATCAGATGCAGACAAACACATGCTAGGATTTTGTTGTTTTGTGTGTATCTGACAATTCAGCTTTATAAAAAGCTGGCACTGCCTGCCACCATTTCTCAAAAGACAAGGAACTCAGCTGGAAATAAACTTTCATTATCAAATAATGTTCCAGCAATTTCTGTAATATATTATTTCACATTGATCCCACTGTTACATATAAACTGCAAAGCTTTATTCCTTTAATTGTGAAGTGTGAAGTTTTCAAATCAAACCCATTTTAGTCATTTTAGGTCCCACACAATTTAGAAGGATGCCATTATCCTGGATTTTAATGCAAAGCTAGTGTTGCAGAGGCCTGCCAAGAATAAAATGCTGGGGCACAATTGAATATTTGTAGTTTATGGAAGGGCAAAAGGTCGAATATGCTTCTCCTTGTGAACAGTCAATGTTGGGCCAGCTCAGTCCCAGTCAGCCCCAGTCCTCTCCTCTGGCCTGTCGAGCAGCCGTGACTCATCAGCGCATATGACAAGTGTGCAGGGCGTCCATGTACCCACCAGGCTACTGGCAGCTTACTGTGCAGCATGCCATGGAACAAGCAGATAGGGTGCACAGAGAGAGATGCAGCCGACCAAAAACAAGTGCTTGGCCTCAAAACGACCCGTCCAATCCACATGAATGAATGTCAGTGTTAACAAGCTAGGGTCAATGAGAGAGAAGCCTGTCCATTTAAGGACAGACAAGTGGATCCCACTCTCCTTTTTCAAAATATTTTTCAAGCACAAGTTAGGTAAGATAACAAATCTAATGTACTTTATAAAATTAAGATGAACTAATTTAGTACAATTACAATTCTTGTCCATCAAGGCATTCTAGCCAGTTGAACTATGTACAAACCTGAACCAATGTGACCTTGAATTCTTTCCATTTCTGTGAATGTCACAGTATAATTTCTTTTTTACACAGTGACATTGGCTATTTTTGTGTTTGAGCAAACATGTTTGAATGCAAGTTGTTTTCATTTTTTACACTGGAGATCAAATTTGGAAAAAATTCTACAATGTCCTGAATATCAAGGTCACTGCTTAGTCCTATTTGAAATCTAAGCAAGGGTACTATAAGCATATTTCAGTAGTTACATATATTCTGAAGCACAGTATAAAAATGAATGAATAAGGTATTAAAAAAACATTGATCGCAGTTAGAGAACACTTTCAGATACCTCCCAGTTATTGGTGTTAATTTAACAAACACCATTTAACTGGCAGCCAACCTTTCCAGTTTTCATGGATTTTGGAAGATGGTGAGCCGTTCTGAAGTGACTGAAACCGTCCGGCTGTAGGTTGTCCAGATGAAGGTCAAAGGGATGACCCTATCCACCCATAGCAAGAGAAGTTGGTCATTATAAATCTGTGCTTTCCAGAATATTGAACCTTTACAACATCACAAACTCATCCAAGTCCCCCAAGAAGGCTGTTCATTTACGAAAGACAAATGCAAGAGGACAGGATGATGTGGAGAATGTAAATGGACAATTTGTTCAACACTGCAGCAGGAATTGCTTGCAAGTTCAGTGCTGAGCAGGGTTAAGGATCCGTCTCCTCATAAAGTGTCTTGACTTTTAAGAGCATTTGGACTGAAAGCCCACTCTGCAGTGACCAAACCTCTTATTAGCTAAAAGATTGAAAATGCTAGACTAACTTTCGCTGAGAAGCATGTTGTGTGGACAGAGGAGAATTGGTCCAGAGTTCATTTTAGTGATTGAAGCAAGCTTAGTTTATTTTGGTACGAAGGGGAAGGTGGAGGAGGAAGTGTCGTGGTTTCGGGAATGTTTTCTGCAGGAGAAGCTGGACCTCTTATACAACAACATGATAGAGTGAATGCAAGTTTATCAAAACTTTCTTCGACAACATGCAGCTCCTTCTCTGTCAGTCAACAGTTTTCATGCTGGACACTGCCCCCCATCACACAGCCAGACAGTTCTTTGAAACTGAAAACACTGAAATAATAAAATGGCCAGCCCAGAGTCCTGATCCAAACCCAAGAGAAAACCTCTGGAAAATCCTTGGAGACAATGTTGTGGCCAAGAAACCCACTACAGTCACAGGACTGTGGAAGAGACTGAAAGGAGAGAGGACCAAATCACTTGAGAGCAGTGTGAGAGACTAGTGATGTCCTGTGGCCACAGGTGTGCTGAAGCCATTCAAAGCAAGGGCCTGTACACGTCCTACTAACTGCTGACTGTTGTAATCGTCAGAAAGTTTTGTTGTAATCTTTCCCCATGCTACAGTCATTGCTGTTCTCCAATTTGAATCATTGTGTTTTTTGCAAAATAAAGGTTTTGTACTTTGGTTATTTTATGAAACACTTCGAGCAGCATGGTATAGCCACAACAAAGATTCCTTCAAATGTTGAGTAATAAAGATGACGTTAATAATACAAAAAATCATCAGTGTTCATAAATATTTCTCTAATTTTCATCTTGGTTGGATATTCTATGTGCTACGGACATTAAATTTAATTTTTGCTGCGTTCTAATAATCATTTAAATAGACAACAAAAACATCTTTGCTTCCCCACGCAGAACATCATTTTCAGTAACAGTATATATATATATCTTTCCCAGTGTAACTGTAAACACTGTTTAAGAACAAGGTCATAAAAATGTGCATTATCCATAAGCATGAAGCAGCAACTTGATCTTTATAGAACCGAGTTACTTTGCAGAATGACTAATATTTGATGACTCTTTGTTCAAAATGCAGAATTTCAACAGACCGGTATTTGTGCAGAATGACATCAGAGTGTTCTTTGATAATTTCTGCCATGTTTGATCAGCATGTTTGATCTTTGAAAAGTACAGTGCAGAGTGAAAAGCTGCGGAGGACAGCAGATGGAAACGCTGGCTGATAATCACTGCGATCTACTGAGATCCATCAGATATTTGAGACATATAACCAAAATGTTTGTAACCTTCTGGTAAAGAAAGAAAATCCACAATGTTCAATAAAAATATGACGAAACTGACAAAATTAATAATATATAAAAATTACTAAAAATTGACTCATAAAAATTAGACATTGTTTTTGAGTTTTGGTTCAACAGAAGCATTAAAAGAAACAATAATGATACTAACCTGGACAAAAATTACTGTATCCTTAAAAAAGATTGAACATAATGTGACCACAGGGCCATGTTAAACTGAAGTGTATCCAGTAATTACCTCCCAGGTGTCTTTAAACTTGTTAGTTTGTCAGTCTGCCAATTAAAAGGATGAAAGGTGGTCACTGTGCTGTTTGATATCACGGTGTGTACCACACTGAACATGAACCACAGAAAACTAAAGAGAGAGTTGTCTCAGGAGATTAGAATAAAAAAAAAAAATTGTAGACAAACATGTTAAAGGTAAAGATTATAAGACCATCTCCAAGCAGTTTGAGGTTCCTGCGACTGCAGTTGCACACATTATTCAGACGTTTGAGGTCCATGGGACTGTGATGAAACTGGATGACAAATTACAGAGACAGATAATATGAATGGTAACCAAAGAGTCCAGAACAACTCCCAAAGAGATTAGAGGTGAAATCCAAGGTCAAGGTACATCAATGTAAGGTCACACCATCAGTCACTGTTTGAGCCAAAGTTAACCAAAAAGGACTCCACTGTTGAAAGCAAGTAAAAAAAATGCATATTGACAAGCTCCTGGTAGAATGTCTTTTTTTTAATTGAGTAAGTAGCTGAATAGTAAAAACTAGCAAGTGCCCATTCTTGGATCTGCTCAGACAAGCCTAATTTGTACAGATTTCCTTACTTAAGCCAAGAGATGGCTTAAATTAAAACACAGAATCGTGCAGTTAAAAGGACCTTCTACTGCTTCAGGTAATTGCTATTTCCATCCCACGCAGAACATTTTACAGGTGCCAACTGCATGTTTTTAATATTCATCAGTCGAGGCCACGTGAGGAGTCTTCAGATGAGTATATCACAGAGGAGAGCTGCTCTGTTAGCAGCATAACGGGCTGGTGTCAGCTACTGCTGGCTGATTCACAGCTGCCTCTGTTATCCGTGAATTTCTGTTTTTATTTGTAGCACCATGTAACTGACAGATCTCACAAAATCGTCTTTACTGTTTATCTCACCACGCTGCTTGATTTATGCGGCCATAAATAAATGATTCATAGTTGTGAGTGTGTGTTGCAGTCATTACAGATTTGCTGCATCATTCCTGTCTGGCTTTAAGAAACAGCCTAGAAGCAAGTCTCACCAATTTGACAACAAGCTGATCTGTTACACAATCTACCCCACTGTGCTGTGACTTCTATGTGGCTCTGTGCGCTTTTTTCGGCGTGTGTTGGGTTTGTCTGCACGTGCGGCTCCCCATCTCTCCGTCCCCCTCCTTTCAGTGTTACATCATTCTCCCAGAGGTTGTTGTCACCTAGCAGAGCATCGCTTGGTGGTCTGTTCCGTCTGCAAACCTGTACATGCAGCTGACAAGCTGGTATTGTTCACATATCTGCTCATTGAAAGGCAGAACACACAGATTGACTCTGCTGTGCTGGGGGATTTGCAAGCAGACGCGCACATGCACACACTTGGATACTTAGACTGGGGGAACTTGCAAGAAGTGCATGTAGAAGACAGAGACAAACTCAGCAACCTACCGCTTGAAAGTGATGATATCCCCCTGTGGTGTAATGAAATGAAGTTCACAGTGTCGTCATAATGCACTGGGATCAATTTCATTTGCCTCTAAGGACACTGTACAGTAGGAAGCATTACAGCAAGGAGGAGACAAACGGTCAAAAGGTGGAGAGCTGGGAAACCATAACAAATGTAACGCTCACTGTATGTCTCACTCAGTGGCCCGGCCTTGAGGACAGCTCAGCTGGTAAACATGTTTTCACAGAGCGGTATATTGCTTTTCAGAATTACTCATCCACAAAGCCTGGTCTTCCTCAATGAGGTCTTAGGTTTTTGATGTAATTTTCTGTAATCTCTCCTCCAAGGTTGTTATTGTGAATGAAAATTCATCTGACCCAGAAACAAGCCGGGTAATAATGGATGTAATTAAGCAGCGGGGAGACTGATATGATGTTTATACCACGTTTACCCTCCACCCACTACCCCTTTTTTCTATCTTTAACCCCTCTCTTCCACCTAATTTCTCAAAATGGGGAATATTTTTCCTTCTACTGCTTCTCTGCCCCCTCCACCAGCCCTTTTCCTTTACTTGTTCAGCTGCTTCTCCTTGCCTCTCTATCTCTGTCACCCCTCTCACTGTATCCCTCCTCTGTCTCCCTCTGCATTTCACACGCTCCTTTCCTCCACTTTCCTCAGTTCAACAGCACCACCCAGTGTCTTGCCTCTAAAATGGCGACTTTACATAACCATTGTTGATGAGGTTTTCATTTTGAACATCTGCTCATATCTCATTTTTTTTCTCCCTTCACTCATTAAGGCCATTAGATTTTATTGATGTCAGCTTTGCCTGCGCATTAATGATTTATATGCATGCTTACTATAATAAGTTTGATTAATTGAACAAGGCTTCCTTGTTTGAGGTGCCTTTTCGGTTATAACAGCAGTCACGGCACAATTTTCTTTTTCCATAATAACAAAGAGGAAAAAATAATATTCTTGTCAGGCCAACAACTACTTTTCTATGTATAAAGCTAACAGTAAACAGAGAGCTAGGACGTGTGTCATTAAAATCACCAAAATGACTAGGGTTTGTTTAGGGAGGTGTGACTTGATGCCAGTTCCTAAAGGTCTCCAAATACTCGCCATGCTAGTGAGGTGTTACAGCACAACACGTTAGATCTGTGTGCAAGGTGTCAAAAAGACAAGTGTCGAGCGAATGCACACCACCGTCTAGGTGAGAGCAGTGACAATGTGCTGCAAAAATACGACACAAATGTCCACATGCTAAGTTTATATCATTTATCGCTAAGACAAACATTTCAACTGCAGCTGGTCTTTTTCAAGGCAAATCAGGATCAGACAGCCTTTCAAGCAGTCTCAACCCACACCTGCCATCAACACATTACCAATGATCCCTGGTCCGCCTGACTTAATCACAGCACACGAAACTAGGAAGAGTGAATGAAACTGCCAGTCATTATGAACATCTCCCACCACCTCCAGCCACATTCAGAGGTAGGCTGCTCCATTTGCGGTGCATAAAAGAGCACTACCGCAGGTCCTTAGTCCCGCTGCCATCAAATTCCTCAATCTCCATTGCGCCCACAAAAATTAGTTAACCCAATGAACTATAGAAGCTACGTGCATAGCTTTATTTTTCATGTCATTATAATCTGTATTCTTTTTACCTGTTCTGAGCTGCTTTTGTAACAACTGAAACATTTCCTAGGGGATCAGTACAAGTATTATCTTACCTCACCTCTGGCAGAGCAAAATACACAAGAGATCATAAAAACTATGCCTTAGGAGCATGCATTCTTAAAATGTACCCTTCAACCCCATAAACAAATCTAAAGGATGCATAAAAACAATGGGTTACATATTTAGTAAGTGTATAGGCCTACAGTATCCATCTTTAGGTAGCATAATATTGTATTAGTGGAAAGTAGGGGTGGCCCGACACCACTTTTTCATGTCAGTTACAAATTCTCATAGCACATCTCTGAGTAAGGGAAAAAGATGGCATTGGATTAGAATTGGCAAATACTCAAACAATAACGGTTTTAAAAATACATTTATCAAAGAGAATGCAGAGTGCTTACCTAGACATCTAAAAAGCCTACATAGGCTATATCTCAGTTTGGGGGCCTGACATCCCTCTCACTCATTGCAGTTAAAGTGGAAACACTTTAAGCCATGACAAGGCACAAGCTGAGTATCACAATACTCTCCTGCTCAATACTTGATGTTATTTGGCTACTTAAACCATGTCAGTGCATTTTTTTCAAAGGTTGCTACATTGCGAACAAGACAAGAGAAGTTTCCTTTTACCAGAGAAAGGAACTAATCTTTCTCCAACACTACAGGAGGAGTGTAGAGGTTAAGCTTGTGGCTTAGTGAGCTTGCTGTTCAAGCCGAACATCTGGAGCCCATGAAGAAGTATTCAGGACAGCCTCACTTGCTTGTACTTATCTGGGATAGCAGTGCTGAATTGGCAACGCATGGGGAGGTTCCAAGTATTCCATTAGGCATTGAAAACCCACATTTCCAATGCTGCTGCTACCTCTCGCAACGCTTTTATTGCATAAATTGTAACTTTTGAGTTAATAAAAAAATAAATAACTTCACAGAGCTGATTTAATAGACTGGTCTCACCTTTGCCTGTCATTTATTTTCTAGCTACTGGACAAGACAGAGTCAAGATGGGGCTGAGGCCATCGCACTACTGTTTACGTAACACTTGTTGCTTATCTCTCATTACAAAATGTCGCTCAGGTGTCGTTACGCAATTATATGATAGTTTAATTCAAATCGTTATCACTCTTCATCAATCCAAAGCTAAAATATGTGTCAAATTCAAATGTTTCAACTTTAAGTGACTCTAAAGCAAAGTGGAGTGATGCACCCATCAGGCTTCCACCAAGGTTCAGGGAGCATGACACATCATTTACACACATGGATTGACCACCACAGAGTCCAGTCTTTAACCCCACTGAGAATCTTTGGGATTTGCTGGAAAAGACTTTGCGCACCGTCCCAGCTATATTATCAGTACAAGATCTTGGCAAAATATGAATGCAACTCTAGCCAGGAATAAATGTTGTGACATTGCAGAAGCGCATGGAAACGATGCCACAGTGAATGCGTGAGTTAATCAAAGCTAAAGGAGGTCCATTGAAATGTTAGATTGTGACTTCTTTTATGGACAAACAGTGTGTATTTAGTTTTAGTTATATTGAGTTTCTATCAGACTTCCCTTTAAGTGCAGTGAGATTTCACCAAAAAGCTTGAGCGAGTGTGCAGCAGGGTTGAGGGTCAATGCACTCTTAATCCACTTAATTAAATGTAAATTGAAAGAGCTCTTTTACTCATAATTATTGAGCCCCTTTTCCTGAATACTTATTCACAAGATGCTAATAAAAACATCTATGGGCAAAAAAGTTCTTATTTTTCCAATTTTAAAGAAAACTCACTTCAACAATTGACTAAATTCATGAAATATAATTAGCACTACAGCAACCATTTTAAATTCTGAACATATGGCACTAACTGTCAATTGGCTAATAATCATCTACTATGAGCCAAGTTGGAATTGAAATAGACATGCATGTAATAGATTTACATAGCATTTTTATAATTATCTATATAATTAGGTAGTGATTGCTTTAAGTAATGACCTGAAGCAAGTCCCTTTAAATAAGGGGAAGTAATGATTTGGTACAATGTATAATAACAGTTTATGGGATGCAATTTGTTCAACTACTGGCCATTATCCACTGTAACCGTAAGCTGCATTTCATAGGATTTGTACTATAGGAAATACATTTTCATGGTTTCTATGATTATGAAGACATTCATCAAGTCTGGGAAAACCATGTCCCTAAAATATGTTCTGCTCATACTCTACACCGAGTTGTCCTCCATTTTCTCCTCAGAAAGATAAATATGCATCACACTACGCATGACTCTATGAACCTACAACCATTTTGGATAAATATTGGGGGATAGTCTATTTAAAAGGAGTCTGACATTTCAGGTGCTGAACATCTAGCACAGATACCGTGACAAAGAGCAAAGGGAATCATGGTGAAAAGCAAGACATGTTAAACTTTGCAGTTAAACCTACTAAAATTGATATTTAAATAATGAGAAATCCAGATTTTCCCAATGAGAAAAGAATTTTGTTGTAATTTTAGGAGTGAAAAACACAAACGTAGAGGCATTTTCAATGGTTTCATGTAAGACTGGAGGAGCCCCTAAAAGTCCCAATTTGGGTCCTGGGTATAAAGAGAAAAATTAGGCTTTCTTCAAGTATTTTGAAGGTAATTTGAAAGAAGAGAAGAGAGGATTTAACAGTAGATCATTGTGAGAACTGTGATATACAAGTTACTTAGGGCTTGACCCATACTTAGGACTTCAGTCAGAATATCTCAGTCTTTAAGTACCAACTTTATGGAGGTACAAAGATGAATGATTTAGTTTCTTCTTACTTTCTTTGATATATGTGAGTGACAACTGCAGTGGAATTGGGCTTTGGGAAAGTGCTGCTAAATAGAGGTGCTGTATGTAGTGTAGTAATAACCGTGCCCCAACTCTGTAATATTGTACCAAAATCACTACTGTGCATGTAATTGTGTTGGAAAACATTCCAACACACTGACCCAAGGTAATGTCAACCCCTGCACTCTTACACTGTAATACAAAATATCCATCATGGGCCCCTGGAGGTGTCTCATGATGAGGTGCTGTAATACCGCTTGTGCTCTGCCAATTTTCCCTCAACCTGCCTCATCAAGCTGTAATTGCAGTTTGTGATTTCATACATTTCCCATAAGGGCTTTTTCCATTCCCCAGGGGGAGAACACAGGTGAACTTCTGTTGGTTTAATGGGTTTCCATCAACACACGCCTCAGCATGAGGAAAAAACGGATGAACCCCTGGCTTCATATGCATGATTGTTGGGTTCTGTGCTCAAATTGACTTGACACAAAAACTGTCATGAACATACTGCTGGTTCAAGATTATGCTAGAACTGACTCGCTGACAAGGGAGATGCACACAAGTGCAACACACAGTAGCTTGTGCTTAGTTGTGCAAATTATCTCTTCCTTTTCCGAGTAATACACTAAAAAGTGTCTTCCAATTTAATTATTTATCACAAACATTTTATTTTGGCAGTTTTTTTTTATTTTTTTTTTATTTGTTATTTTAGTGTACACCTTTGGTTAGTGATTGGACGTACTGGGCTGATGCTTTGCAGCGCACGTTGACAATCCAGGAAGTGTTCAGTAAAGCACATATCGAGGCTTGTATTGTTTACAGCAAGTGACGTCATTGGTGATTTTGCCATGATGTCTTGACGGCAGAGTCGAAGGAATCACTACACAATTCCTGGGTTGTGTAAGTAGTGTCAGCACTGATGCTTCAGCAGGCACTTTAGTGCACTACATGAAATCAATGAGGGGAAATTAAAAATCTACTTTAGTTCACATACTTTTTTTTTTTTTGATTTCCTATATTTGTTAGCCAACTATAATGATGACATAACATAAATGACAGGAGTACAAACACATTACAACCAGTAAAACAGTGATAAATAATTTAGAATATTGACTGGATGGAGGACCCTCTTCTCTATTGGGAGAGGCAGTGTACTCCAGCATCACCAGTGCCCTACAATTTCATTTTTTCAAGCCAGAGAAGTCATTTCCAAAAAGATGGTTTGCTTAAACAAAGACTGTTTTTAAATAAAAATGAATGAAGAGTCCCCCCTACACCAAGCACCTTCACTGCCCTTCACATTTACCGTCCTCTTCTGTGTTAACACTGCCACAGTTTGAAAACATAATTGTCCCCCTGTCAACTAAAACACATGGTTTGAGTGGGTTGTTGTCGTACACTCACAAGAGAAAGATGCATAGTTAAATGAAAATAAATTTATTATTTGTTCCAGGCAGATATTAATCCCATCCCCAAACTGGCAAGACAGCTGTGAGAGCATCACATACAGTTACAATGATTACAAACACATCTGCCTGTCTTCCTGTCTTTGACCAGCTGAGAGGTGTGTGTGCACATGAAGTCTCAGGAAACAAACCTTTTGCAAACCAATTGTCTGAAAGGCTTCATGAAGCTTTGTCTCGGCATCACTGCTTTTGGTTACCATTCGGTAATGTATGTTAAAAATGTATTTGTTTTACCTTTATTTTGGTCCTATGTCCTGGCGAGTCCTCCCCCAGGCCAAAAGATGGGACACCTGTTGAGAGAACTTCTTGTACACAGCCAACAGGAAGTGGAAGAGGCCAATTGTGTGTGCCCAGGAGGGGAGTCAGCTAGCTTTGATTATTAATTATTAATTGATTAATTTTAGTTTAATTTTAAGTTCTGTTTGCTTGTTGTATTTGGTTCGATTGTTTGACTTGTTTTTTAGATACCTTCTTTACTTAACTTCGTATTTGTGTTAATGTTTGGTGTAATTGTTAGTTTAGATGTGTATCCCTGTCCCCTGTCTGATCAGATAGGCTAGCCTTTGTTTTTATACAACCCCATTTTGTGGCAGTAGCTGGATTAGGTTCTGTATGTTTGGTAAAGTGTTAAATTGCTCTTTGTTCAGTTGACCGCAGGTTATATTATAAGGTCCTCATTTTTTTTTCTTGAGTCTAGCTTTTTCTAGTTTATATTTTCAAGTTTTTAAGTTTCAATTAAGTTGTGAATAAATTATGATATTTTTTTACTTACCTGGGTTTCTTGAGCCTTGGTCACTGATAATTGGTAGCAGTGGTGGGATCAGCCAGTATAGGACCCTTTTTTGTATGTGTGTTTTTTGTCTTGTTGTTTTAGTTGTTTTTTGCACCTTTTTGCTGGAAGAGGAGTTAGAAGAGGGAACATATGCAACAGCCACAACCTGTAGCCTGAAATGGCACTCATTCGAGAGGAATGAGTGTGGAGCTACTGGTGGAAGACTTGGCAACCATTATCCAGGTCCACAGTGGTCAACAGAAAACAAGCTCAGTGGGAGAGAGAGGTGGCATATCAAGACCAGTGGTTTAGAAATCCTCAGCATGAGTTCAGTTTACTACAGATGGAGCTAAATTCTCAAACCAGTTTAGGGTTAGAACCTGCTTCATCACAAAGTCTTCAAGTGACCAACAGCCCAGTCGATGCTTCTGCACAGACTGTTTCACCATTAACTCTTCTGTCAGCTGAAAATAGTAAAGGTATGTTACAGTTCACATGGGAATCTAAACCTCAAAAGTTAACTGAACCAGATGACATTGAACATTTTCTCATCACCAATGAGAGGACTGAAGTTGCTTGTAGTTGGCAAAAGTCATAGTGAGACGTCCAGCTAATTCCTTTGCTAACAGGTAAAGCCAGAAGTGATTCCCTGAGAACACCAATCGGCTGCAACAGCAGGATCCAGGTCTAGCTGAATGCCTACATGATAAACTTACCACTGAGGGTGGATTCAAATTTGATACCAGTTAAATAAGTCAGACAGTTGCTGCTCCAAAAGTAGCCAGAGATGCCGTTCTTGTGCTCTGCCACTGTTCCACAGGCTGGCCACCCAGGGAAACATCATACTGCAGTGCGGACTTAACATAATTTTCACTGGTCTTGAGCTTCGTTTTTTAGGAGCTATCCTCAATTTCCCACCAGAGCTCTCTTCCAGCCTCTCCCAGTAAATGGCACTCTACTGCACATCTTAGAATTGATATAATGGTACCAGTTGACAGGAGGAGGTCACAAAATCAAATCATTTCGTTGTTACTGATTACGCCACCAGATACTCTGAAGTATTTACCTTAAAGTCGATTGAAGGAAAGCATGTTCCTTTTATTTTTTATTCCTTTTTTTAAAATGTTAATTTGTCCTCAGGAGATACTGACTGACAAGATCACAACCTAATGTCAAAACTGCTAAAAGATGTTTACCCCTTGTTGAGAATCAAGGATTTGAGGACAACATCTTACCATCCACGAACTGATGGGCTAATAGGTTTAACCAGGCACTGAAGCAAATGATGCATGCAAATAATTACATGGGCAAAATGTGATTGTAAATAGAAATTACCATTAGAAGTGCAAATCTTTACCATTTAGAATTAACAGTAGAATGCCTAAACTGCACAAAACCTGATGCAAAGGCTTGATCTGGCCATCTGGAAAGCAATGGAGCCTGACTGAGAGTGTGTTCTGATCCTGAACTGACTTACCGCTGCAACTGATTAACAACAGTTCAAAAACGTGCAGTGAAAGGGAAACTAAAACTGTGACCATTTGAGAAGAAGAACCCAGCAACTATTTGGCTTTTTTTGCTTAAAGAGTTGAAAATTAACTAATCGTCACAGCTACACTGGAAATACTAGCTAATGAGAAGATGGTTTTGAAGCTGCACGAGGAAGGTTGTATGCGACCAAATATTAAACAGCCTAATAGAAGCTAAAAACTCAAGTGAGATCAGTGTGTATGCTTCATTTTCCTCAATCAATGATTATAAATCAGGTGCTTACAAGAAATTAAGAAAGAAATGAACGATCTAATCAAACTTCAAACCAGAATGTGAATGTGCAAAAGCACATACTAAAATGCCTAAAGAGCTGTGACTAAAGGCATACATAAAATTGATGTAGAAATAACAGAGACCGAGTATAACGTTTCAGGAGACTTTTTCTGGGAGTTGGCTGTAATGTTTCCCAACACTTCACATGCTGCCTCTTAATTCTTTTAAATGAATCCCGCTCATTTGCCGTCTGCCAGCTGTGTGTACACAGACGCCATCATCTCCACTGTTCTGGATTTGTGTGAATGTTCTGTGTGTGAGCTGAATCCCAAGTTCTCTGCAGTTCGCGATCGGTTCAGTGCCACACAATAGCAGTGCCAATCCAGCATCCAACACAAGTCAGCTATCTGTGTCTGTGTGTGTCTGGCAGCCAATCAGATACTGCTGTAGCGGCTCCGACTGAGAACGTGAGTAGAGTCCCAAGTTGTTCGCACTCCCACAATGCCTCACTGCCACACAAATTAAGTCCATGCAGGGTCAGTCAGGAGAAGTCCTCCTACTGACTGTCTGCAGACAGCCACATACAGTCACCAGCTTTGTGTCTTCTCTATGCCAACCTCTCTCGTCACTGTTTCTTTCTGCAGAAATTGTTCTCCGATTGGTCTGTCTTCCTCCCTCGCTTCTCTCTGCAAAGAGGCTGCCTATAAGATTTTAAAAAGTTCCTCCAAAGGTCTGTCCTTTTTGTCCATCTTGTACATCAGTTAGCTGCTTTAGGTAATCGCAGAACACAAGAAGGAACATGATGTTTTTAGAAATGCAATATGTGATATTTCTTCTCTCTTCTACTATTTGTGGGCAGAGTCTGTCTTCATATAACTTCATATAAATTTGATGCAAGCTGCATTTTCTTACCCTGTGTGCCATCATAGTTTAATGTGAAATGTATTTTCAAGAACTGTTACAGCAAACCAAACCAAAGCCTTTCAAATATCATTTGTTCCTCTATTGAGCCACATTATATGACTCCATTCTGATCCACACAAACAAAACCAAACATTTTTGTATTCATGGATATTGTTTATGTGGAATTCTATCACAAGTTAATGTTGACAGCAGTGGGGATGAAACACTGTTTATCTAACATACCATTTATGGGAGTGCACCCTCTCCTGGTTTGAAAAAGTAACTGCTACTGCAGTCATTTCTGATGGACCCTGTATCTCAGAAGTCACACATGCAAGCACAATCGTTATTACACCAATAATGGCAGACCCTGGACCTTAAATGTAAGAATGAGCTGCTTTTCTTGGCCTTACATTGAAGTAAATCCCATATTTAGGCTGTTTGGACTGTCTTTCAAAGAAAACCAAATATAAAGAGATGTCACACAGTGCTCTGAAATCTTAATCCAAAGATATTAGGTTTACTACCATGCATCATGCAACATTTAAAACTGTCAAATCCTGATTTCTGAGAAGTGTGTTTGTGCCTAAGAAATGACTGCAATCATTATGATAAATAAGATAGTTGCAGATTAATTTTATGACTAATCCTAACAACTATATAAGGGATGAATGTAATACCCTGTTTGTATTTCCCAGTATTTAGAAACACTTGAAGCTGCAGAAGAGAAGTTGACTTTTGCCCATTAGCTCAAACATAATGACTGCGACAGTAACGCTTGTAAAACAACACATGAACTGTGTAGCTACACATATTTCATTAGGTTAATTGAGTGAACATTTAGCACAAAATTAGAGGTGTATGTCCTCCTCAATATGCATGGTGGGAAAAACCCTGAACAACCTCAATCAAACCCAATGCAACATCAAATTCCACTTCCTTGTCTAGTATCTGAGCGCCCTCTACTGGCATCACACTGCAGGATGCAGTAACTAAAGATCTATACTGTATAGTTTATGAACTGTATATACAGCATCATTTCTTCATTTTATATTCTCCTAAACTTTCAAAGTTAGACTCTCCAGCACTGCTCTCCATCAGCGAGCATTGAGCTCTCACTTTTATGTTAGTGCCAATCTGAGATTGAAATGTTACATCATGGCCTTGGTCCCAGCAACGAATCGGAGCGGTGCGGACAGAAAGGAGAGCATGAAACAGATCTCACACTAGAGGGGAAAAAAAGGACAATCTGTTTTTTACCATTGCCTCAAAATTGTTTACAGTAATTTCTGGACTATTTGTACATCAAAACGTTTGTTCCAAAGACAGAAGAGCAGGATTTGATTAAATACATACCATGAAGAATAGGAAACAGCTATAACTAAATATATGGCTGAATGAGTGTTTAACCTCAGTCACACTGAAGCATCTGGAGCGCAGGTCCTCATGACTTGGATCAGTTGGGTTTGTTGCATCATGTTAAAGTGAAATCGTTTCACCTTGTATTTTTTACTCCTTCCAATAAATGATGTAAAGGATGGGAGAAGATGTATTAACTTGTAAATGCCTGCATTATTTATGTTTGGAAATCTAGTGGGTCAGCGAGAGGAACATCATGAAAACCCTGTTTGTTTACAGAGTGGAGAGGATCCATTTAAACCAACAAGGGTGCCACGACAGTGATAATTAGATTTAAGTCCTCTTTAAGCCAAGTGAATCCTGAGCTTTTATGGCGTCTAAAGCCATTTTGAATGTATTTACGGCCAGTCCTCATAAGCTCCGTTCTCGCCCTTAATATCCGTAAATCTTTTACACTCCTCGCTGACTAAAACTAGCCTCCTCCAGCTGAGCAAAATCTGCTCGCATGGTGCGCAGACACACTCAAAATTCCCTTACAACTCATTATCAATCTGTTCCTTTCCTTCCAATCCTCCCACATGCCGGAGTGGGCAAGAGAGCTCTGATCTAAGAGAACCTTGCTTGCATTAAACTCCCCATCTGTCTCTATCTCTTTCTGTCACGCACAGAGACGTGTACAGTACAAGAATGTTTTAGAGTCTTGTTCTACGCTGATATTTAGTCGATTGAGAATTCAACATTTGCACTATGGTTGGCCAGAATCAGTGTTTTCATAATTTGAAACTATTTCACATAGAGGGTTGAGACATTTATTTCCCAGATGAAGACTTTGGATGAATTACAGTAGGCTAAAGGAGATAGGTCAAAAAGAAAGTTAGTGCAAGCTTTGGGCTTTTTTATTCATCAAAGCTGCAGAACAAACCATGGATACGTTAACACTGGCCTACACAAAGCTAAAGGATCAACAAGGTTATTGTGCAGTGAATGGATGAGTACAAGGGGATATTAAACTCATAAAATACTGAGTGAAGGGCATCTGCAGCGCATCCTTTCTCTAGAAAATGCTGTTGATTGTTATGGAAAGAAACTGGCTGTTTCGATGATTCATAGCACATAGAAACAGTTCCCGTTCGGACCTATTTAAAGCACAGGGTCAGGCACAGGGTCAGTAGTTGGAGGGGATGTTAAATTAAATCTGAAACTAGGTGCTCATGTTAGCTGTGGAGTGGTGCAAAAGCCAAGTCAGGCGGGTCATCTAATAAAGTGGCACACTGGGTCATTTTACCGTCACACAGTTAACACATTCAGATTTGTAGTGTCAGTCTATGGAAAACCCTACAGCTATAATATGCCTTAAAGCTACATATTAATTAAGTGCATTCACATAAATAAAAGCTAATACAAGGTAGCATGTGTTAGCCTATAGAAGTGTACAGTTGCCTTGTTAAGTGCTCTGTTTAAAGACGTATTGAACTAAATTGACAGGACAGACAGGAGGCCTCTTTTACTCACATCCTGACGTCAAGGTTCAGCCTCCATTTGTGTCCAAAGACAAAGTTTCAGTGTCTCTTATTTGTAGTGACGGTTATTACAGCTTCTAGCTAATTACAGTTTTATTCAAAGAGTTGGAAAAGTCGACTTTATTCCAGTTGTGGTAAACGCAGGGGAGGGTGCAATACCACATGCGACCACAAAAGGATGCCTCTTTAACTAACTGTATAACCAGCGGTGGCGCTGTTTCACCCATTTGAGGAAATAATTTAATAACTGACAGACACCTGTGCAGGACCTGAGGGTGACAGACAACAAAATGAAACTACAAATAACACATCTGTTTTTTCCAATTTATTCAGTATTACTAGATTTAAACACAAGACAAAAAAGAGAGAAATTAAATTCAAAAAGAATTTAAGAGGGTCTGTCTTGAATTTCAGCTATAGGAAATGTTATCTGTCAATACATCTATCAACCCATCACCAATTAATTCAATGAATTCGTCAAAGGGAATCTTACAAACATGTGCATCTTCAATTTTCCTTTATGAACATCTAACAAGGCCCCCCACAAAACTCAAATGTACAATCACAAAAAATAATAATAGTGACCATAAAATATATTCACACATGTATATATATATATATATATATATATATATATATACAAACAACAATAATAAACTAAATAACAGATTACAGATTCAGTCTTTGTATTACAAACGTCAGTACATCATCTACATGACACATTTCCAATTAGGTTTGTGTGGTAAACACACTGCTAAAAACCCACCAAGATCTTCAAGGTGATAAATTATGTGCTACTCTATGCACGTAACACAGTGACATTCTGTTTGGTATTTTTAGATTCTAGTGTGACATTTAACACAGCTGATACCATCTTAATCAAAAGCCTTGAGAGGTGTGCTCTTACTCGGCACAGTTATCTGCATGTTATCTAAAGCAGCGGCATTATTCTCGCTCTCTTACTGTAAGGATTTAGTTTCAAAATGCCACTGCCAGATTCCTAACAGGAAAGTGCTAATTTCACCACATCACACCTGCTGCAATGGTGTCTTATTAGTCCCAGAATTCATTACAAAAGCCACAGTTTTTGTCAAAAAGCCCTTCATAGCCTGACCTCTCAGTAGCACTCTGATGTGCTTAATAATTGTGAACATATCTCACATTTAATCACCAGACAGTGGCTGTAAAACAGCTTTTATTTTTTCTAACTGCACTATGGCCTATGTGCATTTGATATATTATTCAGGCCTGAACAACAAAATACACAAATACACAAATATAGTCGTTGTTACTGCCTTCCACATGATGGAGGGAAGTTTTTTGATACCATTTGCTTCTTAATTAATAGCTTTTTTTAGTTTAATATATAGACTTAATTATTGTTCTTTACTTATTTCTCACTGTGATCAATTCAGATCACTCCATTAAGGACGCTGTAAAGCGCGTAAAGAGTACAAACCTTATTGGGCAGAACATACATCTAAATAGTTTTCTTCAAGAGAAATACTTTTAAATAACAGAAAAATAGAAAATTTTCTTTCTGTTATTCTTCAGCTGTTGAAGGAGGGTGTGTGGGTGTTATCATCAACTTGTAATGCCTATGGAGAGGAAATTTAAGAGTTGGATTCATGCAGGAAAAGTCAAAAAGCATGTGCAATTTGTGTTGCTCTTAAGAACAGTGTGGGCTGAATAGCACTTCCAAGGCGGCCATTGCTGATTTGTCATTAAAAGCATGATCGCAGCAAGGTCAAAACCGAAAGCTTTATTTGTCGACTTGGAGACTGCAGCCAGGCAGCAACACAGGTAGGTTAGGAGACAACCAACTGCTGTGACTCATCTAAAACTGTGCACTTCTAGGTTAGACTCTCCTTTCCTGCACAAATGTGCAGCAGGTTACAGGAAGCAGAGTGTTAACTGTACAAAACTGATCATGAAAATTAGATGAAAATTGGTACAGTTAGTGTTTCTTTTCTGTAATTTGAGCAATTTTTACTAGCTGCAGGTGATAAGTTTGACATTGTCTGCCAACGAGAAAGAAACTGGGGGTATCCAAGGCTTTTTTTTACACAGTATTGCTCTAGTTTTATGTCAATAATGTTGAGAACATGAAGCACTTGTACAGCGGGATCCCTGCTGATGTTCTGACAGCTGCATCTGCCTGCACTGCTAACAGCTTGATTCACTGAACGTTGCTGAAAGGCTTTCTGCAGTGTAATTGTTTCCTACTGTAATTACGGTCAGTTGCAGCAGCAATAGCAGCGTGACACCAGGAGTGGAGCCCTGCAACACAGTGAAACTAATTCCAGTAATTATTTAGATGGATCGGTTTCGATGTAAAGGGTGGCAGCTCTGCAGGATGCCCATAGGCACTGGCTCTGAGAAAAACACTGAGTAAAGCAGATGTATGTCCTCAGGTGAGCGCACAGGCCAGACTGAAGCGTTAAACAATTTACCTGTAATCAGCAAGATGTCAAAAAACAGTCTGACATCAGCAGTGAAGTTTGTTGAGATGTTAGGAAGGAGGGGGCCAAGTGGTGGAAACAACCGAGCATAAGGCAGGTACTCAACACACGTGACAGTGTGAGGCGAACAGTAAGGCAGAGACTCTAAAGAACAACAGTATCGCATTGCAAGGAGCATCACAACGCATCTGAAAAAACCCAGCAGTAGGCGTGTGTCTTTGAGGTGTCAGCTTCAAAGTAGACCGCAGCCACGTCTTTAAAATAAAGATGAGAGGAGCAGTTTGAGGAGCCAGACAGACACTTTTCTGAGTATACTTAAAATATCACACGAAATAGCGACTTTAGTCAAACTATCTTCTTACGCTGACAATGAAACGGGAAGATGACAGACGTAGCACCACTTCCCCCTTCTTTAAATTATTAAGCAACAAAGTCTGAACGATACTGTCAACCCGTAGCTATGGTATACGATGACAATGCGAGGTGATCAAAAGCTCCCGACAAATATTATTTTGAGGCTTTTAACTTTTATTTGAATTTTATTTTTACAGTATTTCAAATATTCTCCAGGACAGTGTCAAAGTTCAACTCAACAGACTGAAATACATCTTATCCGTCTTCTTAGATTATAACCAACATATTTTATTACAAACGCCTTACGAACTCCTTTGCTACGGAGCCATGCTGTTCTAATAGTAGACATGCAGAATTTGGTTTGGCAATGTCTTCCCTGAAGGAAACGTTGCTCAACGTTGCTGAATTATTGGTCCACATAGTCTGATCTGACTGACGTGTTGACCATTAACCCGATTAGGTGTGACAAGTTCCACCATGTAGCTTTTTTTAAGCTGCATCTGTCCCAGCTTTATTAAAAAATGTTGTCGAAGTCAAATTGAGCACATGCTTCAAATCAATAAAGTTTAATTGAGTTTGCAGGTTAAATAAAACCAAGAAATAATTTAGCAATTCATTGTATTCTGTTTTTCACTTGCATGTTGCACAAAATCCTAAACTTTTACAGAAATGGGGATTTAAAACTAGAAAACAAATGAACACCCACAGCAAGCTGCCATCTGTTCAGCGAATCACATGGAGACTGATAAAGTTTATTCTAAGAAAACACAGTTACAAATAAAACAATAATGTTGGATGTTTTTAGTGCCTGATTGCTCAACTTTAGTCTCTAAGGGTGGATGACATTTGAATATATTAACCTTAACTCATCAACGTGTGAGAGCTTGCCTTATCTTTAAATGACCAGGAGTCGGGCTGTTTTGTGGACACAAACAAGGAAACAGTGAACTAGGCTGGTGGGAGTGTGCACACATCAATAATCCCCATCAATCTCTGGAGTAAATTATAAACTGTGTTCATTTAAAATCCAATTATCCTCATTATCGCCAGTACTTGATGCATGTTAATGATGCATGAAATAGCTAAACCTTTTTTTTTTTTTGGAGGCCACCGTTCTTACATGGAGACAGGGTGTGATGACCCAGAGACGCCACAAGATGGAGAAAGAGATCTGCGGCGTTTTTTGTGGCCAGCAACGGAGAGGCTGCGCAAGTAAAACAAGGCTCTAATGGTGTGAGAACGAGAGAGGAGGAACGTGCCGTTTATGATAATCAGCCTTCTTAGAGCTACATTTGAGAAATTCAAACAAGGAAGAGGCAACTTGAGTAGGGGGCTGATGTGTTGGGGAAAAACATCAGCAGATTCAGTTTTCATAGTGTGGAAAGAATAAGTATATTTGTGTTTTTGTGTGTATTTGTCATTATGTTCTCCCAGTTTTAGCACACTTCTGCTCTTATCTGGATATGGAAGGTAGACGAGGCGGTGGAAGGCGCTCATCGTCATCCTGATCACACTCCCAAACTCTCCCAGTGGCATATGTAGCAATAAATTATTGAATCTTGACGGAATGTTTCACAGAGTCTTTTGTTATCTGGGCTTGAAGTGAGACTACGGAGCTTTTGAAAAAGGGAGATAACACATTCATTCTCTTACAAATGATAAGTAAACGTTATAGGTAGAAAAATGCGCCATTTTTTGTTGTTGTTGTTTTTTCCCCCCTCTTTAATCTGCAAATAAACCCTCTCTAGATATGACCAGTAGCTTATGGTGGCTAATATGAGCTGATCTTAACATAACTTAGGTTAATATTATTGCGCAACTGACATCACTGAGTGTGTCAAGCTGACTTGACGGTGCCTGTTGTCCTTCTTGTGTTGTCAGTGAAAGACAAATCGAGCCTCGTGCAGGAATCAGTGATGATACTACAGGACATGAGAAAAGACATTTGACTTACAGGCGTCATATTCTCATTTTAACATTTTACACACTCAACACGTGTGGTGGAAATCACACAACAACTAAATGCAGTAGTACTGTTTACTCTGTTGCAGCTTTCCAGAGGGTCCCAAAGACTTTCTCTGGTTCCTCCAGAATCATCCTTACAGTCAATAAACCCATGCTCTGGATCCACACACCCATAAAGTACACAGTCATGCCCACCTGCTCAGGTTACAGCTGGGAGGGTTTTCTCAAGCTGGCAATTTCTGCAAGCTGGCCAATCACAACAGAGTGGGCTCGGAGTGTGGTGGGCTTTAAAGAGACAGAGGGTGACATCATGCATAACACGGCCTCTTTAAGATTTATAGCAGCTTGATATGAGCTTAAGTTTATGATGAAGAAATAAAAAACATAATGCATATAAGAAACGTGAAGGTAAACTAACATTTTGTTCACTGTGTCATCGTCATCATCTTCGTGACTGGCCCTTATACTGACACTGTACTCTAATATTTCCTCTCACACATAAGCCACAGACGAGTTTGCTTTAAAGAAAAGGTTTTTAGCATCTAACCTTATGCAGCCTGAACCACCAGCTCCTTATTTCTGCACAGTACAGCTCTGCTATGATGACACATCACTGACAGATGTACTATTAACATTTCCTAATTGCTTTGGCTCTTCTAAAATGGCTAGTGACACTGCTAAATTTGTTGTTTTCATTTTCTGACAGCAACTGACAGTGTGAAATTTATTTATATTTTTTAGTCTCATTTAGTGACATTTTTCATGAACGAAACTTAACCACAAATAAAGTGGAACAGGCAGCCGTAAATGAAAAGAACTATTCTTGCACGAGGCCCATTGTTTCACTTTAATGTAATTAGTAAAAAAAAAAAAAAAACATTTATTCCCACAGGCTTACAATTACACCTTCTGCTGTCAACCTATAAATGAACTCTTGTCAAAAATTGTTTTCTAAATTCCCTTGAAAGGGCTCCATGATAAAGTTTGTACACAGGTGCAGCCTGTTTTTCAGCCCAGACAAAAGCTTTTACAAGTCATAAACATCATTGATGACTTATCATAGTGCAGATGCACAACAAAACTGCACCTGTCTTCAAATCTCTTGGGCTACGCGGAGACAGAGAGGGGATCCTGGCTCTTTAACATCAAAGTGAAAGTAGGGCCACTTCTCTAGTGAGAGACTGACAATGCTGCGCATGCATTTTCAAGAGAAGCGAGGAGGAGGAAGGATTAAGAGAAGAGTGCAGTGAAAGCCTCAGCTGTAAACAACATGACAGTTACTAAAGCAGTAAACTGGGTTTAATCCGTTATGTGATGGGTTCACCCTAAACACAAAGAGGAGCGTCAGGTCAGCCTCCCCTTCATCACGTCACTTTCTCCTGCATCTCAGTCTGCAGCTTTCTGTAATGTGCCTTTTTTCAGTCACCATCTCGTTTATAGTGCAATTAAAATCAATAGCAACACCTCACTGCATTACAGAAATTGGGTTGTGCCTCTCTGTGTTTGCAGCATTTTCAGTGACTTTGAAGTTCATAAAAGCAGGTGAGTGTGTGCTCTCCATCGCAGATGGTCACATTGAACACACATCACATTGAATTAGGGCCACGGCACCTTTCGGCAGGCTCAATAAGCTGCTCCCAGTATTGCCTCCTCACCTGCACTGTGCAGCCTGGAGTTTTGGATGCTTTATTTAGTCGACTGCAGTATATCTTTGGGCCTGAGCCAGTGATGTAGCTGTGTCTTATTAGGAGGGTACTGAAGCTTCACTGGACACAATCCTCCAACCCTCTACTCTCCCTGGCCACTTTTATTATTACTTTAATTTGAAGGCAATGTAATGTAACATGTAGAATTGTGTTTCATAAGTAGAGAAATACCCTACATTTTCTTCTGCAAGCTATTTTTCAGTAAGTGCACTGACATAAACAACCCTATAGAGCAGCGGTTCTACCCACAACTAATTACCTGGATCAGGTGTGTTCAGTCAATCAGAAGCTGGAAGATTCCATCTAACAAGATGGAGGAACAGGGGAAATCAAAGTCAACTCCAGCTTCTGATTGACTGAACACACCTGATCAAGGTAATCAGTAGTGTGTGTGGGGGAGGGATGGGTGGACAACAAGCAGGACTGCGACACTTGAGGATCAGGTTTGACCACCCCTGCTGCAGAGCTTGGGAATAATAATAAGCAATAATAAGCATGGCTCTAAGCTTAAATGCTGATTTATTTTATTTCCACTATTACTGATTTGTTTGCTGATTTTCAGCACTTTGTAACTTTCCACAGCTTCTGATTGAAAAGTAGGGACATGCTGAACCATAAAAAACCTTAATAAAACAATAAAGGCTGACCTTCACGGAAAATGTCCCCTCCTTACTTTTAAATCATAATTAAGGAAAGATGTTTTTTATTATTATTATTTTTCAGAATCTACAGAATAAAAAGGATACTTTGCACACTTATAGATATATTCACAAACTTAAATTATTTTCTCAAATTGCTCTGGTAATGACTGAGTAGTGCAGTGAGTAATGTCATCTTGGGTTGTTTTGCCGGTTATAGCTGTGATTATGTATTTATTATTAGTTTGACTTGAAAGATGCTGCCATATCGTCTAAGAACATCCCACTCTCTTGTTAATACCAGTGCAACGGCACTGTTTTGGAAAACCTTAATAGCATGTCGGAGAAAACAAGTTACTTAAGCCTTGTTTTATGTGCTGCAGAGTGCTTGCAGATCTGCAGCATTTTGTCCTAGTTTCCTGTTTGTGCTGACCGTCAGTTTCCCAAGGCTTATATGAATGTTGCGGTTGTTGGCCAGATTTAAAACTCACAGTGTCACGTGCAGTTGACAGCTGAGCCACCAGGAAGCCCACAGGCCTTTGTTTTATGACTCAGATGTGATTTGGTTCATTTCATTTATTCGCCAAAACACATAAAGCATAGAAAAATCACTGGGGATGTCATGTTACAGGCAGACATCTTCTCTACTTTGAAAATGAGCAAGATGTTACAACATTAGCTATAATATGTAAATAATACTCATCATCATCTTTGTAAATCATCAGCAGCATGAACAGCTGTAACAGCTGAGGAGTGTGAAAAAGTAAAGGCACTTCTACTGGGCACAGGCCCATGGACCTGAGAGGCCAGGGTGCCTGTGTCTCTGTGTGAAGTAGGTGTTAATGCTCTGTTAAAACAAACACTACAATTACCAAAAATAGGCAAGAAAAATGATCAAAGAGACACAGAACAACCACAAAACTTTAAAAAAGACCAAAAAGAACCACACAATGACCAAAAATAGACACAAAATGCCCATGAAAGATGAAAACATGACTACGACAACATGACAATGACCACACACTGTGTGTGAAAGACAACAAAAGACACAAAATGAACTCAAACACAGCAAATAATATCAAAAAGAATGTCACAGTCTGATTTATAATTGTTTTGAGTGTCTAGGCCTGGGGGGGGGGGGGGGGGGGGGGGGGGGGGGGCTGTTCCTGTGCCCGGGGACTCATTTTCTCATAATCCGCCCATGGATACAGGAACCGTCTTCTTGCTCTAATATACAACTGAGCTATTCCGCAGTTTTCCATGATGTCAGGCAAAAACGTAGTTGCAGTCCTCTGAGAGCACTAAAGCAGCTTTTTCTCCATTCTTCCAAATCACAATCAATCACATGACTACACAGTCCAAGACATCTGGACATTCTAGATTAGCACTCCCACCTCTGACTTTTAATATTTTTCATATCCTGGAGAAAATGTGTGTGTGCAGCGGACAACACGTACGATTCCTGCAGCTGAGAGTTGCTGAACTAACTCTCCATTTGACCTTATCTTTACAATGAAGCGCTCTTCAGGAGATTTACTTCAAAATGTGACACCAAATCCTGTTTTACAGAAGGGAAAAGGTTGTCAGTGGTGTAGCTGCTCCCGTGTGTGTTCGTTTGGACGCGTGTGCAAGTACAAGCTATACTTTGAGTGTACATTGTTTGAAACCTATTTAAAAAATCAGCTTTAATGAATAATTAATATCATTGTAGGTCCGGTTCTGCCACCCTCAGACTGATCTTTCCGTCTTTGTTTAATCAAATCAGAAACTGATCACCTGTTTCACACAGACAGGTTGGGTGGGTGGAGCAGGCAGGTGGGTGGAAATGAATGCTCTCCTAACAATATCAATTCATCCTTAATGACCCTGCTTATGTCAAACCGTCCACTACATGAAGTATAAAGTCCCAATTATTCAAATAGAGCTCTATGTAAACAAGGTTAAACAATAATGATATGAGGTTGGGTGAATGAGTGCTTTGGTTATAGACTAGATACGATTAAAAATAAGTTTGTTTCACATGAACCCACATGAGACATGTTATGTGAGCAAGCTCATCTTTGTTTGGACACTTCTGAGCGTCTATGAAATGAGATAATGTGATTAATTCCCTCATCTGCAATTATATGCTGCGACGTAAAATTGTTAATTATCATTTGAGAGCAGGAAATAATACCGCAGGGATGTGTTTTTGTGTACGTGTGTGTGTGTGTGTGTGCATCCTCCGGGGCTGCTGAGGTTATTTCCTAACTGTGACACGCATTTCTGAGAAACATTCCTGATTACCTGCATAAAACTGTTTCCTTGTGCATTTTTAATACTGTCCTGGATTTTTATGAGCTTAGCTTCATTTATTCTGGATTGATTCTTTGACTTTTAAATCAGCCCTAAAGTAAGATATATTTATGGTTTTAATATGTCCTCAAACGTAATGTTAACTGATGGGTTTTGGTCATTTTCTCCCAAAACAAGCAGAAAGCCGGTTAAGGTGCATTCTACCAATTTAAACCTCTTGACATGAAGAGTATATGGTGCCTGAAACGTCTTTTTTGTCTTTGGATGAGCTCTCAACTCTAAAAATAATAACCCCAATGATGTAATCAGATTATATCTGCTTGTGCTTGGAGAAAACAATTTCATAATGCCCAGGGGCATGCAATTTAAAAACCATAAGGGTTGAGAGTTTAATCAGAGCAATCATCTTCTTGCAAGTTCTCTAACTTTATTTATACAAGTGCAATAAATAAGTGGTTACGTTTGAGCGTCACAATCTGATTTTTGGGAGGGACCTGTGCCACCATTGGCCCCCCTCGCCTCACACCTCTGCTTCAGTTAGTTAAGCATTTCAGTATCATTGTGTGGAAATTCTCGATGGTGGTTCTCCTCTAACAGATCAACCTACTTCCAACTCTACTTCTCAGCAAGTATCAGTCTATTTAACAGTCAATGATTTTATCAACGTGTTCCTCCTTATTTGAAATTGCACATTTGGATTCTTGATATCTTTTTTGTAAATCAGACTAAGAGAATTGAGTACGTTCAGTTCCTAACACTAGTTTTTGTGGAACATGGCGGCAACAAACATGTATTTGAGCATGTGTACGTGGGCGTGCACTGACGTGTGCGCTCATTGTCTGGGGATTACGACCACTAAGCTAATTCTGCAGAGTAATAAAGGATTTCTGTAAACTCCAGATTAATTGGGATTAAGCACTTAAACATTTTTAGGTCTTGTTCAGGCTGAAAAGAAGGTGAGAGAGAACACTTTTCACTGCAGCCCTGCTCACTCAGCCTTGGGGGAGAAAGCATTCATAAACTGTGTGATGTCTGCCACTTAAGATTAAAGCTCAATGAAGGAGCCCCAAAGCATTAGCCACCTGTGTAGTTGGTAATGCCCCTTTGTCTGTGCTGTAGCATCACACGTGTGTGCATACGTGTGTTTCAGTTCCGATTTCTCATTTATCTTTTCCCAGTCATTCCTTGGAAGAAGTGAACTGATAATCACACGACCAAAGTCTGGACAGCGAGTGTGTAAAATTGGACCTTTGTGCATGGATGTCCGCGAGCCTCCACCAACACCTTGGATAGTGTTGCGTGAAATGAAGAAACAGGGGAGGAATGCACAGTAGTAGAGCCAGGGTATTTGAGTGGGCATAAAAGGATTTAAGTTGGGGAGTGGTTGTTTTCAAAATCCTTGCAACTTATCTGCCCAATTTCTTTTTGACAGCGAGTGGCGTTCCGCTCTGTTGCACTGTATTTGTGTCCACAAGCCCTATTAGCTTGTGAAGCTCAGCCTCTTCAAACTTCCATCGTTCAGAGCAACTCGGAGTTGCTCTGTCATTATAACTGCTTCCTCATAGTGATATTTTACTTCAGAAATGCTGTAATTTTACAGCAACTTCCCCAGCGTTGCAGAATTATTGTAGAAACATTTTTTTTTTTCGTGTTTTATTGATAATTTATGTAATCATAATTCTAAAAAGCGTTGAGTCTTTACAGTAATCCCTTCTAAAATAGAACGTCTTCATTTAAGCAGAGACATTTCATGCTTTTGTGTGAGATGAAAAACCTTCACCGCTCTTCCTGTTTGGAAACTTCTCAAAGGTATGGGGTGAATCAGGTCAACCTGAAAACAAGAATCCATACTTTCTGAAAAGCAAAAATTGTGAAGACAGTGTGAACATGCCTTCAGCACACTGAGCTGTAACACTGTTGGACTTTTATTAAACCCACAGACACTCTGCTTCTTCTTCTTCTTGGTCCCATGAAACCACTTAACCAACTCCTCAGGTTCAACCAGTCTTGCAAGACTGTTCTCGAGCTCTACACTGTCACAACAGATCCAATTGAGAGCTATATAGTTCTGTGACACATAATAGGGGTTGTTTCCACTGGAAAGTTCATGGCACCTTTCTTTTCCAGGAACTAAAGTCCAAGAACTTTTGAAGGGTGAAAACGTCTTTGAGGGAATTGTGAATTGCTTTTTTTTATAACAGGGCCAAAAGCTTGGGAAGATGAAACAATTAACCTGCTGACATATGAAAAGTCTGGGTGTGTTTAATGCTGCATGCCGCTCGACCAGTCAGAGACATTCAGTACTGTAGACCCGGCCCTGAAGACTCCTGGACCAGGTAGCTCATTAGTCCTGTTTGCCCTGTCGTCAGCAGGAACCCATCATTTATGCAACATGGTGATTGACCCTCGAGGTTGGTTATAATTGTCCTGTTTGTACGTGATAGTTTGATGAAAGTGTTGGCACGCAAACTCTAGTCCTTCACAGTTAAGATGAATATAAAGACATGCACTTTAATACATTACCTATTCATTACTCATACTTTCACTGGCTACTGACGTAACAAACAACCGGAAATTGCCAACAGGGGATGACAGATGAGAAATATGTGTGTCTTCATATTTCTGCATGTACATTCTGCATCAACATGAGTGATTTCATTGTTTCCCTGCAGCGTGCGTGCAGTCCAGAAATGGCCCGCGGAGAGAGAGAAAAAAAAAAACAAAACATAAAACATAACAACCTACAGCAAAGCACTGGTCCCAGCGCACAAAACTGCTCTCCTTCAGCCCCATCATTTCCCTTGATTATCTATATAGCTCACCTGCAAATGACATGACACAATATGAGTAACGGTGAATACAGCAGCTTGTCAGCTGCATCAGCAGTGGCAGGAATCAAAAGAAAAACAAATAAAGAATAAGAAAATTCTCAAATAGGAACTGCTGTTTGAAGGGGTATTATTGAAAACGCCTCTCTGAGCTTTATTCAGATTCTCTGTCAGCCTTCACAGCCTGATCTCAGGGGGTTTAGTATCAAATCCTGGACATGACAAGTAATAACTATTTATAGCATGAGAAGTGTTGAATAATAGCTTATAAGATCACTCACTCTGAGCTGAACATCTCAGCGTGACAATGAGGCGATCCTGGTTCTGTCTTTTGTGTTTTTCTATATTTATTTTTAAGAGAAAATCGTGTTTGATGCTACTGTTTACTGGCAAACATTAAAAAGCCAACACAGGAGGTTGGCAGAATTGTCTCTTTTCTTGTTTTTTCCCTCCTTGTTCCAGTTCTTCTGTGCCGCTTACACCACTGGGTACATTAGTACAGCTAAAACAGCACTAATCCAAGGTAAAGTAAATTAAGCATTCAGCCATTTACGAGCCACCAGCCGTTTAATGGGAAGGGGAACATGAACATGACCAAGTACAGACCTTCTCTGGCACCGTTTTATGGGCTTTCATATAAACATGACTCTGAGGTCAAGTTGTCGCTAAGTGTTCTTCAGTGATGTGGAATACAGGACTTTCCAGGGTAAGGCCTTAATGCACGTAATGCCCTTTGTGATGCACTATCATCCTTTCTTCTCCTCTCATGTGTCCGTCAGATTCTCCCTTTTAAATGTTATTGTCTCTTCATCTCACCCCTCCTTCTCTTTTATCCACACCTCCTTTCTTCCTTGCTGTTGTTTTCTCTTGCTTTGTCTCCTCATTGCTTCCTTTATTCTGTCAAGCCTGTCCCTTCCATCACATCCCTCCACATTTTTTTTCTCTGAGCCTCCCACCACATATACAGTAAGGATACTGTAAGACAGCCACCCCCCCACCCCCTTCACACACACACACACACAGAGCAGCAGGCTCAAGCAAGGTTTTATCACAGTCAGCACTGAACATTTTGACAGAGAAGAACGAGCCTGGTTCCCTCTGTTTCAAAAGGAGGATTTCCTCTGGGGCGAGGGTTCTCAAACTGTAGACCGCTTCCCGAAGCACTGCACACTGCATTTACGCCAGAATGAGAAACTAAAATTCCCACTGAGATCACAGGCTGCAGAAGATGTTGAGAACAGTTCTAATTTAAAATTTTAAACACAAGTACGTTTTGTTGGAGTCATGTTTAGCCATCTTATCGTATTTTATTTGAAGTAGCAGTTTCCAACTGGTGGGTTATTGACCTACACTTAAAGCATGTGAATCTGTAAAAGCAGAAGTGTGACGTGTTTTACTTTGAAGGACTCTTTTCTGCTATAGCTCGACTTACACATCTTGCCGTCCACTGCTGACTATATTAAACACATCTTAACTCATAGTAAACCATGTGGCCACATAAACCACTGCATCAATTTAACCACCACTTTACCCAGAAACACTGATGATGAAAGGATGCGCCAGTCATTATGTTGCAGAGCAGCGAGGAAGCTCAGCTCATCAAGTTGCCATTTTACAGCGCACTGAAAGAAAAATACAACTCAGTTTGGAGGCATGGTCACTACTGAGTATTCTCTGCCGTCGCTCATGCAATCAAACATAACCTAGCATTAGCACAACATCTCTTTGCGAAAGTGGCTTATTAGATCTTGTCAGGCTGAAGACCAGCCTTGAATTGGTCTTTGGGAACACAGTAAACATGAAACTTTAATGAGCTCACAGTTGCTTTGTCACTACCCCTGCTTTCTAACTGGTTTGCCTGCAGTCCAGTTTTTGATCATCTGGTGTAATCGTTATTTTTGAAACAAATTCAAAAGTCATAGAGGCTGACAGACTTTGCTGATAGTGATCCTATTTAACAAACTGACCTGGGTTTTTTCTTATTACCCTGCACAGCAAATATGTTATTGCCCTGTTTGTCTTGTTTGGTCTCTTAAGGTTTTGTGCCTTTGCAGTGTTTTTGATTTATGTGGTTATTCCGATTTTTGGTTGCAGTGACAATTATTTACTACACTGACAGTAAGAGCATGATCATCTTAAATTAAATGGTGACCAGTGGAGATCACTTCAACTTCAGTCTGTCAACTGGAGGATCCATTCTGCTCACTTAATGTTGTCTAGTTGCTCATTAACTTGAAGTTGTAGTTTTGGTCAACTTGCTTCTCTTGACCTCCTTCAGATGGCATCATCTGAGCATTTCAGCTAAAGCAGAGAGATATTTTAAAACAGGAAAGGCAGAGGGAAGTTTAAAAGTCCTATTTGGAAGTTTCAATTACTAATTTTATTTTGCACACAGGTTGTTCATTTAAACAATAAGCTAAATTCCAGATCCACTGCAGTAGATTCATTAGCTTCCCCCAGAAGCTACAGGCACCACAAACCAAAGAAAGGCTGTCCACCATTTAATTATTCTAATAAAGTCTCACTTTAAGTGTTTTGAATATTCAGCGATTGCTCACTTACTCTGCTGTCATATCACTTTTTGCCCCTTACACTATGTACATATCATTGTCTGCCAATTATTTTAATAGCTATGTTGACACTTTCTTGCTTGCATAAAAGAAGATACAGAGCTTGATGGATGGGAACCTAAGCAAAAAACTACAGAAAAATGTCTTGTTAGACAAACTGAAATATTTGTATATAACTGTATTTAACAGTATTGAATTTAAGACGTTAACTCAGCTACAGTAACATTTAATGTTCCTGTATTTTAGTATCTTAGTTTTCTGTCAGCTGTTTTATGCTGATGCCTCATTTCTGTTTGAAACAGACATTTTGACCACAACAGGCGTTATTCGAGAGATTATTATAATATAAAGTAACCCATCAAAACTACAGATGAACAGCTGACAAAGAAACATATTTTTGTCACCGCAGCAAGTCGGTAAATTCAAAGTGACATTTTTTATCCATTTGATCAACATCTTAACACAAACTGGAGGAAACTCATTTATTTAAAAGTTTTAATTCCCCAGCTGTCAACAACTCCTCCTGCCACCTTAAAAAAAAGAGAAATGACAGCTTTATTATGCCAAAACACCACTGACAACTGTTTGGGACACACCGGACGGAACAACAGGAGCCATTATCCATAATTAATAGCTCTTTGGTTGTTTTAAGCACTCGGCCTATGCATATTTTAAAGAACTATCCAGTGAATATGTTATGTATAGGACTTGTAAGAAGATTGGACAAAAGGAATCAGCATCCCAGAAACTGATGTGAACTTCACCTCCCAGCATCTGCACACGACTCCCTCCCAGAGTGCTCAGTTGCTAGGGGACCAGAAGACTAATTTGGCCATTGCATTGAATATGCAGTTCAAAGGCTTTCCAGAGACATTTTTAACTATCATTACATGCCAGACACTGTACAAACGTAAGCAATTTGTCATATAGGCCTTCATGTATCCGTCAAAGCCCTGTGCTATTTTTGATGAGACAAAGTAGCTTGTCAGGGATGTCTTGTGGACAGGACTATAGAACTTACTCTCATAAATGTCTTACATCATAATACCACTTGAGGACGAGAATAAGGAACTCATACATACTGTAGCTGCTCAGAGCTGTTATGTAAATGTGTCATAATTAGGCTATGCAACTAGAAGGGAGGGGTGAACAGAAATAGAATTAAAGCTGCTCTATGATCAATGGATAAAATTTAGATTACTAGTTTGCAAAACGGTCACTTATATTGATGAACCCACAGACAACCGTCACCCAGCTCAATACAGAGCTTAAAGTGAGAACTGGATTTACAACAGACTGTCAGGAATACAACTTAGGTGACAGTTATTCAGTTATAATGTAGAGCAGCTGTCTATGAACCTCTGGGTTAGTTCAATCCCAAGTTCCTGGCCACATGCTGAGGTGTCAAAATTGGGCGTTACAAGTGAAGTGAATGATTTTTTATTATCATAACTTGCCATTTTATGTTAAATCTACGTTGTTCTTTTTAATTTAATTTCAATTTCTTACTGAGGCTGGTAGAGCATATTGTGTGTAGTGATAATAGATGAGTTTGAGTTAAAGCACCATTGCCAATTTGTCCTTCTGGCCCCTAGTGGAAAGAAATTCAGTTGCTGCAGCTTTAAATAATTTAGCTGAAGTAAATATAACATGAAATAAACATCAAGCTATGATAATTATCTGTTGTCTGATACAGGATGTCATCCCACGCTGAGCATTACTATAGTAGCTGGTGAGGGCAATGCAGCTAATGGGGGGAGGTTTGCATGAGATCTACACCAGAAGCCTCCTACCCAAGGAGGCGGTCACACAGGCCCCATTCATCCCTTGACTTCAGTTTTACAGCACCTTTATGGCGCAAGCCGAGCGTCAGCACTTTCAGAAGCACTCAGCGCTGTCTCTCCCGTGCACGATCAAATCAGTTTTGATGCTGCCAGCTTGTCATTTGATGCCTCAATGAGGTACCCACACAGACACGCAAACATCATTTTCAAGCGGGACTGTGTGAATAAAAAAAAAAAAAAAAAAAAAAAAAAACGCTGCGAGAAAATAAACGCCTGCAGAAGAGAACACAGCAGGAGTTCTGTTGATGGGTAGATGCCTTAAGCGCTGACAGCTTTCAAGAGACAGTGATTGCCTTGTTGGCTTTCTCTTACATTTCAGGACTGAAGTAGCTGCCTTTGTAGTCAGAGCAACATTACAATGTATTATACATATTCTGACACATTGTGTACTTAAATGGTGTGTGGCACCACAGCATTCGGAAGAGTTTTCTCACCATTTTTAGATGTGTGAATAAGTGGATTTGTTAAAAAATAAAGGAATTATAAGATTAAAGGCTATCTTCTTTGTTGTTTATTTTCTCCTCTCATATTTCATGTTTTGCTTTTGTTTTCCATGCTGACTCAATAACTTCTTCTCATTTGTAGGAAGCTGAAAGGACAAACACAGAATCCCTTGGGTTACACAATCCTGGAACTCACACGACTCGCTTGAACGCGGATACCCACACATACGCACGGGCCACATGCATACGCACAAAGTTTGGCTAACAACACTGGCCTCTCTTCTTTCATTAGACCCATGCACAGGTGCAGAGCGTGCTCTGTGCTGATGAAAAATAATTTATCAAAGTCTGTGGTGGCATTGCGGCAACCTTTTTCTCCAAATGTCACCTTCAAAGGGGACTCCTTGCTCACGCATTATTGTTCTAAGGCAACAGAGCCCAAAAATTGCCTGGGGCAACTAAATGAGGTTCCTATTATGAATGCTATGATTAAGTGTCCCCTGGTGCAGTAACAAATCCACAGCTCACCTCACCCCATCTTTAATCTACATTGTCTGCCTGAGAAAAGGGCAAAGTCACTCTTCTCACCTATCTTAATTGATCATGATTTCACATTGTTGAAGACTTTTAGGATCCTTTAATGGTTTTGGAATAGTGTGAGTAGTGCTGTTTCTAGCATAGTAACTGTACCCTGAGCTGAACAAGAGGCTTCAGGTAACAGCCCTTTCTCCTACAAAATGCACTTACTATAATAAAAAAACCTTTTCCTTCTGTATGTTTTGTGACATCCTAATACTACACCACTACAGAGAAGACGTCTTTGAATTTGGGGAAATTTAGGCTATGGAAACATGAAAGGGATGCATTTCCTGATGGGGTACTGCCACCTGGGGATCAGAGGAATCACGTAAAATCAATGTCTGAAATGTGTATTGTGTCATAAATATAGGAAAAACTAAAAGGCAGGGCAAGATCTATAGCAGAGTAAGAGGGGCAGTTGCCCTCCTGTGGGGCTTCCAGTCCAGCAAACTAGGTATTTAATTGCTTCACACAGTTTTTGGACTCTGGCCAACAAAAAAAAGTCTACTTGTGCTCGCCCAACAGCTACGCTAGCTTCTATCCTGTTCTGTTCTATCTTCTTTTCACCGCCCTTTGTGATAAAATATATTTACCACAAAGGGAGGGGCTACCTAGGTTTGCAGGAAATGGGATAGCTGTGTGAGCTGCATTTTACTGGTTTAGATCCTCAGAAACTAAACATAAAGCCTTTTTTTAAAGAAAAAACCTATTGAACATCTTTTCAGCCTCCTGTTACAGTGCCAACGAGCAAGGCACCTGGTCCCCAGCTGCTCTGATTGCACAAAATTCTAGTTATAATGAGCAACTCCCATGTGAGGCTGCAAGTAATTTTATACACAAGCGCAGGGTGCTATGCTGACAGAAAATCCCTTCCCTGGAGTGATCATTTGGTTGCAGATCTGGCAGTTTAGACAGCTATGGCATTTGTTTGATATGGTTTTCATGTTCATCAAACTAGTGAATGACCATGCACACCCTGCAGATGACAGCGCTGTCATCTTGCAAGAAAGCACTTGCATCTGGGAAAAAAAACTGTAAAAAACACGTTATAGAGTGAAAGCGATCATTATTCAACAATTTTTACCTTGCCCTCGAAGGGGTTCAGTGGACTGAGAGCAAGCTAAAAAAATGCACTTTGCCTGCTTTCATGAATCATATCTATAAGTGAAGTGAAGTGTGTCCTCTATTTTGGCAGTTACAGTACAGGTATGATTCAGCACTGTGTGAGATAAGGCAGCCAGGTACCAAGGCACCTTTAAAGAAAGTAAGACAGGAAAGAATGCAGAAAGAAAGACGCTCCTTGGACAGGTAATGGATAAAAGTGAAATAAAAGACTCCTAAATGGATGATTCATATTGTAACATTTAACAGAAAAAACTTTCAAATGTCCCAGCATGGTACTGTTATCTACTTTGTGTCCCCAAGGCTTTGCACACTGTGATTAAGAAGCCTCTTAAATCTATTCTCCAATGAACTACAAACGTTTTTACCAAAGTTAAATATGGTTTAGAGTCCATTCCTAAATGGGGTCATTCTGGGTGCAAAGCACTGGCAGGAAAGAGAAAAAAAAATCTCTGCTTTAGATTATGTATTATGACTTCTGTTAGACTAATGCATTTGGTCTGCACAGCTTTTGTTTATGGCGTCACCAGTATTGAGTAGATAAGAGTTGAAGGATCCTGCAGCCACATTTTGACCACAAGCATTTTGCATGCTGAAGGTTATTGAGGTTGTTAATTTTCCCTTCCTGTAGCACAAAATCAAATATAGCTGAAAAATACAGCTGTAAACACTGAACACAATAAAGACACGATGGTAAAAAAAAACAAAACCCTCCACAGCATGCATTACCAGAGAAGAGTAGAGATTAGTGCAACACAGAGAAGAACATCATGTAAAACCCTGCAGATCAGAGGAAAACAGTGATGAACGGAACAGTAGAGCTAACCAGGGAACAGAGCAGAACTGAAGCGTTGCAGTCCTGTCAGAGATCTGTAAGAAAACACATCTGGTGCCAATATGGAGGAGCAGTGGATGATTGGTTGTATACACATATGTCTAAATATAAACAACCAGGGTAGCACCATAGAAATGCTGTTTTACTGTTGTTGAAGTCGACAAAAACTCTAACGTCTGATCATGTTGATTGATGACTGTCACCAAAATGCGGCTTTCTCCGCTGCATGTTTGGCCCAAATCCACTCTAAATCACAATAAATTGTCAGGCACAGCTGTTCTTCCCCAAAGGCTGAGGACCTCCAATATGGCTGCCAGAGGCTTCATTGTATCACTTCACCGTCTGTAACTATAGTTTCCAATGCCTAAATTGTTTTCACTCTAGCCTTCTAATGAGGCACATATGGGATGTGAGGTGAATGCAATTAACTGCAATTAACTAGCTGGTAGGAGAGAGGACCAACAATACGCGAACATTTAGTATGAAATCTAGGGCTATCAGCCTGAAATGACCCAAGTTGTCTGAAAATGAATTAACAGCTCTTCTTAAGGGCTCTTGAATTTTCTATGGAAGCACCGCAGCTGCAAACGCTTCGAGCTAGAGTTTGATGCATACTTGCGCAGCAAAATTAATCTTTCAGAATTTTGTAATGTGGATTTCCGATGAAGGCGCTAATGAAAACACCGTCACTCTGAAGGCTTTGTTCACAGAAGGGGAAGAAGAAAAAGTTAATAATTCACAAAAGAGCAAAGTTGGGCATTGTTAAATGAATGATGTTGCCTTATCCGTAAAAGATTGTATTTAAAATAAATGTAGGATTTGAGGCCTGGTGAATTTTCAGCAGCAGCAAATTGATCCACTAGTGTTTATTTGTGGGACCGTGGGGCAGTAATTTATGCTCCACCCATTGAATGAGTAGTGCATTGCATCTGCTCAGACTTTGCGTTTACAGTGTCTATCTATAAATAGAGGTTGCATTGGGTCAGAGGGACTTAACAGCAATTCCCAATGACGTGTACAGTACTACTCACACTGTAGATGAAGCACTGATTGCGGCGTAGTGAAGGGACCAGAGAGGGTAACAATGAGTGTCTTGGCTCCTCTGAGGAGGTGTGCAGACCATTGTTAACTAGAGCAAGTCCTACAGTGGTCCTTAATAGTTCCACTAGAATAACCAGGATCGGAGGTGGGTGTTAGATTTCTAATAAAAGATAGGGAAAGCCTCGCTTGGAAGGCTTTTATGTCTTTGGGTAAAACTTGATGTGAATCAAATCCATAAAAATGAACCAAATTCTTATCTCCAGTGTAACAAGAAAAGTCTTGTACCAGCTTTCCTATATGAATTGTATGGTTTTCTTCTTCCATCAGGAACTGAAAAATAGAGATTAATCAAAATAAAATATAGATAAAACAGTGACAGTGTAAGCCTAGTAGATTTTGACAGAACACGTTAGAGCTCATACATATTAAAACCTGTAGTTATGTAAGTGTCACTGTAAGAAGATGAACATGAGTCTAAATTAGAAGGCCGGCTCTGGAAACGCTATGTAAAAATAATTTCATTAGGAGTTCCCCTGAACAGAAGCAGCCAAGCACAGAGGTTTTACAAATCTGTTGAGCAAATCATATCATCAGACAGTGAGAGGTCTTCTTTGTGTTGAAATCAATTTGCATCCAAAGGCTCTAAAGGTCACAGCGAGTATTTGTTTGAGACATGCTTAATATGGGAATAGAATCACATACAAATTAATGCTTTCAGGAAAAGTGGGGAGTATAATTTGTATTTGGTATTCAAGTCCTTAGAAATGGCACTGAACCTGCTTTAACTCACTGTTCCATCATTTACAGTTTGTCCTTGTCATATCATATCTTCTTTATTTGCAGTCAATTATCTGGTGGACTACCAACTGTAAAGTACTTTTGAAGTGATGAGTATGGTCATAGTAGTTCATGGTACATACAAGAACATGGACATGCTCTTTAAAATCCTATCATGTGTCAAGTTTTATAGAACTACTGTATGTAAAGGTTTTCTATAACTCCCACATATTCAAACTTCTGGATTGCGTAAATAAACCACAGTCTCATAGGTACTGATAAATTAAAAAAAGTCATCAGAAAACCTAAATGCATGACATATTTCACTTGCATCAGGGTATGCAAACAGCCATGCAAACCAGTGTAACTCATCAATTCAGTAGCGTAACATTTGATGTAATATCTCATGTCTTGCTAAGAAGAGTGGTTGGTCACACATACAACTTAGCTCAGCCTTAAAAAGAAGCACAAACTAGTGATGATTTTAGTGGTATTCAACACAAACAGGCAGTTCTGGGCCCATAAATTCCACATTATATTTTACAAGTATAGTTTGTAATAATGCTTGACAAGAAAAATGTAGAGATTTACTATCGTGAACTGCAGTTTTTAGAACATTATTGTAAAAACAAAGTCCTGGCACTAAAGTTCGACACGTTGCTCAGAAAAGGTGTAAGGATATATTGAAGTTTGAACAGTAGTATTGATGAGGTGCATGAGGTACTGTACTTTGGTGAAAAGGCTACAGCTCCTGAGTTTTGCTACAGGGCTCAACTTTCTGTAATATCAGAACATTGAAAATCTCTTTATTGACCTGTTTCTATTCCGTTGGCTTGTAGACATATTTTCTGTACAGCACTCCTTGTTTGTCCTTGCATGAGAGTTGGAGAGCAGCACACACCACTTGCATATGATGCACATCACATCATCATCAAGTGGTATTGTTTTTTTGGGAGTCCACAGACCTGCAGTATCAAATGACAATGACACTAACATCTGGTGTGATGCATCAGGATACGTTGCTGTCGAACTTTCCAGCTGTAATGCACATGAGCACTCTAGCAACTAACCCAAGAAACAATGTGGTTACAGTAGATTATATGTTGGGTTTCAAAATACTTTGTTAAGTCTTCTAACATCACTATTAGAGGGCAGGGTTACATTATTAAGACACAACAACAACCATAGTAAAACAAAACCAATGTTTAATCCACCCACCATCCATTCATTCAACTGTGTTTGTAATAGTTGTTTTTCCATTTTGGTAATTTGTGTCTTTTTTTGGTTAGGTTCTGGTCATTTTGCATATTTGTGGTTAGATTAATAAACTCAAAAATACGAAATATTAACTGTAACTTCATACAAAGGCTCTGGCAAGGGGCTCCCCAACCTTTTGGGCCCATGAACCTGAGCCCAGTAAGCTTATTTAGTAATCCAGTCATGGTCCCAGCCCGTCCCTTTTGCATGCAACATCACCGGACCTCTTCTTTAGCTTCCTTCATAATTGCTATTACCACTAAAAGGCCCAGCAGTTGAATGTTAAAAAAATATCATTTTGACTCATAATCTTTTTGCAGTTGCTTAAAACCAAACTTTCTGCTGTGAGTTTTGTAACATTTTAGTTTGTACTTAATGTTACAACGTGCAACTTAAGCTAGCGTGAGCATAAGACTCGAGATCAATCCACCTTGCTCTTCTTATCCTCACTCTACCATCTGCTATTCTCCACATACAGCCCTTTCATTAGTAACCATTATAAAATTATAACAAAAAATAATGTTGAAATCTGAATTTTCTGATTCTTTAGTATGTATAGCATCACTGCCAGTGTTGTGGATTACTGTTCTGTTCTGACTCTAGCTTTCTATGGCTTTAATTGCTATCAATATCCCAGACAAGCATATGCTTACATAACTGTATCATACTTTTCCAAACCTAGCCAGTCTCAGAAAGGTAAGGACATAAAGGGTGCAGTGGAAACTTTACTTCTCCATATTTCTTGCATGTGGTGATGTGTCAGTGCAGAGAGAGAAGAGAGGAGGATGGTGGTCTGCAGGAGAGGCTGCCTTTGTCAAAGAAGACGGCTGATGTGGATCTCTCACTACAGCTCCTAACGAGAGCCCCTGCAGGCTTCTAGCCCCTGGCAATGCTTCAAGGTGAATCAATTAATCCTAAAAAGCCATACATGACTACCACCTTGAAGACGTAAATAATAGAAAAGTGCAAATGAACCTTGACTTGCATAGATGAAGATCTCCATATTTTAACAGTATGGGATTCCATGTAGTACATATGGTAGAAATGTTTCAAAGAGCCACATGTGGTGGTGGAAGGAACCTGGTAACTGAGGAGGCAAAATCATGGCTCAAAGCCTGGTGTTGGAATCCTTGAACCAGCTGGAAGATGAATGAGACATGCCCATCCTGCCTGTCTGCACTGTCTGTGACAGTGCCTTGTTGCCAGAAACAATTTGTGAAATGAATATGATGTCTTAAAACAATGTCCCAACATGCTTCCTGCACAAAAAGAAGTGAAAGGAACATTTTTTTCTAACATGAAAACTTAATGAAGGACATGGAGATAGCACAGTGGAAAGCCAGGGAAATTTCTTAGTACTTACATTTGTCTCTGAGTTGCTTGGTTTCATTCTCATCTACTGTTCTTGATTACAACTGGCTTCAGGATTCATTAATACATTGCCCTCAAACAATTGTGTTGGAACGTGCTAGAAACTAATGTGAAGATGTCATTCAAATATACAGACTTAGACTTACTTTCTAGATTTTTTGTGAAATAACACTTTAAAGTACACTAGCCCCTTGCAGCTTTGTCAGATACTATTGATTCCAGTAGTAACAGAATAAAACAAAGACGGGATCAAACTTTCTACAGCTGATTTTCAAGTTAAGAGCACAATCCTTAGTCTAAAATTATTTTTAATTAGTTACATAGCCAATGCTTTAAAAGGAATAAGCTTAAATATGTGTTAGTTTAAGTGAAGGATAATGTTTGTCGGTGCAGCGGTACATTTCTGGAGGTTGGTTTTTAAGCAATGTTGGAAAACAATAGGAGCCTGTGACCTTCAAGTGAAACATTTGTTGCTCGTGACGGTGGCAAACACTGCATCCTGCATGGGTTGTATTAACACTGAGGAAAAACCACTGGTATCATCATATTTACAAAAGTATCTTTTGCTGCCCTAGGTTGACCTCAATTTTAAACCGAGGTTGCTTTCGCTGACTAACTCTGTCCTTTGCTAACCTATTGGTATGGTAACATTTGTCCAATTGAAGAGGCTTTATTGTGCTATAACCCTTAGTGTATATGTGAGTTAACTTTATTGTGCGCTTGAGTTTCTGCTTATTTACTTAAAATCTCTATGTATTCTATGCCAATATATAAACATGCACTGCAGACCACTCTGCCTGAACTCTCTGCGATTGCTTCTCGACTGCTAATCATCAATACTAAAAATGAATTATCATCTAAATGAGAATCAACTCTGGCTGTGCTGCTTGACTCCTTAATGGATTGACATTAATGCAAATCATACTTGTCCTATAAGCAGTTTTCCAAGCCATATGTCATAATCTGCCTTTGATCAGCCATATTATGCATACTGTAGTGTTTAAGAACATCAGTGTATGTAGCCTATATATTACTGAGCTCAGGAATGTTCCATATAAAACAGCAAAACAAAGACAGCTGGCTGACAGCTCCCCACATGAAGGAGCAGGCTTTAAACCATGGCTCCAAATGAGCTAACTGTGTATGGTGGCCTTGCCTTGTTCAGCAAGAAGTGGGAGAGAAATAGTAGTGTTTCATATAAATGCTGACAGCTCCCCAGATAGGCCAAGGTTAAAGAAGTGTCAAGGTTTTTAAAAGGGTTTTCAAAATCTTTGATCAGTGTAAAATACCATCTTGTGAAGCCAGAATCTTGACAGTAGCTGTTTTCTGATTGAAAAATTGATTATTCGATTACTTGTAGAGCACTTAGTGTTCATTTGAGGAGTGGGATTTGCTAATGTCTTTCTAGTGCCCTAAACAACCACAGATGTGCTCCAAATCAAAGCACTTCACTGCCTCATCGAACTGCAGTGTATTCTACATAGAAGGAGTTCCAGTGAGAATGATTTTCCTGATTATCCACTACTGTGTTCACAGGTTTCTAGATAATGCTGAAACATACACTAAGTCTTCATGATTCTCTCTGTTTCTGTATAAAAAATCATCTAAAACATATTCAGACTTTCCCGCCCAAGTGACTATGGCTGACCATATCTTATTTAAAGAAATGTTATGTGGGTCTGGACAAAACTGGATTGTAAAAGTGGTTTATGGCTAGAGATTTTTGAAGACCGAAGAATTGTTGATTGCTGATGTTCACTGGGCTAGAAATGGTTACCAAAAATCTTTTTTTGAGTTGTGGTTTTTGTTTATTGTTCATCAGAATGTGCATAGATTGACAACATTTCATAACACCCCAGGGTAACATGTTATGAGAGGCCTCTTTTGCAGTGGTCAATAAAATTTGGTGTTCAAGATTCCACCGTCCACTGTCGGGAAACGATTAAACAACAATCGTGCACATGGCAGGGAGTAAAAACACATTGCTGCCTGTCTACAGTTTATTGAAAGTCGTGTGGATAAGGAGGCCAGATGGCAAAAGAATGTTCTGTGATTGGATCAAACCAATGTAGATATTTTTACTTGAATGAGAAGAGATATGTTTGGTGACACTGCACTCCAGCCTACGAACATTATCCTATCAGTGAAAGATGATGGTGACAGCATCATGACACGAGCATGCTTTGCTGCCTCTGGACCAGGACAGCATCATTGATAGAGCTATAAATTCCTAGTTACACAAATAACTTCTGCAGGTAAATGTCAAAGTAAGCTGATGTACAGATCTAAAAAACTTCAACATTTAATTGAAGTTACCTTAACCTTTCAAGCTACACTGAATAGTAGCACAAAAAGAAATGACTCATCAAGTCAAGTCTTAAAACCATACAGACTCACTTTAAGTCAGAATAATACCTGGGATCTGTCAGCCCATCCTGGCAGAATGACAGTCAGAAGCCCCTTATGAGCACGGTAGCTTATAAAATAATTTAAGTTCTTCTTCACTGACGTCATTGTCAATTAGAGATTTCTGAAAAGAAAACGCTGGCAGGAAATCAGCGGTTTGCCGGGTGAAGTATGAGTAACAACAGGTTCCTCCTAATTGAAACAGGCACAGCTGTGCATCACTGCAATGACTCCCCTGCTGCACATGCAAATCCCATTTTGATTGGGATTGTTACTGCTACAGATAATCACGCCTTAGACGAGCTGTTTTCAGTCAAGCTTATACATTTGAATATGGTAATTTAGCCACTTGAGGGGGGCTTTAATAACGGAGGTAATCGATAAGGCAATTTAAGCTAAACAGCTGAGTTAATCTCTTGGTACATGTGTGACACAGGTAAGGAGTCATCGGTATCGGAAATAAGCTTGTAATGAATGCATTTATCAAACATGCTAAATGGGAAGGAAATTAGCCACTTGCTGTATCTCTTTCTGTTGTAGCTTACAGCATAATTGCTGTGCGCATGGCTGTAATTGGGGCAGTGTGTGCTTAAACGTCACAGAATGGGCAGTGAGGGCTATTTGAGAAATGTATTGCATGTCAGTGTCAGAGACAAATAAATATTAATGGTTGCCAGGTGACTGTCTAGCAAGAGGAGGTTATACAATATAATGGAATATAAAATGACTTGCAGAGCAACAGTAAGAATGAGGCAAACGTCTTGATCACTGAAAAAAACACATTTTGGGTACTATAATGAATATTGTATTATTTTAATTAGAAAAGCAAAAGCGTGCTTTCTGATCAGATGTGCCGTTTTTATTTTAATGCATCCATGCTGCCAATGCAACTGCAAGATACAGGTCCTTATAGCCCCAGTCAATTCTTATAGCAGCCAAGACCCAACCTGGGATCCTAGCCAGATGGAGTGCAGTTTAATGAGGCTGGGTATGGTCCCGTACTGCCACAGTCATTTATGTCTCTGTAGCTCTCATAGTGATAGGGTTAAACATTTTGGGCCAGTAAAGACTGCAAGACACTTTGGTTGTAAGCACATAGACCTCCCACAAATTTGAGAATTTGATAGTGTAATATGATTAGACTAGCAAACAATGGCTGTGGTTCTAGCTTTGTGAGCCACTAATTAAGCACAGTGGTTCTTAATTAGCAGAGCTATAACCTAACATCAGCATATTACCGTGCTCACAGTGACAATGCTGACATGAGGCAGGTACAGCAGAATGTTTACTTGTTGGCATGGTAACACTTTTTGATAACAAAAAACATAAAATACAGCTGAGGAATTTTACAGATGTAATGTTTCATCTATGGCTTGTAATGACATTTATTGTGGACTTAACAGATGCCACAACGATTCAGTGCAGTTGCAGAGTTGTCCTATTAGTCAATGGATAGGTAAGAAAAGACATAGGGATCCATCTTCTGGGGACCATGAATGTCTGTACAAAGGTATGTTTTGGACCATGCAGTGGAGGTTGACTTATTTCATTTTACAGCTGAACATGAACCAGGCAGGCTGTCAAGTAGCTGTGGAATTTTCTTGAGAAAAGACAAAAGGTCATGTCAAGGTGATGCTAGTGGAAAGTTATTTGATCACCAAAATCACTTGGTTTCATCCTCTGAAAACCATGAATCTACAAAAAAACAGCCATCAAGCTGTTACTATAGATGTTTCAGTCTTGATCAGAGTGAGTGGCTGATCAAGAAAAAAGACATTACCATACAAAGAACAATGTGTATAGAAATTGAAAGCTGCTTAGATGAATATTTCTACCTCCGAACCCAGAATGCAACCTACAATCCAACGCATCCACCAAAGTGGTATGTAATGCAAAAACATCTAGCGTCTAGCACTTTACACAAAGCCACAGTCCTAAGATAAGTTAGCATATTCTTTATGTGGGACCATGACTGTACTGGTTGATTAAATGGGTGAATCTGCATAAAAGTGTTCCTTTATGCAATTTGAATGTACAAAAAAAAACAAAACAGACAAGTGCAAAGGGCCTGTTCCCGGGTTTGATCTGTCAATTATGAATCGCTTAGTTTCCTCTTTTCAGAAGTTGCACAGTCAGTGTTGTTCCAGAAGTTCAGCTGTGCGGCTGTCTTGCTACTGATTGTGTCCATCCAAGCTTGATGTAAGAAAAAATCAGTGCCGGAGGCCAAGCTCCCAGTTTCTTTATGCTGGAATAAATTAATAGGCAAGAAGAGAATTTTTACCAACTGACTTCACTTTTTATCCTGATGTATGTTCCGCTGTGTCTTAGAAGGCTGACATACCTTAAACTAGGATTTCAATGAAGCCAATAATCCTAGGCCTGCAGAAAGGCAGTTATATGAATATTAATAGCATTCTTTTTTCACTTGACACTATGCAGTGTCACTGAGGCAAAATTGCAAATGTGTGTCATAAGAGTTAAATAAAGTGCTTTTGGAAAGGTTTTATCGCTCGTTTCTGATTCATTATCTTGTCTGGTTGAGTGTGCACATGTGTGCATGAATGTATGTGTCTGTGGCTGCAGTTTAGGAGTATGTTTTGCAGAGCAGTAGATGTCACTGGGACTCAGCTATGTGTGGGTTGACAGGGGCTAAGGGCCCCATTGTGGCACGCTAAAAGCCAGGTTAATGCTTTCCATGCATAATCTGAAAGCTGGAGCTGCGGCAGTACATCTCCTCTCATTTAAATCTCACTGGCTTGTGTAACATCTTTTATACCTTGAGTGGCAGCTCTCCTTAGTTTTTTTTTTTTCCTAGCAGCTGCTTCCCACCTCAGTCACAGCGATAAGCATGTTCTGTCTCGCAGTGGGAGCTAAATGCTGCATCAGGAAGTTTACCCCCTCACCGTTTGAAACATGCTCTAAACACTCCTCTACACAACAATATAACAGCACCACAGTTGCTGGAGTCGGCGGAGCGTATCCTCATTGACTGCTGCATTGATTTTAAATTAGCATCACTGTAACTGCCCTCTCCATGGGCATTTGTTCAGATTACGATGTAGAGGACAGAGTGTACTGTACTTCTGGTTGCTGCATCTTGTTAGCACCAATAAATTCATATATCCATGTCCTTTCAACGAGGGGCTCTAAAGTGCTGGTGTGCAAATTCCTTGTTTGTACAGTGATGCTAAGTGGTCAGTTTCAAACGTGAGTGACCTGTGATTATTTTCCGAGCTAACTCAGGACTTCTCATTTGCATGTCAAACAAACTCTACTCTCTATATTTCATTAAACTGAGATGAGTTATATCTTCTGTTTTGTTGACAGTGAACTTGAAATTTTAGCACTTTTAACTGCACTTGCATCTTTAATGTCAAAATGAAAGAGCGTTGCCGCTACCACCTAAAAGTTTAACAATATAGAGTAAATGAAGATCTATTATAATAACAAAGTTTTGCATTTCTTCTATCTAAAAGTAGAATTTATGTATTTGTTTGTGTACATTGTTGTCTTTATCAGATAGAAACTGTGGAGAGATTAAGTGGGGATGTTGCTGTTTGTGATCACCAGGGTGCACTAATAGATCAATTTCTCTCAGTAAGACAAAATGTAGGTTTAAAGCTGCTGTGTAAAGAAATAAAATAAATAAAATAATACCCCCCTAAAGTGTTAATTTAAAGATGCTAAAAATACATAAAATACATGTATGAAGAGAGCTGATGTATTTCAGAAGGGGCTGAAATACATCGACTCTCATGATCCTTTCTCCATCAGGCTCACACTGGTCAACTAAAAACATATGCAAATCGTGTCGATGTCTCATCTTAAATTTAAAGCGTAACCTCATCCGTCGTTGACTGGCAGCCTAAACAATAAGCTCAGTCACCTAGGTTTGTCTGTCTTTATTTGTCTCCTTCTCTCTGCATTCTTTACTTGTCAGCAGTTCTTCACAACTAACCCTTGACGCAATTTGAATAACCTCCCACTGCTGCAGTTTATCATTCATCAGGAGGACAGTAATCATGCATTTGGCTTGGCTCCACATGTCAGGAGAAGGCTGGCTGCCCTTCAGTCAAGAATGTGGTTGATGTGCTTCAACAAGGGACCCTCTGGGAAACTTTAGTATCTGTTTTGAACCTTCTCATTGTCCCAGAATAATTGAGGAGGCAATTGTTACCTCTGAAAGCATTGTGATCCGAGCTGGGTTATTATCCAGGGTTGACTGCAATTTCCATTTTTAAAAATAATCAGATTAGAACAATGTTGCAGTGTTACCTGTTACCTGAAGTGAACAACTTGTAATTAATGTTTTGAAAAATTCAGTAGAGGTTTTGGAGCTCTAGCTTTTTTCTCACCTATGAGCACAAGCGTGAGACTTGTTGACGGCACCCTTTTTGTCAAGTCAGCAGCGAGTCCTTTCGCCTTAGATTTAGGACCCTGATTTAGTTGTACATGTGACATAAAGCCTGACCCCTTCCTAACTTCTAAACATGATAAAACTTTAATTTCTCCAGTTTCTGATTCACATCAGCTCCAACATGTCAAACCAACCAAACCAGGGTTTTTCCTTTCACATCCATGATAACCCTGACCTCCCTTGATGGAACTTAACACCCTTGTCGGCCTCCATCGCTGCTGATGTTGCTGGAAATCAGTGATGGGTGTTATTTCCTGCCCCTGGTGCAGCCTCCCAGGCTGTGCCTCGCCCTTTTATCTGTGCGATCACCATGCAGCGTGCTGAGATCAGACACACTGTCCGAGCGACTTCCCTCAGGAATGTGAGCCCTCAAAAAACTCAAGGAGTATACGATAGGACGCGAAGGTGTGTGTGCGCATTTGCATTTCTTTTTGTGTTTAAGCCAACGTGTGTGTTGAGCCTAGTGCGAGCGGTCGAGTGTCAGAACTGCAGCTCTCTAGCCCAAACACTGCTGGCAGCTCTCCATAGTAATCAAATCGCACGTCACGGAGCCCAGCGTGTATGAGCTCTGAAGTTCAGTCAAGTTAAAAGTCATGTGGGTGGGAGTTTGTGTGCTTGTGAACTACAGCGAAAGAATATGTATGTTTGTGTGCCTGCGCCACAGCTACAGCGGGGTCACCATGGTGCCATTCATACTCACAGTTTGTGACGGGTGTCTGACAAGCCCCACAGGAGACAGCTTGATGTGCTGATGCAGACAAGAATGTTTTCTTAAAGTGTTTTGCCAAGGAAAGAAAAGCTGCAGGTCAAGATACGCACACTCAAAATGCACAGAAACTCATACCACCATGGAGTTTGGTGAGCTCAGTCATATCTATTTTATAGTCTACATGCAAAAGTGAAAAAAAAAAACTGTAACAAAGAATAAGTCAAAGCATGTGAGATAAAACAAGGAACATAAATCACTGCAACTGAAAATAAGGGAGGAACAAAAAACAAAAACACATCAGCACCCAGCGAGGAATATCTCTCCCCACTATCAGAGTAATCTCTGCAGCTATGAGCTCGCCACATCGCACGCAGGTTTTCTTTTTTAGCTCCCCAAAGTGAGGCATTTCATCTATTCTGTTTTGGAAAAGACAGATAGCTAATCCTGTAGCTTATCAGATAAGAAAAAGTTTTCCACACAATGGTCATAATCAAAAAACACATGAAAAGATTTCGGTTCTTTATTGTCTAAGCCTTTTGAAGTAGTGTGCGCCTCATTAAATCTCTGTAATGTATTATATCTATTGTTGGTGTACCGAGCACAACAGGTGTATCTGGTAGTCTTCTTTCTTGGACGTCATCAGCGTGTGTGTGTGGGTGTGTGTGTGTGTGTGTGTGCCATAGCATTAGGTGAGGAGTGATACTGTAAGATACGGAAGGTGTTGTCCCATTGTTCCTGTTTGTTTTAATGATGCAAATTCAGCTTTCAGAGTTATTCAAATAATGCAACAAATGAAACCAGCCTATACAGAGTTGTTGGTACATTTAGAAAATATTATAAATACCCAGTCACAGCTGTTTCCAGCACGTCTTCAATTTTGTATTAAGCCATTCAGCCTATTTAAAACATATTTTATGTCAGATAATATTAATGACTGTTCTTTTTTTACCAATGAATGTGTCCATGTCTGTAGCTTAAAGCTTAAATAACTACGGCTCAGTCATCTGTAATCACCTTTAGTTGAGTGAGAAGGCAGAAACAACTTTGAGTGGCAGCCTAATGACTTCACAACCTGTAGCTTCAGCATCAAAATGAGATGGTATAGTGATATGTTGTACACATGATATGTTAACAGGGGCAGTCTACTTATTTTACACCATACTTTCACAGAGCTATTATGTTGATTGTATGTCCCTTGTTGAGCTACAAAACCATTTGTTAGTGCAGACAGGTGTTAAAGAGTGATGGTTCTTGTCCTGTGGGGAACAATGTGTGTATGAGTACTCATCATATCTACTTCACGTTAACCAGAAACAAGCCAAATAACTTTTATGTGTGTGTATAGGTTTAACGAATGAAAAGAAAACAAAATATCGATTCACATGTCACAGGTAATTTCATTTTAGATCCCAAGTTATTTCTGTAAAATTATACCAACCTAATATTACGTTGTTCATTTTTGTTTGATAATAAAGAGGTAGTATGGATCAAATGTTCGATTTGATGATTGTTAGCTTTGTTAGCTATAAGTATTTTACCATCCAAAAATGAAACCCAGCAAACAGAACCCAACCAGATCAATGTTTTAAATATTTTCTACATAAATATTATTTATAATCCCCCCAAAACTTGCAGTCAGCCACAACTTCAGATTTAAGCCCTCATTAATCTTTCCGAGGCACTAGCTACCAACGAGGAAGGATGGATGAAAAGTAAGACAGAATACTAAGATGCAGTAATCATCATTTATGAAACAGAAACTCATATTTCACCAGGTTGTTTCAGCCTGGCAGCTGCCCTGTTCAACACATCCGTTTGAACTTAGCATCACAGTTTCTCATCATTTCCAATGTTTTTGTATGAATGCGGGGATCGAAGGATGAATGAGCAAAACCCAGCGGAAGACAAAGTGCTTAGGAGGATGTAAAGTGTCACCACTTTTATACTGCTAAAAGCAACAAATCTATTTGAGTAATGAATGAATATGTTCTACAGAACTCCTCCTTTTTCCTGCTTTATTTCTCACCTAACATTTTTTAAATGTGTGTGTGTGGCGGGGGATCGCATTTGTCTGCATTGCAAACCCTAAAGCTAGGATAAATGAGTTTAAATGATAGAGTATTTGCATCACTGAGCAAGATTTTGGATGAATGAGCTGCAGCTCATGATGAAATTCTACTCCAGGCTCACCGTGTAATTTCAATCACACGTGAGACCCATGCAATCCAATTATTCTATTGGATCAACTCCAGTATAAGGGATCATATTTACATTTACATGCAGATGGGAAAGAAGTCAGTATGTTTATCAATGATAGAATGGTTTTATTATTACATTGTAGATAAATATGACTATTAAACGGTGAAGTCAAAGCCAGAACCCAGAATACATTATCTTTCATGTATTTGTTAATCTTATGTCATTTTCACTGTGGTTTGGTTGCCATATTTATAAGACCAAGCTCACAGATAATTCACAGTAGCACATGCAGCTGAAAATGGACTGAAATTGAATGCATCTTGGCTGTTGATGTGACACTTAGTGTTCATAGTTTGTCTTGCATTGTCCAACTGGGCAATATGTGTTCTGCAAACACATTAAATTTTTATATATCAGGAAGGAACAGTGAGATAGCGCTCTATTTTTAGCATGAGCAATCTGTTTATTGTACAGTATATTTGTACAATAGGTACTAAGGGGACATAACTGTTTTAATTCACTTCCTGCCAAACATTCTCATTCCTGTCATCAGCCAAGTTTATCTCAGTTAAACTTGGCTGATGACTAAATACCACATATATTATTTCAGCATTCACCACAGATTTCTATTAGTTTAAACTGTGATGTTGAACATACTGATTAGAAATTGTATCTTTGTAATTCAGTTATTTTTTAAGCACGTACATAACATGAGTGGCAGCCTCATCATATCTACTTGCTGTCTCAGCTCAAATTTAGCAACAGCTGGATTTTCCAATTTCTGGAACAATCAAACTCTGTAATAGTATACTAATGCATGTCATGTATGTAAAACCAGAAAACCAGCCAGCTACCAGAAACAACTTTCTGTGGCAGTGTTCATAGCACGTCTTCAGCAGTCAGCAAAGAAAGCCAGGGCAATGCCTTTTCTTACATGGAATGAGGTGCGTTTGTTTTATAGTCAGCTCAGTCAAATGGGCATTCAGCAAAGACATGTAACTCCATCTCATTAAACAGTAAGAGTCACAAGAGTTATTCTAATAACATGTTTTTATTTATTGTCTAATTTCTAATGTCTGCAATGCAAAACAATTTAAATGGATTTTTGTAAAATTAGGCCACAACTCTCAGACACGTGCCAGCTGATTAAAACGGTTTGAGTTCTTTTACTGTTGTGAGGCCACCAATGAAGACTCATTGTGGTGACTTACAGTACTTAACAAATGGCAGTGGTAGTTGTACAGGTTTAATACAATGAGTCAGTAAATGTGGTTACTCATGGAGTTATTTTTAGCTCATAGCTACATGCAGGTCTCGTGTCTGTACGGTCGATACACAATGTGCATTATGTCCATAGTAGTGGAAATAACTCAGATACAGTACACAAACTAGCTAGCTCCATTTTATTTCATTAAAATGCAGGAACCTCAATGTGCCTTTGTTCCACTGTCATCAAGTTAACTTCTTATGTATTTAAAGGACCTTTACTTAATGTAGTTATTTTTTCTTGGGAAGGTTAACAGAACACTTTACCCAGGCTTTACCTGTCTTCACTTTGAGAAAGGATCCCGAGGCAATTTTGGGGTCATACCATCAGTCACCTTTTTAGTAACACAGCTGCAGCACAGACTGAACAAAAGCGTTGAACTTAAACACTCTGAACTTTTTAATAGTTTGTTTTGGGGTCACTGCACACTGAAAGCACAGGCAACGTGCCACAGTTGGCTCCCGAGTTCGGCTGCGTCCCAGAGGATTCAATATTCCATTAGGACTATTATTTCTAAAGTAGATTAATCCCTGTCATTTAACGCTTGGCTGATGTCCATTTGAAGTCATTATGAAGAAGCACTGACACTGTTTCATAAATTATTCACAGCATTATCTGGGACTCTCTACAGTCACCAAGCGGGGGCTTAAGGCTGGATCACTTGTCACTGGAGAGAAACTTGTTCACCTTGATAAATTAAATTGATGTATCATTTTCAACACGCATGGACATGCAATTTTGAACATTACAGGAAATTTGTTAGGCCATCTTGCTATTACCATATGCTGAATGTGGGTCAATTCATCACTCAGTTCCGTACAATTAGGATTTTGTACTTTTTCATCCAGATCATCTTTTTTAAAATACGTTGTACAATCACATGAGAAAAAGCTAAACTAGAATCAATTTTCAATTTGCTTTGTTTGTAACACAAAAATGCTGCATAGTTATTTGTATATCTGTAACTAATATCCAGTATCTTGATTAGCTGAATACATTTGTGGCATTCAACTTGAATACAACATATTTGATCTATTATTATCTGTATCTATTCCCCGCTGCAGTAATAACCCAGTTTCCCCACAGGGATAATTAAAGTTTCATCTAATCTAATTTAGGAGGTGGATTTCTTTTAAAATTCAAAACACACAAACCGTTCTATTGTAGAGTCTGTGAAAGAGCTGTGAGGAAGAAGCAGTGCAGTGACAATGATAATGGACACTTACATTTACATTCCTGTCCTAACCTGTTTCCTGTAGGCTTGCTGTTAATGAATTGCGCTGTATAAACATATCACATGTTGTTAATTTAGTGTCAGGTGTCTGTCATCAGTTTATTAAAGGCTGTGTGCATTACATCCTTAGGGAACGTTTTGATTCTGTTTTTGTTGACTTAAAAGGTTAGAGCGGGTGATATTCTAGATGTTCTTATTGTCAACAAACCCCACGAAAACCAACAATGAATTAATCCTAGCAGCAAAGACTGCATATGTAGGCTAGACTGTACATCTTATTTCTCTGTGCCCTTGAGCTTCCCATTTGTCTAAAAACTATTGAAAGCACACAAGTGAACCACGGTGCTACACTGGGTGACATGTTCCTTCATTAAACTGCACATGTGCACTGTAGTTTATTTTAAGTCACTTCCACAAACACCTTCAAGCTGCTTTGATAGAGAGTCGTTCAGTTCAAGATAGAACTTATGGGTTGTATTGAGAAAGAAAACTCCAACAGGATCTGTAATGGAAAATGCTAATTGAATGGAGACTGGGTAAAGGGCCAAATGTTTATACTGTATATCTGCAGCTGAAAGTAGTTTCCAACAAACAAATATTCAGGTTTTAGCATAAATTCACACTATTCAGCTATTTATGATGTCGTCTTAGCCTTCAAGGTGCAGTTTATAAGTCTTAGATGAGTCTATTAGCAGAAATAGGTAAATAAGAGTTTTCATAATTGTGTTTTCATTAGTGTGTAACCACCTGAATTATTGCATTCTCTTTGTATTTCAATCAGTCACTTATATGTACATAAGGAGTGGGTCCCCCTGTTACAGAGGCTGTTAGTGGACAAATCAAACACTGCAGGCTTTAACGTTTTCATGTTGTAATAGTGGCTTGAATTCGGTGACACAATAGCACTGCATGGCAATGTGGGGAAGTTCAGCAACATCTAATTTACAGTGCATAGACTTTTACAGTGCACTTAAATAAATCGAACTAAAATTGATATTCCAGGCACACAACCTTCCAGATAATTTGGTTTTGACAGTGCGACTGCAAGATTTGTGTGCAACCTGACTAATCAGCTGGAAAGTCACCAGATGTCACTGAATGTCACTTAACAAACCAACCCGTTTGTTTACATTTTGCTGCAGAAAGATTCTTTGTCTTATGGGAGAGGTTCAGCGTAGTGTCGATTTATCCCGCACTGAATGGAAACAGTGGAGACGATTGCAGCATGCGATCGACACTCCTCCTGGAGTTGTTTTGGGCCGGTCTGACTGAGGAGGACACCCTGGGGCAGTCCCAGAAACTGCTTGAGGGATTACTCATCTGGCCCGGAAACACCTCAGGATCCCCGAGGAGGAGCTGGAAGATATGACTGCGGCTCTTCTGCTCAGTCTGGTGCCCCAGCAACCTGAGACAGAAGGATTCCTGCCCAGTACAATCTTTTATCATTTTGTGGTGGCATGATGTTTTGTTGACAAGTACGGCAAAGACTTAGGACAAACCGCTGTGTAATCCGCCTGTTACCAACACTGAAACTATATAAGTCTTCTTATGTCATGGCACACCCTCGTCAAAGTACACCAAAGGCAGTTTCTACTTTTGTTGTCATTGTCTGCAAGAAAGGTTCACACTCATTTATAATCATCAGCTGAATGATTAGGTTTACGCAACATTTTTGACTGACACATTCCTATATTTTGGTGACACACCACAGCTTGCTTTGACATCTTGGCAAACAGTTAGCAACCTGACTGTACTGGAGATGATTAACTGCAATATAGAGAATAGGCCTGCTTATTCTTTTGAGCTATGCTTTGAAGACGTTATAGAGATTTAAGAGAACACATTGTACGGGTGTATTCTCATATTTTGTATGACTATTTCTTGTGATAATTATTGGACGTGAGTTAATCATCTCTTTAATATCTAATGGTAACATCGTACTGTATATTTTCACTAGAATGTGTTAAATATCGGATGTTTACTCATTGATGCACTCCATTCTTTCTTCCCCCTTAATCCTTTTCAGGGTCATGACAATAATTAGCTGTATAATAACGTCCTGGTTTGGCTCGCATTGATGTTGTATGCACTTACCATTCCTTCCCATACCCTTCATCTAAAGCTTGGTTTTAACATTCATGAGAATATTTCTATGTAACATCCCACAAAATCGAACTCACAATATGTGGAATTTTAGATGAAAATTAGCTTTGAAGATGAAAATTAATTTAAAGCTGCAATCATTGATTTCATATGACCTCATAAAGGCAGCGAATCAAGCTCAAAACAACACTGACAGCAGACATGAAAGAGCATTTGCATTCAATTACAGTAGTGTTTCTGACCCTACGTTCGCAAGCTAGTTGCAGGGTTTTATATTTGGTGCATGTGCAGATGCGATTCAAGACCAGCAAGAGTGAATTAAACACGTTCATAGCATTCCATTCATTTGCTTGATTGTTAATATAAAAACATTTGTCAGTGAAGCTTTAGCTTTAACATGCTTATAATAATATATTCAACCTGTCAGCCTTTTTTTTTTTGGAAAACAGACAAGAGCTTGGATTGTCGTCAAGCACCTGTCAGGTGTTTTCACGATCACATCAAAAACTCAGTACCTCCACCAGTGACATGTACACAACAAACCTGACTCATGTAACACACACACACAAACACACAGACACACCTCAGCCCTTTCACAAATCACTGTCCTCTTGTTTACCTCGTCTGTCATCTTGCATACACTTTTCCACATTGACAGTCAGTCCTCAAGGTTTGTTCCTATCTGCAAGGGTAGCTTTGTTTGTGCTGTAGCTAATGGACCCTAATGAAGCATCTATAATAATCTGACAAGCTTTACAGCCAGTGGACACAGAGATATTCTGTCTAAGACAACTCGCAAACCTGAGGGACTGATGAAAACTCAGCGCTGAGGTGATATGAGGCAGGATGTCACCTCACATTACCTTGTGCAAAAATATCTAATAAAATAACCTCCTGCTCCTTATCCTCCTTCACTTACTCACAAAACAAGGAGATATTAAGATGTTTAGAGCAGCAGCATATATATTTATTCAGCAGCTGTGGCTTTTTTTTTAAAAATATTGTCCTAGAAGGAAAAGAAACCTCTCAGATGCTCAGGTGTGGCGCAGAACACAATAAATGTCTGCAGCGAGACTTATTAGGCTATCTTGTTTACTTTCTTTTTCATATAAGCAACATGAGCAGAAAGGCTCCAAAAGAAAGAAAAGAGAAGTTAAGTTGGTACATGTGCCGTTGAATGAGACCTGGAAATAATCAGCAAAGTCACTGCAAAGTTTATAGCTTAGCCACAAAGCTGGGTTACGTCTTGGCACAAACCCACTCTAATCATACCACAGTGTACTATGAACTACACCCTATACCTCTACCCCCGTTTAATAGCTTATAATGCATTTAATTTAAATCACAGTTTCTCCAAAGATGATCTTAACTATGAATCCTCAGCTCACATGAAAATTCAGTTGCCAAAGAATGCAGCTGAAGCAACTCCCACCGTAGTGGGCTTAATTATAGTTGTTAGTGCAGCCAAAAGGTGTAAGTTTCCAAAAAAAAAGAAATCTAATTTGCATCTAAATATTAACTAAGTGTCTCCTGGCATGTGAGCCTTGAATCTTTTTGTTGTTATTTTTAGGTGTTCAGTTGCATCCCTTCGGCAGGTCTTCTCAGTTTCTTTCGGCTACTCCGTCTCCCTCCGTCACCCGTTTTTTTTTTTTCATGCATATGGGAGTGATATTTTGAAGCCTGGGAACAGTTATTGGAGTGTGTTTCAAGTCATTCTGTCTGGCTTGGTTAACAGGCTGAGGTCCAAGCCACCATCTTTGTCGTCTTACTGTTTGAATTAATGTTGACCCACAATCTGCTGCCAGGAATGTAGTCTGTGCCGAGGTGGAGAGACTTCAGTTGTTTTCAGCGTAAGGACTTCCTGTTTTCGGTTCAAGTGGAGAGGTATGAGCAGCTGACGTCTTTTAAGTTCGACACCTGAGTAAAGGACAGCTGCTTTATTTGCTGGGTGCTGCAGTGTTTTATGTGTTCAGATTTACTGTATTTACACTACAGGTAAGGGGATATTTATGTTGACATAACATGACAACATTAATATACTGGCAACAGCCTCAACTTTACAGAGAAGGTTTTGAGAATTTGGAACCTGGCTGAATTGATTATTGGTCTTCCATCAAACTTACACATAGATAATTAAGGATGATTCATCACACCTGATAACACAGAGCCACTGACCTGTGAGACCCGAGTTGGGCTTGTTCCAAATTACACTCCTATTCTGAATGAATGACTAATTTGGTCTTGTATTAGTGCCACAGGTCTTGGATTCAGCCTCATGTGTAATATCTAAGTGTCCTCAGCTCTACTAATATTGCTTCTCTTACTGTATAAATCACCATTATGCTAATACGCTACTGCTACTGGTGTAGTTCCTCTATATTTTGGATAATGACACTTATGAAAAAGTTTGGAGAAGTCTATGATAGTGCTTGAGTCCCGTTCATATCGGTTTTCTCCGGTTTGAAAAAACAAGATTCACACATCAGGTTTAGCTATGTTGTCCTGTTTATCTAAAGGCCTGTAGTTCAGAATCCAATGAAGGTTCAATTGTCACTGCTTGGTCGGGCACATACATGTCGAAAAGTCCTTATTACAGATTACAGATTACAGTTTACAGATTACATGCCTTGAAGCTTGATTTGAAGTGACTATTACTGTTGTAATGATTGTGGCTGAGGAAGCTAAACCTAATAAATAAAAGGGATCCCCATATACTGTATTCACCCTATGGTCGTGCTTGATGAGTGACACTAAAACAATGAGCTTTCTCCACAGATAAGTTGTTAAAAACAGCAACAACAACAGCAGTGTTGCAATAGCTTGACTTTCCACATAAACAATGTTGGTCAGCTGATCTCATTACTGCATTTCCAGTGCCGTCATTCCCCGATTCTTACTTTCTTTTTTTCCCTTTTTGTTTTCAAGGACAACTCTCCTTTCCTTTCATTCCCCCGTATTAGTGGAATAAAAGTCTGCCAGTGTCATCCAGACATTGTTTATGTAGTTTTAGCACCATGTTGGGCTCATTATTGATTTCTTGAAGTGGCACGCCTCCATCTTGGCTGCTGAACGCTGGCACCGGAGCCTTTTGTGTTCCCCTCAAACAGGCATTTCAGTGCTCCAGCTTATGCTAAAGCATTTAGATTATATATTTATATTCAGGAGTGGAGTTTGAAGTCACCCTCCTTGCCTATTAGGGAGGGTAACCTTCCTCTCGCTGCAGAGCCTCTTCCCAATTACAGCGACTACTGCTGATGAAATGGCTGTGCAACATGGTGACTTGTCATTTGGCCAATCATTCTTAATGAAGCGCCACAGAGAGAAGGATAACTGTGCTGTGCCATGCTGTGTTTGTAATATCTGCACAGGGACAATAGTGTAAGTGTTTCAGATTTGCCTAATCCATTGTTTTTAACATTTTCTATCATATTTTATGTCCTGTGGAGCCCACTGATCAGTCCGATTATAATGGCTTGACAACATGAATTTCAGATGCTAACAAGTTGATGTAATAGCAGTTTGTAAGTTTCAAAACACTGAGTGTGATCCCTGTGTTACCATCACTTTACTTTTTCAAGTTGATCAATTTTTTCATGTATTTCCACTTAGATTCTCCACATGCAGTCACAGTTGTTGTTTCTTTCTATCAGATTTTTTTTTATGCTCACATTTATGCACTGAACTTTTACATTTAAAACGCATTCACATCTGAGAGCTGTTCAGCACAGCCCCAGTCTTCCACTTCTAGCCACTCAACGGCTCCACTGGAGCATTTACAGTAGCAGCTAAGTATCTTTCTTGAAGCTACATCATTGGTTGGCCTGGAGGGAATGGAGAGAGCCCGTTTACAGCTGGCCTGCAGCGTGTCAAACTCCCAAACCACTTTTAAGGTTTCTATTTAAAATATAGCATGCTTACATTTACTGTTGGTGCAAACGTGCTGCGTGATCTAGACTGGATGATGGTTTATATATTGACCAGTATTTACAAATTCAAAAGGTTTTCATTTGGCTTTCAACTACACCATTAATGAAATTAGCTTCTGGTGAAGTGCTAGCAGTTTAGTGAGAAACTATTTTTTAGTCTGCAATGAAAATAGCTCCAATAGATTTCATTAATCCACATATAAAGTACAGCTCCTTCTTTTCTTGCTTACACTGCTCGCTTCCAATTATGATCTCCCTACTGTACCTCCAATGAATCATTCAAAATGCTTTATACCACTAAGATCTGGCTGCAGTTCATATTGGATCTGCAAGCTTCCTTTATATGCAGGAAATATTTGACAGCTATTTGAGTCCAGCAGGCCCAAATGCCCATGATATTCGGTGCAAACAGACGCACAACCAGACCAACAGAAGGCAGTAAAATCAATGTAGTGCACAACAGATCGAGACAAATAAATATAAATGAAAAAAAGGACAAAGATAAAAGGATTCAGGTGTAATCATACAGCTGGTTTACAGCAGGTTACATCAGATAACCAGTACTTTCTCAGAGTTCAGACAATAAATGAACTGTAGGCAAAACTCATCCTCTCATCACAAAGGGATCAAAAGAGCAGCTCTTCGATATTCCTGGACTGGATATTCATCAAGAATCCAGAGTAGAAATACAGCATCCAGGCTCTGTGCAGGAATGGTGTTATATTAAAAATCTAGGGACTCCATTTTTCTTCCCATAAGCCATCAAATGCGGCTATAAAACTTTCAACAGGGCACCGTAAATCATGTCTGATTTTTACAAGTTTCAGGAACTACATCATATTTCTAAACCAGTTTTTGTTGTTTGGAAGTTACAGTCTCTATTTTATGATGGCAGTTTTCACCTCCTTTTGTTTCTGCACAAGCACTGCCTACCTGGAGCCTGTTTTACTGCAGCTCTGAAAGTTCTCACTGCTGTTGAAGTTCAGGCTGCCTGGGACTCGATTTTCTTATTTATTTTTTACACAATCAAAGGTCTTTATTGGTTATAACACTTTGATTGCTGAAACCCTAGATATAACAACAATTTCCCCAAGGGGATCAATAAGGTATGTTGTTATTTATTATTCTTATATCCAGGCACAGAACTCCAATACTTCTACAATTCAACAATGATTCCCACATGATTCAAGAAAACAACTAAAATATGTTAATATGCATTGAAAACAAGTCATTTGAGACTATTTATTGATGAACAGTCTTGTGAGTAGGCTACATGTATTAGATCTTTTGTAAGATTCTCACTGCACTGAGCTTTATGTTAGCACAGCTTGTCCTGTAAAAGCTCAGAAGAGCAGGTTGTCAATTGAAAAATATAAATCACAAAAGGTCAAAAAGGTCCCAAAACAAAGCAGAGTTCAGCAAAAAGGTATGCAGGGGTCAAAAAAAAGGCATGCATAGACGCAGGTCAAGAAGGGAAAGGTACTACAAGTACAAAAGGGCAAAAAGCCACTGGCTACGGCGCAGGTGCAGTTTATACTGTGGAGCTGATTATGTGATTGGGAGCAGATGTGCAGGTGGGTGTGGAAGTCAGGTGATAGGTGAAAGGTTAGAAATCAATGACAAATATTGCAGGAGAGGGAGAAAAGGCAGGAGTGATTCATGACTGCAGAAAGATATAAAGAACTCTTTACATTATGAGCTTCATTTTATTGACCTGTACATCAGAGTCCTTTAAGGAGTATTATTGTGCATCTTTGTATTTTTAGATGTGATGTTAGCTGGGAGGTTTTCCCAAATGATCCATAACATGGCCTCTTTAAGGCCACCACAGTAAGTGTTATCAAAAGTGCTTCTGTAACTTTGTGCAATTGAATTCAGTTGACGTAATGTAAAGTCCAGAGTAAATCGTTTGTACATATTCTTTGATGTAGCTCTGGTTTATGTTTTTTGGCAGCTTGCGGACATAAAGTATGGATCATTCCCTTTTACGTCTCAGCACCAAGTGATAATGTGAGGGAAATCACACACATCCTTTATCTCAAATGAATGGCTCTCTGGATTGACAGCCATAATGTGAACAAATTACATTACAGCACCTTCCCAGGAAAAAACTAATCCTGTCTAAACGGGGCTTATGCTATTCTAAATTGAATTGCATGTTTGTTTGCAAATGTCGGCCGACTTGTCTCACAAGAAATGAGATATCACAGAGCTCAAGGGCATACACCTTTAGAAGTTACAGTACGTTGGCTGGCAGTGAGGAGCTACTTCCATTTTATCTAAGTGGAAACACTGCAACTTTCTATAACGAAGGAAAGTTGTTACCCACACTGTCTTTGAGAAGAGTCTTAATTAGTGTGCCAAATGGAAAGAGACGGTCCAGTGGTTGAATATTCCCACAAAGACGTCTAGAATTTTAGGGCTAGGCGATTGTGCTCTTTTAAAACTTGCTGAAATTTTGAGGAAAAGCCTTTTCACTTCAATTGTTTGGCAACCTTTGAAAATTGGTTGATGTATTCCTTCCAGCTCTGTTAGAAATCTGTAACAAAGCTCATAACACCCACCCACCCACATGCACGCACACACAAAGGCACGTGTGCACGCTGACACCGCCCACCAAAGAGAAGAGGAGCGCACACAAACATACAGACACAAATCTAAACAGATGCACACGCTCGCCCACGCACGCACAGACACACATGCGCACTGTCACCCACACACTCACATGTCCACACATGCAAACAATCAAAGGGAATGGTGGGCACCGTCTCATCTCCCAGGTGGGTTTCTTTAAATTCAAAGAGTAAAGAGAGGCCAAACACCATGTGGGCAAAAGACACTTTATATAATCACCTCATTTTAAATACGCACCCACAAAACTGGATCATCCAAAACAGTCATCTTTAGCTTCACATCGTGAGCCAGTTGTAGAAAAGTCTTCATTTTAATAACACAAGAATGTGATTTGATGTGGACAGAGCTCAGAGAAGGATTTCTTTGGAGTGGTAATCACAGGTGAAGGATGAAGGGGAGGAGAGATGAAGGGAGGAAAGGTAGTGGCGTTGGGAATGACCAACTGCCTGATTTTTCCATTTTATTGATTTTCTTTTGTAGCTCCGTGTGCTGTATTTATCTTCCCGCAGCACACTGACATTTACTCAAACATACATACAGTGCAAACACACATTTATTACTAGTGAGGACCTCGTGGATTGCTTTCCAGCTCTGTAAAGCAGAGTCCAAACCTTGTCCAGTTAATGCCTTAACTTAAAGGCACACAGTGTGATTTTGTCATGTTGTCCAATGGTGGCGCCAAATTGAAAACGGCAAAAGTCATCACAGTGTATAGTTGAATTTGATGACATTTGGGGATTAAAGCCTGTGTGGGATCATAAAGCGGCACTGTCAGATTCACTCCTGTGTGGCTTTGTGATGTAGCGACTCTCCATACTGTAGCTCTCTGACTTGAAAAGTGAGTTAGACAGTATTCAATAAGTTGTTGTGGTAATTCAGCAGACATTTGTAATAACTGCTATCTATATGGAGTGGTGTGCATGCTTTTTTCTTTCCACTTGTCATTTATGTACCACTAGAATTACCTCACACTGCTGTCTGCAGGTTCTCGCTCCATTCCACCCCCACCAGGATAATTTGTTGTTCTTTAACAATGCAAATTTAAGTGTCAAACCAAAATTCACTGCTGAACATGGGGATCTATTTCAAAGTGACTTGAAGACACTCCATATGTCATCCAAATGGCTTCTTCAGTTCTGACAGGTGGAGGGTCCCAGGCATTTAACCTCTGTGGAATCAGTAACAATTTGAGGGTCACTGAGGTCACATGTGGGTCATTGGCCCACCTATTCATCACATGTGTTATTAAGATCACATTAGCCAGGGTGTGAGTGGGTGTTTAACTGGGAAGAGAAGAGGGGAGAGTCAGCACTGCATTGTAAGTGGCCTGTAAGTGATGTCGTAGACCACCTCCTGTGTTTAGTGATGGTCATCTGTCATTCCATGAGCACTAAATAACATAAACGGAGAACCCCCAGAGACATTTAATAGGTTTCTGTGATCAGATCTTAATGTAGCTCTATTAGCATTTAACCATGGGTAAATTGGAATTTGGAATTAGTTTTACTTTTTATTTGTGCATGAAATTTATACACAATTAATTGTACACTCATTTGTACACTAGTTTATTTTTGAGTTAAATCGCTACAATGTGAAAAAAAAAGTTTCCATGTACTGTAGGTCTAGTTCATGCATCACGTAGAGTGACGAACAGTATTTAAAAGAAGGAATTGTTTATATATTGTAAATAGCAAGAGACACACACAGTCACTCAGATCAAGTGCAGACCTTTAAAAACCATTAGCTCGTCTGTGTTTTACTTTACTTTAGGGGCTCATTCCACACAACCAAAGTCTGCCTCTAAACTGGAAAACCTTCTGTATTTAACTCAGTCTAAAAAAAAAACAGACATAAGAGAAAAGATAGCATAAGAGAGTCCCGTGTCTCTGTTTTTCCTTTCCCTCTTATTTTTTATTCATCTGTTTATCTTTTATAAACACAGCATGAGTGGTTTTTGGGGCCATTTTGCGTATTTGGGTCAGAAATGTTCTTATTTTGTTTTTTTTTATCTTTTTACTGTTGCAGCTGATGCATTGAAATCAATCTTTTATTTAGCATAATGTAGGAGGCTGACTGAGGGACTCATTCACACCAAGCCGTTCTGACTTAATACAAGCTGAATATTTTAATATTCCATCCAGACATGCAGGATTTTATTGAGTGCTGCTTTATTTTACCCCCTCGCCGCTACATTTGGAGTACCCAAAAGCATGTGTGTGTTTAATGTGTGTATAAGGCCACTGTCTGGGAGTGACAAAAACATGACTGCACTCCAGCTGATGGAGTAGTTACTTTCATAAATCATGAGTACATCTCATAACATCAAGTTTGGTCCAAGACCCTGGGAACAAAACAGACAATGAGCCTGTGTGTGCGTGTTTCTGTCTCCAGATTGAATTCTTAATCTTTCCATTTGTTGTTTCATCTGTTGTTGTGGGAAATGATGCATCGGTCCCTTGATGCCAGATATAATAATATGATTCGCCAAAGTCAGATATCTCTCCATTGAGTGCCAATAACAGATAATTAACTCTGAAAATTAACTTAGAAATGCTTTGCTCAGCTATTACACACATCAAATAGATGTGCGCTCACAAAGATACATGAATAATGTGTGTTTTTAGACTCTTGAGTTTTGAGCAGTGTGTGACAGAAATATGCAAAGTGCTATAGTATTTGCACAAACTGACACCTTCAGGCATGTTTCCCCTTGATTGCTGCCCTGAGCAATATTGTCCTTTGTTTTTTTATTTTATTTTTACAGATGTACAAAACAGAAATGACGTGCTCCTGAAGCTGTAATTTTAACCATGAATCATTGATAAATGGTCCACATCCAGCAGATGCTGGTGGTGACACAGCAGTACTTTTGGTCCTTGTGCTGCGCTTTCATTTTATCAAATGAAGACAGATTTCTGACATTGTGCACTCCCATTTCAGACCCACACATCCCAGACTAATTGACAAAATACAGTCCTGCTTGAGCCACAGCATTTGTCATGTAGTTTTTTAGATGAACTCTGGAACATTTCTATCAAGTATTTTAGGTTTTTATTTTGGCGAACACATGCAACAGTTGTCGTTCTTGTGTAGGGCATGCTTTTCTGAATATGTGTGAGTACAAAGAAAACAGTTTAATATAGGTTTTCATTTCCATTTCATTATTCATTGACTAATCTAACATTCAGAGGGCTCATAATCTTCAATATCCAGTGGTAGTGAATGCATCTTCATGCTGTCTCAGACAATGTGTTGTCAATCTAACATGTATTAATGTGCAAATACTTGTATATTTATATTTATTGTCATGTGTCACTTAGACCCAAACATCTTTTACTTCGTCTATGGTTTGACAAATAAAAAAGTTAATTAACTAATGACAAATACGCTTTTCTATCCTCAGTCATCCTCGAAAAAATGTCCAGAATGTATACATATGTTTTTGTTGCAAATGTCTTACACCATTCTGTGTGAACAGCTCGTTGCTGTGTCTCTTGATTCTGTATTCACTTGTTAGTTATTACTCGTAACTTTGTGCTTTGTTGATATTGAGACGCTCGTTTGTTCCCTGGAGACTGGGCCGAGTTTAGAATATTAAACTCATGCAAACACACATACACTTACATAACTATTTAAAAAACATTAGGAGTAGGATTGTTGCTGCCATTGTATTTTTGTTTGGGGAGATAAGGGAGCTTATTGAGGTTTTATTTTGTTTCTCATCAGACTGTCTTGCCTAAAAACTCCAATTTAGAAGTTGTCTTTGATTTAGCAACACCTTCTGGGCTTTTGACCCTTTTTTATCAGCCTCATTTTTGGCCCTTTGTGCTGTATGTGAATCACACTCTCTTTCAAGCAATAATTTGTTTTACCAGTTTCATCTGGTGGTATGTTGCGTCCCTTTCCCTCAGCTGAGCTGGGTTACACAGGGGTAAGCCTCAGAGTCATTGTGTCAAGGTTATTTGTGATAATTTGATTAATTGCAAATTTGTTTAGAGAACATGCACCACTGACAAATAATATCTGAAATTAAAATCTCATTGGCATTTCACTATGTTCCTGCTTTGTAAAATGTAAGATCCATATTTACATGGTCCCCAAGAGTGAATCCATTGAACGCAGCACTCGATTGTAAGAAGTTGTTGCACTGAAACTTGAAGAACACTGAAGCCAATTTCTTACGGTTGTATGACTTTTAACTTCTTCTAGACACATGGTGCACACACACACTGCATATGTGTATAAATCTTTTACATTTGTTGCACAGAACAATGCAGATGGTGGCTTCGTCCCAAGGCCGCACACTGCGTTAGTCGAGCAATGGAAGTACTACTTTGATGAGTGAATGAAAAACTGTTCAATTCATTCTTTTCATGTCACCTCATCATCCTATACATACTGTATGTTTACCTTTCAATTTATAACAGGAGACATTTCAATATTAAGCTAAGTTCCTAATTTCAGCATACATTCAGTAAACTGTGAACTCTGAAGCAAAGTTACACTCGTTAACTCTTCACTGATGCTTCATACAGTCATTTTTTGTAGAAGACTGGGTGAAAAGAAACAATTGGTGAATTGTTTTTGATCTACAATGTATGGCCGGATGCTGGGGAGCCATGCAGCATTAAACCGCCTGGTTTCGGCATGCGGTTTGATGTGACATTCTCTCTCATCCAAAAAGAGAAAGAGCAGAGCCAGCGATGATCCTGTATTATCATGTACAGATTATGAGCTATTTCCAACTGGGGCCACCCATGCTGAAAGTGTATGAATTAATGGAATTGTGAATTGAAAGGAGCTGGAGCTAAAATGTTGAGTTTCTGCAGGACATCTTGAGTTTTACGACAGTTCTGTCTGATGGAAGTAGAGGGACGCAATGTTTGTTTCTTCAAAAGTTGCTTTGATGTGTAATCTATTTGATTGAGGATATTATGACAAATAAGCAGTCACAGGATGGAGGAAAAAGGAAGTAAAATGCTTTATAACTGCTGCAGGAAATGAATATTGAACATACTTTTTGCTCAAATTAAAGCGCAAGTGCAATATGTGTTTGTGATGTTTTATTATCAGTAGCAGCATGAGTCATAGTGCTTCTTTTAGAGTCCAGGATATTACATGAAAAGAAAAAGAAAATCATTTTTGGGTCGTAGTTCGGGTGATGTTTTCCTCCTTGGGGCTTAAATTTGAAATAAAATTTTAATAGAGTGAAATGACTTTTCTAGAGGCAGTTTACCTATTCGTTCAAACTTTCATACATGAAAGGCCAAGGGCAAAATCTATGACAGAAGAAATAGGGACGCAAGCAAACATAGTTCAACTGAACAAGGATTCTTACATTGGTTTCCTTGTGCTTTCATCATAGTGTTTATAATTTCACCTTATCACACAAACAGTCGGCAAAATAAACTACTGTTAGCGAAAGATAAAGCGAAAGAGTCCAAGGAGTCGCCTCATCATGGGATAGGATGATCTCCTTTAATACTATTGTCTAGCCCAGCCTGAGACACAGCTGCTTCCTGATCTGCATCTAGTTGTGTGTCTTCAGCTAGGGGACATCTGCATACTGCACCAAGCATGACATCAGCCGACACTGGCTCGACATAGCCTTAGGAGACACACAGAAACAACTGTTGACTTTTTTCTTATAGAGGAGTTTGTTTTTGTTGAATTCAAATTCCATTCACTTAAATGCCCCTTGGCTTCTCCTTCATGTTTATGTTCCTTTCCTTTTGTCGCTTCCTTTCCTTTTCCTTTCTTCCCTTTTCCCTTTTTTCCTCACTTTTTTTTTTCCGTTTCAACCTGGGGCAACAATTTGTATCATAAAACTCTATTTGTCTCTTAGATTTACCAGTTCTTACCCAGATGTATCACCAGATTTGTTTTTGAACGATCTGCAGCACCTGCTCTTAAAGGTTACTGTGAAAAGAGGCTTTGGAGCGTGCAGCTTTTTCTCGGAGAACACTTTTTCTTTTCTAATCCACTCCCAGGTGGAGGCATCCTGTGAATGGTACGCTGTAAGATAAAAAAATGATTGATTTAGTCTGCAGTTATGAGTTGTTGTGTGAGCCAAAAATATGAAGAGACTCATGATTTGTTGTTTTCTAACATTTTGTCTCCGGTATGTAAGAATAAAACTAGCATTACCCACTCACAGGCTGTATGCCTCCTCCAACCCGTCAATTTGCAGTTTACATGTCTGTTTGTCCAAACCCATGTTCTAATTGAGTCATCAATGACTCAGTTGTAGCAGATGCAATAGAATTCCCACCAGAAGTTCCTGAGATATTGTGTTGGTGTTACAATTGTCACAATGACCTTTGACCACCAAAACGAATCAGTTCCATCTTGGTTTGTTCCAAACTTGAAGAAATTCCCTCAAGGCATTCCTGAAATATCACATCTACAAAAATGACATGGATGTTTGTTATGTTGGTTCAAATGAACAGACAACCCTAAAACCTGCTGGAATACACCACCTGATTAATACAGATTATTCATTATTTGTGGTTGAATACAGGAACTAGAAATACAGCGACAAGTCTGTCGTTAGCGTTAGCAGTGGTACGACATACAAACAAAAGGAGTCAAATAAAAAAAGGAAAATCAGTGTGAATCATAAGATATTGTGGTGCAGAAACACCACAGCAATGAACACTAATTGCTGAAAGGGGAACAGTCAAGATTCTTGGGGCTTACCACTTCAACAACACTTTCACCAAATTTTCTAAAACTAGTTATGCTCCAGTCAAATTAGCAGACCAGAAGCCGTGTGTTTAACAAGCCTTAGTCTCTCTTCAAATCTATTCATCCCTGCATGTAAAAAGTCACCAAATCTCCTTTTTTCATGAGATCCCACCGCGGCGCCTCTTGTACATCTGATCCCTTTTGTACGGTAGCACAAGAAGGGCCAAGGGCAAGCAGACAACAATATGGAGAAAGTAGAGGATAGGTTACATCTCAAGGGGGTTATAGGAGTTTGTAATGGACCCGCTGAGGTTTACAATAGTAAATATTAGAAAGTAGCAGTCTAGAGTATGCAAGCAAGGAATTTGAAAGAGGTCGTGGTCAGTCACTTGCAGAGAGTGCTTATCAGCTATCGGGAGATGCTATCTGTCACGCAACTGGATAGACAGGAGTCCTCTTTGACTTGGATGGCATATGTGTCACTCAACAGGCATGCCTTTATGTATGCCACTCCCTTTGCTCACTGTTGCTCTGCCACTCCAGATTAAACAGCTCCTGCTCTTTCGTTTCTCCTTGTTTCTCTCTCTCCACATCGGCGACGTTTCTTGCACTGCACTTTCTCGAACACTTTTCTCTCCATCTCATCCCTTTCTCTCATGTGCTTTCTCTCCCCTGTCTGTCACTTTCCTTTGTAACCCTAGCTCTCCCTCACTCCCTCTTTATATACACGATGTCGTAGACAGCGCATGAACTTGAATTCAATTCAAGTGTCATGCATCTCCTCCACTTTGATCAGACGTGGCTATTGTCTACCCTCTGAGACACAGTCTGGAATTGCCTCCTGATATGCCCCCACTCTGGTAAAGTGAGATGTGAGCCCCCTCTGTGCTCTCGCAAACACAGGGGGCTTTTGTGTGTGTATATGCGTGTGTGCAGGGAGTAAAAGAGAGGAGAGAGTGCAGCAGTGAGAGCGCATTAGCATGGTTTGCTAGCCTGCACACTAATGCAGAGCGAGGACCTATAATAGCCAGGGTTCATTCAGAGTCATTCTCCCACAGATTTCAGCATGTACATTCTATATGGTGGTAAAAGAGGGGAAACCCTCCACAGATCTCTGAGCATGATTAGAGCTCCCTCTTGTTCCTTTCTGCAGTCTCAAAGAATGGACATATCTAATTCCCCATACACCACAAGTATCAATGTTTAACGCAGTCATGGAAGCACACATGCCATCTCATAGCAGCCAATTAAATTAATGAATGGATCATTTTGATCTGCGGCCGGTAGAATTCCACCACTTCAACTCTTGTCAACAAAGGCCTAATTATTTTTTCTTCACCGCCACGTCATCACTTGCCAGAGAAAAGGAAAACCACTGTTGAAACATTGACAATTCCTCTCTCATTATGTAAAGTTTGTTTGTTTTTTTTTTTTCACGAGCTGGAGAGTGACATTTTTTTTTAAAAAGGAGCTGGATTCTCGCATCTGATTGGAAGAGAAAGGAAAGAAGACAAGAGAGAGACTGAAAGGGAGAAGGTCTGATTCAAATGAGTGCTTGGATATGCCTGGGGTTTAAGAGCCTTAAGAAAAATAGCCAAAATGAAACAGGCAGCAGAGCACAGAGGGAAGGCTCCCATCCAAAACACTATTATTTCCCAGCACTCATATTCATAGTGGCACATTTCCAAAAAAAGAAAAGTCCATAAACTATTGAGATGTGATTATAAATTAGATCTGATTCTGAAAAAATAAACTTTTTCAATACCTCTCGCTGTGCATGAAATGGAGTATGTTTCCCATGCCATTTATTTCTCAAACTGAAGCATCAATGTGACATCTTCCCAGTGTGGTAAATCTTTATAAAGTAACCAGCTTAATTTCACTCATTTCATATCCAGCACTAAAGCTTCTGACACTAATTTAAGCAATGATAAACCATTACAGAAATGATCTAAACGGCTGCATGAGAACAGAGATGCCCTGTGTATTTATGTATCGTAACATTGGCATAACTGATTATGTCAAGTGATCCTAAATGCATGCTGGACATACAGTAATGAGGGCAAATAAAGCACGAAGCAAAATAGCTTCATGTGTTCCAGGCATACGGGTACACGACCACAACAAAACGCTTCAACAAGCGCTTCAAAAGTTAAGGAACATTCCTGTGTGTTTGTCTACTTAAATACTATAGGCCTAGGGGATCGCTGAGGTAGAAAAATAGAAACATCCTGAGCAGAACACAAATAACCCAAACATGCGTTTAACCCAAGCTTGACCCAACATGCTTCCTAATCTGCTTAACTCCAGTCAGGAATTGGAGGTCGCAGATTTACAAGGTGATGGATGGTGATGGAAAATAGAGCGTCAAAAATGGATGAGATGGATTAACATGCTGACATTCAACAACTGCATCTGAAATTATTTGATTTGGTGACTAATAGCGTTGGCGTCCACTCATGCCGAAGCCTCCAAAGCAATCCTGAAGGTCACGTGTGAAACAACTTTTGAATGGATAATTGTATCGTCAATTAGTCTTTTATATAAAAGTAAAAAACAAAACAAGAATAATAAAAAAAATCTGACAAAAATCTAATATAAAGATTTACAAAGAATTGTTCAGTGCCTTGCAGCAATTGTCACAGTTGCCACAGTTGCAGAGTAGGTCTAGACATTTTTAAATGAGGTGGCTGGACTGAAAAACCCCAGTGAAATAATAAGTAATTTACATTATCAAGCATAAGAATTAACTAATTAAAACGTCAGTGTTTGATCATATGAATTATATTAGTTGATGGCAAATTAACTGATATTTTATTCTGATTAAGCTGGAATTAATGACACATCAAACAATGATTTAATTAAATTTCTTTAATTAGCCCATGTCATGTTTGGTAACATTGACAATCTCGCCTATATAACTGTGTTCACATGCATCACATCTGGATAAATGTGAGGGGTAATAAATGTAGCATATGTAAAAATATAGTGATAAGCCATTTGACATCATAATTTGCGAGGCAGAATGTCTTGTATTCATGCCTCAGACGACGAGTCTAGTCTGGATGATACACAGTCAATGGGGATAAAAATCTACATATGGGCCTTAAGATAAAAGCCTAAATGGATTAACTCAGGTTAATACATATACAAAGCAGACATGTGTAAGGATAATACACCTCTTGCTGTCTTGTTCCACAGCAGGCACGTAATCCTTGATAAACTGCGCTCAGCTTGTCAGTAAACTGACTCATCATTAGTCAAGATTACAACCTGGGATCATGGAAGATGTATGTCTCTCCAGAAAAATGCAGTCGTCACTGCCAAAAAAAACAAGACATTGTGTTTGAACCTGGTTTTGGTGGTAGTGAACTTGCCAACTCCTGAGGTCGTGATACTGGCTGGCCAAAAACACAATTTGGATTGTCAAACAGGTATAATGGATTTTAGTAGCTAAAGCTGTACATAAACCAATAAAATAACAAAACCTATCCAACTCAGCCATTTTGTAAATCCTCTTTCATGTATTCTGCATAAATTTGAAACTGCACTATCAAAATAGAAAGGTGAAACCACTTCACATTTTGGCAGCCACGATGAAGCTGTCCGGTCTGACTGTCTACAATTTGTTTCAACTTTAGCTTCATTTTTTAGAGTTGGTTTTATATCATGTTTCCATTCCATGTCTCATGTGGATTTGTTTTAAGTTTAATCTTGAATGGACTTCATCACCCCAAAACCACATAGCCTGATTGCTGGTTGCTGTGTTGTGTGTAAAGAAATAGCACTACATACATGCTGGTGTAAATCTTAGAGTAAAAGACTTGCAAGATGAAATAAAATGTTTGGAAATATAAGTTATTAGGATTTATCCTCTGGGAACCTAGAATATCTGAGTGAAATGCAGTGGGTATCAATCCAATAGAGCCACCTTACTACACCCTTAATATCAACAACTCCCTTCAGGTTATTACCAAATGCCATCCATCAGAGAACATCCTCTGGGGAATGTGAATTTCTTTTGCAAAATTTTACAGCAATCTTGCTGTTAAGATATTTCAGTTTGAACCTACAATGTGCTTTTTGTCTGTTGTTATATTTATAATTTAGATTTTGATATTGTCCGTGTATAGGGCTAAACTACTGTTCGTCAACTGGAAAGTATTGGACAGTCTCTGCAATTCTAATTTGTGACTCCGGCTGATGAGACAGCTGTTATTTTGACAGAAACATCTTGCCTGTTCTTGCTCTAACTACACTGGTTGCAAAATTCTTATGGATTTGCTGCCATGTCATTTTTTTTTTTGTTCCAATTATAGTCAGCTCATAGAAAGGGGAAAGAGTTTATTCTAACCATTATGCCAATGTCTTGCTGGCAAGGAATGCTCAGATATCAACTAACATTTTTGCTTGAGCAGTCAAACTACAGAAAGAAATAATGGATACCCACCAGTCTGAATATTCCATCTCATGAGAGCATTTTATGAAAAGCATTTACACCCATGACTTTCAGCATTATTCGAGTGCTCTCCTACTCATACTTATGAAATATTTATGTATTTCAGTCTGACAAGGAAACAAAAGGTGCATGAAATTGAGTTATTAGTTAGAATTAGTAGGCATTTTCTCTTTTCATCGACTTCCCCATTTGCTTATATCTTGTCCCTATGTGTATGTAATTAGCACTTGCACTGGATGTTCTAATTGCCAGCTAAAATATCATTTTACTGTGTAAATCAGCACTTGATAAATGACAAATACTTGACTGCATGAATGAACTCCAGCTAGGCCAAACACAATCAACACCCACTGAGTTTGCTACAGCTTGTGTTTTTTTTAATAAAACATAAACTGCACATAATTATTAATTACCATAGGTTTATAAATTCACTGTTGGAGTAATTATTGTGTCAGTTTAAGTCACCCCAGTGGGGCCTGATAGCAAGACATTCAATGCACATGTCAGTGGAGTGTTGCAGATTGTGTTTGTGTTGGTGATGATAACAAACAAAGTGTTTAGAACATGATCAGTGTGTCATTGTAATATTATTTGCTGCAATATTAATTCATGCTGAAATTTGTTGACATTTAAAATGCAATATTTACATCTGAAAGACTGGATTATGTTGGATTCAGACTCCAGAAGACCAGTTGCAACAACATTACTACATTCAAACTGCCAGATGAGCAAACCATGACCTAGAATGGTTTAGCACAACTATAAACTGGAAAGATTTGTCTAATGCCAGATACAAACTCTTTAAATAAGCACCTGTATGTTTGTTACCTGAAGCTGGTAAATCGGATAGATCCACCACTTTAGTCCAGACCGATATCTCACCAAATACGGAATGTGTTTCTTTTGAATAGAAATGGTCCACAGAGACACCACTGACACCACTGATTTTTGATTCCTACCTTTAGTGCCATCATGCAGTACTTTGGACAATTTTAGGTTTTACCTAAATGCCTTTACAATTGCAAGGTCATGCAAGGTCACCAGAGGATGAATTTCAGTAGTGTATTGTTTTTCCAAAATGCCAATATTATCGTATCGCTAATGAAAAAGCTTAACTTTGACATGGAGTGGCAGAATGTACAGAAATATATGCTTCCCAGTGGATGTATCGTCACACTTGATATGAGTGAAATGTTTTAATTACTATAATTACTATTCAGTCACTTCCCAGATTTCTAGTCAGATTATCACTTGCAGTTTATTGTGACAAACGGAGAAGCATCATAGACGCCATATGGAATTGGAACTCCCAGACTATTTATTCACAATAACTGAATAAATACTATCTGAGACAAGCAAAGACAAACTAACCAATAAAAATAGGAAACCCAAATAAAATGAGGCCTCACATGTTAAAGCTTTGATTTGAATTGTAATGAAAATGTAAAATTATTTAGTTATTATAACATCATTGCAAACAACATTATAACATTCATCAGATGAATCTTCATGCTCCAACTGTTTGTCCAGTACTTTGCTTTACAATGCAAAACTGATGACCCACCACTAACCTTTGCTCCGCTAATTAGCAAATGTAAAGACAGAAAGAAGCTTGACATCTTATTATGACTGAATAAGTCTACTACAGCCATGCTACTGTCAGTATAATGTAATGAGGCTAATGTTATCTTGCTAACATGCTCAGGTTACGATAAAATACAACCAACATGAACGGGTTTAATTGCTTCAAACCTTATTCACTCCTGTTTTTCTCAGTCTGATTCATGTACAGCAATACTTGTATCTGGATTTGTGTTGATAAAGATTCACATCCCCCTTGTAGAAAAGACTGGGAATAAGGTTTGAAGATGGTTACTGCACAGGCCAGGAATCAGCTTCTGGGATAAAAGAACCAATTTATCACTGCACTACATGTAATCCTTAGAGGAGCCTGGATGAAAAAACACATGCAGCGTACAGTATTTTTCTTCTTGCAGCCTGTAAAAAATATATACATATTTACTATTTATTCAACAGCATACAGTATTTTTTAGCAGTGGAAATTAGAAAAAGAACAAAAAACATCTTAAATGCGCCACGCTTTACCTCAAACACTGTTCGCTGAACATATGTCTGTAATGAACACAGTCCCAGAAGAGCTGCAGCCGCAGATAAATAAGAGAGATGCACCAATTAGGAAGAAAGGACATCAATTGGATATATTGTGAGGATGATGGAAGATGATACGTAATGCTACCCACTGATCAAATATTACATCTCTGTAGGACACTGGAGCGCAGTGAGGTAGAGATATATATTCACCACTGTGGAAATAAAATTCCATATTGTGTATATTCGCATCCCCTGTGGTTCTTGTGCGCCCTAGAAACTCCACTCATTAGTGTAGCTTCTCCTTTTATTTGTAGTTGCTGTACATTGATAAGATTGCCCAGATTCTCTTTTTGGTGCCTCAACTCTTAGATGCTGTGATTATTTAAAAAAAAAACAAACACACAACACACTTTATATGCGTGTAGCTGTAGTAGTTTTTGTTTTTTAGAATAACCGAGTGACTGGCTGCGTTACCTAATGTTTGGCTGGTTGTTGTAGATTTTCACTTTCACATTCATATAATGTTTCCTCATGTGGTGATTTGAACCCACCACTTTACTGAAAAGTGACATATTGTCTATACAACTCCCCCCCCACCACGCCCCCTTTGGCCCCAGTGGGCTCCCTAAATAATTTGAGTCATGATTGCATACCTGGAGGTCAGAATTGGTCACTTGGAACACCTGCCAGTGGGTGGGCTCAGTGTATCCAGGTGTGAAACAGGTGACCTCTGACCTCTAATGACCACACTTGGACCCCCAGGGCTTCAATACCCAGAGAAGAAGAAAGAGTCATATGACAAAAAAAAAAAAAGGGAAGACTCAGTGAAGTGACTTTTCCGGCATTCTGTAACAGGCAATATCTCTTTTAGTCAGGACGGATTCATTCGCTCTTCTGCTGACTGGTAAATCTTTGGTTTCCCGCGTGAGGGACCAGGGGTAAAATCCCATCTGTTGCATAAGCACATCTTTGAAGAGCAAAGAGCTTCACAAATATGCATTTGCTCACCGATCAGAGCGGGAGTGCAGATCAAGATCCAGTCAAACCCAGTTTAGTTTTCGCTCTGTTATTGGATCTCTGAAGTCTTGCAAGATGCAATATGCCATACAAATATGCCATTGATTGACGTATCAGCGTGGATAAAAAAAGGAGCAGGCTGCATTAAATCTTTATGTGGGGAGAAGTGGCATCGAAATCCCTCTGCTGATACATTATTCGTTTGATACTGCCTCCAACAGGCAACAACCCAATTTGATAAACATATAAACACACACAGAAAGGACTGAATAATGATTGGGCAAAATCATTTCTCTTTTCATGGTTGTTTAGTGGGGAAAAAAAGATAAATCAGCTTTTTTTCCTCAAAGGGACAGTTAACTCTGACTGGCTCAGATTTATCACCTTTATCTCTCATTTGAACCACTATGGGAAAAGCTCCCACAATTGTACTGCAGATTAACTTAAATGGTTAAAGTTCCTCAGAGAAATGAAAGGGCATGGCCAGTTGCAGGCTCCCAGCTATTTGTGCCTCAGGGCTTCAGAATGCTAATATGTAATTTTGGAGGCATGTCTAAACATATTTGACTCTATCTACATCTATTTATGCCAGGTGCAAAAGTGGACTGATGACTCAGTGGTGGTTGAGAGCCGAATTCTTTGATTAACAGATAATAAACATAAATGACGCTGACTGATGCTTATCCACAATGTGAACAGAACAAAGTCTTAGTATAAAAGAGAAAGTTAGAGGGTAACTGATTTTACAGTAGGAGCTCTGTTGTAGGAGAACGTCTCCTCCGCACTCTTGTGATATCTTAGCTGGATCGCATGATTACGTTTTATACCTAGAGTATACGCTGGCACAAATCGTCTCATGATCCTCACACTGATTTTGATAGTGTCACCAGCTTGATGCCACTAGCCTAAGGCCATTCCTGTTTTTCTTTCCAGGGCTGGCTGTTGTTTAAAATGCAGTCGTTACACACAGAGCTCGCTTGCTGTCAGTTGTGCTGACGTGACTTCTTGCTAAACTGGATGTACCTGTGTTTGTCTTATAAAACTTGATTAACAGGGTTGGAAAGTTGATCAGTGTCTTTATTTAATACCTTGTAGAAACGTTTTACCCTAATTGAAGTCTTCCGTATGTTCAGATATGTCTGTACCAGCTTTGTGCACAAAGATTTTGGGGTGACAACGCTTTCCTCTGACAGTTACGTTACAATACAACTAGACTGAAACCGCAATAATGTTTTGTAGAAAAGGTAGTCATATTTATATTGGTAGAAGGATGTTGGAGATGGAGCTGCCAGGCAGGAGGGCAAGAGGACGACCAAAGAGGAGATATATGGATGTCTTAACAGAGGACATGAGGTTGGCTAGTGTTAGGGTAGAAGATGCCCATGATAGAGTTAGGTGGAGAAGGATGATTCGCTGTGGCGACCCCTGATGGGAAAAGCCGAAAGAGAAGAAAGAAAGAAAAGGTAGTCATATTCTCCAGTGTGCCAAAGGGTAATGGTTTCAACAGGGCATAATGGTTTTCTACAAGCTACTGATACTGATATACAATGATAGATAATTAATTCATTATGTTGATCTCAGGAAATACTATGTGATGAAGCATACTAATGAAAGCCACAACATGCTGGATGAGTCACCGGTCAAGAGTAAAGAACAGAGATTTATTTTAAAGTGGTAATAAAGCAGTAACCACTGTTAGCCAGTGATAAAAATGGTGTTATTCTATATTTTATGTCTTCCTTGTTGTTCCCCCTTTTTTATTCAATGAAAAGGCCAGAACACTTGGTGTTTGTCCATCTGTTATACTTCCTGAACATGACTGTTGCACTAACCCAAAGTCAAATGTTCTTACTGATTGACTCTTACTGACTGAATTCATAACACATCTGGGCACTCTGCACTGTCTTTAGCCAACATAACTCAGAGTGAAGCAAACTGCACATTTGTTATTGACTAATTTCTATCAGCAGATTAAAACACATTTGTCACCCACCACAGCAGAGTGGCCACTGACATCAACCAATATTATTTTTCCACCTTCATATCTATACATTTTCTTGTGATCCACTTGCTGGATGAGCTGCTAAACAAACATTCACCTGGAAAAATGTGCACTGCTTGTAAGGTACAATTAAGAGGGATGGTTTGTCTGTGTGTTTCTGTGCTAGCTGTCAATCAAACACACACCAGCCAGCCCACTGGTGGCTTGAAAAAGATTTGATATTTCTGTCTTAATTAGACAGGAATAATTAAGTCCTAAATGTAATTAAAGTTGATGTGAAACTGCTTTAATATGACTTCGGATAAGAAATCCAAAATCTCGACTTAATTCTTAGTTGTACTCGTTGTCCTGCAAATTCCTCATCACTTCCCTGCCACTAGCCTCCCTTTGTTATGTTTTTTTTTTTTTTATTTTAATCGTCTGCTCTCGTCAGACCATTTGGAACAATTGTGAATTGAAGTCTTCTCAAAAATGGAATACTGCTCCCCACTGGCTTTTCCCTTTGATGATTGAGCAGTTCATTAATTAGCCAGTCACACTGTGGAGAATGGCAACTCGCCGACAGAGCTGCAGCGTAGGTGTGGCGTGCAGAGAGGAATATTTTGTTGCTCTTGGATGCCAGAAGAGACAGCATGTCTATAATAAAGTACAACTAATTCCAAGTCTCTGATGATAACAGTAAGGGTGTTTGCTGCAAATGCAACATGTACTTCAGCCAGCGTTGAAGGGAAAACACGGTGCTAATTAGGCTTGCTAAATAATGTTATTGTATTGTGCGATGCAGCTCTATTGGTGTTTTATGGAGTTCAGCAACAGGTTTTTGCAAATGAATTATGAATTGGCAGTGTTAAAATGTGTTTTCCAGCATCTAGAAATGTGCTGTGCATAGATATCTTACAGTTGTAGCTGTACAGTCAGTCTTATGTGGCCAATTATGTCTCCAATTAGCTCAGTGTTTGAAACGGTGTGCACAGTGGGATTCTCCTTTTGGAACAGGTGGGGACGTTGACACATGTAATTTTCTTGGTTCAAAGGAAAATGATCATGAAAGCAATAATCAGATTAGACAATCAGCCATCCATCAGCATGGTGGATTTCATTTTGTTTTAGGTGTTTCCAGCCAGAAAATAGGAACACTGAAACAAGTAGTAGAATCTTTCTATGGGTGTAATTGTTCATTTGGAAATACATTAAAGTGATTATACCAGCCCTTCAGGCTTTCATAGCTTTTGTTTTAGTGAGGCTGTGATACCATGTCAGCTCTGTGCTGACTGATGTTTGACAGCAGCAGAAATGCAGACTCGCTCTGAAAACATTCATCATAAAAAAGTCACAAATTGTGAAACCAGACCGTCTTTATTTTGAAGCTGGATGTGTAACTCCTCACCAACATTGCACGAGCTGTTTTGTAACGTGTTTCTTCACACGCTGTGATGTCAGGAGATATCTACAGTCAGTCAAAAATATCAGCGCTGTAGTACTGTGACATATTTACCCCAAGCTTATCTGAGTTTTAAACTGACTGAGCACAGAACAACACAGTCCACTAAAATGTATTTGTTCTACTTTAAAAATAAGTAGCTATAAAAGTATAATTTGATTAAGGCTCAAAAATTTAGTTGGTTCATAAAGAATGAGGTTTCTGTGCGTTAGGAGGTCAACGTATTGAATTCCCTTATTTTTAACTTGCTGCTTCTGTCAAATCATTCGGGGTTTCCGTCCGTTAAAAATATATACCACATTGAAAAGATGCAATCTGTGATGAAGCTCAGTCTACTGTATACTTTTCATGCACTGATTGCTGCAGTCAGTTACTTTTCACTTTTGAAAATGAAAGACGGTTTGAATTGTCAAAGCGTCTCAGAGGATAGATTACAAGTGTTTTAAAGTACAGTGTACGTCTGAAAGTAATAGGTGGGAATTGATCTTTTACCCTTTGCTGTTTGGGAGGTGCAATGACCCCTCTGATTTTTTGAGGTACCTCTAGTTTTGTGTTACAGGATCCTTTTCAGGTCTGTTAATATAAAAAGGAGTGGAGAGCAGAGACTAAACTAACAGAGACTAAAGCTGTCTGTGAGGACAGGAGAAGCTGTTTAGCAGTTTACACTGTATGTCTAGAGTCTTAGTTGGAGAAATTTAACAACTCCACACTCCGATTTCAGCCTCACACTTCTTCGTTCGACTTCATGTTCTTGAACTTTCAGATTTTGGTTATTTTAATTAACATTAAATATCGCCACAGTTGCATATTTCATTAATTCACATAATCAATTTTCCTCCCGAAACATAATGATGCATAATCAGAAAATGAAACCATAATATGTTTAACTCAGTGCTGGATCCATACTGCCACGTTGAAAAAGATAAATAAAAGGGCCTCTGGTTGTATTTCACCATTAAAAAAACACTATTTTTTATTTAGTGTTGGTATTTGTTCACAGGTAAACAGTGCGGTTCAAGATGGCATTATGTGGCTGCACACGGTTCAGAAATATTTATTTTAGCCACAGGCGCTGTGGTGTTTTTTTTCTTACAGTTGGGCTGATTGGCTGCTCCTCCTACGGTAGGCGTATCGTATCTCTTCCTGTTGTCGACGCTGACGCTGACTCGCTTTTCAGTTGCTCTGTTTGTTTTGCTAAATTTAACAAACTTTAAGCTAAATTCATAGTGTTAGTGAAAAGCACTACTGGCGTAAGAGTTATAACATACACCTGTGTTGCTTAAGGACCATTCATAATACTTATTACTCTTGTTTTCTTGTGTTGTGAGGTCTGCTAGCTTAACTCTGTTAGCCATGGCTGCTTCTCCCACTTCTTCTTCTCCCTCTTCTCCTCCTGCTCTCTCTTGCTCGGTGTGTCACATGTTTAGTTTTTCCTCTGCCTCCTTTAGTGAGAAGGGAATTTGTAATAAATGCAGTTTATTTGCAGCTTTGGAGGCGAGGCTGACTGATTTGGAGACTCGGCTCCGCACCGTGGAAAATAAGCCAGCTAGCCAGGTCCCGGTAGCCGGTGTGGAGCCAGCTAGCATAGCTCCTGTTAGCTGTCCCCCGGCAGTTCCCGAGCAGCCGGGAAGTCAGGCCGGCTGGGTGACGGTTCGTAGGAAGCATAACCCTAGACACTCGCCCAAGGTTCACCACGACCAGGTTCACGTTTCTAACCGGTTTTCCCCACTCAGCAACACACCTGCTGAGAAACCCACTCTGGTTATTGGCAGCTCCATAGTCAGAAACGTGAAGTTAGAGACTCCAGCGGCCATAGTCAAATGTATTCCTGGGGCCAGAGCGGGCGACGTCGAATCCTATTTGAAACTCCTGTGTAAGGATAAACGTAAATACAGTAAGATAATAATTCACACAGGAGTTAATGACGCCCGATTACGCCAATCGGAAGTCACTAAAATTAATGTTGAATCGGTGTGTAACTTTGCTAAAACGATGTCGGACTCCGTAGTTTTCTCTGGGCCCCTTCCCAATCTGACCAGTGACGACATGTTTAGCCGCATGACGTCATTCAACCGCTGGCTGTCTAAGTGGTGTCCCGCTAACAACGTGGGCTACATAGACAATTGGAAAACGTTTTGGAGAAAACCTGGGCTGATTAGAAGAGACGGCATCCATCCCACTTTAGATGGTGCGTCTCAACTCTCTAGGAATATGGCAGAGTTTATTAGACGACCTAAACCCTGACATGTCAGAGTGGAGCCCAGGACGCAGAGACGCAGTCTTACACACCTCTCTGCAGCTTCCTTACAGCCGTCACCCCCCAAAAACTACTATAACCCTATAGAGACAGTGTCTGCTCCCCGAGTACCTAAATTATTTATATCTAAAACTAACACAAGAGGAGTAATTCATAAAAACCTAATAAAAATAAAGACAACTCCTCTCTTAGAACAAAATAACAAGAAAACAATCAAATGTGGACTGTTAAATATCAGATCTCTCTCGTCTAAATCCCTGTTAGTAAATGATTTGATAACTGACCATCAAATAGACTTATTCTGTCTTACTGAAACCTGGCTGCAGCAGGATGAATATGTCTCTCTGAATGAGTCGACCCCCTCAAGTCATGTTAATTATCATGTTCCTAGAAGCACAGGTCGGGGTGGAGGAGTAGCAGCAATCTTCCACTCAAGTTTGTTAATCAACCCCAGACCTAAACATAGTTTTAATTCATTTGAGAGCCTCACTCTTAGCCTCTCTGATCCTAACTGGAAAAATCAAAAACCAGTCCTGTTTGTTATTGTGTACCGTCCTCCTGTCCCTTACTCTGAGTTTTTAACTGAATTCTCAGAGTTTCTATCTGATTTAGTTCTTAGTGCAGATAAAGTCATTATAGTGGGTGACTTTAATATCCATGTAGATGTTGATGATAACTGCCTCAACACTGCATTTAATTCACTATTAGACTCCATTGGTTTTACCCAAAATGTAAATAAACCCACTCACTGTTTTAATCACACCCTTGATCTTATTCTGACATACGGTGTGGAAGTTAATCAGTTAATAGTTTTTCCCCAAAACCCTCTTTTATCTGACCATTTCTTAATTACATTTGAATTTACAGTACCAGACTTTACTAAACCTACAGATAAGATTCACTACAGTAGATGTTTATGTGAAAATGCTGTTGACAAATTTAAGGAACTGATTCCATCTTTTATTTCAGAGCCATGTACCAACACAGAGGAAGGCAGTTATTTCAATGTTACTCCAGCACAATTGGACTATCTTGTTAATAGTACTGGTGCTTCACTTGGAACAATACTTGATACTGTTGCTCCTCTGAAAAAGAAACTAGTGAGTCAGAGGAAGTTAGTTCCATGGTACAATTCACAAATCCGTAGCTTAAAGCAGAAATCACGTAAGCTGGAAAGGAGGTGGCGTTCCACCAATTTAGATGAATATTGCCTAGCCTGGAAAGATAGTTTAATAATATATAAAAAAGCCCTGCGTAAAGCTAGAACTTCATATTACTCCTCATTAATAGAGGCAAATAAGAACAACCCTAGGTTTCTTTTCAGCACTGTAGCCAGGCTGACAAAGAGTCATAGCTCGGTTGACCCTAGTATTCCCTCAACTCTCAGCAGCAATGACTTCATGAATTTCTTTACAAATAAAATCATAACTATTAGAGAAAAAATTGATCAGATCATCCCTGCATATAGCATGGATTGTACAACAACTCTAGATCCACACTCGTACTTAGACTGCTTCCTCCCTGTAGATCATTCTGAATTAATTTCAGTAATTAATTCCTCTAAACCATCAACATGTGTCTTAGATCCCATCCCAACTAGACTCCTCAAGGATGTCTTACCTTTGATCAGCACGTCCATATTAGATCAGATCAATCTGTCTTTACAAATAGGCTACGTACCACAGGCTTTTAAGGTTGCTGTAGTCAAGCCCCTACTCAAAAAGCCTACTCTGGACTCAGGGGTCTTAGCGAATTATAGACCAATATCCAATCTGCCCTTTATCTCTAAAATCCTTGAAAAGATAGTTTCTAAGCAATTGTACGACCACCTACGTAGCAATAACTTGTATGAAGATTTCCAGTCAGGATTTAGAGTACATCATAGTACAGAAACAGCACTGGTAAAGGTCACTAATGATCTTCTATTAGCATCAGACAATGGTCTACTCTCTATACTCGTCTTGTTAGATCTTAGTGCTGCATTCGACACTATAGATCACAACATTTTATTACACAGACTGGAACATGTCATTGGACTCAAAGGAACAGCACTAGAGTGGTTTAAATCGTATCTATCGGATAGATTTCAGTTTGTACACGTTAATGATGAGTCTTCCATGCACAGCAAAGTCAGCTATGGAGTTCCACAGGGATCTGTGCTTGGACCGATTCTTTTCACGTTATATATGTCCCCTTTAGGCAATATTATTAGGAAACACTCTATAAATTTCCATTGTTATGCAGATGATACCCAGCTATATTTATCTATGAAACCAGGAGAAACTAATCAATTAGTCAAACTTCAGGAATGCTTAAAAGACATAAAGGCCTGGATGACCTCCAATTTCCTTCTCTTAAATCCGGACAAGACAGAGGTTATACTGTTTGGGCCTAAAAATCTCAGAGACACTATGTCTAAACACATTCTCACCATTGATGACTTAGTTCTGGCCTCAAGTAATACTGTAAGAAACCTCGGAGTTATCTTTGATCAGGATATCTCCTTCACTTCATACATAAAAGAAATCTCTAGAACTGCCTTTTTTCACCTAAGAAACATTGCTAAAATTAGGAGCATCCTGTCCCAAAGTGATGCTGAAAAACTAGTCCATGCATTTGTTACTTCCAGACTGGACTATTGTAATTCATTATTAATAGGATGTCCCAATAACTCATTAAAGAGCCTCCAGTTAATCCAAAATGCTGCAGCCAGAGTTCTGACTGGAATTAGCAAGAGAGATCATATTTCTCCAACGTTAGCTTCTCTCCATTGGCTCCCTGTTAAATCCAGAATTGAATTTAAAATTCTTCTCCTAACTTATAAATCCCTTAATAATCAGGCTCCATCTTATCTTAAAGACCTCATAGTTCCTTATCTTCCAAGCAGAACTCTCCGTTCTCAGACTGAAGGTTTACTTGTGGTTCCTAGAGTTTCTAAATGTAGAATGGGAGGCAGAGCCTTTAGCTACCAAGCCCCTCTCCTGTGGAACCAGCTCCCAGTTCAGGTTCGGGAGGCAGACACCGTCTCTACATTTAAGACTAGACTTAAAACTTTCCTTTTTTATAAAGCTTATAGTTAGAGATGGATCAGGTGACTCTGAACCATCTCTTAGTTATGCTGATATAGGTTATTCTGCTGGGGGACCTCTACTGATAAACTGAGCTCCTCTCCTCTCTCCTTTCTCCTGTATCAATGCAAATGCCACCATTGCATGTCATTAACTTTGTGTCTTCTCTCTCTTTTAGTTGTGTTTCCTCCTCTCTGTCTCCCTCTCTCTGTACTTTTCTGCAGGTATCCTCGGCCTGGAGCTGTACATCTCCAGAATCCAGTTCATCTGCCCAATGTTCTTGATGCTTGTTGTTGTCTTTATTGCTTGTTGTTGTCTTTATTGCCTGCTGTTCTTTTCTCTCTTCTCTTTCCACTCACCCCAACCGGTCGAGGCAGATGGCCGCCCACTATGAGCCTGGTTCTGCTGGAGGTTTCTTCCTCTAAAGGGAGTTTTTCCTCTCCACTGTTGCCTAAAGCTTGCTCAAATGGGATTGTTGGGTTTTCTCTAATATTTTGTATAAATATTTTCTGTAAGGTCTTAAACCTTACACTGTAAAGTGCCTTGAGATAACTTCTGTTGTAAATTGGCGCTATACAAATAAAATTGAATTGAATTGAATTGAATTGAATTGACTGAGAAGATCTATGAGGTGAATTTTGTAAATGGGCTCAAGTGAGTCTTTGCAGGGAGAAACAGATTAAAAATGAATAAAATAAACAACATTTACACAGGGGAACAACCCACACTGATTGGCCTTGTAGAAAAGTAAATTTTTTTGCATTTCACCAAAAGATAATCAACATTTTTAAAGTGCTGTAGAAATGGGAAGTGACTGATTTCTAGAGGCTAAAAAAGACTTTGTTGCAGTCTGTGTTTCAAAGATAAAACATGAAAATGCTATTTAAAGAGTTAGTACGGGGGTGAATGAGTGTGACTGGGCTCATAGTTAAGCCGCTGACCACAGAGTATCCAGGCGTCCAGCTGTGCATGCAGCAGGAGCAACCAGGGGGTATAAAGAAAGAGTAACTCATAAGAATAAGAGACAGCACATCAAAGATGCAGTGAAACAAGAAGGTGCCACTGGCTCGGAGGCAGCACAAGCTCTCTCCGCTTTCACACGAACTCTATGCACATTGCCACCACAAGGCAAGTGGACACATTCAAAACATGCAAGGACGCGCACACACCTAAACCTCCACCTCACGTATCAGTGGCTGAGAGGCAGAATTACCTTGCAAAGTCCTGTCCCTGAATACACTGAAGCTATTTTTGTTGTTTCCCAAGAACTTGTTTATCAGCGAGGGGATTGGTTTATCTTGGCTGAGGTGTGCGTGCACATTGCTGTGTCGGCGCGCTCGCCGGCATGTGATGTGCACATGCTTTTTCTTGAACGTGTTTATGTGTGCTGTTTAACCACAGACCCATCTCAAGTGGGTCAGCATTCCATTTTTAAATGCTCCGGCAGCTACTTTGAAAGGCGAGCTTCATTTAAAGCAGCAGCAGAATTCATGAGTAGGACACGGGTGCTGTTAATATGCAGTGTTTTTCTGTGCGCATGAGTGAATGCACGTATATTATAAGAACAATGGAAACCTCGCAGACAACACCCTTGCTATGCACATCTTCCCTCAGGGAAAAATATATTAAACTGTGCAGGCAGCTTGTTAAACAGTCATGGACAGGAGCTATAAATTGCATTGGTCTGTGTAAACACGATTCGTTAAGTGCCAAAAGGTGCCTGGCAGGCGCCCCTCTGTTGTGAAATGTGAAGGGGAGTTGTCATCCTGTCCTCATCCCTTTATTAGTACAGTCCACACCTGGTAAACACAAGCCACATCGCCTTTGAATCCCAGCTGCGTGGGAATGTAATATAGCAGACGAATATAGTGCCACTGAACAATTAGCTGCTTTGCTGGAATAGAAGGAGTTTGCAGCAAGAGGTCACCGCTGATACATTTACAGCTTTAAACTCTCTTTAAAAATCATTTATAGCTCTTGAGTAGAAACTTGGTTCAACTTTGAGTGCCTTTCTCGACCCTCAGGCCAAGAAAACCCATTAAGAACCTATTACACCCTTACCAAAATGTGCAACTCTGAAATGAATCTGTTTTCTTAACTTCCCCAGAAACTTGTTTTTCTTCTTCTTTATACACAGGCAGTGTTACACTGAAGGGATGTGACAAGTCCTTATGCTTTAAAGGAGATCGGGAAGATTCCAGATGAATTTGATTTCAGCTCTTGGCTCCTGTGACACACACACGCTCTTTTCCACTTAAACCGTCTCATGATCCCGCAGACGTGACAGCTCCTGTTATTCCCAACACTTATCACATCTGAGATAATGCTGTGCATAAATTCAGAAATGTGTATCAGGTGAGGCGAAACAAAATGAATGCAGGTTTACAGGTTTTTCTTGCCCCGGCATTAAAGAAACAGGAGATCTGTGGGAAAGGAGATCAATGCGCAATTACTTTATTTTATGTGCAGCCTTGGAATCAATTATTAACAATGGGAAAGCGTGTTGAAAGTTATGGCATCGTTACTGTTAATGTTTGACTGGTGTCTCATTGAACAGGACAAAATCAGCTGCTGGCCTGCTCATATTTTACTCTTATGCCAATAATACTCAAAATGACTATGCAGACACGTGTCATGGTGTAATTCACACAGTCTAACTAAAGTTTCACAGTTTAACTAAAAATATGGAGATAACATCAAAGCGAATCTCAGCTCGAAAGATCCAGCTTTCGCAGATTAAAGGCAGAACAACTTTGACCCCAGAAAGCTTGATTTTATATATATATATATTTCACAAATTTACATAGAGATTGTTATATCCAATGAGTCCGTGAAGGTAATGCTATGAATGGCACAAGGATCTTTTTAATTGAAGTCATTATGGCGATGTTTACATATGGAGTTATAAAGTATTCATGTGTTACGAGCTGACCTTGTTCTGACTTTAGGTTATTTCTTTCAAGCTGATTATAAAATCACAATGATTTGCATATTCATTGGTGTTGGGTATTAACACATCACAACCTTCATGACTGAGATTCTTTGTGTGCACAAACCTTAGCGGTAAACACCATCGCCTGTGTCTTTATGGAAGGTTGGGCATATGAAACAATAGCAGATCGTATCAGACCTGAGAATCCTCTTCCTCATGCTCTCAGAATACTTTAAATGACTTTTGGCAAACTCAAAGCAGCCAGTTATTTGCCTTTTACTCAAAGTGGTTTCTGACTAGGCACTCTATGATAAAAGCCTGATTGATGGAGTGCTGAGACTGTCATCCTTTCAGCAGTGTGAAGTGCATTTCAGATGTGTACTTTTGTAAACCATTTTCAGTCACTTCAGTGAAGTCCTCGATCATATTCTAGACACATATCAAGGACAATTAAAGAAAGCACGTACTGTAGTCTGACTACTTTAGGGAAATTGAGATTTTAGTTTCGGATTTTTCAAAAATTGGAACAATCTACAAATACGCCCTCAGTTGGTTATTAAGGGTTACTGAGTGTAGACTGATGGACAAAATTTGCAACATACTAAAGAGTGAAAGTAGAAAAGTCTGAATACTTTCTGAATCCACTGGAAATGAAAAAAGGTGGCAAAGGAAAGGCCTGGATAAATAACAGATGCAAAAGCTTACAGCTAGAGCACAAGGGTTCACTGAAGAGTCTGAGTTTAAAAAGTGCTTCACAACTTGGTGTAGACACTGTCCACTGTCAAGAGAAAGGAAAATAAATTCTAGTTCTTTTATGCCTGATTCAGATGTGACTCATTTAATATTGTGTATCTGCTGAAATGTTATTATTATTCACATTCCATTAGAGCAAAATATCAGACTGCAACTAATACAGCTTTATTAAAGTTGGCATGGGCCGACCCAGTACTGACTCAAGACATCTCTTTAAACAGGAAAGACTTTTTTTGGCCAATCTCACCTCAAAGGCATTGACAGGGTTGCTTGTTAGAATAGTGATGAAAATTGCAGTATGAAGACTTAAAAAGAGAAGACGAAAGTCGGGCACATCCTCAACAACGTAGTGACCAAATCTCAGCATAACTCAACACCTATGGGAGGCCTGGTGCCAACGTGTCACAGACTATTGTATCTTCTCACCATCATCAGAACAGTAGATGAGGTAATATCTGTCAGAGCAATGTTTTTAATTTCCTCCAGCAGAGTTCCAGACTTTCAGAATCAGTGCCAAGAGCTGAAGCTTGTCTTTTCCCTGTTATTTGACAGCCATCTGTTGGCTCCTGCTGAAGATTTATACAGTTACCACTACTGACATTTTTATTGGTTTTACCTACACTATCTAGTCATAGCAACTGCAACATGATTGGTTAACATTAGGAAAACATACAATTAGGTGAAGTATGAAACAGAACACAAACACTAGTACATGAGAGAGGAAGCACCTTTGAAAGTTACAAGTAACTGACTGACACTGATTGGCCCTTAGCGTTAACCCTTTGTGCACCTGCAGGTGTCCCCCAGGTCAGTTGGCTATAAATAAATAGGAATGAAGCTAATTTGGTTGAATGTGCAGCAAAGATCCTGTTTTTTACAGTGGTAAACATGAAAAGGTAAACAATGGATACACATTAATCAAATCTCTTTCCTCTTTTTTAATGTTTGGGGGAATCATCTCTTTTTTGTGTGTGGTTTGCTTTTGTGGAGCTTTCACAGCAGTTGAGAGACGACAGAGGGATAACATTTTCAGCATTGTGCTGCACCAGTATAATTAGAACAAATACACCAGGAAAATGTAGGCTTGTACACACACACGCAGACGTAGGCTTGATTCAGAACGAATACTTCCACAGCTAAAAATACCCTTGGAAAACAAATGAAACCAACATCATCAAACCAACCTTGGCAATGACAAGCACCACCCTTCCCCATTAATACATTGAACAACCAATTTTCATCTCAACAGACAAAACTAATAATCAATACCAGCTGATTGCTGCCTCTTTGCTAATTTTGGGTTTGCATGATTGACCGAGTAGCATAAGGTGTTTAAACCGTGGCCACACAATGGCATTCTTGATCTAGATTGAGTCAAGTTGTTTTAAACGAGAGTTAAGTGCATGGGACTGAACCTTAAATCTGCCCCTTTTAAAAATTTTCAAATCTAATTACCAGGGGATAGAAAACCAACTGGTGATAAACAGGATTTGAAAATGTTAGAAGTGACTTTAAAGCATTTGTTAAGCTCTGTCATGCCAGATAGATGCTGCACTGCCTGTCTGGGGGAATATAATTGGTACCACTGCGCCAGTGTAATCAATCAGAGAGAGAAAAAAAGAGCGTGTGACCCTGGTATGGTGCACAAGTTAGAAAATTTGAAGAAAAAATTCAACTGTAACTTCCAGTATGTAAATTTATTTGAATACAAGTGATTGCACAGGAGTAATGTCAAATAAACATCCTTCAGTCAAAGCTGTGCAAAAGAGGAAATAGTTTTATTGTTACAGAGCTGTGTGGTTTGCTAATTTAAAGTGAACAATCCAGTGTGCTTTAGTATTTCACCAGTTATTACATTTTCAGAGAGTAAAGATAGAACAGGAAGGATGTGAGAGGAAATAGGAGTCAAATTCCATCCACTTGCAGTACAAGGACAGTTTCTCCAAGCACGAAAGTCAGCTCAGTGACTCAGTGATGACAGAAATGAGACATACACATAATGAATTCAAATAAAAAGTCGGAACACCCACAGAAAGACACAAATCAATCACAAAAAAGCAACTATGAAGACATCAAGTGGCACAAAACAACTACAAAAAGTCGAAGTAATCACAGAAATAGAAACAACTACCTTCAAAGCAACCACAAAGTTTGCAACATAAATCTTGGCCAAAAGTTATATTCCACTGCAAAACTCACTCGAGTCATCAAAAAACAGGTCTCAAAATAAGTGAGTCTGACCACGCTCATTCACTCTGAGAACAGATGTCACTCAAAAACCCATTAACAACAAGGAACATCAGAAAAATTTACTTTTATTACTGAAGTCTGAATGTTTTTTTCACAAAATCACTATTTCATTATAGAATAGCACCTGAAGTATTAACAGGAATGAGTCAGGAATGCAGCAGTCGGCTTCGACATCCTTTATTTTTATCTTTACCTTTCCACAGAAAGTTACTTTAAAAATTGAAACAAAAAATCTATTTTTGAAATTCCAGGCATCGCATCATCAACCTTCCACCTGCATGCAGAGAAAAGCTCATCTTTCCCTGAGGCACGTTTCCAAACTAAATCATTACGAAGCCGCCCCCTTTTTGCCAGAAGACGGTGACGAGGCTAAACACAGGACACCTGGCTACCAGCTGCAAGTGCAAGTATCTGTGTTAGGAATGATTTTCATTTCAGTTACACATTTCCACAGAAATGCAAGAATTTTGTATCCTGTGTTGAATTTCATCAGGCCATAATGCATTTTGTGTTAAAGTCTGTAGCAGTTTTGTATTTTTAACCAATGCATGTTAGCATTAAAAAAAAAAACTTGCAAGACAAACTTCACATTGTGTTTTGTGGAGGAGTGATGCTGAATTTCAGACTGCCACACACAGTGTGAAAGATGAAAATAGTGTTATTCACTTCTCCGTATGGACCTTTCTGATATTTTTAAGCGCCATTATCTTACTCTCACAATATTTAAAATAACATCAAAAAGTGCTAGGACAAATCACCAAGTTGTAATTTTTCTGATATTTTTGATGCTTTGTGCTTCCTACAGATTACTTGTCAATCAAACAATGACATGTTTTTTGTTGTATTTTCTTTGGGGAAAAAAAGGTTTCTGCTGAAGATTTTGCTTTTGCTAAGATATGCAATCACTTTCAGAATTATTTTGTTTTATTTTGTTTTATTTTTCTCTGTCAAACAAGCTGGAGAGTCATCAGATGATTTGTGATCAGGAGATAGACAGTGCTAACAGCAGTTTTGCCCATTTGCTATAAAGTTGTAGAGAGAAGCAAAGACTTTTCACATAAAAATCCCACAAACTTTTATAACTACACTGAGAGTGGAAATGCAAATATTTTCAGTGTTTCTTCACGGTTTAGCATTCATTTCAGATAGGAAACAGATCTAAATGGCAACCAGGCCAATTAAGCACACATCTTATCTATGAATTTTGTGCAGAATGAGGCCTGGTACTGTCCAACTGAAATAGCCACTGATTTCCCAAGAAAAAAACACTTCATGTCATCATATGTCTCTCTAATAGCCTAATATATGCTTCTACGCCAGTGGTACCTCCACACACATGCAAGTTCTCCATGCTGAGAGCACTAACGCACTTTAGGCTTTTGGCACAGAGAACCAAACTTTATGACCTCTTAGAAAAAGTCCCAACAACTAGTTTAATTCAGTTCAACTTAATTTGTATAGCACCCAATTACAACAGATGTCATCTCAAGGCACTTTACAGTGTTTAAGGTTTAAGACCTTATAAAATATAACTGTGCATTGAATTTTATAGAAAACTAAGTGACAGTGGAGAATAAAAAAACTTTAGGGGAAGAAACCTCCAGCAGAACCAGGCTCAGGGTGGGCGACCATCTGCCTCGACCGGCTGAGGTGAGTCTAAAGAAGTCAACACCTGATTTAGCAGAATTTGAAGTTGGATTGATTTCTTGACTGATTAAAAAAAAAGTAGTAGTAAGAGTAAACCACTGATTATACATGTATATTCACCAGCAATAGCTTGAACTGAATGTCTAAAGGTTAAGGTTATTTGTGCCTTTATCCCATACTGTTGTGATAACAATTTTATTTAATACTGGTTTCATGCCCTTATTTATTTGTTCACCATTTTATCCACAAAGACATTGTTGCTTTTGATGAAAGATTCCTGACGGCCTAATTGCTGCTGTTGAAGTTAATTATGCAAATTTAAGCATGCTGTCAACTTAATAATAACTCAATAACAATTTACCGATGCCAATCTTGTCAGCTTGTGATGGTGCCATCAGTTTGTTAAGAAGCCATCTCTGACTTTCTAAATATGCCTATGATGAATCTCTGTGGTCACGATTCACTGCAGACTGGATCCAGGGGATTTAGATACTTTATTTTAACCACCAAGCTTTCCTCCAACTTCCAAGCATGTGGGTGCTCATGCTAGTTTCACGGCCTTTAGAGCAGTTATATCAGATCTTGTTGGTGTTTTTTGTAAATAAAAGCAATTCTTCTCTACACTAGAAATTTGCATTATTAGAAAAAACTCATAAGATGAGCACCAATAAATATTGTTAAAAGGGAATTAATGTTCTCCTTATGTTACTCTCTGGGGTCTTGTGTGATGTTTAAATTGACATCATGCATGCCCCAGAACCCAGTAATTTAAAAAAACAACATAATAATATCAAGTATTGTGTTTATCCACAGTATCATTGTGTGTCATCACAAAAAACCATCTTAGTTATCGACCCTTGTGTTTGGACTGTGCAGGACAGTTGGGATTCGTTGGTGGCATCCCCTTTTGTTGTCATAGGATGACCTCACAAAGTGCAGACCCCATCTTTAAAATAAACATGTAGCAGTAAAAACCTCTTCCATAAATACGAGTCCTTAATCTGTCTGAATCCCCCTGTGATGGCACACAGAGCACCACTTTCCCTCCCCTCTCACATAGAGAAACAACCCTCTTAAGCTCACTCAAATTTCATCTCTCTCAAGTCGTGTTTTGAGTCTCATTTTCACCGTCCAGGGATCGAGAGCTGCCATCTGTCTGGGTCATCCATGCTCCCCAGCAAACTTTTGACTCAGGAGGCTTTTTGATCACACACAGTCTCTTGGCTTATTGATATTCAAATAAACCCTCACAGGGGATTTTCAAAGCACGGCTAAAAGGCGCATTAACTGAAGAGAAATGGGATTCCTTTCTCAATTTTACAACTTAATATCTCAATCTGGAAGGGTTTAGATCAGAACAACACTGTGATTAGGTTTTCATTACCATTTATGAATATATTCTGAAGTACCAAAAGTGGTAGCACTCGTCCAGAGTAGTTTAGCAGTTTATTTAATCTGGAAAGTGAAAAGAGGAAAGTTAATTGCAGCAATTCTTGTAGACTTAAAATATGGATTGCATATTATAGAAGTTGTTAAGTTCTAATTTCTTTGTCTTTTCTTATGTTGTTTGACCTTTTCTTATTCTATTCTAACATTGACAAATCACTGAGAAACCCCATGGCTGAGTATCCAATAATGAAACTAACAAAAAAGAACAAAAAAGGGATCTATTGCTAAATGCTGATGTCAGCCTGCTAAAACCTAAATTCAGTGACCATGGCAATGCTGGCATACTGATGTATTACTCTGTATGTGTTTAGTAGGCACACAGCATGTTTAGCATATTTACATTTGCTAATTAACACTAAACACAATGTACACAGTTTCGAGAATGACAGTCTTACATGTGTTCACTCACTCAAAGCGAAACGTGATCTGATGATAGTACTAGATAAAAGTTTTGGAGATTACCAAGGGCAGAGATCACAATTCACTTTAAGTGGGTCCTGAATGGCTGTAACTGAATATTTATTGCAATAGTGGTCCACTAGACATTTTACTCAGAACTTTTCTGCTAGAGTTGACAATTTTGCTTCTCAGACGTTGCCAAAGTCGTTGGAACACATTGTCTGTAAATCATGACTACTAATACAAAATTTGGAAGACCTGCTGGAAAAGCTCGAGGAAAGGTCATCACCATGTTACATCACCAACATGGCATCACCAGTGTCACTAAAATGTGTGTTCTGGGGGACACAAATGTCTGTCCATCCAGTAGTTGTTAAGGTTTTTCAGGCTGGACAAGAACGATCAGCAACCAACATTTTTTTTTTCTAAACTAAACAACTTGAATAAGAAATATTGTATAAAGGTCATTACACCACCAATAATTTACTTGCCTGTGATTATGGGTGCTGTGATTATTGTGACATGCATAGTGGTCATATTCAGTGTTGCAGTAAAGAACCCTCCTGCTGATATACTGTAATGGCTATAATTATGATTATGAATGTGATATTTCAGATGGAAATGAACATCATGTGTTTCATTAGAACGTGTCACAGCACAAATCCCCGGACACTTTCCTCTGACAAGTTTTAGTACACTGATATGATGCTGTTCTCTCTTTTTTTCAGAGCCATTATTATAACAGCTTTTAAAATGGAGGCCAATTACGCCCATAATCAAAGAAGCAAGACTGTTTTTTTTTGTGTGTATGTGTGTGTCTGTGTGTGTGCCTCCTATTCATCATTTAATATTATTTAATTAATTAAGTCTAATGTTTTCAGGATGAGCTCACTTTAAACAGTTACCTTTAGCTCTCTTCTGCAGTGCTTCTACATTAATGTTCCACTGTTTATTGATCCATAACTTGCTGAGAATGAAAAATAAATGTACATTTCTACATATTATCTCTTGATCTCACACCCTCTTTTCTTAATATTCATTCTGCATTCTTTGTGAAGCATGCAGAAGGGCTTTCAATTATAGCCTGAAATAAAAAAGTACAAAGAGAATTTGCTATGTGAATTTCTGGCCACAAGTTAATTATTATTATTTCACTTCAACTTAATGTATCTTAGTAGCACTATTTTATTTTAGGTCATGATACAGACATGTTGAGCTGCAAATTAGGAGACACAATATGCTGCTTTCTTGATGAGATCTCAGCTTAGTACCGCATTCCCTCTGGGTTGTGGGGTAAACTGAAACTAGAACGTGTAACAGCAAATAAAAAAGGCCTCAGGTGATGTTACACTCTATGAAGACACAGTTGAGGACTTTGGCTGTCCTAGGAGGGAAAGTAGGAGAGGAAATGCTGACCCAGCTGCAGTGTCACTAAATCGTACAGGAACAAGAGCTAGTTTTGTTTTAAACTTGATCAGCAACAATATTACGATTCCAGGTGACATACAGTGTGTGTGTGACTCTGTTTCTAAATACTGTACTGGTTCTAGTCTGGAAAGCAAAATCACAACAGCAGGGTTGTAAACTGTAGCAATGGTGACAAAGGTTTTAACTTAGCCCGTACAAAGCATCCCACAAGTATTATCTTGTGTATACTTCTCAATGAAAGTCATTATTTCCATTTACCACCTTTAGACCTCTTCCTATATTTCCACCGGTGTGCTCTTTTGTGTTTAAACTGCTTTTTAGCATCAGCTCTGCTCTGAGTGTAATATGTTGAAAATGAAGGGCCTTAGGTGATGTCAAGGGCTATTGAGAGTATTTGTCTGAAGACTTTGGCTGTTTGTGCCAGCGCTGCAGAAACTCTGTGACCTGACTTCCAGTGTTATTACCGTGAGATTTGTGTCCTGGGATGTATATATCAGAAAGAAGGCCAAACAATAGGCTTTGTGAAAACTCACTCACCATCAGGGTCTGGTAGTGTAACGTCACACAGCAGATGGACTATGAAATAAGTTTTATAGCCATAAAATGACAAACTAGTTCACAAGGTATTCCTCTGTGGTGTATTGTAGCCTCCAGATACTTCAGGGAATGGATCATTAAACTAAGTGATTACTTATAATGTGAAGTTTAATATCATAATTAAAGCTGCTATCTTTAGCATTGCTACCACAACATTTTTTGACTTTTTGTTGGTCTCTCTTTTCCCCCCTTTATTTGTTTTCTTTACTTAATGTAAAATCTGTCCTGTTTAAATTTGACTCTAAATTATTTAATAAGAATTACTGTATCAGCCAGTTCTACAATCCCGCAGAATCTAAACCACTTGGCGTTAAACTTTAAGGTTCCTAGCTGTGCTATAAATCAGTACAACGAATCAAAAAGATCAATTCTATTGTAAGTGTAGGTTCCATGAATACAAAACTAGAGCTGACAACTAAATAATTTATCATTTACCTATTTTTGTATGATTTAAACAAAGAAAATATCTCCTAAACATTTCTGTTCATACACAACTAAACTGTTTGTCAATTATTCTACCTTGCTAAGGCAACATGATTGGCTGGATTAAATTCGAATGTAACCTTTTTTAAATCCATTATTTAACTTATGAATTAAGTTCTTTATATTTATTGTTTATTGCTGCACCTAAAATATGCTGTACAGTACGTCGATTTTTGCAAGACTTTTGCCATTACATCTTTGTCTACATATGTTTTTTTCCTATTTTTTTTTTACTTAATTAAAAAACCTAAGAAACAGAAAGTCATTTATCTTTAGCAGATGGAGCTTAAATCTCCAGAATTCCTCAAGAATATAAAGTAAATGCAGTCCTCCATGTTTGTAGCAGTCCTCATAATAGTGGTTTGATTGGTTTCTGTTTAGGACAGCTATTTCTTTCATATAATTACTTTTGCACATTGAAATATGTTAAACATATTTAATTTAGCCTTACCTGAAAATGCTTACAAGAGAAATTCTCAAATTATGCTGAAATACTTTCTCCCCAATGCCAAAATTATAACTGGAGAAAAGCCATGTGTGGATATATTGTAGATTTTCTCCTCAATGTTACAGACTCCTGCTTATGTTCCTGTTGGCACAACTGACCACAGCGAGCTGAGCACAGCATTCTGGCCCAAAGATAGATGTCACAGTGCATTACGGTACTAATGACTCAGTAGAAAAGACAGGCACTGGCAATTAGAGGTATGTGTGGATCTAGAGGTAAAGCACAGACAGAGTCTGAATTAGTTACTGGGACCTGTGGTGGCAATGTTGGCAGTGGGACTGGATTGGAGTAAAACAGAGAAAATAGATATATTTATGTGGTGACACAGATGAAAACAACCTCAAATCTTCAGCAAAAGGTGGCTGTGTGGTTTTAAATAACAATGCATGATACTATGATGTATAAGCCATGATGCTTTATTGCATGCTGCATGTTCCGCACAAGCCTTCCTCTGGGAAATATCAGATGTGAAGCTAAAGGAACTTAATGTTTTCTTCTGTTTTCATTATTTCGCACACAGAATGATTCAAGCTGGGATGGATCAAATAGCTAAAAACTATCTTCGTTTTTTTTTTTTCTTCCACTGGATGACTTGAATATATGCTGTGTGAGGAGACAAACACGTGTTGGTGGCCAATAAGTTTACTTCAACAGTCATTTGAATACACTCATACGACGTGTGATGTTGTAGGTGGGTGTTGTGAATATGTATCACTCCCATAAAAACAAGAAATACATTAACTTCTCAGTCTACAGACTACCATTGTGTGCTTTTTGTTTCCTTGGAGCATAGATTTCCTTTGGGACCTTTTCAACATGTATTTGTTCAGATGATAAAAATATAAAACCTTTTGGAGAGCAGTTCACACATTTGTTACATCAACTTCCAACACCTTACTGTTGCAGTAGTCTGCAAGGATGATGCAGGCAAGTCGTGATGCATCCAAATGCATTGAAATTTGGCAAGATGCAAGGCATCTACTGATCTAACAATAGTGTGATGATGCTGACTTGCACTTTCTCTCACAAACACAAATAGAACTGTTGGTAAGTTGCTCGGTGTTGATTTCCAATCACAGCTAAATTCTACAGTTAAACTAAGCATGTGAAAAGGTGGTGAAATTGTTTAATATAATATTAATAATAAAATACCGTCATACCATCGTAGCTCTAAAAGGGGATCAGACAGACAATATGTTTGTATTTTTGTCTTTTCTTTGTATATTATATATTATTTCCAGTTGCTATTAAGTGTGTGATTTAGTACACCTAAACCTTTACCAATAAGTTGTGCACAGTTAAATGTTTGTGCCCAACACACTTTTACTTCAGTGCCAATGAATCCACTTATTCAGGTCATAATTTTAGACATAAATTTTGGAAAACAATAGTATATTCTGACCCTGAGAGTCTTGATTTTTTTGCAGACAAGGCTACAAGGACAAGTCATCTTATCCCCATGAATGCACGTGAGTATGCTTGTGAAAATGTTCCTGCCACTGATTTTCTGCAGTTTGAATGATTGACGGTGGTAATGTGCAAAGAAGCCCTGCAATTCACCAGCAAGAAGCAGTTCAGAACAGAAAAGACTACTAGAAAATGTTCAGGAAGTGACGAGACTAATAGTTTTGAATGTTAACAATTCTTACTTGATATAGGCTTCCCATTGATTTCATGTGATTTGGCATTGTCTTGCCAGCGAGCAAAGCCTTCCCTGAAAAAGAGATTGCATGGCAGCCCATGAAGCTCCAAAACGTCTATATATCACAGAGCATTAATGGTGCCTTCACAGTGCAAGTTACAATTTAGGCCCTGCCAGACACCATTATGGATGCTGGCTTTTGAACTGTGGCTGATAACAGACCAAATAGTCAATCTCTTTATATAACTGGAAAAGAAGAAAGAATTTCAAATTTTAACTGGTCAGACAACAGAACAGTTTCTATTTATTTCCTCTCAGTCTATTTTAAATTAGCTTGTGCTGAGAGAAGGCAGCATCAGTTTCCGAATCTGTTTATACAGTTGCAAGAAAAAGTAAGTGAACCTAAATCACGCCTCGATTTTAGTTTCCAATCATGACACTAACCTGTTCCCAGTTAACATCTTTGCTGATCCATGAAACAGATATTTTGAGCCATGTACCATAAGTTCTGTGATTATAATACAGTATGTGTTTGTTTTGTTGGCCCTGATTCTTGTGCCATTATGCAAACACTCAGCTAGAACCTGATCATCGAGAGGCTCACCTATTTCAGATGGATGGTGCCTTCAGAGCTGCATTGAGATCCATAAGTCTTAGGAAAACTAGAAACACTGACATTTAAAGCCACATTTTATAGGTGTTAAGCATCATGCTGAGTGAATATAAATTGGTGTGATGTCAACATCCGAAGCAGTATTTATGCCATTGAACTGCTGTTGGTTTGCAAAGTAACTTTGCGAATCCTGTTGAATCTCTGGACCATAAAGGCATCACCCCATGTTGTCAGTGAACTGCAAGCTAATTGCTATTGGCTCGGCTTGTGAAAAGAATCAAGATTAGAGCAACTTTGCTTGTCTCTGTTTTTAATTTAACTTGCTTTCTATGTCTGGAGCAAAAGTAAAAATCTACCCCACAAATGAATTCCTGTGATCACATATTTCAACATGGCCTAGATCAGATCTCCTAAATCTGACAAAAACATGGGGCTCCTCCTCTGATAGCAGCTTAGAGAATGTTGTCTTTATAATAACCAAAACTGAAAATGCCACATAAAAAATAAAATACAAATCATGAAGGTTCTGTTCATTGAGATCGCTCCTGGGAGTCTCTTGATCTTATGATGCAGACTCTCTCTGTTTATCCCTTTGTCAAACTTCTATGCAGATCTTTTATATCCTGAAACAACACGTCAGGACTTGTGTTCCAGGTTGGATGTTGGGTTTTTGAGACCCCTCCAGGACTGTGAGAAACCTTGAAATGTTTAGGCCAACATTAGCCAACAGCAGAATTGGCTAATGCATCACCCTCCTGGCTAGCTATGCTGGTACACCTCCAACTGGAAACGCGTCAACGTGTCCAAAGATTTGTGTCACAATGTTTCTGATCCCTGCTGGATGGAGACCCTAATGCTGACAGAAAGCCAACAATGGCCTGCCACCTGTCTACCTCCAGGCGACATTAAACCCTCGTGCGGTAGATGGATCTCTCCGGTTGCTTGCTTGGAGACAGCTACTCTCAAAATCTTGAGAATGAAATGTGTCAAGACTGCTTTTCGCTCTTGCACCCCGATGGCAAAGATCAGAACCAGAGAATTGTTTGTGGTCTTAAGAGGTGTCTGTACTCAAGCTTAGCTAACAGCAGCTCGGGGATGATCTGATTGTTGTTCTCCTTGACTGGATCTCATTTGATGTTACTGTGCACATAAGCTCTAGATGCTGAAAATGCAAGTGTAATCTGTGAGTTTACATACTGTCTAATGTCTTCTTATACTCTTTAAGGAATCTTATTTATGCTAAATATTGATGCCTCACAAACACGGTAACATGAAACAAATCTCAATTTTGCACAGTGCTAAGGCAAGTGTGAGAAAATAAAGCAAAAATGATACACGAAAAAGCAAAGCCAGTGATTTGCTTTGTGCTTTCAATTGAGTCCCAAGTTTCAGAAAATCTTTTATCAGTAAAAGAAACAGCAAAAGCAGCAGAAAGATTAAATAAAGGGACAAATATTTGCTCCTCATAGTTCCGCATAGTGCTATACTGTAGTTTAGAGGAATGGAAGTCATTATCTTTAGAGAAGCAAAACAAAGGCAGACCTATAGAACTGAACTAACATACAGTAATGCTCTGATTCTTGCACAAAATTTCAATTATAGAGAAGGTCTTTTGGTGATGATGCCTAAAGGCTGGCTTATTCTAAAGCTATCAAAATGATGTGCTATCGAAATGAAGTGCCAGTGTAATGTTTGGGCCCTTGGCGCCTCTTTTCCTTGTGAGGAACATGTGCATTTCAAGCCATATCACCCTAATCCCCCGGCAAATAGAAGACGACATGTCGTTGTCCCCGCTGTGAATAATAATTAGCCGCTGGCAGCAGCAAACAACGAAAGCAATAATTTGCAAATCAGATTTAAATGGGTGTCACTATTGCGTCTTCATTATTACTTCTGCAACAAGTGTGTACACCTAGGGCTTCAATAATGCTTTATTTCTTTATATTATTAACTGATACCCCTCTCCCTTACCCTCGGCTTCTGCCTTACAATGCAAAACAAACTGTGCTCAACAGTTGCTACTTTGCTGAGGGTATACATCAGTCAGTGTGCAGAACTGTGCAAAAACAGGCCTGCAGCAACCAAACAAGCTCCAGATTCCTCTTCTTCCAGTGGCGGTGAAAAGACAAATATCTTGTTATTAGAAGGAAGAAAAGGATGGATGCCTTGTGCTGCCACTCTGAAGGTGAGAGGCAAATGCTGTGGGGCTTGTCACACTCTTTCCCATTACCAGCGAAGCTACTTTGCTGTAGTGTCTGTGACAATGTGTGTGCGTTTCTCATTTTGAGCTGCTTTCAGTTCTGGACACAATACAGTAGAATCACTGGAGACTAATTATATTAAATGGGTAAACAGAGAGCAGGGTACTGTAGCTCAGCGTTGGCATTGAGGTGTAAATTAACTCACTCCTTATTTACATTTTCTCACTAGTGAACAAAGGAGAGCTGCAGTTCCTTTGGAGCAAACATAAGTGTGTTCAATGCTAATTTTCAGACATTCACACAACCTTATCAGCAAAACCAACCAACGCAAGCAAATTATTAGTCCACTGGGTGAAATGGGTCAAACAACTGATTCCGATAGAAACAGGCACAGCTGTGCATCCCTGCTCCTGTTCCTCCTCTGCACGGCCGAAACTCATTTCAATTAGGACTGTGGCTGGCAGAGCTAATCATACATCACTTTTAAAATATAAAGTATATTTCTGAGAAGCTGCGGAGCTTGAATGAGGTGACAGTGTCTCGGGGAGAAAGGCTTAAATGGAAAAATGCAAATATCAGAGTGAGCAGGCATCTACATTTTGCATTTCATCAGTGGCCGCAATTGTATCTTTTGATTAGTCAGTCCAATCAGCTTGGCCTGTTGGTACTGTGCTCCTGAACCAGCCAGACTGCACAGACTGAATTTAATTTAAGAACAACCAAGCCATGAATAGGCTCATCCTATGTCATGCTAGTTGTTTGTTACTGCAGCTATTGTAAGGATTCTAATTGAAGCTTTGCGGAAACAGATCAGTAAGAAAAACCTCCCTTGACTTGTCACAAGGAGAACTCCTTACATTTAGCTAAAGATGGGCACAGATGGAAGCTCCCTGATTGTGGTGCAGTGGTGAATACAACATCAATATATAGGAAAGCTTCCCTTACAACCCTTTGAAGTTCAGGGGAACTGTGGGACCAGCGCTGGAAGCAAATTTCTTTTTTTTTTTTTTTTTCTTGCTAAGAGCAGCCACACTCACTAAGATACAAACATGAAAGCAAATAGAGCTGTGGGAGAACAGGGCACTGTTATTGTACAGAGGCCGGGTTCTTGTCAGCCTATTGAGTTGTTTACAGCCACAAATTTTTGACAAAAGCTCATGTCCCCAAATACTGGCAGGATGCCACATAACCTGTAGGGAGGAGGAGGCAGAGGAGAAACAGCAGGAAACTGTGAAAAGCAGGCAAAAAGTCTTTGAACCACATCCATTAGCATTGTTGCAGTGCTCGAGGGTAGATTAATGTTACATATTAAGAGATCACTGCATCATCTGTTATAGCTTGAAACTATCTTTGCATTTCCTTAATCTATAAATGGATTTCAAAACAAATCTGTCTATTTTTTTTTTACTGTTTGGTATTTTACATTTGCTTACATTTGATTACCACACAGCCTGCCATTGTTTGGCATTCCTGGCATCCTCAGGCATAAATGTGTTTTATACTGCTCGTATCAGCAGTAAGGCTGGCTAATTAGCATCAAAAGCCACTACAAATAGAACAAAGACAAGAAAAGAGCAACTCCTACTCAAACTTCAGTAAAAATCAAATATGTAGATGTACCAAACGCAGTTTGATTGACAAGTGACCTCTTGTACTAAGCTCTAATTGCTGTGATGTTTTTGCACAACTTGCATCAAAGATGTCAAACACATTTGTGTACTGGATCTCACAGATTACCACTGTACTAAATTAACATCCTAGTTTTAAAGGTTAGCAGAGTCGTCTTCTTGCGGTGTCTGATTCAACCTGCGTCAACTTGTTCCAGTGGTTAATTGAATTCTTTTTGTGCTTACAATGAAAAACCCAAGAGCCGCACGGTTACATCAAATATAAAGATCCTACAACGCTCATGCATTATGTTGCACATTTGCTATATAATGTTTAGAGTTTTAAATGACTTGTTCATGGGGATCAGTGATATTTATTTACAAGGAAACTCCACCATTTGAGTTTACTTTTTATTACACTTTATTTTGTTACACTTTCATTCAGCTTTTTCCACTAAAGCTCCACAAATTTGAGGCCCAACAATCTATTTTCTTATGTTGCCAATTTGTCTTTTTTTATATTTGAAACCATCATTGTCATCATTTGTCATCATTTGCTAGCAAGGTTTGACTTTCAACTCAGACTAAGTTAGACACCCAAAGTTAGGTTCAAGAAGCTCGTAGAGTAGAGAAAGATCTTGGTTATGCCAAACAACCTGTGGTTAAAGTGTAGTAGTAGTAGTAGTAAGGTTTATTTGTCAAAATGAACATCCTAATGCACAAAACAAGCACTCGTTTGTTCCTGTTGAGAGCCTACCACAGCTGTTATTGGTGAGAGTTGTCCCACTGGGACATTGTTGATGAGGACACTCCAACACCTTAGGGCAGGGAGCTGGGGATTGAACCACCAAACCTGCAGTTTGTGGACAACATGTTTTACCAATGAGCTGTGGCAGAGTGATTAGTGCAGTGCTGCTGTCTTGTATTTAGAAGGCCCCCGGTGAAGCAACATGCAGTTAGTCGGCCGGTGGCTCTAAATTACTCATGAGTGTGAATGGTTGTCTGTCTCTGTATGTCTTTACATATCAGGCCTAAGATAAAGTCCAGAGTGTACCCTGGTGTCAGCAGCTCCATGACCCTTAACAGTATAAATGGTTTAGATAATGGATGGGTAGATTGTCAAAAAATAAAGCTACTAGCTATGACTCAGCAACATGGGTCAATTGTCACACCTGCACACCACACACTACAGCATCTTGTTGATGAAGGGGTACTGTACCAGCTGTCTCAGACCACTGCTATAAACTAGAGCAAATTCTACTTCATAAATAACCAAGATTACATTGTTACAAGGTGTTTTTATCTTGTCCAAAACAATCTGCCAATAGAACAAGTGAAAACTGGCTTGGTAAAATTCCTTGTGATGATCTTGAAATTAGCAAGAGAATCTTATGGTCTAGAGTAATTCTTCAAGTCCAGACTAGAGTGAGGAGGGTCCTCAACCTGGTACAGTTTCTCATTGACATAATGTTACATAAACTACCTGAATGTGTACTGTCACCAGTTCTAAAAAAACACTAAAAAGCTATGGAAACAGAATCAAAATAGAAAATAAAAATAAAGCATAAATGTGATGGATGCAGTGCTTAAGCATGATGGCTGCACACAAACACATGGGCTTCTGCTATTAAACCTGGAGCTCAATAAACTATGTCTGTAATTTGCCTCAACATTACTGGTGTTCAAGTCATTGGGTTGAGGCCTGACAGAAAACAGGTGAGAGAGTTGTTCATCAGTCTGCTGTGGGCAGACATGATCCTCTCTGCAGCCAGAAAACAGAAATAAAACAAACTTTTGATTATTGTAGTGTTTGAGCACACACTCACACTCACACAGCCTTCAGTTTTGGCTGCATTTCAACATATTTTAGGAAACATACTATATTTTTAATATCTTTTTTTGCAGTAGTGAAGATTTGTTTTTGCTGAACAGTAAAAGGTTTTGAACTGTAAATTTTAAATGACAAATTGCGAACTTGACATGATCATACTGTTCATTTTAGGGTTGTTACTTGCTTGTGACAGAAAGAATTTTTCCATTGATTTTACCGATATGTATCTGCTATGGTGCTATACTCGTGCTATTTTATATTAAAACTATTACCTACTACAACTACTAATACAACCTTTACCAATATATTTCTCAAAACAAGATAAATTAGTAATAGTTTCTATTAGTTTAAAATAGGACAGCAGTTCAGAGTCCTTATGAAATGTTAAAAAAACCTTCCCACCTTTCATCCAAGATTAAACTCAGAACTAGAGGTTTTCAAGAGTCTTTGACTTAACAGGATAACAAAATCTTAGTGAAATGTTACTTGGTAAGTGACTGTGTCTTACATCAAGTGCAATTAGATATATTTGAGTGGAAATAAGACAAATATTCTTGGTACGATTTTGCTGTGTACTTCAGCTATGAGCAGGAACTACAGTGTAAAAACTGCTTAATCCATTATGCATTTATGTCACTTTGACTTTGCCTCTCTTCTCCTATTTTTCCCCTTTATTTCCAAAAAAAGAGGTTTCATAATATCATCACTTGGCCATCTAAAGAGACAAGCAGAAGCTGGTAGGCAAATCACATGACAGATCTTTGTCATCAAACCACAGGCGCAACCAACGGTCAATATTTGTGGCACAGTGCCATGTTGGCAGTCTGCAGACAGGCAAACATAATGATGTGGAACTGTGTTAGTAAGAGCAGCGTCATCAGAAATGATTCTGCATTTGTACAAATCTCGCCTAATCCAAACTGTTTTTTTTTTTTTTTTCTTTCTTGCTTACTCGCCATCTTATGCTGCTGGTCAAATATACATAGCAACTGGAGTCTCAAGGCTGCAGCTGAATGCGGCCCACACAAGCAAGCAACCTGGCTATTATAGATTATCATCAGGGTGACGAATGAGCTGCACCAAGGGGATTTCATTTGTGTGTTGCTCTCCCTGTTTGAAGGTTATGCTGTTAAATTCAGAGGGGTACACAAACTTCACCAAACTGTTGACTAAAGAAGTAAACGTGTCTTTTTTGGAGGGGTTGAGGTTTTGGAGTTGGAATTTGAAGCTCTCAGATGTCTGACAGCCATATAATCGATTCTGTGCCTGGTTAGATCACACATGCTAGTCAGCCAGGGAATTGACAAAACATACAGAAGAGTGCAGCTGATGCATATTGTCACAGTTTGAGCAAAGAGGGATTTTGTCTGAAAGCACCTGGCAATTTCTTAAAGACTGTTGCAACAGACTTTATTTCCCCTCTGGGCTCGTTGGCATGACGGGTGAGAATGAGGGATAACAAGCAGCTTAAGATTATATAACTGACACTGCATGCGTAAGCATTCTTTTTGATATTACTCTCAAATGTGAGTGATATCTACAAAATAAAACTACAAAAGTGGCTTTTCTTCCATTTTATGAACCACAAAGAAATACGCCTTGCAGCAAAATATTACAAACCATGACTCCATTGTCCCCATTTAGCATATCTCAATAAATTAGCAATTAAAACTGCTTGCAAATATCCCCATGTTTTCACCAGTATGAGGGTGACATATTAGTAAAAAATATGTTACACTGCCCTTGGGCTAAAACTAGCATTCCTAGGCAGCACAATGAGACAGATAATGCCGTATGCTTGAATAATGCATATTCATGGCCGGGATGCTAAAAAGTATGAGTTGAAGCCCAATATGTTTTAATGAGCTCGGTTCCCAGGGTGAGTGACTAAATTTCTCATTTGAGCTTCAGACAGAAAAGGTTACAGGAGCTCTCCTCTGCCAGAGAGGGACAAAGGACACAATCTCCTGCCAGCCAACATCCACGAAATACTCCTTTTTTTTCCTCCTGGGATCATTTTCACATTGTACGAATATGTTAGATGGTCATTTTTTAATTGTTGCGTTGTTTGCATAATTAATACGAGATTCATTTCTGTGCAGAAAATGAATATTGTAATATGCTTGTTTTATTGTTCAGGTTATTTGCTGAGTTAACTGAGCTGTGGGAAAGTCCTCCGAGGACAATTCTTTTCATGTAATCCCAGCTTGTTATATCTAACCTCACAGCCTGCTTTAATTTTGCATGTGTCAGTTTCACTCTGTCAACTTCCTTCGCGATAAAAAAAAAACACGGATTGTGAGCAGCAAACAATCAGCTTTATTGAATGCAAAAAAAATCGAGTTTTTAAACATGTGTTCTTTATTTGAAATGACAGACAACAGCCTTCGTGTAGCCTGGGTGCATCATAAAACCTAATCCAACACTGCAATTGTTATTATGAATATATTCAACGTGTAGCAATATTTTTTTCTCCTCCTTCGGATCTGCTTCCGGCAACACTAAGTGATCCCGGATCTTTTTGAGCATGCTTCATTTCGTCCACAGCAAAACAAGCCATCCGGAGTCCACAGAAAAGGGGGGCTGGCGTCTCACAGACGTAATAAAACAGGATCAAGTGTGTGACAGCGATTGTGCCGTCGTTGCACGTACACCCCCCGCTGTCCCGCTTTTACAGTAATGAGCTGGGACGTTCTTTCTTCATCTCCTCAGAGGCAAAATCACATCTAATAATAGAAAAGATTCCAGATGGGTTTCTCCCCACTTCTTTATTTCCCCCGTACTTTTAGTCCACCTTCCTTACTGTTTACCCACCTTCTTGTCTTTACTCTATCATTCTGCTGTACACTGAGTGTCTCACTGTCTTTAGAGTGCAGTTGCTCCTCTGCTTAGTGCCCACTTTATATACATCAGCAATGTTAAATGCATGTCCATTTCCCTTAGTGGAAACTGCTCTGGCTCTTCGTCATCTGACATTTTATAGATCACATAATTCCCCGGGAACATTTATTGCAAATGGGTGATGGCTGACCACTGAAGTCTCTGGCTGCTTTTTACATCAGTAAGTCTCCATAAACCCTGATCTTTCATGTAGCAAGGCCAACGTGTACTTAAGAGGGTACATATCCACCATAACTACATAAGAAGTGCAGCTTTTCAGAAGACAGTTCTATAAGAATTTGAGGTTGAACTGCAAAGTCCATGCAGATAAACTGCTGAGCTTGAACTTGTCAGCTCCATTTAAATTATCTTTTTTTTTTTTTTTTCAAAAGAAAGAGAATGTGGTAAGAAGTGATGCAGCTTGTGTTGTCCTTTTGTCTTCACATGTCTTATAAAACAATGAGTGCAGACAGCCAAGTCCTCTTGAAGAGAATACACATTTTGTTCTGGGGAATCAATAATTGATAGCTTGATCCTGCCGGTGCTGGAGATCAAGATGCTCCAGAAAAGCTCAGGTTTAGAAACTTGCAGCATTTTATTTTTTTATTTATTCATTTTTTGTCTTTCTGTCCTACTTCAACTATAAGTTTACCCACTCTTCAAAGGAAACTATTTGTACTAAATGGGATCGCTAAAATAAAGTCCCCTCACTAAATGTGATGTCCTGAAAAGTGACATAAAAAGAGGGCTCTGATTGAAAAAAAAAAAAAAAATCAAAAGGCACAGGTCCAAATTTACTCTAGGCACATTGTCCATGCACTTATTTTTATAACGCAGCAGCACTGCACACGCAAGAGCCCTGCTGTAGCCTGGCTTAAAGTGGTCACATTGTAACAAGCACTGGGAAGGTAAGATAGTAAGATTAGACCTTTTTCTTTCATTTCAGGGCTTAAATGACAAGAAACTAGTGTTGTGCCATATGAACGTCTGAGCTGATGTTCTCAGAGGAGAAAAAAGCAGCCTGGAAATAGCTGAAGGGATCATTTTGGGCTGATATTGAAGTCACCAGAGAGTTTTAAAAAAAGAGTTTCTCCTGACTGTGGATATTTCTGTGTTTGTCATATTTTTTTTTTTCTCCTATTTGCGTCAGATAATTACGTGTTTGCTTTTTTCTGCCTCAAATGTCAGATAAGGATGCTTCTGGGGGGGATGTTCCATTGATTCCTCTGCACTTGGCACAAAACAATCAATAAATAAAACAATCCTGAGGCATTTTAGAAAAGATTGCACTTAAAAAGCAGGCAGACATGAAATCAAAAGGTAATGCTGAATGAGAATGAATCTAAACTTTAAAAACTTGAGTCAGTGTTCTTTTTTAGTCCTCATTATACAACTGTAATGTGCGGTGGAGAGCAGCCAGTTTGAGAGGTCAGATGCTGTAGCAGCTGAGCCTGATGGCGCTGCATGTTGAAATCTGGCAGAAGGGGTCTTTTTCTGTGAAGGGCACTTGTCCTGGCTGAGTACCAGTGGTGGCCTGTGTCATATCAGAGAAACGAACAGAGAATGACAGCAGGAGCTCACTGTGGCATAATCTCACACAATCATAACAATCAAGAGACTTTTAGTCTGACAAAATACTGAGATACAGACGTCAAATTGTATTTGAAATCACTTAAAAAGGATGAATTATTATTTCCTTTACACTGGAACTCTTTTCTTCAGTGCTGACCTTTCAAGGCTTTATCAGTGATGATGTTAGTTGTAGTTAAAGATTTCTACTGTCTGCATCAGTGTTTCTGCTCAGGATGAACTTTTAAAACCAAAGAAATGGTGTCCATACTGCTGGTCACTGTATTTCACAAGAATATATAAATGTTCTAGAGCCACTATTACACTGAATTTTGGATTCAGTGTTTCAATTTCAATGATTATGGCTACCTGCTTAAGTAAATCAAGGCTTGATATGGAGGCAGTGAGCCCTGGCACTGGAACCAGACACAGTAATAAGAGCACAGACTCAGATGTTTCCTAAGTGGTATCAGGTAGGCTACAAAAATAACCCTAGACACCCACATAGATTCAGGATCAACAGGGAAACAACAGGTAAAGCAGGTGAGCTAGCAGAAGAACCACTGTGGGAAGTCTGACAGTGAGTGTGTGCTGGCTGAGGGCTTATTTACTGCAGCTGACTGCAAGGAATGAGCTGCAGGTGAGTGTGTACCGAGAAGTGGGGGCAGGGATTGAATCAGGAAAGAAAGGACAAGACACAGATGGTCACAGAATCGTAGGCAAACACTATTTCTACGTTTTCTAGCCTAAAGTAGCAAACTTTAGATTGAAGTTTGGCACAAATGTGTTAGTTCTAGTTATTTCTTCTAAGAATGCATCTTTTAAATACACACACACACACACACACACACACACATACATATATATAGATATATTGTTTGGTTAATACAGGATAAAATCTGAAAAAATGAGTTGGAGTTGTGTTGACTTTGTTCTCCAGGGAAAACAAATTGAATTTCTGGCTCAGGCTCAATATATTTTCTTCATTTATTTCTGTATTTCTTCTGTCTAGAGAATCATTGCACATAATCAGAACTGAATAAATCCAACATGATTCTACTTTCTATAGTCCTACAAAACAGTAATTATGCATAATGCATCTAGCTGAGAGTCCTGTGCTTGAAAATGTTTCTTAAAGCAGCTGTGTTGATGACAAGTGTGAAAGTAAATGCGAAAGCAGTTCGGGAGACACAACTTCATCACTTCAGCTTCGGCGTCCACCTCGGCTATCAGGCTCTGATTTTTCACTTTAGCTTGTTTGTGAAAGTCCGAGGTAGCACAGGAGCTAAAACATAAATGCTGTTGTGACTGCGCTGGAGGTCAAACGAACCATTACTTTTCCAGCAAGTGACAGTGACGAAGCAGCTTCAGATTGTGAAGGAGGTCTCCAGCAGTGTGAGGAGCGTTCCATTTCTATTAGATGCCTCAAAGTGAAGTGCATGTGACTTTTAAGGTGAAATAAGTGCCTCAGCCAACAGTATCTGCCTTGTGCTTCTTCTTCCCCCCCTCTCCTCCTCCTCCGGCCCAGCCGAGCATTTTAACGACCGAGCCGGCGACATGCATCAAACCAAACTGAATTGACGCAGCCTGGCACGCGTGACATTGATATTCATGGCGATCACGCAGGTCATTTAGACCCGTAGTAAGGGGGAATTATGCAGAAAGTGCAGAGTGAGGCAGATTTGTCAGACCAGGGAGCGTCTGGGACCAGAAGATGTCCTTGGATTGTTCTCTTTAGTAGACTCAGCGTAGTGACAAGTCTCTCTGTGTGTGTGTGTGTGTGTGTGTGTGTGTGACTCTGCATGGATGCTAGCGGACGCATGCCAATTTTGTCTGTATCATAGACCCAAATATATATCAGTTGCTCCTCATGAATATGCAAACAGTGAGATGAGGACGGCCACTTGGAGGAGTTTGACGACAGCGTCCTTGTTGGAGCATCGTTACTCAGCTCTCTCATACCGTAGAGACTGAGGGTTCAGCATCTAATAATAAACAAACACAAAAGCTGATTCTCTAACGTTGTGATATACAGGAGCAACAACAACAAAAAAAAAAGAGGAGAATCCTACAGAAAATATGCAGCAACAAGAAATCTGTGAGACGACTTTTTTGTAAACTCCACAAACTTTTCCCCGTCGCTGAAGCACATCCTTAAAATTGATGTGAAACGTCAGATGGCTTTTGTGAAGAATAGGGAAATTTGCATATTGTGCTTGACATAGTCGTCTCTCAGCAGAAATATATCAGCGGTGCTGCAGTGTGGAGCAAATGGAAGTGATTCCAGTCACCACAGCCTGCTTGTGTCATTCTCTATCTAGGTCACACAAACCAGGAGACTGGTGATGCTAAATGGCATCATTACTCCACTAAGTGCTCACCCCCTTTTGACTTTTTGTGCATTTCTGTTGCGCTTTTCAAACTGCTTTTTATTTGGGGTGGCAATTTTACAGAACTACAAGATAAAGAGGGGAGGAAGCGTTGGATTCAAAGTCTGGGTCTGATCTGATGTTGTGTGTGTGTGTGTGTGTGTGTGTGTGTTGGGTGAGGGGGTGCACTATTATCTTATGATCAAACATCACATTCTTTGATCTGCAGAGATTTGGGGGAACTCTCAAGTGAGGTCATCGGGACTACAGAGAATAGCTGGTATCAAAGTGATTGGGATATGAATGGCAGCACAGTCTTCACAGGAAATTCCAAGCTGGAGTGGATTCATGCTGAATAATCCACTAAAAATCCAGTGATGTCTAAATGCTACTGATGTCACTGAGTTTTATTTGGACTCTTTTGGTCATGAAAAGGATTCTGCACATTTGATCACAGCATTTCAGATTCATTGTGTAATTATTAAGAAATGGAAAGAGATGAAAAGCAAGTGTGAAATGTGTTTTTGCAGAACCAAGGGGAGGTTTCCAAGAGCGGGAGATGCCAGCGTTGGTAAAGCTTTTAGTTGAATGTTTCTATGTTTCTATTTTTAAAAAGGGCATTTTCTGTTCTGCACCGTCGTAAACGCTGTTAACACTGCGAGAAAAATACGTTTGTCATTACTTGAGTAGTCATCGCCATATTCTTGTCAGGCAAAGATGACACACACTGGTAAAATATCACAACGTAAAGGCCGTCCTGTTCTCAGTTTAACTGCACAAGTCACAGAGGTAGAGGTAAATAGAAGAGAGATTCCTCCTCAGTTTCACAGTCCTAATTCATGGCACGTTGGAGGCCGCTCTACTCAGAGCAGCTCTGTGGTGCGGAGGCTACCGTCTGGTTATTGTCGTCTGCTAAGCGTTCTAAAAATGGGAAATGTTTACAGTTTGGGGTCGAGTTCTTTATGAGACCATATGGGCCGGGTGGGTCTGTTTCCAGTCACACTCGTCGGAGATTTCGCTGCTTTCACTGTTCTGCTCCAATGTGACGGATGGCTCCAGTTGACGGCGGTTAAAGATCAAGGAAGTTCAGTGGTATCAGCAGGAAGTTCACTTTACAACCCGCCACATGGCGTCAGTTTACCTGCTGTAGTTCCAACACGGAAAATGAGATACAGGTGTTGGAGCTTTGCTTTGAAAGACAATGTTGACTAGCACCCAGTTTTTATGTTCATGTACAGTGTGTGTGACATTTGTAAATGTCAGAGTAGAAACACGATCGTGAAAACAAACCAGAAAACCGCCTGCACATACTGTACATACAGTAGATGGGTTGCTTTTCCCAGGAACATGAAACAACAACAGAAATACATCCTGGACTTGCAGACATGTGGGACATGGAGATTTCTCTCTCACTGTGTCAGATACACTAACTATGAGAGAGAGAGAGCGACGTTTAGCTTATGTTTCTAAAACATGGTACTTGGCTCCTAAGCTAAGACATATTAAGTCTAATGATTGACATCAGACGGTAAAGTGTCTTATATATTAATATAAGTGCAGCATCATCATCCTCTGCCTCCCTCTGAACACGCCTTCCTCCTCTCCTTCTTCGACCAACTGTAGCCCGGCACCCTGTAGGTCAACAGGTCACCATTTAAAATAAGCCAGAGATTTGGATTTCTACATCTGTCATGTATTGTTGACATGAATGTCCAAAAACACAGAGCCTCAGAGAAGCTGGATCAGCATCTCAAATGCAATCCAACCACACTAACAACAGAAACCAATATTTCTAATGACCTACTTGCTCAAAAAAGTTTACATCTAACACCAAAATGTTCTTCCTTGTTTTAGCATTATCCAAAAGAAATATTTAGTTTAAATGGAAGTACAGCCTGAACACAGGTGCTGAACCAACTCTGCTCTGCTATTTTTGTATGACATCACATAAACAGAGTTGCCAATAACTATCCTGCTTAGGTTTCCTTCATTAGACATGACTAATAGCTTCAATTGGTGGAGGTTTACACAACTTGGAAGTTAACCATTTGCCAGTTTTCTGTTTTATATCTCTCCACTCAGAGGTCGTGATGGTGAAAACCTTAATCCTCTTTTTTTTTCCCCTTTTGCTTTTTGCTTCTAGCCAAAATTGCAACATGTCTGTCTTTATTTGCAGATAGTTGACACAGCACAGCCTGTCTGCTCTTGAGGAGGAAATAAACTAATTGGCTAAGTCATTGGTCCAAGCTAAACAAATGCATTTCTGACTAAGTATCACTTGACTTAAACCCAGTGAAAAATAAGTAAGACCGGAGGCAGCTTTAAGTTTCCCAGCTTCACATTCTGCTCTCTCTCATCATGTTTTGCTCCTAAACATGATGCATTTCAAGATGTCACGTTAAAACGTCTCCAGGCTTTTTACCTGTTGCTGACTAACACCGCCATCCACACAGGAATGTCTTGTGGTAATCTAATCCAAATGCCAAACTCTTACACAATACCTGCAATATCGTCACTTCATTATTTATTAGGCATACAGAAACCCTGGAAATGAGGTCCACAAACAGTCCCTGGCATCAAAAAGGACGCCTACATTTACATTTGTTAAAATAACCAGGTCGAGGTCTGTTTTGTGCTTCGCTCATCCACCAGGAGAGTCATCGCTATGCTAAGTGGCTATATAGGAATCATCTTTTAAAAAGAGGCTTGAACGGAGTTCACATTTACATTAAGCGATGCAAATTTATTCTTGAGAGGGGCCTGCGATAAAGCCACATAAAGGAATTCAATGAGATTTCTCTGCAAAGACCAAAAGTGGGTCATAGGATTATGTGGAAGTATTTCACAAACAATTGTCTTCTTAATGCTTCAAGTCTTCACTGTGCTGCAGGATTATGTGAAGAAAAGAAGGAAACAATATAAACATGGATAAAAAAAAAAAATCAAATACACATAGATGCTTAAGGAGCCGAATCCAGGTGAGCCAATGCTCCTCAAGTCAGAACCCCCTCTGGAGAGGTCTTACACAAAGTCAACAAGCCTGGTTGCGGTTAAAACACATTTTCTTGTCTTTTGAACACTATTCAGGACAGTTTGTATAGAGGATACCTTTCAGCACCCCCACTCTAATGCATTGCCAAGGCCAAAGGTCGTTAGCTCATATGTCACACCTTGACAGCTTCACTCTCCTGTTTCAGCAACGAGATACCTGGGCCATGTCCCTGTGGTCATCCTCGAATATGCGCTCCCATCAGCGCCAATGCTTTCAAGACAAAAGCTATTGGCTTGTCAAGCGCTAGGATGTGCGATATGGTTCAGCGGTGATTAAATATTTGAAGTTGCAATGTGAGCAACTGCATTTGATAAATGTCAAAGGGAGTGAATGGAGTGGAGGAAACGTTTTATTTGAATGTTGATAAGAGAGGTGTGCCAAGTGTTGAATTAGGAACAGAAACACTGTATGTTACAATTATTCATCACTGCATTACCTCATTATACACAGAGCTGCACATCACCAGATGTAACACTGTGCAACTAATGAGTCAATATTTATTTCAAATACAGTTTCATTCATGGTTTTTATTGATAGTGGAATCCATTTGTACAAAGTCAAACACCATTTTCTATTTTAAAAAATTGAATTGAGTTTACACTGAATTACACCATACCGCCTGTAAACCAGCATGAATTTACATTCTTTGCATTTCTTGCTGCTGCTATGATATAAAAGCATTTAACCCTTTGCATCCCAGCAATTGAGAAGCAACACATTTGTGTTAAGGTCTGTTTATTATTATTATAATACAAGTGAGTACTAATTCAATTTGGGTAAATGTTTTCAGGCAGAATTTTAAAAATACCATAGGCCTTAAGGGTTTACCTGATGAAACAAGTGGCAAGTGGCTCCTATTGTGAAGCTGGAAATGCTATTTATTTGCCAGCATTGTTACTGTGTTCTGCCGTTGTCTGGGAAACTTTTTTTCAATCACTTGTTTATTAAAACATGATTTGTCTTGGCTGTACTGTAAACATACACACCATTTGTCATTTACATTGTTCTTCTGGTAATATTTTAACTGCGCTTGCTTGTAAATTTATCAGGACTAAAACTAAAAATATACTTAATTTTCCTCCCCATTGCCTGTGGATCACTTTTACTGGTGTAACCATGCCAGTGATCCTAGATCAGTGTCCCTTTGAGATGCTTTGAGACAAAAGGGGCCAAGAATGTAGCTCTTCATGTACCGTGAACCGAGCTGAAGCTGTTTTACAAGGTCAACAGTCCCACCTGAAACTGATAGAAGTAGTTCAAGGACTTTTGTCAACGACAGAATAAATGAAAAGCCTCGTCCCATATTCTAACGCCATCAGGGACTGAAGGGGTCAACATGTTGAAGGGAAAATAGTGATGTGCAGTCAGAGGGAATGAAGCCTTTAATGTTTTACTGAAAAATGAAGAGAGCTATTGACTCATGCCAAACCTTTTAACGCTTATTTCGCTCGTGTTATGACTTTGTTTGTCGTCTTCTGGTCCTTGGATGCCCTTTAGACCTCAATAAGTTATACTGCAAGGGAGCTCTAAACACAAACAGTGGGAGGAAAGTGAGCATATGGAAACTGTACTCTCACTTCAAAGTATGCTAAATGCAAAAGGGATGGTTCAGTTTCAGGGGGAAGTGATTTCTTTTTATAAAAACATGTATTCAGATATGTGACGTATATATATATATATATTTATATATATTTATTATGGATTCAACAGCTTTGCATGTTAAGTAGTACTTGAGATTTGTTATTTTATGTACTATAAATGTATCAAACAAAAACTTCCCATCATCAACTCACATTAGCTGGCCCCTAAAATAGGAATATTGTGGAATAAAGCACATAGAAAAACAAGGACAATCTAACTCCCTCTTACATTACCCAAGGGAAAAGATTGTTGTGCTTACCACATGCAGCCACCCACCTCCATTCCAGTTAAATCAGCCTCCTGTGCACCACTGTTTATCCTCTGGACAAAAACAGTTACCTCACACCAACTTTTTCCTCGCCACTCTTATTTAGATTGCTGTGACAGCCTACCTGAGCTATCTGGGCCATGGTAAACTTTCGTGGGCCCCGTTTACTCCTCTGGCTCCAATAATCATCACAAGACGCTTCAGCCTCCTGCTACGGAGAAATTATTTATCCTTGCCTCAGCTGGGGTACAAACAGGACACGCTCCCTGGAAGTCTCGTTCTTACATTTCAGGCTTCCACAAACAAAGCACATTTGGATGCTGATCTATCACACACACACTCTTGTTTTCATCGTATTATATTGTTTGTTGCATGACTGCTGCATAATAATCACAGTAACAAAATTATGATAAGCATTTGGAACAGGGTTTTCAGGTAAACCCATTTCCTGAGGCTAGGTTTATATTTTGTTTAGACACAATCAGTGTGATTTGCCTTTTGTCCAGGACAAAATGTTCCTTTGCTCTTGTTTTTATTGCTCAAATGATTGTTTAAAGCAGTGGACAGGCAATTACTGTGCACTTTTCACCCCTAATAACAACAATCTAGAAAATCACTTACTGCATGTCAAATAAATGCTTTGGCAACAACATCATAATGTTTAACTTTCAACAGGCCACGAGTGTTCAGACCACTGTTAATTACATTAGATTGCGCCTAAATTTCCCACTTTTTCACTTAAATTTCCTTTAAGTGTTGTGTGTGTTGAACAGTTGTGATAATGTGATTATTTTTTACCAGTAATTCTTAGTGTCAGGGATTATACATTGAATGTTATTCAACTATAATAATGTGCCATTACTTTGACACTTTGGGAGGGCTGGCTCATTTGCCAGCTTATTGGGTCACGGACGCATTAGCATAAAGAACCCCAGCAAAAGGTTTAGTTCGCAGAGCTCCATATTCCAGAGAGTGAGACTAGATGCAGGCACATTTATTCCAAAATCATACTGGCCTATATGTGACCTAGTACCTTAATCCTAGATATACTGGGCTGGCTTATTCTATTTTATCTTTTATTGAAACTGAATTCTGGTGTCCACTTGGAAATTCCTGGCACTTCTCTTTCTAACAAACTTAAGTCCAGCAGCTTTCCCATCCCATCGAAGGAATTTTGATTTGCATCCCCAGGAAGACTAAGCAAGATCAGGGACCTTTTTGGAGGCTAGAACCGCAGGCCCTTAATTAGATCTTGGTTCCTCCAGTGCAAATGTTTGTACAAGAACGATTTTGATCTAAAAGTTCTTGGTCTCTGAGAAAAGGTCCTGAAGTGAAAAAGGGTTTGTTTGTGTGTTCGTGGTCAGACGAGTGGTTAATATCTGTTTTTATAAGAGTCTTTATTTATTTAATGCACAGACTGGTCCAGGACAGGTTAGCTTGCAGTTCAGCCTGGCAGTCATAGTAGAGTATAGCCTTTTGTCTCTAAGTGCATATTTACATTCATCATTTATATACATCTTTGATCTTAGTTCAAGTTACCTCAGGTAAATTGGCACATGCATGTACTGTCAAAATAAAATTTATAAATAATGAAAATATTCCAACAGAACTAAGTTGGGCAGTGTCATTCTGTGGAGAGAACATTTTGACCATTATGACCTTAGATTTTATGTCTGTAACGTCTGGATCATCTGCTGGAAAGAATCTTTGACGCTGCTTGTCTGAATAATACAAGTAATGTCCTGTAATAAGAAAAGGAAAATAGTCTCTTTCAAGTAACTTGCCCCACATGGTTTACCTTGCATACAACAATTTGCATCATGATTTATGCTGTAAACCCACAATAAATGCACCAGGTGACAATCTTGGGAAAAAAAAAAAAATTGAATATGAAACAGATTCTGCTGTTTTTGGTGCTCAGGGAGGAGGTGATGTTTTGACAAGAGCCAAAAGGAATGACAAGTGAAAGCAACACTAGAAGAAGAAGACAAGGGAGATAGGAGGGAGAAGACAAGATGGCCAACAGCTGGGAGAGAGAAAAATATAGAGACAGTGTGTATGTATGTGTAGATGCAGGGGGTGGTAGAAGAGGCTCTGGAGCAGTACAGACAGAGAGGGCGGAATAGAGAGAAGGATGGATTCAAGCAGGGGGTGGGTGAGAAAGAGAGAAAGAGAAAAACAAGAATGTGTGTATGTGAGATGAAAAAAAGTGATAGAGGAAGGGGAAGAAATAGACTTAAAAGAGAGGACAATGATGAAGAGACAATAAGGAACAAAGAAAAAGAGACAGAGCTGGAGCTCGCTTGCTGTGTTTATAGGTCCCAGATGTCCGGAGGTAATTGTGCAGAGGGATTGTTCCGCAGACATCTGGCTGCTCAAAGCTCAGTATTCTTTCACAAAGACACACTCACAAATCCATCTGAGGAGCTCCACATAATCCCACTGGATGCTTTGCTTAAAGCGTGTAACCTGGGTTAATTTAAATCACTTCAGGTTACCCTCTGATGGATTCACCAAATGAGGAGGATTCTTTTGAGAGTTTGCAAGAATTTCCCTTAAAAAGTGACTCTTCTTCTTGAGGTCTAAAAGTTTCTTTTAAATGTTAAACTTTGATACAAACTCTAAATTGAATCGGTGGAAATCATATTATATTTTTGCACAGAGCTACAGCGTAAAAACAACCATGGATAAACATCAAGCAAACTGTGATTTCACTCTTCTTGACAACTGAATTGCAACTTTTGAATGTCAGATGTTGGTTGGACGCCTTCGTCAGCTCTGTAAATGAAAAAGTTTCAGTCTTTTTCTCTTGGCATCACTTTTGTCTACCTGCTCAGGTGGACTGGGATTCGATTCAAGATGTGGTGGATTGATTGATGCTGTTGCCATGTTTTCACTTCCTGACTCTTGAAATGTTGAACCGATGCCTGCAATCCACCTTGAGCAGCCAGACTGCAGCTCTTTCTATTCCAGATCTTCTTCCTTTCAAGTCTGGCAGCCCGTGTGTGCCTTTGGGAAGTGATGTTGAAATTCAGCTGGCAGAACATCTTTGAAACTGATCTGAAATGTTTGTATAATGTATCATTGTATGTTGGTTAGTGAAGCAACACCAACACAACTGATTTATTTATTCCCTGCAAAAATATGGGTGCAGTTATACCCGAGGCACGTAGCTGATACATTCTAGTCTGTACAGTAAATGCCATGTTTGGTTCAACTCTTTCTGCAATTAGCCAATCATAAGCGATGAGCACCATTAGCTTGGTCGCTACCTGTAATTCTAATTAAAGATTTAATGAGGCCCAGGCTAATTACCACTGTAACTCCAATAGAGCATCAGCAGGTCACACTACATGAAAAAAGCCAAAGTATTCTCGATCATATTACATTGGGCAATGCAACTGTTGGGTGTTCTGGGTAGTTACTTTTTATTATTCAACCCACCTCCATCTGCTTTCATGTCAACTTCAGAACTCTTTAATCTATAAACTACTTGGCATTCAATAAAACTGCAGTTCCTCGTATCCATCTATCTTTGCCCAATGGTCCTAAAATAGATCTTCGTGAATAATCAATCCATACAGAGATTTCTCCTTAGAAAGACTCATCATGGTTTCAGTAGAGCTAGACCATATACTTAAGAAACATTCTGCCAAAGCAATTGGCAAAGACTTCTAAAAAGTACAATTCGCCTTCCAGGCAGCATTTTTTAAACCGATGCCTTAAAGGCAGGAGGTACAAAGTGGTACTAGCTACAGGCTGCTAAACATACAAGCAGTCTGTTAGGCAGCAGAATGCCATGATAAGCCTCCCAGGAAGCCAAGTGAAAGTATCTAGTTGCCAGACAATACCAGATGCCTGACAGGAAGTAAAGTCATACAGGGGCAGTCTGTCAGGCAGTTAGATATGAATTTAGCCTCCCAGGCAGTCAGGGACACCAGATTGCCTTAAGAATGCCATATGCCTGACAGTAAGCAAAAATACTACTGGGACAGGTTATTAAGTTATCTATTATTTCCTTTCTTTGCTAAATGGCCAGTGTTGCTATGTGGCTGGTTGCACTTTAAACTTTAAAAAACATAATAATTATCAGGCCAGTTCTGGACTCTAAGCATTTATTTTGCTATGTGATGGCTCCAATTTAAAAGTCACATATTTTTCTGCTAACTTGGACTTAGGGTTAGGGTTACAATACATCAGACTTAAGAAATTAATGTAATTCTATATGGTTATAACATCTCTCTAGGTAAAAGTATACTGGGCTAACTTAGGACTATATTGTAAAAATGCTTAGCAGTGACATCAAATGCTTGAAGAATGCAGGGAAGAAGAAAGGGGTGAAGGTAATTTTCTTTAATTTATATGATCACATTTTAATCTGTACAAATGTCTTAAAAAGGAATGGCCATATGATTTTTTTGCTGCAACTCTGTCCACTCTCATGCCATTTATCTTTTGCCGCTGACTTTTGTGTTGAGAGCTACTTTAAACCGTCTGTTTGACTGACTGGACATCACAGAGAAAGCTTCCAGACAACCAGGATTTAGGGCTTGAGGGCCCATCAGTGTTTAGTGAGCAAAGTGCCTTCCCCTCAGTACTCCCGAACTCCCAAACTAATCTTTCTTTCTGTAAATGCATGTCACAGACTATTTAGATTACACTTCTCTAACTTTTAAAAATACTAGGGAGGTCTCTGGGAGAGGACATATTTGTAAAATATTAAGCACATGGATGCAGCTACAGTAAAAACTGCAGGATGTGATGATAATGATGTTCTTAGTATGACATATGGCTTTAGTAATACATTATGCTCTGATGTACAGTATTTGCATTGGTGCATTTTGTGGTTTCAGTGTTTTCATGAAGCCTTCCTGTGATTTACTGTTCATTCACTACATTTATGTACACATCCTGAACCAAGTGTGCACACATGAAAACCATGTAGCTTTGAGATCCCTGCAGGAAGAGGCTGTTTTGATGCTGATGCAGAGGGTGAAGCTTGTCCCTGAGGAAAGTATTGACCTGCTGTGGAAAGTCATGATCTTCACATGAACACACATAAAGTAGAAGATAGATAAAGGGTTTAAAATTAATTACAGTGATCTTATCTTTACATATTAAGCTTCTGAGATGATAACTTTTTATTTTTTTGTAAGGATTGAGAAACATACAGGAACTTGTTCTTGATAGAATCATTGTCTAGGGCAATTCAAGGAGGAGGAAAGAAAAGCAAAAAATAATTGAGCATTAATATTTGAATCAGCTGAAATATTTAAACTGGCTGAATATTGACACTGCTTCTAAATTCAAAGGATGATTCAGGATTTTTAAATGCTTTACCAACTGATTAGACATCCACCCTCTTCTGAGAACATTCAAAGCGCTACAGCAAATCAACAGGGAATCAAATCATTTCTCTGAACAACACATACAAGTTATTCTATTTACTTTCATGTCTGGCATTAATAATTCAGATTCCTGGAACTCGTTAGGTATACCAGGAGCCAACATGAGCATATGTGCATCAGCGCCATTACCACACCAACTCCACCTGAGAGATTAAGAAGAGAGATACTAAAATATTTAATTCCTCCTTTTGCTCCCTGTGTCAGTGTTATAGGAAAGGACAAGGCGCTTTAGTCGGCCTTCCCGAGCATTCGTGACTAAAGTGGAAGAAACAGTGGAGACAAATGCCCCCCTCCCACCTCTACAACCTGCTGTTCAGCCGAAAGGTACACAGTGTGAATAAGTCTTAAAATGGATTATACACAGTGGACCTGGGAGCGCTTAAAGTTTGAGTCGAAAAACAAAATTATGTACTTTCTTTGATCTCAGGCACATTTAGCAGGCAAAACGGATGTGTCACCCAAAATGTATTTTTACATTGCAGTTGGTTGCTGCTCGCATGCATGATCAAGTGACCACATCAAAGGAAAATACAGAGGACCACTGAAGTCCTTTTTTCTGTTGATTGTCATTTTATGGCCAGAGTTATAACATTGGAATCCTAATTTTGACTTATAAAGTTTGAAAATTAACCCTTACCATTACATTAGTTGTGGTTATATGAAGTAATCTGAGGCAAAGGAGTTAGAAAAGTGGAAAGAAAGTCACACCAGTTTCATCTTTTTTTTTTTTTTTGATCTTCTTTTACTTAGTGCTTCTCTCCTCTTCATTCCTCTCCTCTGTCTTGATCAGTGGAGCGGGAAATAGATCCCATGGAAACAGTGATGTAACGGAGTTATCTAATAGCCAATTGAAAATGTTCCAACTTACATCAAGCACAACTTAATGTAAATGACCTTTCTTTACAGCACGCTCACCGCCATCAAACATCCTGTTAGTGATACAGCCGCAACCAGCTTTGCACTTTGCAGTGTCACATCGATATGGCTCGGTATGTGAACATATCTGAGATATCTGACACACACACACACACACACACACAATTTACATATATGCGCAATTTGGACCACTCACAACAAGGATTGTGACAAGGTGTCGAGACAGGGCTCCAGGGACCTTTGGGGATGACCAGCGAAAAATACTGTCACCGAGTTTGTGTGTGTACACATGTATGTCCTTAGCAACAGTGAGAGACAGTGGCTTGAGGACCATTACTGATATAACCCATGACAGCCATATAACAACACAAGGTCATTATATCCAAAATACAGGCTTAATGACAGCTAGATGTACAGTAGAAGGAATGAGGATTGCTGGATTGTAATGAGCTCTTTTAGAGTACTGGAGGTTTTTTGTCCTTCATTTTTAAAAGCCGGAGATCCTGAGTCATTAGTGGTAGGTCTTCGATGATAATTCAATGCAGTTCAGCCTGATAATTTAGATTTAGAAAAAAAAGCAAACTGACAGTTCTCTGTTCCTGGTATTGCTCCAAAGGAAAAGAAAGCGAGTGAATCTTCAATGTAGCCACTGTCCTAGCCACTTTCTCAGAAATTTTGCAAGGCCTGTACCTTCCTAATATTAACTTGAGCTTTTTACACTGCGTCATTCTCGTTCGGGTTTTAAAGAATCAGGATTTTTCCTCCTCAAATAACCGCCTTGAGAAATGTGCTTGTTAAAACATACACAATGGAAGTGCGGCACTACTGTGCTGACTGTATGATTAGCAATAGCATTTCTACTCTTGTTGTGTGGTATCCAACAAATTCTCTCATCTTCTACATGTCACACTGAAGATTGAAGATCTTAGCTGTTGCTCGTTCAAAGACCATTTTGTTTATGTTCACACAACATAAATGAACTGTGTAACCTCACAGGAATGCCATTAGTGCATTTTGTTGCAGAATGCACTTAAAGAGTGTGCTTGATGAAAAGCACAGTGCACAGGAACTCTGTAACAGCCCACTTGCCTTTCCTTCCCACTGCATGTGTATTACTCTGAGCTGCGCGCTGTACAGCCAATTGTGTGAATCACATGTTAATGGTCCACAGCCCGAGTCCACACGGCTCACACTTTATGCTCCCGCTGATGATGAGCATGTTTGAAAATCTGTTGGAAAGCGACACATCATCGCCATGCTAGCATGCAACTTTTCTGCCAGTGCGTGGCAGATCACACACAGCACACACTGCTAAGTTACAATTATTACCCTGCTATGAAAAAGCATGGAAATATGCACAGATTTGTGAACCATCTCTGGTTCAGTTCAATTAAGTTCAATACAGTTTTATTTGTATAACACCATATCACAGCAGACATCATCTCAAGGTACTTGAGTGTTAAGAGCTTACAAATACACTGTACAGAATTATATAGAAAACCCAACAACCCAACTTGAGCAAGCACTAGGAGACAGTGGAGAAGAAAAACTCCCTTTAGAGGAAGAAATCTGCAGCAGCACCAAGCTCAGGGTGGGCGGCCATCTGCCTCAACCGGTTGGGGTGAATGAAAAGAAACAAAAGACAATGACAACAAGCAGCAAAAACACTTGGCGGGGTGGTAGATCCAGTAATACAGCTCCTAGGCCGAAGATACCTGCAGAGGAGTACAGAGAGGAGGAAGCACAATTGCAGGAGTGAGAAAACACAAAGTTAATGACATGCAACGGTGGCATTTGAATAGATAGAAGAGAGGATAGGAAGGAAGAGGAGAGAAGGGGAGCTCAGTTTATCAGTAAAGGTCCCCCAGCAGAATAATCTACATTTGGAAATTCTAGGAACCACCAGACCTGCACTCTGAGAACAAAGTGTTCTGCTTCGAAAATATGGAGCTATGAGGTCTTTAAGATAATATAGAGTATCAATCATTAAGTGCTTTATATGTGAGGAGAAGTCTTTCAAACTTTATTCTGGATTCAACAGAGAAATTTATGTCCTTTAAGCGTGCTTAAAGTTTGATTAATTGATTAGTTTCTTCTGGTTTCATAGATAAGCATAGCTGGGTATCATCTGCATAACAATGGAAATGTATGTAAGTGTTTCCTAATAATATTGCCTAAGGGGGACGTATATGTAAGCGATATGAAAGGAATCGGTGCAAGCATAGAACTTTGTGGAACTCTGTAACTTTTGTGTGCATGGACTCATCTAATAGATAAGATTTAATTTGATTTCCTTTAACCCCAATGACATGTTCCAGTCTGTGTATTAGAATGATGTGCTATATAGAGTCGAATGCAGCACTAAGATCTAACAAGATGAGTAAGTTCTGATGCTAATAGGAGATCGCTAGTCACCTTTACTAGTGCTGCTTCTATACTATAGTTTACTCTACATCCTGACTGGAAATCTTTGTCCAGGTTATTCCTGCACAGGTGGTCACATAATTGCTTTGAAAATACTTATTTTAATTTTAGAGATAAAGGGCAGATTGGATATTGTTCCAAAAACTAGTCAGGAGTAGGATTTTTGAGTAGAGGTTTGACTACAGCAATCTTAAAAGCCTGTGCTACATAGCCTGTTAGTAAAGATAGATTGATCTAAACTATTATGGCTTATCAAAGGTAAAGGTAAATCCTAGAGCAGTCTAGTAGGAATGTGGTTTAAGAGACCTGTTATTGGTGTAGAATAATTAATTATTGAAATTAACTCGGCATGATCTACGGGGGACCATAGAGCTTGCTTCCTCTGATTCACTACCTTCTTTTTAAGAGGGACAATAATATTGAGTGTTGTTCGGAGTGAAGCTGCAGTATTATCAACAAGATAGTCAACTTGGGCTGGAGTAAAGTTAACTTGACTGTCCTCATCTGTGTTGGTACATAGCTCTGAAATAAAAGATGGAATCAGTTCCCCAAATTAGTTTTAACAGTGTTTTCAGATAAACATCTCCTGTAGTGGAATTTGTTTCTTAGAAGTTTAGTACAGTAAAATCAAATGTTATTAAAAAATGGTCAAATAAGAAAGGGTTTTGTAGAGAAACTTTATCCTTTTAAATGATCAGTTTCAAGATTGTATGTCAAAACAAGATCAAGGATGTGATTAAAACAGAGGACCATACACAATAACAGGACTTGACTTTTCCAGTTTGGATCAGTGAGGCTCTTAAATGAATTAAAACTATGTTTAGGTCTGGGATTAATTAATAAGCTTGAGTGGAAGATTGCTGCTACTCCACCGCTACCTGTGCTTCTAGGCACATGATAATTAATATGACTTGGGGGGGGGGGGGGGGTTGACTCATTCAGAATGACATATCTTCTTGCTGCGGCCAGGTTTCAATAAGACAGAATAAATCTATTTGATGGTCACTTATCAAATCATTCACTAACAGGGATTAAGACGAGAGAGATCTGATTTTTAATAGTCCTCATCTGATTTCTTTTAATTTTCTTTTGTGAGTCATCTTTATTTTTATTAGGTTCTTATGAATCACTCCCCTTGGGTTGTTTAATGATATAAATAATTTAGGTGGTCGGGGAGCAGACACCGTCTCTATAGGGGTTTGCTAGTTTTGGTAGGTAACAGCTGTAAGGAAACTGCAGAGAGGTGCTTAAGACTGCATCGCTGCATCCTGGGCTCCACTCCGAGAGGTCAGGATTTAGGTTGTTGTTTGTCGGCCATATTCCTAGAGAGAAGAGACGCACCATCTGAAGTGGGATGGTGATGGGGTGGTCTCTTATAATCAGTCCAGGTTTTCTCCAAAAATTTTCCCAATTTTCTATGTAGCCTACGTTGTTTGAGGGACACCACTTAGACAGCCAGCGGTTAAATGACGACATGCAGGTAAACATGTCGTCACTAGTCAGTTTGGGAAGGGGTCCAGAGAAAACTAGTCTGGTCTATAAATATGTCACATGCAATTTGAATCAAAGGCGTTATTAACCCCAATTGTTCTGCCTCATTAAATAATGAAATAAATATTTTTTTTAATGCTCACCAGGGAAAGAAAGTGTGAGTGAGTGGAAGTTGTGTGGAGGTTGAGAACTAGATGTCTTTGTTAGGTTGAAATGTTTTACTACTCTTCCTCAGGACCAGAATTAGCAGTGTGCCTTAATCTGCAGGACCAGGAAAACTCGTTTGAGGACAGCGATAAACACCTTTTGGACATTTCAGACCTCATTACACAAACTTTCCTTGAAGCACAGGGTCTTTGTTGTTTTTTTGATGTAAGAGCAGATGTCCCATTTCTAGTGCGAAATTTTTGGGATTCATTCTGACGTCCATACAGGGGTCATTCAGACCCTCACGGACAAGATGTCACAACACATAAATGGGTTTCGAATTCTTTTTTATGCCATGATTTGAGGCAGATCTAGATCATTATATTAGTTTTTCACTGAACTTTGTTTACGTATCTTTGTTGTAACTTTGTTTGTGTCCTTTAAAAGCTTCTACATGTATACTGTACACACACATATTCCCAATTTCAGACAGGAGGAATGGTGAGAATTAGGTCATATTGAGCCTCAGTACATCTTGGTCAGGTCAAGAACTCCTCCAGAACTCACTCAGGCCACTCTGTTATTGACTCTGATAATCTATCATCCAATAAGCTGGGGAAGTGAAGAGGGAATTATGTCCTTAAAGACTACTTTCAGAGTTCTTCTCAAGCCTTTTAGGTAAATCTAGAGAAGGTTAATCTCCTCTCGTGACAGGAGGGTAATCACACGTCGAGCCTCTTCATTCAGTAATGGTCCTTCTGCACCTACATGAGGTCATGATTCAAATGGTAATCACACACTTGCTATGGTTTCTGTTCATCACTACATTGTCCTCTAACTTTAGTGGAGTCTTTAAGCACCTCATCAGGGAGCAATGGCTTCCATCAATACGTATGGCGTCATGTTCCTTTGACTTTAAAGAATGTTAGTCATTCTGAATCAAAATCGTTAGCGTGCAACAGTGGGATAGAGCCCGTTTGAGGCACAAAGCATGGAAAGGAAAAAAAAAAAAAAAATCAATCACTGAGTTTGCAGGCTTACCAGATATGCAGGCTTGTTTTTGTCCCTTCAGACAAACCTATTTGCTGTCACTCAATTGTAAACTTGAAGCAACTTGGAAATTGCCACAGCTCCAGCTAGGTAATCCATCATAGTAAAAACGAAGCTTTAATTTGTGTTTTGTCAGAGTTTGTTTAATCGTTATTTCATTGTGCCACAGTTGAGTGTCTTCATATCAGTGCTGCATTATGTTACACTGTGCTTACTGCCAATCACCTGACACCCACAGGAAGGAAGGAACGACTGGAAGTGCCTGTCAGAGAATAATCCCTCAAAATGTGTCACCTTCTACATCTGTGTTTTCCTACCCAGGGTTTCTTTTGAAGCTGGGGCAGCACTTCATTTTATCTTTAAAAATAGTGACAAACATATGATTAAAATGGCTAATTAAATGTGGTGTGTATTACACAGTAATTTAGGGACAAAAAGTAAAGTGGGCTGAGACTGTGACAACTAAGAATTCACCTTAAAATATGCACGCTCATGCTGTGATGGAAATGATTAAAATCTGGCACATTGTGGGAGTTACTGAGTGTTGTAGCAATCACAATTCATACACAAACCTCAATTTGCATACTGAAATCAAACAGGACAGCCACCAGGGAAAAAAAAAAAAAAGACATATTTTTGTGTTTCAGCTAGAAATTTCAAATACAGTATAAATCATTTTCTGTTGATGCACTTGCAGTTTTAACTTTATTATTATTGATTTGTATTAAGCCGACTACCTTGGAGCGGTGTGAAGTATGTGTAGATGAAAATGACCCAGACAAATAAATAAATAAAAAAACTGTAATGTAACAAAAGATTCATGTCATATTTTTATAACAGGATGAAAATCATCAGCCATTTTAACGTGAATGAAATTTGCCTGTAGGCATAAGACCTTTAGCATTGACGTAAGTACACAAACTTATGTTAAGTTATCACACTATGTCCGAATTAAGGAAAATAGATATTATTTATATACACACACAAACACACAGGATGAACAAGGATTGATTACACTGGATTATGTCTTAATGGGCATACATATCGCACAATATACTTGTTCAGATGATTACGAATAAATCTTCATCATCTATCTCCAGACATACTGCTGATCTATAGGCCTGTGAAGTTCCTCAGAACAGAAACCTAAACTTATGCGGCTTTTTTTATAAGATTTTGAACATTTTGGGGTTTGAAACAGCAGTGCCTTGGCTGTGCTTTTGTATCATTTTCCTTTGTTTGTGAAAGGCAATGATCATGATCATGATACTTTTGACTTGAAGTAAACGATGTGTTCATCTTGCTTTTACCAAAATGCAGACAAGGACAAGTTGGAGAGATTTATTGAAGAACTAGATTTGAGCAAAGAAAATGGGCAAACAGAGAAATCAAAAGGCAGTGAATTAGGAACAGGGATCAGAAGTAGAACATGGACACATTCAACTAAATCTGCACCCTGACTGAGTAAAACAAACGTGATAAAATGGGATGTAAGTGAAGTTAAACATGAACTGGGGCTGTGTGGCATGGACAAAGTAGAGAACATGGAAACATGGCAAAAAATGAGAACTTAGAACCAAAAACACCAGTTATAAAGAAAGCAACTATAAATACAAAACCAAGGGGGCAAGATGTGAACAAGAAAACAAGCGCAGACAGGGAGTGGGAACAGGCAACAACAACAGGATGATCAGGTAAAGTGTGGCTGTGGGAGAGAGGAACTTATACTGTGGCCCTTGATTGCCAAAGTGGATCCAGCTGGGCACGGTTAGTGTGTGTGTGTGTGTGTGTGTTAATTCTGAGTGCAACTGTATTTTAAATAGAAAGTTTCAGCAACGTAAATCATCTTGCTGCCATTTGATTGCAATTTCAAACAATTTTTATTCAAATTTTTAAGTTTTTTTATGCTAAGTAATTTATCTACACTGCACTATATATCAGCCCAGTCACCTAAAAAATCCATCTTTATGTAAGTAAACTGCAGTCATAAGGTTTTTTAACCTAATTATATGTATGTATATAAATATAACTTGGTTCAATTTGAATAATTGAAAGTGTAGTGAAAGTTTTACTCTGTATAAAATGCTATTGATTCTTCTAACACATCAAATGTTATCTTGATTAAATATTGCATGTTGTGCAAACTTTTTTTTTTAGCTTGGTTAATAGGGATTTGTTTCTTTATTGAACAAGTTAGGTTATTGTCTCAACTTACAAATATAAAGGAAGTCAATGGTTTGTTGTGTAAACAACAGGTATTGTGTGGTTAAATTTGTTCACTTCTTAAACATTATTGCTATATCAGTAAACTTGAGCTCGCAGAACAAGCGTCTTACCATCTTTTAATAGTTAGAAAAAGAACCACAGTTCTGCAACTAACACGATTAACAATCTTTTTTTGCAGGCATATTGTATCATAGTCAGTACAACATCATCATTTTAGCTGCACCCAGCAGCTGGTAAATTGGAATAAAGTGTACAGCAGTAGGGACTTAATTTAATGCCAGCTTTCCTCATTGTTGACACTGTTTTCATTATTGCAAAAACAAACTATCATGACCTAATTTAACATTTAATGAAGACGCACAGAAAGTCTCCACTACAAATGTTTTCTTTAAACCACAGAAAAGAACCATATAGTTTTCATTTAATCAGGCAATGCATGTTGGGATGTCTGCTAACTATTTTTTATTTACTTAATTAAAGGAGTCGAGTGAACTCAACTTCATCATTCCACTCATGGTTTAAAATGAAAGAAATTCAGAACAACTCACGTCCATAGGTTCTGACAAGAAAAAGTAGAATTGAATTAGCTTGAAAATATAAAATCTAAATATTTATTAAACATTTAACTGTTAGGTCAAGGCACTAACAGAGAACATGTGGCCAGGCTTAATAGGAATAAGTAATAATTCACGTCATAAATAATTTGTTTATTAAAAATTTTGAGAAAATCAGTGTTTCTCTTACTTTAACCAAACCGCTCCTCCAGAAGGTGACTTGTTTTCTGTTAATAAATATAACGCTTCATTTAATAAAAAAAAAAAAAAATATATATATATGTACACTGTTCAAAATCAAATTTACATGATTTATCATAGTCTTAGGAGACATGATTTTCTATACAGTCAAATGCCTTTAAGGAAAGGTAGATAAATGAGAGCTTCTATCATTTCATTTCAAATTCCTGTGTTCAAACTACTCATCGTACCCACTGACACATATTATTAGGAAAGCCAATTAAAAATAGACAGCAACACCTGTGACTGAGGTGTTACATAAACCTCTATGACATTTGTTGAAATAACTGCACTTCTGCTCAAACAGGTGACAACAAGAGCAAAAAAAAATATAAATAATTATATATAAAAAAAGGGAGTGAGCTATGAAATAACCACCAACTCAGAGACTGCACATTATCATTCCCACTCAGGACACCACAGCTCACACACTTTGCAATCACATTAAATCTTTCATATCATATTTTGGCAGTGAACAGTGAAGCTCTTAATTGTGTATTACATTGCAGCTGGCATCCCTCGCTCCTCATCTCAGATCCTAACTGAGTGCACAGCGAGGAAACCTGGTCGTGCCAATATTTTATTCACTTGTCTGTAATTGACAGATGACATTTCCTCGCACCCGCACAAAGTTTGTGGCCCTTGAAAAACAAACCTCAGTGTCACCTTAAAACGAAGCCTCACACTGAGATTCCGGTTTTCTGTAGAGGCCAAATCATACAGAAACTTCTTCAGTGTCATTAAAGAATCCTGTGCATAACCTTGTAGTGCCTCATTATCCTGACACAAAGGGGAATGGGGCTTGTCACTGCGTTCCATATTTTCTCCATGATTTGGTAAAAAGCTGCCCTGAAGTGGCAGTGACTGCTCCCCTACCTGTAGCCCCTGTTATGTACAGTATAATGAACTATAAATTTATGTAATCCTCCATGTGCCTTTGTGCTGAACTGCAAAGTCCTTGAAAAAATACATTAAACACGAAAAAAAAAGAAGAAGCTATAGGAACTAACCGTGTTTTTGCATGTTATGAACTGCACTTGAAAACAGCCATTAAGGTTGAATCTCCCTTTCCTCAAAGTCATTACTCAGAGACTACTTTTTTTCCCCCATGCAATATCTTGATCATTGGGATGTAATGTTGGCAGTTTTTATGAGATCATCCATCACTCTTGGCCACAATCAAACTGCTTTAAGAAGCATTTTGTAAGCTGCGGATGCTAGTTGGCTGGTTTCTTAATGAGGTAAGCCAGGCCAGTTTAAAACCTCTGTTTTCTAACTTCACATTTACTGCAGACTTTTTAGGTGTAAGTTAAACTGAACTATGTTTAGTTCATCTATGGTGAAATGTCAGCAGGTGTATGTTGAAGCAGCATATGGTGAAATTACCCTTAAGGCTATATTAACAAATACACCAACATTGGGTGTTCACTCCACTGCTTTTGCAGTTTATGTGTGTCTATATTGATTTGTGGGGAATCCATGGACTTTTGGAATATCTAATGAAACCTGCATTTTATACATTCACTTCAGATACACTGGCAGCTACACATAATATTTCAACTCTGCCACCAGCCTTTATCTTCCAAGATGAATTATCAACAGAGCCAGTGGTAAATTACCTCACAGTTTGCTGAGATACGACTGTTCTCCACCAGCATGGTGGTGGACAGTGACCAGTCGCTTCTCTCAGTAGCTGGCCTGTAGGCTGCTGAGATGACCTGTTAGCAGCTAGTAAAATGTAATATTTGAAAGGGAACAGCTGTCAGAACAGCACAGAGAATGCTATTTACATTGCCAGCATTGGCAGATTGTTGTAGGAATTTAAAAGTAAAGTTTGTCATTAAAAAAAAGAGACTGTCATGCAAATATACACATACAGTAACGCTATTCATGGCACATCTACTGTTTGTTTCTGTCACTTTAATGACCAGTAATTTTCTTTTTAGGCACGGAATGAACAACGTTAGTGTTGTGTCATGTATTGTTTTTTGCATGTTTGTCTGTGCACTCATTTTGTGCTTGGGATTCTAGGTCACTGGATTCATTCATTTAAATCTACCGGTGAAGTCAGCCTATGCAAATGAAAGCGTGTACGCCTCTTTCATGAATGCGAGGTACATACTTTTCTGAGGCAAACGAGGTGAGCACATCCAAAAATACATAACGCTTAAGAGCTAGAGCAACATTAAATAAAAGTGAGATGGCAACAAAAGGTCATCTTCTCACTCATATCCTCAGGTGCTGGCACCCCTGCGACACATGTTGCAAGCAGCCAGCTGTCTGGGTATGTAAGAAAAACAGCAGGACCCCGAGAAAAAATGTTTAAAAAAAAAAGACGCCTTCTGGGTTTACAAGTACACCCTCTAACAGTGATTGACAGCAAAGAGCTAAGAGGACATAGTTTAAATGCCTGAGTGATTTCTGTGTCTTAATGCACAAAGGAAAACAAGCTTGAACCAAATCAGAGGAGACCTGGAGAACACAGAGGCACTGAAGTCACATCCGTATTATCTCCTTGAGGATTTAGGAACCTGTTGTGCTACATAAACCCGGTGTATCAAAGAGACCGGATCTTTGGAGATTTACTCTTCTTCTTCTAACTTTCCGAGGGTGATGCACGCTGCATAATCAGATTCTGGCTGTGTTGGAGAAGCTTCTGGCTCATTTGTGTAGGTGCAGCAAGGCAGCTAAAAATAGCCCTGGAGGGGATTGAGCAAAAAAAAGAGCCTGCATGTGAGAATGCTTGAAACTTGAAGCGCATGGGACAGATAGCGACATGCCGCTGCATTTTGCGGAAGGGAGAATGCGAACAGGCGAGAAACGGGGAGTGCGTGAGCAGAAAAAGAGCTGGGAAAAGGGAGAGAACGGGATCAAGAGCCTGTGTGTGAAAGACAGAGACAGAGAGGGAGAGAGAGGGGTGAGGAGAATTGGGGAAAATCCAGCAGACGAGAGGAAAAGAAGAGACCAAACTCCAGGGGCTCGCAGCCTCTTTTCACAAAAACTGACAGCAGGCTCGAGCTCCCACTGAGAAGAGGTGTGTGTGTGTGTATCCTGTTACACAAATCCCCATATGCATATGCACCTTTGGATATGTGTGGGCGTATGACGGGAGGGACTCCTGCTGAAGTGTGTGACCTGGCTTACAGTGGATGTGACTGGAGCTCACTAGCACCAGGGTGGATGACAGTGCAGTGTCAAAAACCCAGTGTCCTCATCGCCCCTTCAACACATCACAAAATCCAAAAATGCTCCAAGGGATCTGGGTATGATTCACCTTGCCAGTTAGACTCGCATGTGTGCGAGCATCTCAGTGAGAGGACTGGGGGTCTGCGCGCAACGTGTGCAGAGTTCACATGTGTACGACAGAGATCTTGTGGAGGCAGGAGCTCGGAATTCCCACTAGATATTGATCTGTGGCAGCCGAGGTAGCCAAGTTTAACTGGAAATATAAATACACACATGCAAAACGATGACGAGACGCGCTGATTCAGGCCGAACGGCCCCGAAGCGAGTGTGGGAATGTAGGAGTGTGTGATGTTGTCATCAGGAACAAATTAGCCTAGGCTGTGAGATTTGCGGTGGGTGGTATCGAAAAGCACATGCTGACTTCAATAAGAGTGGAAACGACAAACTCTGGGGGGCCCTACACACACACACATACACACAAACACACTCAAGCCTGCATCCCTGATCCTACTGTATGCAGCTGTGTGCACTGGGCTGTGTAGCGCCTTGGCCTTGCTATTCCTAAACAAGCTCAGACGTGTGTATGTTTGTGGTTTCACATGTGTTTGGTGCCATATGCAAATCTACAGTATACATGTGCCTGCCGGCTTCAGCTGAGCAACAACAACATAAACCAAACCAATGACCCGCCCTTAGCACTTGATTGTGTGTGTGTGTGTGTGTGTATGTTGGCCCTTCTGCTGCCTCCAGTATTTACTGTCCACTCCTGGAAAAGCTGACATTTATTACAGGTGTAGCTACAATCACTGAGCTATATAAAACTGTCCTTGATTACATCCTCAACCCCCTGGAGGATTGAATATGAAAAAAAAAAAAGAATCTGAGTGTGTGAGTTTCTTGTCAAACAAACTATCCAAATGGAACAACTTGTGTATTATATGTAGTTCTGCTTAAAACTGCCGCTAATTAGAGATTTTTTTTTCTTACATCGATTCTGAAGCCACAGTAGGAATAAATATTTAATATGTCCCAGATCTTTGAAAAAGAAAAAGAGGGAAGAATGTGCCTATTCCTGTGTGAAGAAGTGCATGTGTGTGTGTGTGTGTGTGTTTAAACGTGCCTCCTCTCTCAGCTCTCGCAGCCTCTCTCCACAACACAGGCCCATGGCTGAAGAATGACTTAATTGTTTTGACTTCCAACGTCAAAAATACAACAGGAGGAACGCATGAAGCCCTGAGCCAAGGCTGCTCACATATTCTTGTGTGAATTTAAAGTTTTGCCGAAGTTTAAAAAAAAAAAAAGCTAATTCTGCAATCCACTGTAAACGCGTGCTAGATTTGCACTCTCTAAACTCGGGGGATGAAAGCGGTTCAAGTTCAAAGATGGGAGGTGAAAGCTGGGGCTGACTTTTTCCTTCAGCATCAGCTGTTCTAACAGATATCATGGAGTACTGTATTTTACTACAGAGATGCAAAAACAATGGATGGGATGGCAGAAATATTAACCTTGTACTTTTCTGCAGTTTTAACATGAGTCTTATTTAAAGGAATATTCCCAGTTTTACACAAATGAATGTTTTTTGTCTGCTAAGTACAATATTTGCCTTTTATTAGAGAGCAATCAGCTTCTCTTAAAGCCATGAGATTAAGGACTGGCTATAATTCCAAATAAGAGGCTTCGAAAATCCACATAAGAGACTTCGGGGACTTAGGGCCATCCCCTGCTGAAATCACTAAGCCCCAAACACTGAGTGTGTCTCGAAGACTGAGCAAGTGAGGGGGGGATCTCTAGACAGTTGGGGGAGGTGACCTATGAGTCACATCCGATTCACGAGCTGGACGGACTGACATCCTGGGCAGGTCTGTTGATTTGTGCCAGAAAATCTGAAATCTGTCACTTAGATTTTGTGAAAACAAACACAAGTGTTCTAACAAGCAGGTACTTTTAGAGAGATTGAAAAGCAAACTGCAGCTTCCTGACAGATTTTAAAGGATAATGATGACATCTGGCAGCTATGTCCACCCCGGGTTTCTATTGTTTTCTAGTGCTTGTTTTAGGGTTTATCTCATACATGTATGCAATGTAATTCATTTCAATTTTTAACAACACTGTCTACTGAAAATGAAGTATTCATGCAAGCAAACTGCAACGGCAATGACATCAAATTTTATAGCTAACCAAATCAAATAATAATTATGTTGTTATGTGGTTAATTGCACTGTTTGAATGTACAGTATGAAGAGTTACATTTCCTGAGAAACTGCAGGAGAGCAGTATCCAGTGTGAGCTCGGGTTTAGGAATGAAGCACTTTTGTTAGCATTGGAGCAAGAAAAAATATTATATATAATATATAATCATTTGTGAAGTGACAGATTTTTCCCCATTAAGCCAGTCCGCATTATAAGTGATAATTAAGGGTTCGTCCAACCTTTTCGCAGGCCCCCAAGCAGACCCTAAACCATTAAGGTAAATAGCTTTAAATAAATTCTCTCGTCGCCCTAATATCATGATAAAACATAAACAGATGAAGTGGCAAACATTTTTAATTTGCTCATTTGGCAAAGCTGCACTGGGTCTGGATGCCAAAGCAGCCACTTATGGTTTAACCCTTAGGCTGCTCTTCAAACAGAAGAATGAGCCATCCAGATGTACGGAGCTTCCTCTTCAGAGCCGCCGACTGAAAGTCACAGCGACACTCCAGAACTCGCATCACGCACACACGTCCCACTTTCTGATTATTGGCTCTGATATTGTGTGAAAACATATTTTGTGCGGTTGAACTGCAAAAGTGGAGTTCTTCTGCGTACAATCTGTACACATAAGTACTGAAAGTGCAGCTGCTAAAATCCTTTTCACCCAACATTTTCTATGTTTGGGAAATAAAAAACCTCCTCTGTAACATCAAACAGCTCTAACCTCGAACTGAAGGCACATGAGTATGAAAGATAACAAGTCACTAGCGCTTCTTGATATAAAGAATATGTTGAATACTTTACTCTCATATAAACATGAACCTGAATTTGAAAGAAGTCAAGCATCCAAAGTGGAACACTGTAGTAATGCATGACACGTCCAGAAGTTCTCAGGAGTTCACGACTTACACAAAGTGTAACTTATGGGCATGAATTTATTATGAAGGCTGAGTTTTAAAAAAAGGTACAAACAGCTCAAGGCAGCATGTTTAATCATACATGTACCCGCTGTGCACGACAAATGTAGTACAAAGCCTGTTCTTTTCATGCATCGTAGTCTGTATTTTAATTCTGCAATATCCCAGCAAATTTGTACATTTCAAGTTGTTCAAGTTTCATTTTTTATTTATTTTTTATTTTGCCACATCCCTCATTATCTAAAAGTTTGCCTCTATAGTGTTTCCACACCTTCTGGAGTACCAGCAAAGAAGGGAAGTTTATGAGCACCGTGAAACGCATCCAGAGAGGGAGCAGAGGTTTAAAGTTTACAGCTCTAATTGATATGACTTAGATGTACGTCCGGAGTGCAGAGACAAAGAAGGGGAGAAAGGAAAGTTAAACAAAAACGAGGCAAACAGAAGAAAAGCACAAAAGCAGAAATAAGAAAGAGGCTTACATCTCCCATCTTTTTTTTTTTTTTTTCGCTTTGCATGACAGCTCTTTGAAGAAGAGGAACAAGATAGCTGGGAGCCACTGCAGTGGTAGTACTGATGTTGGCACACTATGAAACATTTAATTGCACCATCATTCAGTGGAGGAAGGAACGGATGGCTTGTGCTGCCTCTGTCTGCACGTCTTCTCGAGCCATGAAAGCCCATCAGTGATCCTGTTCAATGTTCCAAGTGGGCCGGGCCGGGCACTTTTCAAAATGGGTCATTAGCTTGTAATATTATTAGAAACACTTTGGGCTACCGTCTTCTATCTCCGCAGTGTGATCACATGAGGAAATTTGTTCCAATGCGGGGAGCACAAGTGCGACTTGTGACTTGGAGGGTGTTGCTCTCTCCCTCTTCCTTCTTATCGCAGGCGGTCATGTCACACCCAACCTCAGTTCATGCTCCACAAGCTCCCGCTCCGTTTCCAAGAAGCACAGAAGAGCATTCTCTTATGGGAAATGTATACACGCTGCATGTATGTTACGCGTGCATGAATAGGCTCGCCTGTAAAATTCAATTCCCTGAATCCATAGGGAAGAAGACACTTCTGGCAACAGCTTCATTGAGCTTTGGTTGATTTTGGTTTAGTTCTTCATTGTACTACACAGGCTTTACAGCCTCACGTGTGTGATTGCGCCGCCTTGTATCTGAACCGCGCTCAGTTCATTCACTGCTTGGGGCAAAAGGGGCAGAGTGAAAAGTTAAAGTGCATTAGAAACGTAATAGTGAGCAAAGTTTCCATATTAATTCAGCTGGATTCCCCATTCTATTCTTGATCTACACGTTACACATATGACATCGGTGTACACAGAAGTTGCCACGGTCATGCACCCCGGGGTGGCTCACACAAACATTCAGCATCTGCTGTTGACTCTCACACATGGGAGTAAAGAAAACACATGCTTAAATGGTAAAGAGCCGCTGTGCGATCGACTGCACAAACAGATTGAAAAGTATTCAGGCATAAGGTTTAATAGACCGCCTAAGGCTAAAAGGGAAGAGTGGTAGCTTCAAGTGATACTGGGAGACAAAAACCCTTTCTTCTTAATTAGCTTCTTTGAGCATTAGGGTCATACATGATCACACACACAAACACACACACACACACACACACACACACTTTTCTGCCACTGCGTTGGTGCTGTGTTTTACATCAGAGATTTTTGTCGCCTCCTCTGTCTTCACATTTTGAAGTGAAGTGAAGCCGTGCATCATTCAGACTGTATTCATATTAATATTATAATATATACAATTAGCATATATTAAAATGAATAACTACTTTGTTGTTGACATCTGTATTTTTTTTTTGTGTGTGTGTTAGTTTGTAAAACTCTTAAAGTGCCTTATATAAAGTAGTTTTAGACCACCATTCCTGAATTTAATTCAAACTTAATAGAAAAGCAGATAAACCAATATACTGTATATGACTCAGCATTACACTTCCTAAAATAAAGGCAATATTTTGCTACTCTTCTAAGTTACACCCATTTAGCTGGGGAAGCACAGGTTTTATTGTGACGCATCCACAGTAAAACGAAATAGATCATCCCTGAGGTTGGTGCATTTTTTTGGGTGTTATCTCAAATCTGTTTCGCTTCTGTGTAACAATTAAGGAGTTAATACTGGTAATTAACTGGAGATAATAGGTTAACTGGAAATGTACTTTCTGAAAGAGTAATTGTTCCCCAGCTGATTTACAGTCTAAAAGGTCACACCACAAGTCAATCCTATTCATAAACCACAACCTATTTCTGTACTTATCCTAACGTTACCCTCAGTGGAATCCATCACTTGGCTATGGTCTCCCTCACACTGTACATTCCCCTCTATTGCTCCCCATCCATTTTCACTACACTATACTCTACTGTATGTGTTACCTGATAAGATGCTGCACAAGCTCCATTAAAAGGAGAAATCCACCCTTAGACACCGTGTTATATATCATCACTTTGGGATGTTACACATTCCAAGGAGCTTTTTCTGATGATGAAGTGCTGTAATTTCTTTCCAGGCACCCTCTTTCTCTCATACATCTATACAGTGCTCATTTGTTGTAGTCTGGATCGTAATTTCCAGCATTTCCCAGAATGCCAGAGAAAAAAGGACTAAACTGTAGTGGCACTAGTAGCAGCAGGATTTAGAGACTGTTTTCCATGTCCAGGACACTTGAAAGTCAGTGTCATTCAAGGCTGCATTGCATTCTGGTCTATTGAGGCTATGAACTGTGGCAAGAAAGAACTCACAAAGAAAGTGAGACAGCAGCAGCACTGAAGCTGCACCTCGGTGTAATGCCACATTATTCACAACAAAGAGCCACACATCTCAAAAATATATTGTCAGAGGATGATTTTTAGCATTTGATCTGAGGGATTTTTTTCCTTTTCACACTAGGTTTTTTATTCTTTATACCTGTGAGGCTGCTCCCAGAACAGAAATATTCAACACAGTACATCCCATGACTAAATGCTTCTGATGTTCAGATGCAAAATTGGGTCACCGGCTTGCTGTTTCAACTGCGTGCCAAGCGAACAACAGGATAGGGGTTCGGCATCCATGATTTCATAGCAAGCTGGTCTGCTTGGCAGCTATCACCATTATTGCCCCCAGGGTAAAGCTGTGTAACAGTCTACAGTTCAGTCAGAAGTGGGGGGGGGGGTTCTGAAAGACGAAGCCCTCATAATGGCGCTTTCTTCATGGTTGGGGCTCCACAGCATGTGGATTCTTCTTATTTTTGTCAAATTCACCACCGAGGAATTAAAACAAGCTTTTCACCTGTGCACATTAGAGACACCTTTGGCAGCGATTACAGCATCGATCGACATTTTAATAGACTTAATGCAAATTATTCTGCCCTAACATGCTCAATCTTCCGTATCACTTTACATAAACGTGCATTTTATGCACGTCTGCCTTCCATTAGCCCACTGCATGCTGGGATTGGCTCCAGCTCCCTTAATGGTCCTGAACAGCAAAGAGTTGTATAGAAAATGAAGGTTCGGAGGGTTGATGATGAATGTGTGTTTCATTCTAAATCGTGCCCCATCAATTAAAGTGACCACAGGCAGGCTCTAGTGATAGACAGCTTTCATCAATTTGTACTGTCATTGAATAAGGTGCTGAATACCTAAATACTAAAACCCTGGGTTGAGAACTGGTGAGATTAAATGTTTCATCATGCTGGGAATCTCATGTTCAATATAGTTCTATAAACTGATGATTTGACACATGAAATCCAGTTCAATCAGCACAGATAGGGCTTTTCCACTAGAGGAACTTACCTACCTGTTTCTGGACTTTCCCCTCTGAGGTTCACGTTCCAGTCTAGAACCTTTGTCCTGTAAGTTCAGGTTAAGGGAAGGTCCAGGTTACAGGCCCAGTAAGTTCCTACTACGTACATCAAATACTCTCTGCTCTCCTGCTTTTCAAAGGATCACATTCACATTACATCCTTTAAGTAAAGATTCAGAGTACTCCTTCCCCGGAGCAGTTGCTAATTCCAACTTTAGATCTACATCTTTTCACCTCTTTGTGTTCCTCAACTCTTTGTGTCCTCCAGCAATCTTAGCTAACAAAGAGATAGTTCTGCATTTGTGTTCATTAAATGTCAGGAGGGATTAAAGGCAAGAAAGACTCACAGCCTGAATCGTATACAGTAACGTGTGAGGCATACATTGACTGCAACCTGCTACACGAAACCTGGTGAAACACTGGATGCAGAGGAGCGATTGATAATATTGCCCAGAGGAGGTGTTCTGTTGTTGTGCTTGGAGATATGAATATTAATAGGTTGTGGTTGAGGGGGACGATGTAACAGACCGTTTTATAAAATAATAACGAGTGAGATGATATAGATTTTTCAGACTGCTTTTTGAAAGCATTTTACTAATAAAGCTAATACATCTTCTCCAGTACAGTGCACACTCCAATAAGCCACTTTCCTTCTTGTACTAATGAAGGGGACACAAATAAGAATAGTGCAATAATATGTTGTGTTATTTGGTGTGTCAAAAGCATTATTTGTGTGTGCAGCTGTTTTTAAGCGATCATGTGGAAAAACAAAAACAAAAACACAAAAATCACTTTTGGGTCTAGTAATTGTATTTCAGGTTATGAGATATGATTCTTTTGTGACTGCGGTGCAAAACAAGCGTAGACTGTTCAAAATGAATTGTAAATAGTCACAGTTGGTGACTGGTGTATGTAAGTCCTAGTGTGTGAGTTTGTTTGGATCGTTGAATCCAGTCTGTGTGCTTTATTTGTCTCTGTGTGTGTGTGTGTGTGTGTGTAAATGAAATACTATATTAGAGATTTGAGTCCATAGTACAGTATACAGTATACCGCACAAGATGTATTTGGCTGTAATGTGCCCTGGCTCTTCATCATGTCTGGATAACTTCATGCAGCACACATTTATCACATCATGTTCTTAAGTGTGTGATGAAGATGCTGCACAATGTACAACATACAAATGAAGTAAAAAATGAATGATGTCAGTGGAAAATGTATCAGAAAACATTACTGACTGAAGTAAAAGTCATCGCTTAATATTCAGACAAGGTTAAATCAGATCTTTGCATTAAATAAGAACTGTACAAAACGTTTCCGACTTGTCTAATTAACAAGCTGGGTCACCCTGACACCATAAGTCAATATAAATTACAAAAGACTTCAGACTAAATTAATGTTTCCACATCCTTGCTTAAATTTACAGATTTTACCTGTGCTTATCCGTAGTGTAACGAGAGCAGCTTTATTCACCTCTTCTATGGCTTGTGGTTATTTACTTATTAAATGTATTCAATGCTCTAGATTTCTTCTAAGATAGGCGCCTTGGTGAGTTTTAGTTCATAAGTGATTCCATTTATTTGAAGTCAGCCCCTAAAGTAAAGAATCGCTCTGAACACAGTTCTGCACTTTGCTAATGTCTCACCTTTGGAGTAGCATATTGCTTATGAGTCTCACAGGATCAAGCTGCAGAGGATAATTTGTCTTCCCTGCTGTGTGTGTGTGTGTGAAATGGTCTGTTTGCCTCTGTGGGTTTGCATACCCTAAATGATGTGTGTCTGCATACAAATCTATAAACATTTATTTAGTCGTGTTGGTGGAGAATCTGTATTTGTATGAGAGAGCTGCACACGTGCCTGCCTGAGCATTTCAAACTGCGAGGTTACGTGTGTGTTCCAGCAAGGGAGCATCAGACGCATCAATTATGATAGAAAATGGAAGAATTACAGAGGGTCCACTGTTTCCCCGGAGAGGAGGAGGAAATGAAAGTCAAGCAGAAAAGCACGGCTGGTGAAAAAGCCTGCAGCCATTGTTGTGTGATTAAGAACTAGGTTTGAGCCATCACGGGGGGCTAAATTATTCACACAGCAGGGAAACAACAAAATGGTGTTTGCACAAGTACATGCGTGTGCATATAGGTTCTCACTGTGACTGATAACACTGAGAGAGAGCATCACTTGTTGAGTCAGGCGACTGCTGAGCACTGCAGACTTGAACCATAGATTCATTTCCAGCATTAGAATATTGCAATTCTTTATTTCCTGTTTATCAGTTACAACTTCTGTTTATATTCTGTACAGCACTGAAGGCACACAAAAACCAAAGATATAATAGAACATACGTATATACAAAATATACAGAATAAATAAATCTATTTAAGTAGAAAAGCTACAGAGTGTGTGCTTACACGAACTGTCTCAAAGTTGAATGAGTTTCCAAGAGTATATAGAATAAATCCTGAACAGTACAATGTCCGCACTGCAATTGTCAGTCACCAGCAGTCCATTGCTTTTATTATCAGCTGAGTAACAGAGAAAAAGTTGGCTGAAGTCAGTTGGCAGGTTCACACCCCACCACGACTCAGTTCCAAATCAGCTCATGTCAGCGTGAGGAGCCATGTTCCTGAATGCAGACATAAGTTAGTGACATGAAGCACACACACTCACTCACACACACACATACACTCAAGGATCATACACATCTGTGGCTCCTATTTTCTGGCAGAAATAAAAAAAAAAACAAACAAACATACAAACAAATGTTTCAGCAGGACTCTTGATTGTCATGCACCATCTTATGGCATTTGATTAGTGCAATGCATTTTTACAAGACTATAATTGTGTATTATATACTGTCCTTTAAGTGCTCTATTTACTGACTGAGAAAGAAAAATATTAATATCTGTGGATATCACCAGCCTGTATAAAAAATAAATAATGTCCCATGACTGCGGATGTACAGTGCATAGCAGTCAAACCACACTCCTAGTACTGTTCACCACTGTACAGTTGGCATTTTGACTCTACGGCACAATGAGCATTCTGGTTACAGCAATCCAGCTGGCTTATGTTGACAGAGGGTGTAATCAGGTCATACCCAGAGTCAGGATAGACTGATTAAACAGCAATTCTGGGTCAAGTGGTGATTGGAATTCACTCACTTCTTTCCAAACATCTGCTTTGTCCCTGCCAGTAAGTCAGCTGGGGGTGCATGTTGTCTATGGATCAGTTTGTCTGGCTGTGGTAACGCCATGGAAGTTTAATCAATCATACAAAGCTGATTGAGTGGATTTCCAAGAAGGTTTTAACCCAAGCCTACTCAACAGACTACCACAGCATCTTTAAGTTACAGTTGGCCAAAACATATTAGAACCTTCACCAGCTACATCACATGGCTGTCAACAGATAGAAGATAAAAAAATAAAACAGTTACATTCTGTGCTACAATTCAAATTAAAGTGATGTGTCCATGATAGATATCTCACACTGTGAAAAGTACAACATGGCAAACATGACAAGGCACTTGGTTAAAAAATTATATATATTTTTATATATATATTTATATTTTCAACTTAGGCTCAGTTGAATGCAGTTTGATGCTCCAGAACCTCTAAATAGTCTGGCTCAGTATGTAGGTTTGCCTTGAGTTCAAAGTACTCATTCTTAGTTTGCTCAAGCATGACCTTGCATGGTCTTGAGTACATAATTGTCTCCATTAGCTTTAACTCCTCCTGGTGCCCTGGGACCTGCATGTCTACAGCAGGCTGAAGCTGCGGCATGTTCTTCCTGAGGTACTCTGTTATTCCAAGCTGCTGCAGCTCCTTCTCCCTCTCTAGAATGTTCCTGTACAAAGAGTTGGGATTCCCAAGAGTGACAAACTCTGCAGGGCGCTCTCCAGTTATCGGTCTGACCTTTGAGCTGGGGTTTCCTGTGAGAGGAGAAGTGTTTTCCTTCTCCATGAGACTCCTGCATATGTGATGCTTGGTGTTGGGGTCGTCGAGGGTGTAATCCAAATCGGCGTCGTGTTCTTTGTGTTGGGAGCAGTAGGTGGGGTTGCGACAGATCTGCACAATAGGACTGTGTGATCTCTCTTCATAAAGAGGGGCAGATCCCGTTCTTTGTGTCAGAGTGTGATGTGTCGTTTTCTGTCCGTACATGCTGTAATGTAAGTGAATGGGACTACTGCTAGTGTTTTCTCTGGGCTGCTCCTCTACCGCTTTTTTCTTTGCCCTTCTCCGACGCCGATGCACCACAAATACAACCAACCCGGCTGAACAGAATACAATCATGAGCACAAAAATAAGAAGGGATAAGATGAGGACTGAGAGTGGGACAGTGTCTGTCAGTGAGCTGAACAAACCCTTGCCACTCCCGTCTGGCCCCAGTGTAGCTGTCACACTCTCCTGCCCACCTGGGGACATAGGGTAGTAGGTCCCTAAACCTGGACACAGCACCTCGTGACGAACGCCTCTTAGCTCGGCCTGCATCACACTCTTTGGGGTGTGGCACAAAATGGAGCCCACCACTATGTCCTTTCTGAGTTTCTCCACCCACTGTTTGAGGCTGAGCAAGTCACAGCTGCAGTCCCAGGGGTTGTCCTCTAAATAAATCTGCTCCAGTGAGTCGAGTTGATCAAGCACGTTGCTCACTGGCAGGTGCATAAGTAGATTTTTCCTCAGGTTTAATTTGGTGAGGGGCACATTGCGGAATATCTGTGCTGGAAGAGAGCTGAGCAGGTTGTTATTTAATGACAACAGCTTCAGGTTTGGTAGGGGATTAAATGTGCCTGGAGCAATCTCTTTGATGAGGTTGTATTCCAGATACAGGTATTCAAGGTTGTGGAGCCCCACGAACATTGTAGAGAACAGTTTCTCAATTCTGTTTCCATTTAAATACAGTTTTTTCAAACTGCTCAGGCTGAGAAAAGTCTCATTATCAATGTAATCAATTCTGTTGTTTGCCAAGTTGAGCAATTCTAAAGTGTCATATGTGACAAAATCATATTTTAAGAGTTTTTCGATCATATTTCCTGTCATGACCAGTTTAGTTGGGCTTTGCTGAAGTATTCCGATATCTGACACCTTTTGAATTCCTCGGTCTTGACAATGCATCAAGAAACCCGCCACGGGGTGATTGTGACAAGAACAGTGCTCCACACAAGGGCTGCCAGGAATATGAGACGGTGTTGGTGCCTTGGCGTCATCTTTGGCATTGATCAACTTGGGAATCTGAGACACTTTGGATGAGGGAGTAACAACCATATCCAGTGACTTTGATGGTTCCTCCAAGTTAATATCTGCATGGGCTGGGCAAAGAACATCTCGCTTGACTTTTGCCAGAATGGTCCCCTTTAGGTGATGAGGAGTGCTGCATACCACATCTCCAATTGCTGACTGGGCCCTCATGTTCTCCATCCAGTTTTTTAAATGTAAAATATCACAGTCACAGACCCAGTCATTGTCTTCCAGCAGCAGTTCCATTATCCGTCCAATGTGCTCTAAAAACCCGACATAAGGCAGCGTCTGGAGCTTGTTGCCACGTAAGTCGAGGTGGGTGAGGGGCACAAACCGGAAAATGTTGCTGGGTAAAAACTCGATGGAATTATCATTGAGGATGAGGACCTTGAGGCGGATCAGTTTGTTGAAGGCCCCTGGTTCAATGACCCGGATAAAATTTGTGTCAGCTTGGAGAAACTCCAAATTTACCAGGCCTTGAAAAGTGTCTTCTTTCAGAGTGACGAGGAAATTGCTATTTATGTGTAGTTTTTTCAGTGAACTAAGAGCGCTAAAGACCCCTGGTTCCAACTCTTGTATGCTATTACCCCCAATATGCAGTGAAAGGGCATTCTTAAGCCCTTCCATTTCTTCAGCACGGAGCTCAACCAAGTCATTTTTGTAAAGGTTCAGGTGGAAGGGCAGACCCGGTGGGATTTTTACTTGCGAGAGTTTGCTGATGTTTCTCTGCTCACAGTTAAGATGAAGGATGCCATCTTTCCTCTCGCAGGAGCACAAGGACTCACAATAATCGGTAAGAGAGTATGATGCCTCTGAGGGATGGATATCTTGGGATTGGGCCGCGGTGAGAAACAAGGTGATGAAAAGGATACAGGGCAGCATTTCGGTCTGTGATATCTGTGAGGAAAAGAAAGAAGCAAGGGCAGAAGGGATGGGGAGGGAGGAAAAAAAAAAAACATTAATTGCACATTGTTGCACAGTTCTGAATAATCGTTCTATTTACATGTCTGAGACTGTAAAATGACAGTCAACCTGTATGATCCAAATGTCACATATTACATGAACTTTCATTGATGCAAGCACAAGCGCTTTTACATTTACAGTATAAGGACACTATACAAACGAAGCACAGCCACACACGTCTTTGCAGAAAGCAGGTGTGGTGTAAAACTGTGTTTAAAAATGATGCAAAGGCAGGAAAAGAACACAGCAAAAGGCAAGGCACGTTATCAGGATTATGCTAAATTTTCTTGCTGAATATTTTACCCCCATGTGGCCTTCTTACTACTTGGCATTGCTGTATCCTATCTGGACTTGAGGGAACACAGTTAATGATAATCCTAATAATCCATGTAAAACAGTCATCAGGATCCACAGTATCTGCCCAGACTGTGCATTTTTCCAATGAGTAAATATATTTCATGGGGTGAGCGGTGACAGTGAGACAGCATCATTTTCCAGTGACTCACAGTGGGATGATGGTACATTTAAAAAAATGACTCTCATTTGACTGGATTTTCTGCCCTTCATCTGAACAAAGACACATTTAGTGAGTCATACAAATGCAGAAGTCTGTTCAGTTCATGTCGAGTCTAACAGGCATTCTACACAAAGGACTGAAATGAATGGTTATGTCTTTATTGTTTGACCAATTAACTCGCACTGGGCTGGATTCAAAGTGAAGTGATAACAGACCAAGCCTATATTCATCAATCTTATACTGGTAATCTGATTGTGCTGTTGTACTCTTCATACTGAACTACATCGAAACACATTACATTAATTACACAAATATTACTATGGATCAAAGACTACATCACTCTTTGGGCATTAGTGGAGAGGTCAGTGGAAGGGATACCTTCCGATGATCAAGAATAACTAGAGGCCCAACCAAATTAAAAAAAGACTAGGTAGGCCTAGTTCAGCTGATGCAGCCTGTGTTTGTCAGAGATCGGTACATTTGGCTTGTGATTGATCTATAAATGCTGCTCAACCTTGGTCTTGACGCAAGATCCAGAAAAAAAAATGCTCCCCTCTATTGAAAGTCAATGAGATGTATGGCACATTTTCCAGGGTTGATTGCACTTGTGTGTGTCTTACAGCAGGTAGTGTGGCATCAAAAGAAGAGAAGGATTTGGACTAGAGTGCTGTGACTAAATATGTAGAGAAAGAAGCCCTATCCTAGTAGTTAGCTCAAGTGAATGTCTGGCTCTCCTGATATTTTAGAAGGAAACTTTTCATGCCATTATCATACACACAGAACATTTAAGCTACAGGGTGTTACTGACTTTTTATTGGCATTAATTCTATAGTATTAAAAGAAGTAAGCTTTGTTTTTGTCTTTGGGCTGGAGAAATAAAAAAGGTTTACCCTTACCTACACCTATGATGGAATTTCCATATGCATTTCAAAAAGACACAAATCTGTTATTTGACATATTAGATACGTAGGCATATTAAGCTAATATAAAATAAATGAAAAAAAAAAAAAACATATGAAGTCACACTTCCTTCCAATAACACTGAGTCTTCCACATATTTAGTTCCCCAGCCATCACAGCAATGAGAAGAAAGTAATGAACATATTGAAATAATAATAGCCAGAAAATAGGGAGATATGATTGTCTATGAGCTCCAATTACCCATGTTTATCATTGGAAGATGTGGTGAAATATAATGAAACACAAAAATCTAATTTGTCAAACCTATTAAATGTTTTATTGTTTGCACACCGATAACACTCGGAAAATGTCTCCAAAGCCTGGTGCTCGTGCATATGTGGTGCCCATTTCCTTTTCATTATTTATCTGTTTTTGCTTGTTCAGGAGTCTGGTAGTGGTCATGGCACCCAAGGCACTCACCTCTGTAACCCTGATGGCTCGTAAGACAAACCAAAATGAAACAAAGACTATTACCAGATGTTATCGCATACTGCATTATAACAGTGCTGAGGGCAGATATAGAAAGGCACTGACCTCACTCTTTTCTATATTTTTCAAACAGCCTCTTCTAACTGATCCATTTTTCAGGCAATCAATGTTACATGGAACTCAGTGTGATGGCGCAGGAGATGAAACACTCTTCCGGTGACAGTCTTTCACTGCAGTCTCTTTTCTAGATTCAAATGTGCTTCTCTTGCTGTTGAGACAATTCAATTAGAGATCTACTGAAGCCCTATGAGATCTTCCTTCATGCATGTGAGTGAAGCCAAATCATTGTCCAACATCAAATGAGATGAGTTAGAAAAAAGAACTAGTACAGAGCTAAGGACAGAACAATAACACACTGAAAAAAAGGAAAAATCTGTCGATGGAATATTTTTCACACTTTGAGCCCTTCTACAGGAAATACAGAGCAGGCTTTGTCCACTTACAGAGCCATATATAGCACGTTCACACTTTATTTAGGCCAGTTACTGTATATAATGTGTAGTGAAGCACTCCATAATAACATCCATAATAAAACCCAATGTCCCCTTATGAGCAGAAAATGGCCAACAGTGCAGAACACTGCTCTGAGAAATATATACTAATGATCAATTCACATGATATACTCCTCTTAATAAATGCTATTAACAGCCAATAGAATCAGCTGAAGAATATTCCATGAAATATCTAATTCACTCATGTTATTAGTTAATGTAGGTAGTGTACTTATGCCTTCACCTTGTTTAAACTAGGGTGAAAGGTTATTCTCCAATAAATCGGTAGTCCAGCAGTTCTTACTAGTGTTCTTTGTACTGACATGTGATTGTGCCATTTTCACCTTTTCCTGTTCAATCCATCCCATTTTCCTTTTGAATCAAAAAAACACGACAAACTTCTGGAAGACAACATTATTCACTATAAATATGGAAAGCTAGGGGTCACAGTGAGTATGTTGCCTTCCACTGATTCTGAACGCTTCATGTGCCAAATGGCTAAAGCACTGCAGTGCCACGTATTTCCATCCTTTATACATTTGTCATAGTTTTCAGTGAATTGACACAGATTGCAGATACAGTATCTGACAACGCATAACATAAACCTGGATTTGAACAGTACCGAATAGCGTGCACACTTTATAGTTGACAGTTTGGAACAATATTTTTAGATAATGTGAACACAACTGAAGTCATGTTCTGTCCTTGTCACTGTCAAAGTAAGTAAAGCATGCTGGAACCACAAATAGCCCATAAGGCAGGAGCCTAATTCCTTTTTCTGTAGCGTGAGGCAACTTGATGTACAAGTATGAAAGGCTTGTTATCCCTAGTGGCACCCGACAGATAGAGCCATTCTCCCAACTCTGTCAAAACCGATAAAAGTCACTCCATATTTGTGTTTCAAAGATATCGTGTGGATATCTTGTGGATAATCCAGAACTTTGTCGGTTTCCAACTCATTTTAAAAAGCTTCTAAAAAGGCAGGCGCCTCATTTCTTAGCATTTTCTAACCTTAGTCCTCCTCAATGCTAGGCTACCTGCTGTCATAGTGATTTATGGATCTTGACAACACAGAGGATGAAGGAGTGCATTTTAATTTACTGAAGTCGGAGTTTTCCTGTCAGAATCATATAAATAGCATTTAATATATTGGCCTCACATCCAAGAAACATGTAAATGTAATCTGTACTACATAGCAAAGATTAAAGACAGTGACAAGATCCAAGCAGGTATAAAATGCTCTTAGAATATTTTATTTGGACTTGTGTACTAAAGCTTATGCGGGAAACAGTCCAAGTTTATGCCAGATTATGTCTACGTGTGGAAGTTGTGCTCTTACCATGGCGATAGGCTTCCAGGTCATGTCTTACAGCTTTGGTGTTGAGGAAAGGTGCAGGAAATGGTGCATACTTACCCAAATTCCCTAATGAGCTTATAATTTTCTATTTATCTGCTTCCCTTGGCAATATTCACAATATCATTACAGAGTGAGCACCATCTGCAGCTCAAGGAAACTCAGTTTAACATCAAGTACACCGACTTAACAACACTGGCTTTCACTATTAAATCCCCACATTCTCCACCTGGATAGGAGTTACACTGTAGTAACCCGTAGTTCCTCCACCGACCGCTCTACCATGCAGAAACAAAGATCCTTTTGGCAACGCTGTAAGCACACAGCCTCGGTGGCCAGGGGAGCGAGGATCATGCCCCATGCTCTGCTGGCTGCTGCAATGCCTGCATCTTTAGAAACATCATCAGTGGCCTGTTAAGAAGCTAGATCAGCTGTGTGCTTTCTCATGTCATGCAGCAGTTCTAACAGCTGGCAGATGATCATATGACAAGATAGAAGCCGTGAGGCCTGGTATTCTGAATTGTTTCACAGATAAAACCCTCATAAATCTAGTACGAAGTATAAAAACTGTTTCTCACTCTACCTTGTGTACTGCATAGTCTCCTCACTTACTGTTCTCTGCTGGTGGGCATTCATTCTGATAGAGAACATATGCATGATAGAACTAATAATAGAAGCACAAAGACTGTGTGTGGAAGGGAGGGGGGGTGGCTCGGCTCCCCTGGCAAGCGTGATTTAGCAGGCTTGCATTTCAAATGGTCTGTTTAACTAATGTGCAGTAATTAGTTCTCCAGAAATGAGTAGGCAGATTACACCAGTGTATAGTGGCATCAAGGTACGTTTAAGGAAACACATCTGCACCAAACAGATGTATAATTTCGGTCTGCATTGTTGTCCCTTTAGAAAGGCATTCATTCTATTCAGGAGTGAGTCACCGGTGCCCAGCAGGACTGGTAAATTGTAGATAAATTAATTCAGAATACTCAAGAAAGAAGCAGCTGTATGTGGAAGGTCTGGGTACATCACAAAAAAGCAAATATGTAAAAGAATTCTAGTGCACTGTAATTGTTACACAGTAGTTTGGTAATAATTCATTTTGAAAAGCTGAGTTGTTTAATCTGCTTGAAATGTTTAAAGGTATCTCATATGCCACTCTACAGTAAGTTAAGTTTTTAGTCTGTATCTGTTCTCTGCGTTTGGATTGCCCATTTAAAGATACCAACCCTTGGCCACAGGGCAATGATAATGACAGTCTTATGATTCACTCCATAAATAGGTGTACATCTGCATATGATGCACAAAGTTCAGATTTAAAGGAGCCACACATTAGGTAGACCTGTTTACAAACAATATAAAGAGCACCAAGAGATCCTGCAGCGTCTGTAAAGGACCAAAAAGATAAACTGTCCACAAAATATATATTAAGCAGACATGTCAAAATGACACAAATGCTCTTCAAAAATAGAAACTAGGAAACTTATCTTAACTAACTAAACTATCAAAGCTATTTACTGTATGTTGTCAATAAAACCAAACATACATAAATGGCATATATGCCATATGTGTGAATAGAACTTACTTAAGAAGACTTACTGTAAGTACAGTGTGTTTCATGAAAAAGCAACAGTCGTGCATATATTTGTTGTGTTTGTGGCTTAATTAGCAGATTGGGTGAATTGCGCATTACAGTATGTTTACAGATCCTTCAACAGAACCCTGCTGGGTTTACTAATTGGACAAACTACCATAAAGTCATAAGCAGTTTTTATGATCACATCTGCCAGTGGATGTAGTCATTAGTAACAGCTGAATGGCATTCGTTAAAGTGACAATTAGCCAAAGAAGTCTAGTATAAAGATACATTTTTAAAAATGTGTACATAGAATACATGACTGCATTGCAGTTCGGCTTTAAATCCTGCAGGAGTGTACCCAAAGTTCCCTCTGCTCGTTTTATAGAAAAAGTAACAACAGGTCAGAGGATTAGCACAAAGTTCACAAACTGTTTTTTTACAGTTCGGGAAACGTGTATTGGCAAGTTTTACTCACCGGTTGGATCATGTACTGTACACCCTGTTTATTCACTAGACACTTCCATAATTCATTCCCGTGTCACACTGGGATCAGTTTATGTTGCTTTACAGTGCAGAGACAGCGAATGAGAACTCCACCTATATAACACACCGAGCAGACTGCCTGATGAAAATCCAGTCAACAACCAATTGAAATAACAGGACTCATTGGAACAGCCACTATCAGACCGAGCAGACAAACAGTCAACACAGACGGAGACAAAGCTTCTGGCTTGATGGGGAGAAAAGATTTTCACAGTGGACTGGAGCATGGGTCCACTCTGTGACCCTCCACAGGATAGGCTGGCTAGAAGATGGTATTACTGATAGTGTCAGTGCCAGCCTGCATACAAATGACTGTTTTCCATATACAGTTCACTTACCTAATTTCCTAAACTTGAACATTTGCCTGTGTTTGGCCAAAACACAAGAAGTGAAGGACACAAAACCTCTGAACTTGAATAAAACCTGCAGTGCCCTTTTGATTTCACTCAACAGAGCAGGTTAGGCTCTTTTTGACAGTGTAAATTTACCTAGACGTTTAAGCCAGCAACTTCAAATGAGATTTAGTTCAAGGTATTGCGTTTCTGTGCCCGTACTTTTTTTGAGATTAGGAGCTGTGACTGAGTTAATTGAGTGGCTGATGACTCAACAACTATAAAGACTTGAGCTGACCTGCACTGTCCTACTAAACAAGACCTTTCAAGACTAATTAAGTAGGAATGACGCAGTGGGCAGTCGAAGCAGCTAGACAGCAATCTAAACTACTATTAAAGCCTGTTACAAATAAAAAAGCTTCAAAGTCAACTAAGAAAAAATTATCCTGAATTCTCTTTTTGTTTTTTGGATAAATTACTGCCCAGCATCTCAAGACGCTTTGAACCACAACCAAAACTGAAGATTACATGTATTTACAGACAACACAGCACGTCTGGCATAAGAAATATGTGCACATCACACGTGACATTGATGCAACAGAAGGGAGTGTTGCATTTCAAACAAAGGCAGTGGGGTGTTTATTGTCCTAAATAATCTGCTCACTGAGCATTTCAGAATGCTAACCACAGCCCATCATACTCTGCATGCTGCTTTCCAAATGGAAGGTTTTTCAATATTCATATGTCATTCAGACAGACAGACAGACAGCAGTCTGCATTGTTAGTTGTGTAAACATTCATGGAAATGAGGCTTATTAGGACTGAGGCCCCGAAAAAATGTTCAATATGGAGCACCAGTGCTCCTAGTGGGAAAAACCTCTACACATCTAAAGCCCAGCAAGCACTCGATCGACTTGCCAAACTCTAATAAGAGAGCCACTGGGCTGGCCTTAAGGTCCCACCTCCTATATGCTTCTTCACCGACAGGTTTATTGCAAAAGGAGAGGGCTTTTAGAGAAACAGGTTATTTTCTTTGCGGTGAGATAACACATTCTGGACAAAAGCAACACAACCAGCTGTGACTAACAACAAACAGGCTACAGCTACTTTTAATAATACAGATTGTGTTTCGTGGATTGTCACAGGAAGTGCTTTGCATAATTTCAGGCCTACCTGCTAATTTACTTCAGTTTACGCCACCTTACTGCAACGCATAAAGCACGCAATGCCAGGGGCCTCGCTCGGAGGCCAGAGAGTCATCTATTGTTCTTACCCCTTTGCTCTCTATTCACTTGGAGGTTACCAACCAACAGTTGCGTGCGTCCACTAATACTTAAAGTCAGGCTGCCTTTGCTTCAGGGTTGAAACAGAGAATGAGAAGGAGAGGGAGAACGCAGGGTAGTGAGGACTTGTTGCATCCAGCTAGAGGTTGTTTCATTTCAGCCTGACATGGGATAGCAGATTAGAGCCCCCTGCACTCTATTGCTTTAGCGTGCGCGCGAGCGAGAGTGTGTTTTTGTGCTCGCGCGCACGCCCCGAGTCTTGTTTATGTACGCGTGCTCACTCGGACCATCTATCAAGTTCCCCGAACGCCCCGCAGTGTTCCCAGGCACCAATTATGGTGGGACTTGTCCCTTTTTCCTCTGTATTGGAAGTGATGTGACTTGCCCTACAGGGTCGACACCACCACTACACCCCCATATCTGCAGATATTCTGCCAGCGCCTGCGGCCCTCCACCGCAATCCTGGAGAAATGATAATTATGACATCCGCCCACTCAAGAGGCAAGAGATAGTTCAACTCCCTTGCCCCTTGTTCGAGCCCTTTTTTTTTTGTGACTGATTCAATATTCTGTGGGCTAGCGCTGCCTACTTTCTCCGTGTCTTAGAGAAGCAGAGGCTCTCCAATATATCTGCAGGCTTTTTCTGTCTGAAAGTAGTGTGGTTTAATAAAGTTTCACAAAGCCACCTACAACTGAGCTGAGCTGCTTGCACTGCTCAGACCAATTTCCTTAGGTTATTTCACACTTTACAACACCACCTTTTAAAACACATCTGTATACTTTCCCATATCAAAAAATAAATATATTAAATTGTGCCAACAAATAATCATTAGAACATTTTCAAGAATGGTTGAATTGAGCCACTCATTATACATAGATGTGAGCCATTAAATGTGAATTCTGATAATTCTACGCAGACCTCGTTAACAATAGCTTATTAGGAAACAGCAGGAACATACATTCAACACTCCCCTTGTGAATCTTACGATTTTGCATAATCTTGTTAATGGGCCCACAAAAGTAAAGGCTGCCAATTAATAATTTATCTCACGTTGTCCTGGGCACATTAGGCTTAAGCAATCCATACATTTACTGTATGCAGCGACTATAACTAAGCTATTAAACTTATTAACAATTGATTCATCCAAGCAAAAAATTAGGATCCAAACTCAATTACACAATTCACAACTTCAGTCTAATTAGACGCTTCTTTCCTTCATTAACTCAAATATAACTTCACCCTCAGATGGTGAACAAAACGCAGTCCTGCAGGACAAAGTGCAAAGTGACTCAATGAGCCCTGGATGCTGTTTGGATGTATGTAATCACTCCTAAATCCACAGTCTGGGTATGGATGTGTGCTTCACGTTCACAGCAGGGATCCCATGTTTCTATCCTCCCTCTCATTGGCTGGAACCCCCTTGAAACACACCTGCGACCATTACCTGTAATTAGAAATATTCCTAGGCCACAGCTACAGTATCCTGCGGCTCGATGCCAAAACATTAACGACAACATAATGCAAGATTCGCAGGTGAGAGCTGTTACTGCGGAGCTCTGCCACTGCGACTTTACAGGGAAAAAAAAAAGATCCAGCAATTTAAAGCAGCATTTTCTTGATTTTTTTTTTTTTGGAATATGCACTAACAAGGTCGGTATAGGCAGACCGGGCTTCATTACCATACGCCCGCACGGCTCCGTGGGAGACGGTAACTGCGTGTGGCAAACAGCCAGGTGTGCTGGAGGTAAAGGAACCCCCTCAGGAAAACTCACTGGTCTCTCTCCCTGTCAGGTCCAGACACTTTTCTCCACTCCTCAAACCGCGTCAGTGAGAAATAGCCGCGCGTAATGTTGATTTACACCCTGCCTGACGCGTAAATATGTATATTTTTATAGAGTACTTAAAGAAAAATGTCAAAAATGGGGGACGAAACCGCTCTATAGCATACTTCAGCCAGTTGGAACCTGCCCATAATTGACATTTGGATTCCTGGCCCTCTCCCTTATTATCAGAATAGGCTACAGCCTAATGAGACATTTCAGAAATGCCACCGGAGTCCAAGACGGGAAAACAAAAAGTAAACGGCACACTAAAGTGGAACATTTTGAAGACACACGTATCATTAGTGACCCAGCTTCGTGACTTACCGACTAAAACTGGAGAAAAAAGAGGAAGGCTATTCCAAATTTCACCGTCCTCGGTCCATCAGCAGATGCGCGCAACCGACGCATCGAAGACGGACAAACCACCGACACTTGGTCTTCACCGGGATCCTGAAACACAGGCGGACACACGAGCAAACTTCGAGGGGTCCGTCAGTCCCCACTTGTCCTCTCGGGTCCACACTCTTTCTCGAGTCTTGGACAACTGTCTCTCACCCGGAGACGGGATAATTCCGGTGCACCAGGAGCTCGCGGTGAGCTTTCACTCCGGTCCCGGGTTGATGATGATGATGATGATGAGGAGGATGATGAGGAGCCCCTCTCTCCACAGCCGACCCCCAGTTAATTGCGGTTAAGTTGCAGGTTCGAGCCACCAGCAGAGAAAACAGTGGGACTGTTACAAAGAGTGTCTTTAATCACCGTTTCCAGTCCACTTACGACAACCAAAGCGCGCACCGCGTCCTGCTCTCCTGCCGCGCCGCGCTCTGTGGAGTTGACCAACGTGCGTCGGAGTCGCTGCGTGATTTGCATGTTGGAGCTGTAGAGGTGGACGGAGGAGACGGGAAGCTGCGTCAAGCTGCGCAGGAGACGCAGTGGGGCGTCCGGTGCAACCTATCAGAATAAAGGCCCGCACGCATAAACCGACAGAGGCTTCAAACTCAAGTCACCCATGACTTCCCCGTTATCGTTCTTTCACAAAATGTCCCTTTAAAGAAAACGTACACAGAAGAACACCCACATGATGGTGTGTAAAAATGACCCCACTAAGCATTCTGCAACTGTTTTGTTTTATTTATTTAATCTAAACATCTAAACATTTTATTTAGAAAGGAAAATTACTCAACTTCCGGAATTTCCCTCTTCTATGTCTGGTAATTTTTTTATACAGCTGGGAAAGCTCTGTTGCTGTTAGACAGAGCTCCTCCTCTTGGAGGTTCTTACAATACCAAGTAAAAAAAAAAAAAAAAAAAAAACTTATATTGATGGGCTTTAAATAGCCTGGCTGCAGCACCAAGCCCAGAGGATGAATTAAATGCTATATAATAGATACATACAGCTAATGCATCCAAAACACGGATTAATGATCCAATAAGGCCATAAATACTGAATTAAGCCATTCACAATACATGCAATACAATGCCTCAGTTCTTATGATACAGAAAATAAGAGCATTGGTTTCTCAAGAGTCCAATAGCTTATAGCTTTGTGAGGAATCACACTACACACCTGCATCATGCAGCAGAAAGGGGAGCTTCAAGCTGGTGTGTGTCCTTGAACACAACACCAAAGCGCTGCCAGTTCCAGCTGAGTTGTGGCTCAGCCGGACCTTTGACCTCCCCGTGGTGCCCAGGCTGATGAAATCTAACCGTTATTATTACACTCCGTGCTTCTGTGTGACGAGTTAAAAAGCCAAACGGCAACTCGACGTCTCTGCAGCTAAACTCCCAGCTGTAATTCTCTGCGGCTTAACTGGTTGATCACTTTCAGATGGGTCGGGGAATGTTTCGCTCACGCTGTGGTTGGATGTGTCTGCTGCTCCGAGCCAAGTGGGTTTGTCACAGGATTAGTGTAACTTTAGCTCCCATCTGGAACATCACAGCGTTAGAGCAAGTCTGTGCTTGACCTCGCTGGTGACCCAACCCAGACAGATCTTCTCAAAGGAGATGGATGTGGATAATAGGGGGAAGCAGGAAAATCAAAAACCACAAGTTCAATTCTTAAACTAGTAAAACTAGTATGGGAAAAGCAGCTAATAAACACAACCTAACGCAGAAAAATGATGTGTTTTACAACCGAAATCGAGCATTTGGACAGAATAAAATGAATATTTAACAGTGCATCCTACTTTAATAGCATTAGTTATATTTAAAGCACTGCGCATTTGCAATTTCGTTCTTCAAATAACTCCCTGACCTAATGTATCATTCTCTTTTAGAGTAAATATACTGTATCCTTTTAGTGGCGCCGTGTTGAAAAATGCTCTTTAACTACTCTCTACTGCAGCTTTCCTCTTAATGAAACCCACAAAGCCATTAAGCACCTTTCTCAGTAAGTTCTTTATGTGCTATACTCAAGTAGCCCGGGTGCTTTATCACACGGACGTGAACGAATAACAAACAAAATCTTGAGATAAGATTTCTATGCGTGTTGCTTTTGTGTTTGCTTTTGTAGCCCGGGGACGAGGACCAGACTGGGTGTTGATGCAGCTGTCATCTCAACAAGGGCACGTCACGTTTAATTATTTATTTCATTTGTATTGATCTGTTGTTTGATCAAAGAATGAGACCTACCAGTGAGCAAATGGGACACGAGTGTGGGACGCGAAGCTGTATGCATCAACCCGCCTCGGTGAAGTAAATGGCCTTTGTCAGGTTTCAGTGGAAGTTGCACGGAGCGTGAGGAGAGAACGTGGAGGCTGAAGCTGTAAAAACACGAGTAACTTTATTCAAATGCATTATTCAAAACTGTGTTTACAATTCAAATGTCATCTCGCACTTTGTGTTGCATGTTTCTCATTGTAGCTCCGCAAGCAGAACAGCGGCTCTTTTCGTGTGTGTGTGTGTGTGTGTGTGTGTGTGTGTGGTTTGATTAGCGGGCATCATTTGATTCACGGTAACGCCGAGGCCACAGGCAAGGGCTGGACAAAACAACAGAAACACCTTGAACTGCAGCAGTGGCCCCGCGGTCAACACCAGCAAGGTGCAGCTCAGTATTTGGCTTCTTCTGCGGCTGTTGGGGATGTTGATTCTAACTGCTGGTATTTGCTGAAGCTGGAATTTGTAGTTGTTCAAGCAAATACCCTCTAAGTGTCTCTCAAGTAGCTCTACTTGTGACAATTGTGCCTGTTTGGGGATAATGTTCAGAATAAATCCTGCTTTTTATTTTCCCCATCCTGAGCATCTACATAGAAGCAGCCACACATTAGCACTCCAGTAGTTTTTCTCTAATGCACAGTTATAGCCTCGTCTGTCAGCACAGATTCAAAAGCAGAAACAGTTCCGTTTATGAGAGCTGGTTTTTTTTTTTTTCATGCTAGTTTTCTTTTAATGTTTGTTTTCTATCATGGGAACTCCAAGATTTCCCTGCTGCAGTTTGTGAGGTTTACGATGCTGAGCCAAGAGCTCTAGGCTGCATGCATCGTGGTTTCCATATCATATACTGAGCGCTACCATCAAAAGAAAACTGAAAAGTAGGATGACACTCACAAAGGAACCGTCTGTTGGCAACTGTTCAAACACATCTGTCCTATTTTCATTGCAATCACCAAATACTTAACCAGTGAAGTAAAGCTCCGCCGTGTCCACAGCGTGATCCCAAGTCTGCACTTTCTCCCAGTGCTCCGTCAGTAATGAAAGAAATGTTACCTCTGAGTTACCTCTATATATTCAAAGAGACACAGCAGCTATTCTATCAACACAATTACATGGCTCCCACTTGTCTGATAAAGTAGCAGATAGGCGTATTTGAGCTGAGACGGGGAGAGAGAGAGAGTGGAGACATTTAAGGGTGGGATGGCATGATACAAGTGCAACAGGCGAAATGTTTCTCATGCTGATTGTGGGTTGAAAATCTGCGGCTGAACACTAAAAAAAACAAAATAAAAAGTGTGTTTGTGTGTGTTTTCTGGAGAATGTTTGCAACAAGGTTATCCAGATTTGGTTTCTTAAGATTTGGTTTGTGTTAGTTTCTTAGTTACAACAGTCTTATACATAATTCAAGAGCTCTCAAGTCACAGCTTTTCTCAGGCAAATCTCGTATTTTATGAAAGTTGAGTTTCTTGTGAAGAGCCTTCCTTCGCTAAACAGAGCTTCTTTACATAATATTTTGCATAATGGCTCAGTAACAATATGCGCAATTATCATCAATGTATTTGCGCAGCTGTTAGTCTATTTTTTTTTTTTTCCTCTATCAAGGTCGTGTTCTCCTGCTGCATTTTAGGAAACAAAAAGAATCATACTGTATGTTTTCTTGGCTTTGTTTGGACCTGAAGGCATATGGACTCTGCAGCCCATTCAGAGATACATCCTCCCTGCTCCTGCATTTAGTGCTTCTGATGTCACTATCTGTAATCTTCATGGAAGTGGCACAGTACCCAGGAAGCCAAAGGAGTAAAAACCCTGTTGCGTGATGAGATCCAGAAGACAGGGCAACTTTTGCTTATCTGCAATGAGAATCTCTTTTCAAATAATGGAAGATGCTCTTGCATCTGTGTGTGTTTTAGTCTTGGCCCAAGGAGCTGGCCCACCCACAGTCGTATGCTGCACAATTTGTGTGCTGCAGCCTGAGATGTCTCACATGCTCTGCATCAGTGAGTCTTATGAGAGAAGAAAAAAAGGATCCAGACTGGGTAAATTTAGTCTTCCTCCTCACTATTCTCCCTGTCAAAAGGAGACCCGTGCACCCAGCAACAGGCCTTCCAACCCAAACTTTAGAATCCCATAGAGCCATTTATGCTGTTCACCTTGAGCCCTCTATCGTGAAAAACTGTTAAGTCCACAGGCTGACACTGTGTGGGATTCAGGTCAACAAACATGGCATGCTCAGAATATCCACATTAAAAGTTTTATGAAGTATTTTAATATATAAAATGTGTTGAGAGTGCAGTAGTCGTGTGCACCCTCAGCATAATGTTCCCTTTTTTCTGCATATAGTTGGAAAAATATCTTCTTGCATACGTTGATAGTATCGCACTCTATACTAAATATCATATTAACATTCAGTAAATTACTGAAATCTAGATTTCCATGTTTCTATGTCTGCATCATTCAGTCAGTTTTTTCTAAAAGTCAACATAGTCGGTATCTTTGGAAACTTTTAGATCTGTGTGTTGTTCGGCTGCACAGCAGGTGTGTGATGACTGACTCACAGCAGGTCAGAGAGTTTTATTTTATGGTTCAGCATTAGGTTTCACCCGTAGATAACACCAACACAGCACGACACAGACCTACTGTACTGTGCTTTATGCTTTAATTATATTCCTCATAGTAATTTTCAACAATGAGAAGGTTTACCTTGTCTAATTAAAGGATAAGGACTGACGTGTGATTGCACTTTGACATTCATTGTGATTCAGTCCATGCCTACTGTGTTGAGCAGAAGGGCTGCGGTACACATTGTTTTCTTTTCTAAATGTGTATTAAATAGCATTTGAAATGTTATCTTATCTAAGCCTCACTCTATGCCAAATCTAAACGGCTATCACCCCTTAAAAGTGTACAATGTTTTAGAATTGCACTTCTATTGCAAACCACAGACTTTTCTTACCTACATTACCCACAATGCAACTCAAACTGTTCAGTCTAACGTTGTATGTCGTTTATTCCTGAAATCTGAGTGGACTGCGTTCTAGTATCAGCCAGGTTTAACCATAATGGGCTAGTTCTTTTAGCCAGGTGACAACTTAGCGACATGTCCACAATAAAACAGCAGAAACAATAACACGATAGCTTTCGTGCTGTTAGTGCACGGAGCAGCCATCTTGGATTTGGAGGTTCATCCAATTTTCTGAATCAAAAACCAAACTTCTGGGAGTGTTTTAGTTAAAGTTTGCAGCTGGGAACTCAAATATCAAAAGGTCTACCAGAGGTGGAGACCCTTAATGCCACATCTCAGGATTTTTCCATATTGACACTTGGAGTCTTTACACCAGACGGACACTCAGGGAGGACCAGTTGATCTAAGGTCTCTCGTATTCAGCCTGACTGCTACTTTAGCTGGCCCTTACTGCCATGTTACCTTCTAAGGGTTCTTGTGTTTGAGGCAAGCGCCCTTTCGATGAACTCAAATTATCTACCATTATGTCAATTTATAGGATAAAATAGAACCTCGTGCTTCTTCACTGGGTATCTGCACTCTTTCACTTAGTGTCTAAAAGCATCCCTCATCGTCCTCCACATGTAACTTTTCCACTTCACATAGGTGGTTGGACTTGTTTGATGAGGGGTAAGGAGGGTAGAAGAAGGACAGGATTAATGTGGTTGAAAGACACCATCTCCCTGTAGATGTAAACAACCCAGATGACATTTACACTTAGTGTTTACTGTAATAGCTGACAGCCCAGAAATATTAAAGCAAACACACGTGCTACTTGCTTGATGTTTACTCATGCTAATTCCTAAACCAATGACAGCCACTTTCATCATGTCATCTAGGAGTGTGGGGGGGTCAGTTTGTTTTGCCTTTTGTTAGCACAGCGACTTAGCAGAGTCACGACAAAGAATGCTTCCTCTGAGTTTCGCCTTTTTGACAAACATGTCTGAGGCAGCCGTGCGTGTTGAGGAGCATGCCAATTTTTCTTCGCCATCTCAGGTCCGGGCTTGCAGGGTATTTGATCGCTGCAGTCTGGTAGCCCGACCAGTCCTTGTGATGTTGCGCAATGAAGAAGTTTAATGTTTTTATCCGGAAAACAAAGTACTAAGTAGAAATAGAGAATTGCATGCCGGTTAGTAATCAATATTATGTAAGACACTGTGCAGGATATAGATTGTATTCTATAATGTATAATTTTGATGCAAGAAAATAAATATATACTGCAAACTGCTGTACACATAGTCTTTCTTTAACCTTCACTGACACAGGCTTGTTTTCTACCTCATTGCTCTCCTGTGGTTAGCAATGATTTATGGTTTATAATGAGATACTTTGCTGTGCACTGTGGTTGTTTGAATAACCAACAAATGAAAAAAAAAAAAAAGTCAAAGACGCTACTGCAGGCTACTGAACCTGAACGGCCTTTGAGCAGAACAGGAATGAGTAACTTGCTTTAATTTCACTGTCTTCGTTCACACTTTTATTACATTCCTGCTAAGTTGGCTCCTCTCATCCTAAATGTCACTGCTGGCTTGAAAGCATACTGCAGTGCAGGCCAAATGTCACTGTTGGAATTCCAATCTTTGTTCACAATGGTTCATAGATCTCATGCATGCTCACCAACTACTTTTTTCGGACAGCTTTATTTATTCATTCATTCACTCTGCCAAGACTTTGCATGGGTGGTACTTTGTTTTCAATTCTACTTTTACACTGTTTTTTGTGACAAGGGGGCAAAGGTGAATGCATGGCAGCCAGATGCGAAAGGCACAGCAGCGCAGGAAACATGGCAGGTGTCGCATTTGATCCCATTCCCCTCAGGGCAACACGCTTCAAGTGTATGACATAAGTGTAAGGAAACAGGTGCCAATGGCTGTCCGGCTGAGTGGAATGATCTGACAGGAAAGCGTAGAGATGCACACATGCTGCATTATTTCTTTCTGCAGAATAAAGTGCAGCTGACTTTGGTATTAAAACAAAAAAAACTGCTCCAAGGCTTCGCCTTCATTTCCTGAGCACATTTTCTGTCCTGAAATGCTCTCTGGAGCCAGTTCCCTTACTAGTTTCATACTACAAACTTGTTGAGATTCTGCTAAACTGCAAAACGACTAAAAGACTTAAAGCTCCATAAAATTCTACAGAGTTTGGTCTAGTGGAGCAAGTTAACCATGCAGCCATACTCCCCGTCTCACCCACGACAGGTGAGGCAAAAGTTTGCTACATGGGAATCCAGCATCTAAAAAAGGGACCTGATTGAGCACACCTGTGCTGTGTCATGCAAGGGAACATGGGAAATGCAGTTCAACATATGTAGATATTGCTTAGATTTCCATTAAATGAAGACTTCCCTTCAGGAACATATTGTAAGTACTATGTTGCATGGACATATTGATGCTTAAGTTCCTAATGTGAAGATGTTGTTGCAGGATCTGCTGCAGTGACGGCAACACAAACTCTAAATATTTGCAAGAGGAATGAGTGGAGCTCCTGGTTTAAAGCTGCAGCTGCATGTGTCCTCACATACTGACTCAGCATAGCATTCTTTTCACTTTACATCACTTTAACCTTTGCACAATCACTATTCAATTAAAGCTAATCTCACATCAACACCAACTTGCCCTTATGTCTCACAACTATATCTGTTCAACCATTTGAAATTACGCAGACTAATCCTCAGCAGAAAATACACACACGCATGGAAGCCTTGTGCCCTTGAGTTGAAGTCAAGCAAGCTCGTCCTGCACATGCATTACTCATGCTGACTGAACCCCATTGATCTATTATTGAGCCAAAATCTTATTAGCAATCCAATCCCATTTGTCATACAGTGCCCTTCCCCTCAGCATCATGCTGCATTTTACCTGTGCTGCATGACTCATAAGTGCAAAATGAACAATACTGACAACGCTGCCCTTGTAATTTTCCATCCTGTGAACACCTGTCTGCTCTCGAGAGATGTTCATTTGACACCGCTTCAGTCAACTTTGTGTGAGACCCCACATCCTGACCCACACCCCCTGCAAACCGCAACAAAAGATGATTACCTGGGCAATATCCTGCTTATTGTTCACCTGGGACAACTTTTAATTAAAACCTAACACCGCTTTTGTGCTTTAAACAAAGGAACCTGCGCTGTTGTAATCAAGGAGTGCACTATCTCTGCTTTTGTGTTCAGTACTCTCCCTTTATTGACTGATGATCTATGAGCCATTCCCAGGTAACACAAAATGAACCCCCTTGCTGACCTCTGAGCGCGGCTGACGTAAATTCTGGTGAAAGAGGACAGCTTGTTTCGCTGATGAAGTGGCTTTGAGAGAGATCGGAAGGGCCTTGGGGCGCGAGCCCTCTGCCACATGGTCCCTCGGTCTATTGCTCTCTGATTTCTGTTTTATTTTGCTTGCGGTGCCTGTCACTCTGCATGTCTGCCCCTACTCTCTCTCTCTCTCTTGCTGTCTCTCCTGTGTAGCCTATATTTTGCAGGAGCCACGTGCAGACTGCTTAGGTCATTGTGCAAATGGTGGCCAGTTTGGTTCAGTGGTCTCAGCAGTGGACAGCTGCACTGTTGCACTAAAACACACATAAAACCCGGAAATGTGATTTTTCCATGCTGGTGCACTCCCAATTTGGGAGCCGAACATACGTCCAAATCTGTATTTAGGGTATACGAAGCTCGACATCTCAGAGGGTAAAATGAGGCGAATGAAATTTGTTGGCGCAAATTAACAAGTGCATCTATTTGTCTTGAGATTTCAGCAAAGATCAGAGGGAAAAAAATTCAATTTCACTTCGGCCCCAAACCCCATATTAAATTTCAGTGAACCACTGCAGTCTTGAGGGGATGAGTCAAGTTAACTGTTAGTTTATGTCGCCCTCTGCTGGTGATTCATCATACTAACATTTGACACATGGTGTGTCACGTGTTTTAATGAACAGTATAATGTAAGTCATATAAATTAGGCAAAGCAGGAAAGGGAGAAATCATTAAAAATATTTATAAAAATATTCTATTGTGATATAGCCTCTAAATAATCTGAAAAATACACAATAACATCATTTCAGAATTTATGTTAACATATGTATGGACATGCTGTCATATCCAATGCAGTCATTATGCTCTTTAATGTTACAAGTCCATCCATGTCCTGCAGTTTCTTATGTGCTGCTCCATGTTAGCTTTTCAGGGCATTCTCTGTCTAGAAGCAGTGAAATTCAAATGGAGACGTGGCAGCATGTTTTGTTTTTCACACGTCTGACATGTGGGAAAACTTGAGTGAGTGAGGTGAGTGTACAACGTCACCCTTTAAATAGCCCCAAACCTTAACCAAACCAAAACCAGGCTGCCAGCCCCAGTTTCAGAAGATGACTGAAGTGATTTCAGGTGGGTTTATTTCTCAGGTCAACCATGAAAGAGGAGATGTCAGCCATGAAAAGTGCTTCACAGTGAGTTGACCTGTCCACGCCCACTGTGACCCAGTCCGAATGACTCTGCTATGTAGTGGACTGTGATGGAAGACCCTTTACCAACAGACGACTTTCAGAGTGAAGAGTGAAATTATAACTGCCATTCAGCAGCTGTCCGGCCAAAGTGAACCACATATTATATTTTAGACGGTTGGAAAACAACAGATCAACACTATATTTCTTAAAAGCCAAACAATGCAGCTCCATTTAATCACCCATCACATTATCGGCTCTTCAGTAAAAAGAAACTGTGCTTAGATGTGAATAAAACTGTGTCTATTAATAGTGTTTTAAGTCAAACAAAGCATAAAACACTACAGACAATGCACAGTGTGTGTAGAGTATTGGATCACTGGACAAAAGCTGGAGCCCTGAATTTCATACACACACATTTCTCTGACACACTCACACTGACGCTGTGCTTTGGCTGCAGGTTGCCCTCCACTGGCAATTACTTTCATCCACAGACTGTGACCAGGAACTGTTACCCTTGGGGTTGGCACTCACACACGCACACACACACACACACACACACACACACACACACACACACACACACACACACACACACACACACACACACACGGCTAGGCGGCTGAATGCTGATTCTGGGCTTTGGTTCTGACTCTGGTCCTGATCCCTCCCTACATAGTGGCAATCCTCCTAAATGCACCCTGATGCCTGCGCAGCCACTGGTCCCTGTCTGACCGTGCCAGTCAAACTCATAAAGACATATGCACACACACACACGGGCACACGTGCACACCACAAGCACACACACACACACACATTGGGAGCCAGCTTTCGGTGCCCGATACATTGAACGAAGCGATGACGCATGTGACAGATTGGTTAATTCACTCAAATAAAAAAAGACACACAGGGGGAAAGGGACCTGCAAGGGCCTTGAAAAGCCTTGAAGACAATTAGAGTGAAAGCAAATAGACAATAAGGACTTCAGGAGGAGGGGATTAGGGTGGCAGTGTTTGGCTGTGTGGATTAGTTCAGGGGTGCAGGGTGCTTTAAACACAGGAGATAAGCTCTCCAACAACCAAAGGTCACTGACCAAACAGACTGAGTGCTTAGCAAGGATGAGAGGAGATCCTGGTGGCAGCCAGGTGGAGCTCTGGCAAGAGAAGTGTGTGTCCAGGTGCACACACATCAACTGTATGTACTGTACGAACAGACTGTTTCTCGAAATTACTGTGAAGACTCTCAAGCTTCATAATAAAAAAAGCAATGACGAATCTTTTAAAGCAAAGTTTTGTTTCCATCTGCTCCAGTGCTGCCGCATCTTTGACTATGTGACTACAAATTTATTAAGAAGCCTGCATCAGCAACAGCAACCATATCTTAAACTGTGTTTATATGACAAAATAACAACTGTCCACTCAGCCTGTACAGCTCTATCAGTCTTCTTCAAGCTTTGTGGTCACGTTACGTCACAGTTTTGCATGAATGTCGCTGGTTTATTGGTAATTGTTTCTCCAAACGGTGTGTGGAGGCGACACAGCTGCCGGCGTCGAAACCTTTTCACCTTCTTTTCATTTTTTTTTTATATCTATCTCTGCCACTCTGCTACAGTAAACATGTCTCTTTGGAGAGTCTGCGTGGAATAATCTGTCTGTTAAGTCCACATTTAAACATCTACACTTAGTCTTTGTAATTGTCTGGTGTTCAGAACGGCTACGAATGCTTTTGTCCGACACTGTGTCATACAGTCTAGCTCTTTTCTACCTTAAGCCTGACTTGGCCCCTACTCATTTCATATCTACCGATGTGCCCAATTAGATTTCTAACAAAGATGTTCCACCTACGTTCATTCAGCCTGTTTATTTGCGCATCAATCTAACTAAGCCTGAGGGATTTCTTATGCCTCTATTACTTATGCCGTTACTCATCCAACAGTGCTGTCTCACATGTATTTGGCCACTGTTTACTATAGAAAAACTCTAGTCTGCTAAACATTCATGTCATTAACCCTCATCCACAATCAAAGATGCACATGCTTGCGTCTACATCCAGTCGTGCACCTCAATTAGATGGCTCCTTTCAAATTAGGGCTGGCAACACCTGCCGACCCACCCGCCCGCCTGCCAGGCCCCCCTGCTGCGATTCAACTCAAGAAACCCACTGGGTTTGTAACAGCCGGCCTTGTTTAGCACCAGGGACAAGGTCGTTTAAGTGATAATGAAATCGTCTCATTACTGTAATGAGACACATTTATAATGAAGGTGATTTGCTGAAAAAAGCACACGCACCGAGACGCGCACACATACACAGGTACACGCAGGCTGACGGGTGAGCACGGAGCACAGCACATGCACAAACAAACACACGGGACAAGACTAGCCACATGGAGACGCCTGTGCTCTTATCACAAACACACACGGGCGCGTCATGCACAGAAATATGCCAACTAATTACCCAGCAAGCAAAACATAATGTACAACCTCTGCTTGAGGAGAGCGCCGGAGTCCAGCACAGTCAAAAAGGAGCTCTTTATGGATCCAGGGTTCCTCTGCATTAGTTTATCTGTTTACTTTCAGCCCCCACCTCAAAGCTAATTGTGCTGCAATCAAGTCTTAGTTAGTTAACAGTGATGTCAGGTGTGGTTTGACCCTGACAGAGAGGCAGATGTGTCAGAATTGGCAGGGGTGCACCTGTTTGAATGATTTCCTGATTTAGCATTTCCATGTCTTACAGCATTATTATTTCTATTATTATTATTAATTATGCTAAAGTCCTCACACACTAGATGTGTTACACATATGTACACACACGTGGGTGACACTACACAGACTCTTCAAAGTTCGATGTAATAGATCATTTGTAACAGCAGCAAATAAACAATAAATACGTACATATTACCATTTTGCAGATTTTGAATGAAGGGTGCAAGTTCAACAAACACCTGTAGAACTTCTGTACCTGGGGGTGCTACATATTTTTTAGTTGACTAACTTTCTTAACAAGACTCCATGTGTGCTAGTACAGTTAGTGTGTTTGAGGTCATCATTCCAAGGGTTCACATACCTTTTCAACTCGCACTATGAGGTTTTTATGGTTGTTTTCAATGAAGACACCAAAGATCAGATTTTTTATGTTATTATTTTAAGAAAATTATATTTATTAATACTCTTTTATTAATCCTTTTTATGATAAATCAATGCAGAAAACCACAAAATCCCAAAAGGTTCACATAGTTTTCCTTGCCACTGTACAGTGTGTAGCAAAGGGTGATATAAGGTCAGACTGCAAGTTAGCCAGAGGTCTGACTGGGTGATTGATCCTCCTGTCAGCAACTGCTGTCCGTCCACCGGGCTACTATGCAATCAAATCCTACAAGGAGCTCTGCAGGGAGATGATATTATCCGAAGGTAACAACGCGTGTGTTAACTAATGGCATTTACCTGTGTGAAGCTGGATTAGCAGGCCTGTTTGCATAATATCAAAGTGCTGGCCCAGAATAGACATGACAGTTGGGATAAGATGGAAACTCTCAGCTATGTCCATGCTGGATTATAAAAGAAAATCAAATAGGGGCCATAATTGGTTGCCTCTAGGCTTCCTAGTCAAGTAGCATCCTTATGTGTGGCATTTGTTTTCAAACTTGAGTTTTAACTCTACTTTTGTGGAGCTTCTATTACCAGAAGATGCTGTGAGACACCACGAACACTCTCAGCAACCCATGTGAACTAGTAATGAGTTATTTTCCTTCAAACTGGCAAACTAAATCTGCCAATTATCTTAGCCCGAGCTGAAATAATTGCACTTTTCTTAAAAGAACAGTAGAATCTGTGCTGGTGTTATTTCCTCCCTATTACACCAGGGATCTGCCTCAAATGAGCATGGTAACCGTTTCCTGGAAACCTGGACTGAAACTCAGCTGCACATCCTCTTGTACAATTATCACACAGCTTAAAAAGAGGATGTCAAAGGTAAATGTGACTGAAAAGCTGATGAACTTTTTTGATGAAGAGAAAGTTTGGAGCAGAGACATCTGGGTGGATCCCTTAAATTTCCGAGCAGGCACTGTGTTTGGTCTTGCTGAGCCAACGTGCGCCCCCCACCCCATAATTTGCCTTTCAACCCAGCTTGAACTACTCTCACCTCCTCCCGCGTAAAAGCTTACTGTGGGCAGTAATGTCACGCATGTTGTGAATCGAAAGGGTGCTCCGCTGCGTCTGGTGCGGCGGTGACAGATTTGCACATCGATTCCCCCGGGTCAAAGGACCACTTGGGACGGATTTCACTGCATCTGTCTAATATCACCTAAGACTTTCATGGATTCACTCAAAGCTCGCTCTTAAGACTTCACCTAATTTGCTCCCCTCTCTTGACTAAAACCCCAAATAAACATTTGTTTGAAGTAGCTGTGGGATCGATCTTGGACACAAGAGGGCACTGGTGGCTCTCCAAAATACTCCCTGCAAAGAGTCCAGGCAAGTCAATCATGCTGCATTGCCCTCCAGAGTAAGTAGCCTATTCTCTGGTGCTTGTTCATATATAAATAGTCCCCCAAGGTGAATATCCTATAAATTGCCTGTCCGTGAGTAAAAGGGATCACAATTAGGTCTGTCATTGAGATTGAAAAAGATTGAGTCCCTGTGTCAGGCCGTACACACTGCATCCAACACATGACCCTTTATCTTTTGTCACTGTGCGTTTATTTTTTCCTGTTTGTATCTTTACCCTACAACAGAGGGGGCATATCAACTCCATAACTCACCTCCAGTCATAATGGCCGCGGATGGCCTCGCATCACTCACTCAAACCGGCCCTATTAGCTTGTCAAGAGCGCTGAATAGACAACTCTTTAAGGACACATGCATCGCGCCGGTCATGGTTGTCTGTCTCGTATCTGTTGCGTTTCGCAAAGCGTGTCGGATGAATAGATGCGGGGCTGTCTTGTACAGAGTCACAGGGCGAGGAGATGAAAGCGGAGAGGGCCCTGCTGAAAAACACACACGCACGCACACACACACACACACACACACACACACACACGGCTGAAGAGGAAGCGAGCATCAGTGACAGATGCAACAGAGTGGATGATGGGAAGGCCTAAAACGTACAGTCAGATACTGAGAGCATTATGTGTGTCTGTTCTGGTGTGTATTTTGGATACCTGTGTGTGTGTGTGTGTGTGTGTGTGTGTGCATTCCTTTATTTGAATGTGTGTATGTGGACATCTGTGTGTGCAGTGTTTCCACTGTTCATGCTGTGTGTGTGTGTGTGTGTGTACTGTGTGTACTCTCTGCAGATTGCTGCTCATCTGTGGTTTATTCATCCCTGTGGATAGCAAGGGTGTACATGCTGAAAGGATACATCAATCATCGGACGGGGGGTAAAAATAGATAGGCTCGGCCGAATGCAGATGTGTCTCTTAACGGCAGATGCATCTGGATGTCTGAAAGGCAAAAAAAAACGAGTATAAGAAAAGTAGCAATGGAGTTTTATTCTTTCCTTTAGTCCACGTTCAGCACGCTCGTCACAGCCGGAAAACACGCGGGGCTTTCTCCACCTCTCTGCTTTCTAATCCCACACACTGGGAAGCTCCTGCTGTCCATATCAATTAACAGCATTTAGCTGGTCTCACCACTGGGCTACAGATGACTACATTTCCCACATCACAGTGAGGCAGATTGCCCTCCTGTTATTAATGGCACTGCTGGGGAGAAGACAGTTGCTGAGCACCACACTGTGAAGCTGCAGTTGAATTCTTGCCATCAGAGTGCTGCAGAATCTTCCTCCTCTCTGCGAAAGGTCAAATACTCAAATATGGAGACATTTATTTTTCTTCCAGATGCAGCATATTTATATCATTCGTTTTATCAACTAGTTGGCTGTGAATGCTTTCTGCTTACAGGTAGTGATGTCAGCTGTCAAGAGAGATAAAAGAGTGGAGAAAAAACAGGAGCTGCGGTGCATCTGCAAAGCACAAATATTGTGCAAGCGTGCATATGATGACGTGAGGATATTTGAACATGAACACATAACCCCTGATGGGCAGGTAGATGTGGAGGACTGATTGATCTTAGCAGTGTGTTAACAGTTTCAGTGACGAAATCGACGAAGCCTGTTATAGGTGTGTGTGTGTGTGTCACTCCCCCATGTGTGCCCATGGTCCAAGCTTTATTGATAATGTGCAGGGGTCACGGGTTAATGCTCACCATTGCTGAGGTCAGACGGCGGTCAAAGTCAGTTCATGAAAAGGTGCTGTTCATGTTGAGTCTGCGTATTAAATGCTGTGCGTCACCTTCATCTACAGTGACTCTTTGGTGCATGTGGACACAAGAGGAACATTGGTTCTTCTTTTTATAAGCACAAAATGATCAGATTTTGGTGCTGAAAGGTCAACGGCACTATGACTCCACGTATGTCCTATTCTCATCAGAATTATTACAGTTGGCACAAACGCTAATTTGAATTCACAGATGAACTGATTAGAATATGAGTGGACAGACATGTAAGCTGCAACTTGGCTGGTGGAGGTCCACAGATAATGCTCCTGGGCTACTACTAACAGTTTACATGTATGTATAAATTAAAATGTTGCTTAGATTGGAATTGGGAAACCTTCTTAGGATCCACCTTTGAAACAAACAAAACATCCAGACCTAAACGTATCATGTCAAGAATTTCATGAGAGATTTTCATCAACCTTGTTCTGTGATTGTAATTATGAATGTGATTATTTAATGTCAAACATGGCGGTGATTGCCAGAATATGTAAGAATTCAAATGATATGCACAAATCCAGCACAAGCTCTTTCAAATAATGTGGGAATGGGCTGAAAAGAAGGATGCAAAGTCTGGTTTTGTATCCTCCACTTTTAATACAGCATGAACGATTCACTAAAACTGCACTGAATAAGTCTTCCTGTTGTAGCTGGTAAAAATAGTTTGTTTTCTGATCTACATAAAAATCTTGACTGTTTCTACCCACTCACAGTAAAGGCATCAGGGACAGTGCAGAGTGTTTTTGCACATCTGTGCACGTCCTTGATCAGAAAATGCTGTATTGGTTGTTTTTTGGAGTTCCACCAAAAAGTCAAGGGTATTTTTTTTTACCTTTATCATCCTCTACAGCTTCTGTTGCTTTATACAAATCTCAGGCACAGTTTCTAGCTTTCTGACCATTTTCAGAAAAGTCTAATGAGATATGATTGGCAAATCTATTAGTAGTAGCACCTTCTACTCAAGAATTAGTAACATAATGAACAGACATTCAATGGGAAGCTGTTTGAATAGCCTGCAGTGCAGTAGCCAGAAGTCCTAAACACCTGCTGAGGTATGTTTTGAGTCACTGGCATTCATCGATACTCCACAGATGATATGTTAAGGTCATTTTTTGTGTTATGGGGCAGTATAAATCTCACTCATTGCTCCTTTAAACCGAGTCAGTGAAGGAAGTTTAGTGCAAACATCGATACACACAGCGATTGCTGCATTTCAATTCCACCCAAGGATTTATCATTCCAAAGACTCACACGGAACAAGTCATATTCTCAGGCCTCTGGGAGTGGAGGAAAACCAAACTTCATCAACTTTTTTCTTCATTTTTGGGGGGTGGTGGGGGTGGGTGGATGTGTGGAAGGGATGTTAATAAACCGCTGATTCAAGCAGCATGATTGCTGGCAGCATACACCTCCACTTAACTTAACGGCCCTCATAAAATTAACAGTGGCAATAAAACACATACCAAGAAAGTATGTTTCTAATGACACCTGGAGCCCCGCAGGTCATTTACGTAGGAAATTATACAGTAAAATATTATTGAAGCAACTGCACAGGATCAGAGTGCAGAGCGGTAGGAGGCAAGCACAGTTTGAAACACAGCGGCCAATTTGCGGTTTTGTTTTACCCTATTACTTCACGTGTTTTCTAAGACAAGAATGAGCTCCCTAAAAGACCAACAGAAGACAAGTTGCATTGAAACGAAGACATTTAGGAGCACTGTTTGAGGAGACTCCAACTTGCACTGCATTACACACGTGCAGTGTTGCAGCCATCCTGTGGCCATTTTGATACAGCTGTTGACACTTAGTGCTTTCTGAAGACAGCACAGGCTATAAATTGTATGGAGAAGCCACCGTGACAGTCAGAAAAGGCCATTACTCAGGGCAGAAGTCTCAATGTTTCAGGAAACCCAGGAGGAACATGGAAATTGAAAAATCGTCGGCACTGCACTGCAATGTGGAGTAAATGATCCTGTGCTTTAGTGGGAGGCTGGGGACAGGGTGTGTGCAGGGTGGGGAGGTCTTATCTGTTGCTTGTGAGAGTCATTATATCCTTCAGTCTGAAGGAACATCTGTTTAGCCAGCAGAAGTTATATTTAAATCTTCGGTTACACACAGTATAGTGGGATCAATCACTGAATCCTCCCTTTTATGTCCCATATATTTCTATAAGAGCTGCAGAAGCCACCACAGCTCATTATTTCTCCATTTGTAAGTCTGTTTTAACAAGGATCCTATCTGCCTGAGTGCCAGTTTCTCAAACTACCTTTGATATGTTTTCCGTAAAGTAGGTTACAGTAATTACTTGTGTTACCTGTTAATTGTTTGCTCATCACTAGAAAAAGAAGCACTGCTACAATTGAAAACGTGCCCACTGCCCAGCGTGTACATTTATCACAGGGTGATCCCCGCACTGCACTGCATCTTGCAGCCTTAATACACAGTCAGCAGGGAAAGCATGTGACTCAAAACCTCAAGTTCTTTTGCGATCACAGAACAGACCATGTGACACCGTGAGTCACTTGTTATGGGCCTTGAGGAAACCAAAAACAGTCTCTTTTATTAACCTAATTTTATCCCAAATACAAGCTGTCTACAGGACTTATGATCTGAAGGTGAGTCATGTATAAGATTCATGCTATTCAAACATTTGACTTGTCTGTCGTACAGTTCATGGTTTTTCAGCTTATACTGGTTCATCATGACCAATACAGCAAAGAAACCAAGTCTGTGTGGAATAAGAGTCTAACGTTATGTTAACAGAACTGTGACATCAGTCTCAGCATGACTGGATTACCATGCTTAGCATGCTGACATTAGTTAAGTGCAAGTGAAACTACTGGGAATGTTTGCACACAGAAGCAGGTAGTAAGACTAAACCCTGGACAAACTGCTAAAATAGTTAGAAGCTAAACATTGGTACAGCATCAGTGGTGCAGGTACACATACCGTTGTACTGCAGCTATTCTAATGACCTCATCAAAGTAACGCATTGCATTATTACTACATTTGATTGCTCTTTCATTACTTTACCCACACATGTGACTTTGTCTGCTGTTTGGTGCACGGCAGCTAACATAAGGACATTTTTTTTCCAGGACACTGTTGCTGCTGGAAATGACCTTAATGAGAGCGCTGAGAGTGAATAAGAACAATTACGCGGCCTGAAAAGCAAAATAATTTGCTGAAAGACAAAGTGTGTTAATAGTGTTAATATAAAAGCTCAGTGTTCATATAAAATCATTGATAATAGATGTTTACATGCTCTGAGCTAACAAGCTATTACATACATATTACCTGTGTTATGAGGAAATAAACCCCAACAAATGTTACTATCAGAAACTGCTGAGATACATTTATGTATATAGGAAGACACTAGTATCTGGATCAAATGAAAGGGCAGAACATCCTATAGGCTACATATATTGCACTGGTAGAAATGAAAGAATTTCTCACAATGTCTTTGATGCATATTGGCGTATTATAGTCTTGTGTAATTTGCATTTTCAAAAGAAAAATATCCTTGTATTAAGAAGAAGGAAACGTTGCACAGAAAGCAACAGAGCTGGTAACCAAGGACCTTTGTAGGAGGACTTGTTGGAACGCGCACAAACCCAGCACTCTAGACTATTACAGAGCACGCCATTGAAAGCAATGCACTTAGAATACAAAGGATGCTTCATACTTTATGATTTGACTTTTTTGAGAACAGTGAATGCATTTTATAATGTCTTTTACATCACTGTAAGTCTCCTTTACACTCATTCACTTGCAAGATTTTTTTACTGAACTAAACCAGCGCCAAAAAAACACACATACACACACGACATCGGGCAAATCTAGCAACTTCGTGCTTTAAGCTGACAATTAAAAATCATGTTTGCAGCACAGTCAGGGTCTGATGAGCGGCCTCCATTTGAAAATGCAATTCACCAACTGACAGCAAGAGGGCATTAAAAGCTTGTCATATAAACAGGAGCAAACATGCCTCTCTCAGGCATGGTTATGTCATTCTCCATGTCTGTGTGTGTCTGTGTTCGGCTACAGGAAGCTGAATTCTGTATATTTAGAGAGAGAAACAATAGCCTGATCTCTCTGGTGTTTATGCTGGTGTCCCAGTTTGCTGCTTAACCACTCTTGTAGTCCTCCTACACACTGTACCACAAGTCTTACGCCATTGTCATTGAAATCAGCGTGGAAACAGCATGTCATACTGTAAACAATTGGCAACATCCACCTGGCGAACGTGTGTGACAAGTGCTGATGGCGGGAAATCACTGGCAGGTTAACGATGGAAAAAAAGGAAACGCTGCAAGAACTGCGTTGACTGTGTCTAAAGTGATGCTCTGGTTGTCAGCGCTCATAACTACACAGCCTTCAGAACCCCTCCTTTTTAACTTGATGACTCAGGAGAGGTGTTAGTTTTTAATGAGAGGGAGTTCTGACATAAAATCACTGTCTGCCCTCTGCTCCCGCCTTGCTCTAAATATATATTAAAACCTTTTTCCTTAATAGTTTCTCCCTTGTTCTCACTTCTTTATTTAGTGTTCATGAGTAATTTTCAAATAATACAATTATTTTAGGAACCCAAATATTTCTGAAAACTATAGATATCAATAGATTCAAATAGTGGATCCTATTTTAGTGCACTGTTTAGTGTGATTTAATTAATGCTGATTTCAAGGACACCACAAGTAAGAGTAAAAACGATGTGTGAAGCGCCTTTCAGAAATGAACTCCTTTCTATTTATCTGACAGCACCTGAATGTGTCGGACATGTCTGAATGGTCGCAATGGCAGCATCTTACAGTTATGCACCACTCTCAACACTTCCAGCCCGGTGAACAAGATGCAGTCACATTAACAAGCAGGCACCAGGGTTTATATCTAAAATAAAAACTACCTTATCAAGAGAAGATGTCGTGGCACTTAGCCCATCTCTTTCCGACCATACTCATTTGAGGTAACGGCCTCTGCTGCATAAAAGAAAAATCCCAGAAAAACTTCTTGACGTACATAGAGAAAAAAGATAGAGAGAAAAAGCACCAAGGGAAACATCAGTAGCAGCAGCAGCAGCAGACCCTAACGCACTGAAACGATCAGAGGAGGATGACCAGGTCCAGTCATTACCAAAAGTGATGAAATGCACTCATCAATCTATTCATTGAGACTGATAAACCAGCTAGATCATGTGCCAAACTAGCTTTTACTAGCTGAGTAATTTAATGCTGAAACTCTACAATTCAACTTTGCAGTCTGGACCTATCAATTAATCTCCTGCAATCTGTCCATCAAATGGGCTGAATCTAAAATAAACGTGCGTGTAAGAGGCTGAATGAAGCCGACAATATTTGCACCCATGTCTGAAAAAGGTTTATCACAGTACTTATGGAGACAGAGTAAAGATCTAGTGTAACTAACTCTGGGGTTTGTTCTGATTTGCTTCCTAAAATCATAAATGGGGGATGTTGTATTGATTGTGGTGTTTCTTGTATTTATTGTTTCCACAAGTAGAAAATAGCTGAATTTCAATCTATTGATTTTATGGAGGATGGTAGCGATACATCACTATAGGTTCAAGGCTATTTCATCCTCTTTAATAAGGCACCAAAGGTGAGGGCGTAAAGGAGGAAATTGCTCTTTATACTCTCTTCTATTTTTTGGGGGGTTAACTTCCTCCATGCGTGTGTGTTTTGAGGTGGGCGGTGACATGTTTGTGTAGCTACTGGACTACAGTATTCGACATTTTACTTTTAGCAGTACTTTAGTTTTGTCATAATATAGTATAAAGATAGTTATCATACTATAAGATGGATAACAGGGATTAAGATTAGCAAATGCTTTTGTTAGATTTGCAGGGAAACCTTATAAATGCTGTGGTGATGCATTGCAACAATATTTCAGTGGTCCTTCACAACTAGTAAAAACATTTCTATTTCCCCCTAGTGCTTTGACATGCTGCTCGTATTAATGACTGCACAGTTGATGACCTAAAGCTGATCTTTGACACACAGGTCAAGGTAAACGTCTTAGGCCCACTGCGTGCTGCTTCGAGTATAGGCCTAGTATGAGTATTTAGATTTATTAAACTCTGCATTACGCTAGTTCTATGGTTTGCAGGCAACCCCGAATCTACTTCTTCTTTTCCCGCTTCCTTCCCAACCCACCAATAAGATGATCAACATATAAATGAAACCAAGACAACAGAAAAGCAGGTAGAACTCGAGTGAACATGACATCATATGTTAATTAATCTGACTCTCAATAATCATTTGATTGTGTTCAGTTGTATTTCAAACTACTGCCTTTTCCCAAAAGATGCTTCTCCTGTCAACAATGGGTAGACAGCAGCATATCAGCTTGACTAGTACGGCGACTACACACTATCCTAGAAGTCATTTTCTTTATTTGTGAAATGTGGGTCAGGGCGAACTCTTCACGGACTGTCTGCAAAGCCAATGCATTGACTCTGTATGTGCCACCTCGGCACATTTGATTCATTTCAATCACAAGTCGCAGTACGCACTGTTTATTTTCAAACTTGTAAAGCGTTGCAAATCAGTTTAGTTTACCTTGTCATGTTTAGTCAAACACAACAAAGGAGCTCTTCTCTGTGGTTCAGAGTTGGCATCGTATTCTGTGTCCATGTCCTCAACTGTACTAGGAAGAGGAGCATGCGCACATCCATTAGGGACTGTGCATCTGTCCAAGAGTCAGATGATAAATGTGGCCACATAGCAGCTTCAATCTGCTCCTAAATACTCCTCTACTTTTACTTACATTAAACTAACAGTAGGATACTGTTGAAGTTGGTTGAGTTAAGTCTTCCAACTCCTCCGGCTTCAAGTAGAAAACCTTCTTTTAACACACATTAGCTGCTAAGCTTGGCTAAACACATCCAGGAACCACAGCGATGAAATCAATATTGAACTTCTCATCTGACTGTGTGTTTAATGACAAACATTTTACTCAAAATGTCAGACTTGAATCATGCAGGTATGTGTTTCAGCATAATTACACGTGCTGGCAAAGACAATTAACACAAGCGATAAGTATGAATGTTACATCTGCAAATAGTGTTTTTTTTTATATGCTGGTATGCATGAATGTACCTGTGTGAATTTCTTATGCATGTGTCCTCAATCTTATGTGAGCCTCAGCTGGTAGGTGCTGACAGGAACATAATGTACTTATTGCTAGTATCACATAGCTAGTCATATATTATCTATAGTGAGCAGTGTGTCACCGAGGCCCTCTCAGGGCATACTGCTGAAGTGGAACAGAGAAGAGGCTATGACTTGGCACACCGCCTCAGTGACTCCTGCTGGGGGCCCGAGCTGACTCAGGCGCTCGTCACTCCGCAGTATGTATGTGTATCTGTGCAACCGAAAAAAGAGATCCAGTAGATGTGAATGCGCACGTGTGAGCGTGTGTCACCGTGCCCGGAGCAGAGTGCAATATGCCTCACAAGAGTATGAGCAGAGAACTGTCACAGGAGGGGAGGCAGCCACGGTCGCTCGCCCTCCTTCCTCTTGTAAAACACACAGACACACACAGAAAAGCAGGGCTTACAAAAATGACCACCTCATTCATTCATTTTCTGTACATCTCATTTCTTCTACATGAGGTTTAGAAGAAGGACACGGTAGGATTCAAAAGCAGAGTCCTAACGTTCTGACAGCTATCACCCCACCTCACCCCGCTGTCAGTTTTGTACACTCTCATTATCTGCAAGTTGCCAAATACAAGTGAAACCTTGAGGATTCCTAACGTTTACAACAGGACCTTGTTCTACTCTTGTTTCTCTTGTACTATTATGCCAGTTAGTGCTTATTTCGTATTAGTTGATTAAATCATGTTTTATCATTTCTTTTTTGATGTTCTGATGCTCTCCTAGGACTTGAAGTGAGGCCTGTGGCCCTAAAACACAAAGGCGCAGCAAGAATCAAAAGATTTGTCCTCACAAAGATTTTTAAACACCTCATGGGTAGTGCTCTCGACACTTTTTCTTTTTTTTCCCTCTGAATAACTCTGCATGGTGTCATAATCAATGACATTTGCTTAATCAAACAGCCTTGTGTTGCTGATGTGATGGTTTTCCACTGCAGGATAAACTAACTCTTCAGCACCGAAATGCTACAGCAAGCCAACTTCAAAAGATAGTCGCTTTTGAAGTGGCATGAAGGGTTGGTAAGCTGTTGCTAGCACTGACAAGCAAAGGATTTGTGAGTTGCAATCCAAAGAAGAGCAGACATGAGAAGGAGGGTAACTTCTTGATTGCCTGAGTGGCATTTTTTTTCCCATTGGACCTTTGACCCCGGTAAAACATACCCTAAAAAAAGAAGTGAAACATTATAGGAGAGTTCATTCAGGTCCTCAGCAGAGGACTGACATTCCATCTGGGTGATGTCAAGAGATAAAAACTGCAAGCTGCCCTGTTGGCGATGAATAGGAGATCAGATCTGTGGAGTCACACAATGCCGCTCTGAGCTTTGCACTAAACTAAGCTTTATATCATCGTTTTCTGAACCTAAAAATGTGCTTTTATCTGTAGAAAATCACCCTGGGTGCTGCCACAGTGTTGACACAGTTCATCTTTTCTTTATTGTCAATGAAGGATAAAATTGCTATACCCAGAGGTCGACTTAAGCTTTTATCATTTATGGATGGACATATAGATACTCAACTTACTAAGTCTGAGAAATGTGCTTTGTGCTTGACATTAAACAGATAAAATACATCATTTTCATAGTGTTTGCCTACCATAGGTGGCACCCTTTGGGAAACTAACTTCATGGGGATTGGCATAAATAATGGCTGCTTTTTACTTCTGCACTGTATGCAGCCATATGTTTAATGGTCAGAGTTTTGCACATGGCACAAAGTGGTAAATGCTCAGTTGAAACTGTTCGAGTTTTCACCAGCAAGATGAGATTATAAAGAATATAATTCAGGTTTATATCTGAGATATGTGATTGTCTTGCGCCTTTGAACAGCTTGCAGTGAATGAACATCCGCCGCCATATCATTAGCCGGTAGAGACAAGAGTTGAACTCATAATTTGCATTGTCAGATCTGAGAAAAGCTCCAAATTATTCAGGAACAATAAAAGCTGTGGCTCAGACATCAGCCAGGGCACTGCAGTATTTCTGGGGAACAGGGTACATTATTTCTTGTTTGGAAGTGACAGTTTTACTAGTTGGATGAAATTGTGACAAACTGATATTGTGAGCCCAGCAACTCTGCATTCATTTGCAGACACAACATTTTATTTCTAGCATAATGAGAAACTCGTATAAAACATAAGAACTCAGTGACATCTTCAATTTTTCTGGATTTCATAATTATTTAATCCAAGCCAATACTAGCTGAAATGAAAAATGCACTTGACTTTTTCCTAATTAGTCCAAAACCTGCTATTTTATTTGTTAGTTGATTGTTCAAGGACAAAGTGGAGAGCTCTTAAACATGCAGAGTTGCACGCTTGTTGAATTTTATGACCTTGTAGCCATGTACTGCTGTAGAACCTCATGGCAGTAAACACTAATTTGGTTTATGTTCACTTTAGGCTTTTGCTTTGAAGAGTTCTTGGAAGTGTATATAGAAAATAATGGTAGGTATGTTCAGGTGAAAGCTGCACAACTGCATATTATAATAAGTCCAATACCACAAAGAAGAACTAGATGAACAAAATTTTAATACATTTTCCAATTTGAGGTTATGTCACTTACATTTAGGGAGCTTAAATTATTTAGATGGAAATGAAACTTTATCAAATGCATTAGAAAATATGAAAATAAAAAAAAGTAGCAAGTATAGCATCCGACTAAGTTACTGCAATTAATTTTTTTTTTATTGATACAGCTTTGATCTCTGACTACCTTCTCCTGCCTAGCAAGGTCATACAAAGGTCATGGGTATTGTACTATTTGCAGTCATCAGTCTTGCAAAGGTGACAAATAAAACATAGCTTTTCAGAAATATGGTTAAAGTAATAAAACAAAATAGAAAAAAAAAACGATTTAACATTGAAGAAAATTCCATCTTTCTATCTAACACTGAGGATTTCATGAAAAAAATTGAAAAACTGAATACAGTAATAGCACAAGGAAGAACCGTGTTACAGTTCGTTTATTTCCTGCACTGCCACACGGCTATTAGTTATTTTTTTTTCCTTTGGAAGAATCCCAGTGACAGACCTCGTGATGATGAAGCATCAGCTTCCTGTGCTCACTATGCAGCTGCTCCTCGAGAGAGCAAGGTTCTGTTGGCCAAGAAGCAGTATATCTGGTACATGTATGAACTGGAAATGTAGTGTGATTAACGAGCAGTCATTGATTGCCATTGTTCTACACCTACCCTTCCTGCTCACTCCATTGTTCCTTGTGTCAAACTTGAAGGACTCTGCAGTTTGATATGCAAATTGGAACGACAGCACCATACATCTCTATTGATCCTTAGGAACATCCTTGAGCCTGATTCTATTTTGAAAGACAGGCACCATTTAGTGGTTATTTCAGTCTGTATAGGACTTAAATTGCCATGATCCATGTCCTGACTTGATCTTGACCACCAGAGTTGGCCTTGACAAACAACCTTCAGAGGACCTTTCATTTTTACTTGAATAGCATGAATTCATGTTTTATTTTTAGCACTGTGAGAGTGTTAATGAGTAGATACTCTTCTTTAGCTGGCATTGCTAGTTATGTCATTATAGTCACTGTCTGTTACCACTGAATGTAAAAAAAAAATCTCTCACTCAGCTTCTGCATCTTTGGCATGGTAAAGAGGTTACACATGTAGGGTCAAATGTGTTGTCTTGAATAACAGTGTTCATGCATGCAACCCATTTCTTTGTCTATGATGTGCTAGATACTGTACAGAAGGAAGACATATTTTGCAGCTGATCACTTGCAGCTTGTTGTAGACTGCCTTCGATGAAACGTTGGTGACATGAGGTTCCCACTCCATAATGACAGGCCTGGTTTCTTGTTTAATATACAGGCCAGACCTGGAGGAAAATCTAAATTGACTTTCTCAATCAGGCATGTTAACAACAATGCATATGCACTGACACAAAATATAATGACTACGGGATGTAATAGATTTACAAAATGTTCACTTCCATCCAAGCAATGTCCTCATGGACTTTTTTTATGCACCTTTCTTCCTCCTCAGCACAGGGCTGGGTATAGTTTTCCATCCATTTAGAAGCCAATTTCAGGCATAATTTTCATAGCACCAACATCTCAGGTGTAAGTGCTACAGCTAGCATCTTGTCTATAATTGCAGCCTTATTAAATCCCATCAAACTGTGAACCTCATTTGGGAGGCCATTCCAAATTTCGTCAAGCAAATTTATAATCATGACGTAGAAATTTCCAATGCAATTATCTCCACACATGCACTACAGAAATCAATGGGCAGTTTAGAGGGTTTCAAATTTTCATATATTTCTTTGTCCCCATAAATAGAAACCTGATAATGAGAGACAGAATATAAATGCTTAGCAGATCTTTAAGGAAATCTTAATGACAATAAAAGTTCATTAACTGCAAAAAGAGATTTCACTTTTCTATTAAACATAAAAGCATCTTACTAATATGCAAGTGTAAAAGGAAGGTGGGTGCATCTCTCACCTTCTCCTACAGTTACTACAAAAGTTGGCAACTATCTAATAACTCACTATCTACCTACACCTTTCTGGAGACACGATTTGTTTCCACAACTTGCTGGCCACCTCGCCATCCGTGACCTGCTCCATCTGACTCAGTGAGAGATTTGTCATGTGCCTAATTTAGATATTCTATATTCTGGGTTTCCGGACCCACAGGGAAGGACATAATTGAATAGGCTGTGTCAAAGCCTCCCCCCACTCCACAAAAACCTCCCAGGGACAGGCTAACGTTAATTATCTCCCATTGCAATATGGCCTAGTTTTATAATTACTGGTCCTGCCAAATATATTACAACATACTAAACCGCTCAGCAGACGGTTATTAATTTAGCGTTTGACGTGTAGATGTGTAGGTGCTGTACAGTTTGCCTACTTGCCTCATACAGACTGAATGATAATATTTGTGCACCAGGGGTCGATTGAATGGTGTGTCAGAGACTGCAGGCTCTTCGGTAGCGGTACATATTTTATCAGCGCTAGTGTGCTCATTTCAGCATCAAAGGAGCACTCTTTGGATTTTACACATTTAAATTAGTTCATTTGTCTGGATTCCGGGAGACCAGTGGTTTATGAAGTCTGAAACAATGCTAAGAATAGTGATTGTTAGATTTCACAGAGCTCCGAGCTAAGTGCTAACCTCAACATCCTAATATGCCCCCAGTGACAGTGTTAAAAAGTCATTGTAAATTTAGCTACCTTAAAAATCTGTATCTTCTAACATATTGAGACTCGCATAAGTGCATGATGGCATCTTGAACTCTTCTTGATTTAATAATTCTAAATATGTGTAATATAAAATAGCACTAATCTACCTTTAAGGAACATTGAACACGAGGTATTTGGAAATGTCCATCATAATGTAAATGCTACAGAAAATTTCATTTCACACTAGCAGTAACACAAAACATTCGAATACCAGAAAATAATGTATGAAAAATCACGGGAGCCGGTGTTGTTCACAGTTAAGACTGCCTCAAAGTTGAGTTTACATAGGTTTAAATGAAATAGTTCAAGCTCAGAGTCCCAAAAAATGAGGTACTTCACTTTCATCACGCCCTAGAAAACATCATTATCCTGACAGACTTGATTTGTTGATGAGCAGAGGGTTAGTGGAACCAAGGTGAAGGTCAGGTTTTATCTTTGTATCTTGAATCAGAAGTCATAATGGGAACATTTATTCTCAGTCATTACATATTTTCTCCACATTAAACATTTTAGCTGTGTGTAAAAGCCACTAAACTAGTTCCAGCATTAAAACTGTTGCCCCACAGTTACTGTCACTGTAAGGCCAGAACCACCTGAGGACATTTTTATGGCTTCAATTACTAAGTGCTATTCTAAAATTAAGGCCAGCAATTAAAAGACACATCACTTACCCAAATGATATCATTGACTAAAGGTTAACTGCAAGCACAGGCAAATATAGTTCACAGGAAAATTATTTCAGGCAAGCAAACTCTTTCTGATGGTGTCACACAGCAGTAGACATGGGACATGGCAAGACCACAGTGTATCCAGTTAACCCACTAGCATAAACACCTGCTAAATGAAGGTAAAGAATATGGCCTTCTATCACGTTCTAGTTTTAGAAAATTAGTGTATTAGTGTTTTTATTGATCAAAGGGAATAAACTGCTACCCTCACCATTTTTCTCACATTGCTTTTAGCTTTTCCTCATTTTCAGGTATTTAGGGAAATAAGGGCCAAGGATTGCAGAGGGGTCACAAATAATGCTGGTTTATTGTGCAGTGTAGTCGAATGTAAGACATTATATTTACTCAGTTATTGTACTTTACTCTGTATTCCCATGTTTTTCTACTTTTTCTTTGCTGAAAATATTGTACTTTTCACACAGTGGTGTTACAAAGGGGAGGCTACTCAAAACACACCAACTTGACAACATAGGTTATTTTTGATATGCTATCAAGTTAATGTCATGATAATTTTAATGAGCAACAGATATAACTGATATAACCTGCCACCACTGATGTTTGTCATTTCAACCAGTGACAAAAATGATAAGATAGATAAGAAAAACCTTATCTTAGCCCCACAATGGGGAAATTGAAAAATAAATAAATAACAGATTCAGTGTTTGGCAAGCCGGTTGTTTGCCAAACAATTGAAATTACAGTGTTACAGTGCAACTAAATCTGGGTTCTGACTCTCATATTCAGTTAAATACACACAATCTAAAGCCCTGTTTTGTAAATTAACAGCTTTGCAACAGAGCAGGATGAAGCAGAAAAAAACACAATAGAGTGTGATCAGGTTTATTTTAGAACAATGACATAAATCAGAATAATAATTCTTCAAACATTTAATAATTCTTCAAACATTTTATAGATCTGTGAGGGCCTTTAAAATGTATTCTGAATGTATGATTTACTGCAATCATCTCATTTCATACAAGTAAATACCTTCCCTTTAAGAGAACATCTATTTAGTTTATTCTGTCAGTGATCAGATCATTATATCATCATTATGTTGCAATTTGAGTGACCTTTACTCTTGTCACTTTTTCTTTGAAGTGAAACATTCCTCGCATCATTTGTCAACCACGAGAGCCTGTTTGCCTTAGTTTTGCTGCTGTGAAAGCATCATAATCAGTCAGAAACCGGTTTTATTTCCAATTTCATTGATTCCACTTTGGACCAGTTAGTCCATACCATGACATGTTTAACATCGCCTGTTCTGTTAATTAGACTTCCTGTGACTTTTAATTGCATTTACCTGTGAGACACATCTGGATCGCAAGCAGGCCTGTCAACACACTCTGCGTCTTTGAAGCCACACTGGTTAGCATGCAGAATAGATGAAATTACATGGTTTGGTCTGGTGGTCTGGTGGTGGTACAGTGCAGTAGAGATAAATGAGCGTTCAAAATCCCAGTATTGCCAATAGGGTTTGCAGCTTTACTTTAAATATGGGTCAAATAACCGTCTTCTGTGTGTGAAACCCCCATCATGGACATGCCTCACCTCTTCATGTGTTTCCCTGCTGTCTGCCAAGAGAAAAGTCATGCTGTGATAGGTTCCATGCCTGACACCAAATAAAAAAAAATGGGCATAGAAAAAGAAGGAATGGATGGAGAATAAATTTACCTCAGGAAAGTTTGCATGGCAATAACACCTAGATTCTATTCTCCAGGGCAGTCTAATGTGTGCAAAGTGTCACCATCATGGATAACACTTCCCACCCACTCCACAATGAGCTGTCCTCACTGAGGAGTGAAGGTGCAATGGACCAGTCAAAAGGTGATCCCTGGTATCCTCTGACAATAATGCCATATGGTATGACTTTGACTTTATGAGAAGCAATAAAAAAAGACCATGCTGTGTGTGTGTGTGTGCGACATGTGAATGCACCTGTCAGTGCTTGTAATTGCTGTTAGAGTGTTTTGCCATGTGTTCATGCGCAATTAGTACGTTTGCCTACATCTCACTGTGTAAAATAACATGTTTACATCAAGTGACATATGTTAGTTTGTCTACATTAATGCCAGTCTGCAGACGTGCAGCATTTTCATAATAATCTACTTCATGCAATATGCAACACCAGGTTAGAGCCAGCTGTTACTTGGTGAGATTCAGGCTACACCCTGGACAGGTTACCAGTCTATCATAGCGTTGACACACAGCGAGAGGCAAACCTTCACATTCATATACAGTACATGGGAATTTTTTAGATTAGCCTAACTGCATGTGCTTGAACTGTCTGAGGAAACCAGAGGACCCAGAAACTCCACACAGAAAGGCCCAGCCAACTGGAACCTAAAACATTTTTGCTGTGAGGCGACAGTGCTAACCTCTCCACCACCGCACCGCCCTTGCTCGTGATAATTTGTATGGTTAATTAACATTTTATTTTCCAAAATAGGTTACAGTGTGATAATTTTACAGGGCAAATGGCTGAGCATGAAAGTTGTTTTGTTGATGTTTGGTACAAACCCAAATTATGAAAATCAACTACAGTGTAGAGCCATATGTGAGGGAGAATTTAATTAAAAGTTAAAGATCTTCGTGCAGGTTTAATGGTCTCAGTGAAGAGGAAAAGCTTTGTTTGTTATGTGATTTAGAGGAGACTGCAAACAAAGTCCATTTAATCTTTTATTTATTGTGTGATGATTTCAATGGGATTCATGATAATAAATAACAACAAAACGCTGTTTTACTGTAGGACGTTATGTTCAGTCTGTTGCAGTGATATTTTATATCTTACACAAAAAAACACAAGCAGCTGATGGTCACCAAAAAAAGGTAAAAATGAGTAAGTGTAATACAAGAACTGTGAGTGTATACAGAATGTGTTGACATCCTGCACATTGGTGCTGTCCAATGGTGCTGAAACGTCTCATTCACATGTTGCATGCACTGCTTGTGTGCACGTTAGTTAGCTGAGCTTTATTTAAACAGATCAAGATCTCGTTTGCAAGAGAGACCTGAGGAAAAAGAGATCCAATTCATTCACCCTAATCAATCCAATCCTATCTTACATCAATTTGCCTCAGTGTGCATTACAATGTGTACAACAACAATGCCACCTGTCCCCAACCTTTAAAAAATATATATGGAAATACAAAAAAATATTATTTTCTTTTTATTAAAGGAACCTCAGTGAGTGTACTGTAACAGAGGAAGGGTTCCTCTGTCAAGATAGACAGACAGGAAACACCTACTATGTGTAAAAGACTCTCAGTAGTCTTATTTGCTTTTGAGTCAGTGTGACTGAAAACACTACAGTCCTAATTGAGATTTTAAGTGTTTGGGGAGGTACAATATTGAATGAAAGAACAGGAAAATCATTCATCTCATATGGCAGTCAGTAATAAGGTATAACATTCACCAAGCTTTTTTCCTATGCCATTCATCCACTCTGGTTTGGCATCCCTCGCTAGCTGTTTCATTGTAGTCAGAGACTTGGTATATTATCACTATGTCATTGCACTGTACTGCTCAAGGCTATACAAAGCCTCTTTTACTACTCCCAGCTCATGCGTTTTTCATTGGCCCAGGCTTGTTAATTAAAATGCTGAATGGCACACTTTAGGTTGCAAACACAAAATTTTGTTGTTTGACCTTTTCTTTTAGCTAATATGTGGCACTGCCTGAGTGCTGCCTGACACTGATGAATGGATAATGTACTATCCCAGATGACAGGCCTCTTTGGGAAAATTAATGAGAACATAGTGTGCAAGAAAAGAGATTGTTGAAAAGGGGGAGGTTCTTTCTCTTTTTCAAGGCCTGAATTACTCTTACAGATTATGTTGGTACTGGAGCTTGCAACTGGTTAATGGATATTATGTAGTTATTTATCATGTAGACACTTGAAAGAGTGATAAAAAAGATTGGATGCAAAAAGAAGGTAAGTAGACAGTGGTAATGATAAGAGCTGGGGAAAGGTTGGCAGAGACAGGTAGACAGTGATAACCATCATGGATGTCGTCTGTCTTCCCTTCATTAACGCTAATGTTTGTTGCATTCTGTTTGTTTGGCTGAATGCTAAAATTAAATATGCAAATTATGAGACAAAATGGATGCTTCTCAAATGCACAGCTGTCAGACGTGTTCATTTATTGTACTTCCTTCGAGCCACAAAACAAGCTTAAAGGCTGGTGCTTTTTTTGTTTAAAGGGATTTTAACCAAATCCCTAACTGATTTGTTAACCGATTACTTCCTTCTTTCCTTTTCGTCACCCTTTTCTCCTTCACTCTGTCAAAGAGAACTACCAAAATGAGATGAGAACATGGATGAAATCTATTATCCGGTGCAAATTAGTCAAGCCTGCTTGACTATCTCATGAGTCATTACTGAAAAGATGAAAATGATTCACCAGTAGATTAACACATCTTCATGAAATGTAATAAATGGTCCTTAGCATCAATGATGACCACATGTGCGACAGATGAAGACTTTCTTTGAAAGACCCAGTGGAAATGTGTGCTAACTAGCAGTTTGTGGCACTGATGTGCAATATTGGAAGAAGCTCAAAGTAAAGCCTAATTGCACGGCTCTTTAATGGACGCTGCTGGAGACTGCTTGATGTGGTGTAACTACTGTCTCCATCTGGCAAAATGGACACATGGTAAATACTTTTGGACATACCAATATACCAAACCTCTGTGAACAGCCTCCTAAACTGCATTTGGCTTGTTTCACGGCCCGAAAAATTAAAAGTCCCTTTAGTTGTAACACCACTTAAATGCCAGCCAGTTGTTCCTTCTTGTTCTTATTCCAAGCACTTGACGTTAATGTCACAAGCCAGCATTAAACATTCATCTAATTCCTCCAAAGAACACTTCACTCTTCCAAAATAAAAAAGAAGAAAGAAACTAAATCATAACAAAATTATTCTCAAGCTCAAAACACAGTCAGTGCTGATTCAAGAAACTCATTTACTGGAGATACTGTTCCCACTGCTCGGGGCATTTTGTACTTAGAGCTTTGATGAACAACTTGCTCATTTAGGACTTTAGGTTTTCAACTTTACATTACCCATATGCTGGAGTCACTGGTTATCTCAAGAGAGCCTACAAATTACAAGTTCCCTGCTACAGGGTGAAACTTTCACTAAGGACAAAGATGCAGTGTCTTTTCTGTGAATTGTGGTTGGTTTGAGATTTTAAAAGAAGTGTCTGAAACAACCAGTAGTCCTACTTCATTGTTCTCTGTTCTCTATGCCAATGCCAGTGTAGAGGAATTTGCATCTATCTACCATGAGTGGTGGGAACATTTAGTGTTAGTTAGCCAATATAAACTCTAAATATGTATTATTAACTGATATAATTAGATCTACTGGTACTAAGTCTGAGCATAGGTGATCTAATATTAATCTTTGATTATCCTTAAAATGCATGACTGTAATGGAAAAAAGAAATATAACAGCAATAAAGTATTCCAATCCATATGCAAAATAGAAATTATGCACAATATACACCAATTAGCCAGATGGGGTGAATAACACTGATCATCTTTGTATACTGTGTTAGATAAACGACTAAGTCAGAGAATCTCCAAAACGGCAGGTATTATGCAGTGTTGTTTTATTCAGTGGTCATTGCCTACCAAAAGTGGTCCAAGTAAGGATAACCAATGATGTGGAGCTCAAGGTTCACCGATAGTTAGGGGTGACCCCTCTAGTTTACCCTTTATAAGAAATGCTTGACTGCCTATTCGTGTTTAAATGTTGTGTCTGATCAGTGTAACTATCATTAAAACTATCAAACCAATAGTATACTAGCAAAGTTTAACGGATGTCAGGAATAAATTCTACAGACTAACAGGTTAGGAAACTCTCCTTTTCTCTCAGGTATCTCTACATTTACAAATCTGGACAAAAAAAAGCCCAAGAAGTATCCAGAAAGTGGAGTTTTCCTGCCATTACTACCTCTGCCTTGTCCAGGTGAAATAGCAATGGCAGCCAGTGAGCCAATAATAGATCATAAGCCAACCTATGATGTGGTGGCAACCTTTGATGTGGTGGCATATTATCTGAAATAATATAGAAAAACAATTTATGAATTTATAACATGAAAACATTGTGACAATATGAAAGGTTTCACTCGTAAATAACATGCAGCAAATTATCATTAGCCACATTTGCAGATCCACTTGGCTTTAGAGAGCTTTTTACTGAACTTCAGGCAGAACTTTAACATTTGGTTCAATCTCACGGCTCTCATTATGTTGTTTTCAGCCAACTGCTTCTTTGTTGTGAAAGGACCTCTGTACATTACCTGCTCAGCACCAAATGGCAGACTGACACAGTGAGCAACTAGCTAGTGGAACATTGACTAAAAGGTCAGACTTTTCTCTAAGGAGCTGATGAAGACTACAGTGGAGACCAACAACAGAGAGTATTAGATAACTCTGTTCAACTGTTCCGTAACTGTTGGATGTATAAATCTCTTTGCTAACAAATTTTGCAAATTTGAGAGGTGACAAGTCATGACTTGTTTCAAATTCTCCCAAGTGGCCCCAAAAAGAGAACCTGGTTGTTCACAAACATAGTTAGGGTTAGGTCATCATGCCATCTTGTTAAAAGTATGTGACCTCTGTAGGAAAGGTCTCTCCTGGAAAAAAGAAAAACAATAATAGTAACAACAACAACAATAACATAGTCAATAAACACAATCTGTATTTGAAGGTTTGGTGAATACAACATGAACATAGAGAAAATGGAAACAAAGAGAATGAAAATGTAAAGCTTCATCAGTCAATCACTCATTATCTCTCTGTAACTTGTCTCCAAGAAACAGAAAGTTAAAAAAGTAAATTAGACTGCTAGACAAGTTGTGAAACATTTATAAGAAACAAAAAAGGAAAAAAAAAAAAAACTCTACTTCTAATCCAAGATCAATAGGTGCCATGAAGGAGGAATGTTACACAAGCAATTACCGTGCACTATTTAAAACCTGCAGGACTGCAACAGAGCTGGAGGAGTCAGTGAAAGTTCATCAGACATCAGTGAACACACTGGCTGCTGCCATGAAGTTGCCACTTCCAAGTATAGACTTGTGTAATCAATCACCTGAGATCTGAGCAAATCAGACCTCACCAACCAACCAGCACACCAACTTTCAGAAAACAGCTGACTGATTCTGCTACAGTTTGCCCTTGGAAATGGGTAATTGCCTGTTTTAGTGTTGTGTGTACACTCAGGGCCCTGACCCGAGAGGCGTGGACTGTCTGAAGAGTAATGGTCATTAGTTCTTCCCTGTCTGTAACTCTGTCATCCAGTCGTGTCATTTGCTTCAGACAGGGTTAGATGTGCTAATTGGTTTAACAAGTCTGAGTGTCAGTTTTAAATTGTGCCTACCAAAGATCACAGTCTTCAGCAACTTATTGAAACTTCTTTGTGCTACTCTCACGCACGTCATTACAGTTTTATTTACCTATCTGTCCTACGATGAAAAATGTTTAATCTATCCACCCAGTCTCTCTGTATTTTCACTGTTTGAAGTCCACATTCAGGATTAGAGGTGACCAAATCAACGAGGAACTGTGTTCAATTTATTTCCTTTTCATCCAAACTGTAATATCAGAACATCACAACTCTTGCAACTCGCCTTGTAAGTGAATTTATAGGACAGCTACAAATGGATTCATCTGAAATCTCCATTACGTGGGAGACTAGCTTTGCTGAGTGTGCAGTATCAATAATTTTGTTGTCCGCGCCCGTGTGTGTGCTTTTAAAGATCATCAGTGTTCCCAGGAAAGAATGAAGTTGTTTTTGACTTTGCCAGCTGAGACGCCATCGTTGGAATTTGAAAGATCACTTGTTTGTATAAGAAAAACCAAAAAGAAAAAAAAAAAAGCATTGAGGAGATAAAAGGGAGACCGAGCACAACTCAAGTGGGTGGCAGTTGTGAGGTATTGATTTACCATTATGGTTCAGATTGACCGTGATGCTGCCCGTGGAGTGCATTTATGTTATCAAAGATGAGCCATTTTGATAGCGGTCTATTATGACCAGAGGTTCTTTCTTTCTTTTCTTAAAATGATTAAGCTGAAAAGTAACAAAAGGTTGCTTTCAGGAGCTTAACAACTGATTTTATTTTGTCTTTGTTTCTCTTATCAGAATAATAAAAATGTGTTGGATTACATTATGAGATTGCAACTCTGTTCGGTGAAAATCTCTTGTTTGAGTGTCTTTCAAGTTTGTATTTTAATTAAAGGATTACATCAGATTAAACTACAGTCTGGTAAAAGACAGTACTGTATGTGCAACCCTGTTGTTTTTCTGTTTAAAAGAAGTCATCACACATACAGAATCACGAGAATGTTCAACCATTTCTCATGTACTGAAAGTATATAATGTGGCAAGGCTGCCGTTGTATTTGATTATTTGAATGCGGGTTTTATCTGTGTCACAATGCAGCTCAAGGTTGGACAAACCAGGGGATTCATCATGATCACGTTTTTCTAAAAAAGAGAAGCCAAAAGAAGGACAGACAAAACAACATGGAAGTTATGGGGAAATGAGAGGCTTGTCGACAACCGCCTGCATTTATACTGCTGCCAGACCAGGTGAACTGACTCTCACTGATGACCCGACTCCTCCCACAAGGCCCCTAATGTGGGAGAGACCTGCCCAACATGGGCAGAGGACAACACAAAAGCAAAATAAATAAATAAATAAATAAAAATAGGCATAGTGCAGAATTGTAACTCTTTTATAATCATAAGTCAATTTCTGTCTGTGTGTTCATATGTTGACATAAATGAAGTAAAACTAAAGCTAAGCTGTGACCTGTATGTGTGGTTGAATGTGCCACAGGATAACAAGCCTGGCTCCCACCAGCAACATGAATCAAACTTACCAGGCTTCAGGTGAAGCTAGGCAGACACCGTGTGGCTTTTATTAATTGTGTGTATTGTGTTAACTCACACTGCACCTTTTAATCGGACTTCCTGCTCAGGCAGAACCTCCCTGTTCTCTGCTCACACTATCTGCTGCAATGAGGAGCTCACAGTGAACAGAGCCCCCACTTAGGTTTGTGCAGTTTGAATGACATTTAGTCAAACAAGACAGCTGTGTCGTCAATGTTGACAGAGATTAAGACATTTGGCTTTACATTTTGTGATTCTTCAATTAAAGGAGAACAAGGGGAAAATTATGGCGACACAGATGGCTGAAATATATAGGTGTTGTTAAAAGTAGTGTTTATGTTGCAGATTGAGTACTAAACAGGGTTTCAGATGTCAAAACAGGATCCTGCAAATGGCTGCTCGCAGACTTTGTTTGTCTGTTGTCCCCGATCCCCAACCAAACCACCTGGGACAATGGCATGCGACCAGGCCTGCTGAGAAGAGTGATCAGAGACCCGTCATAATAATATTTAATATTTTTCTGGTTAACTGGGTTCCAGGAGTTTGTTCACACTGCATGTCAAATGATGATCTGTCAGAAAGAAAATCCAGATTCTAAATAAGTCCAGTGCAACTGAATTAAAGTTCATATCAGGCCAAATCCATACAGTGTCTGCCCAGCTTAATTCTTACATCCTGCCTTTTGAAATATTCTTTTGGTGGAAATATACTTCACAAGATGTCATACTGTGGACCTGTGAACAGCCTGGCTGGAGTGCAGAAATATTGACTTCTGAAGACTCGAGTGAGGCTCATCCTTCTAACCAATCAGAGAAGGCCAATTCATTCTGCTCGTCCCTTAAACTTTGTAGTTTCTTATTTATAGTAATTTCTTAAGATGAGTAAGGACTCGAGGAGCTGACTGGAGTGGGACTGAGAATAGTGGAGCAAGGACAGTGTATATACCAAACATTTAGAGTTTGTTAGTTTTTCCTGATACTCTCTTGACAAGCGTGACTCACGTTTTTATTATTTATTAAGTTTTTATATTCTTTTTTCAATATTTAATCAAAGCCATGACTCTTCCCAGTATTTTCAGTAGTTTCCACTTAACACATGACAATCAGGACATCTAGTCTTATCAAATCTTGTCTCTTGTGTCACAGACTTTGGTACAGTACACATTACATGTTTAGTAGGTGACATGGTTTGGTTTACATGATGCAATCTGCCATTGCACTTACTGTATGCACTGTGCACTAGTGTTTTAATATCATCATGATCTATCACAGTATGTTTTACTGTACTATTGGGGATAGGTTTCATGTGTTACAAATGTATTTTGCACCAGTTAAATAGTTGTATCTTTTGGTCTGATGTTAAATAAATGAAACAAATCATGCTTGGAATAAAATGCATGCTTGAATGTACACTGGAATAGTTTCATTTCAAGAGCTCAACATCTACAGTATCAGCTGCAGAATAGAGACATTTTGTACCTCTGGTGCATGATTTCTTTAAGGAGGTACTTCTGTCAGCAAAATCATAATTAACAGAGATGGTCATTGTGTGCCCTAGTGGGTGCTTTTATTTGTTTCCTTGTGTTTTCTCATGTGTGCATAGTTGTGTTTGTGTTCTGTTTGTATCTCTGTGTGTGTGTGTGTGTGTGTGTGTGTTAACTGGTTCATCTTAGGCCCGTCAGCCACCACCCTCTGCTCTCACGCATTGTGAATCATGAGGACTGTGGGGTGTAACAATAAAAAAATAAGAAACTCTCCTGTAGGGGGATTGCTGATGTGTATGCGTGCGCTTGTCTTCAAGTGTCCGTGTATGCACATGCATGCGTGCATCAGTGTGTATCTGTATATGGGGTCTGCCTGCTGCATCTTCCGTCTTCTTCTCCTTGTTGTTCTTTCCCCTGGGAGGCCGTTTGGGTTTTCATGTTGCCCCCCCTCCCTATCTTTTTTATGTAGGACACTGCTGCCTGCTTGATGTTTGAGTTGTGTGTGTGATGCAGCTGCGCCTTCTGTTTTTTTAAGCAAGTGCGATACGATTCAAAGCCCTGACAATCGGATGCTGAGAAGAAGAACAACAACTATTTTGGGTACAACGGCAGCTCACCAAACACAGGATGTTCTGAGTGAACATGGTACAGAGTCTCTGCTTATTGCACATTAGAGGGAAGAATGGGGCAAAGGAAGAGAGGGGTGTGAAGGTGTGTGTGAACCAGTGAAGAGGCGTGAACTTGCACTTGAACCTGCACTGGAGGATACTGATTGATTGATTCACAAGCAGACAACATGGTTGATGTGTAAGGGTCAGTAGTGCTGCCAAACCCACTGAGAATAGACTGTAGCTTTGCCCGTGCTGTCAAGGGGAGGTGGTGGAGACCAAATCAGTGGACAAATAAATAATTTTCTTAAGTTACAAATACATCAAGTAAAAATACTCCATTAAGTTAAAAATCTTTATTCAAAATTGTACTTGAAGCTAGAATAAGCCACTTAAGGTAGTGCTAGCATGTTAGCAGCAGGCAAGAATGGGGGAGAAGAATGGATTACAGGCAAGGAAAAATAATATTAAAGTAGGAGGAAGGAGTTGAGGTGGAATAACAAGAAAGAGGATAAGAGGATAAACACATATCAGACAGATTTATGGTAAAAGCAGTAAATGTGTGATCACAGTGCATCGGGGAAAACCCCTCTTCTGCAATTTCCCTGCCTATTTTGTTATAAAGTTGTGTGGAAGTTATGCTTGTTACGAAACAAAGTGATTAATCTCCACTGTTAAATAATAGGAGGCTCTTTTTATGGTGACTAAGCATTTCGCGGTGTGAAGCATTGGTCATGGCCAGCTGATAGATATTAAACTACTTAGGGAATTAGCTGCTGCTACAGTTGGCAAGAAACTGGATTAACGCTTTAAGATTTTAAGCCTGACTTTCCTGTGCTGCTTTTCATCTCAAACAAAAACATAACCATCACTTCATAAAAAATTCAAATGGCATTAATGATGCACTGGTCTTGTCAGGAACCAAACTAGATGAATTCAAAGAAATGATATGAATGCCACTTGCTGGAGAAATTCAACATTACATTCAACAACTCCTGTGACTCCTGAGCCCTTGCAAATGATCATTGGCTGAGACATGTAGACACTGGAGAGGGCAAAGGATGGTTTAAATATTAAAAGACACATGTAACACTTTGTCTTTCTATACCCTGTTATGATTGTCCTTTCTTGTCTGCAGTTTAGGCTCCAAGAAACAATAAATCTTAGTCTTAGGCATCATCTATGTTCATTAGTGCCACCATTAATGTTCACGACATCTTTCCCACTGCGTCCGACTTGGAGTAACACCATGGTATGGAAGCTGGCACCCACAAATCCCACTTCATCAGCACTTGCAAGTTAAATAAATAGAATAGCATAATGCAGGAAACGCTTTATTAGCTTATGAGCTGTTGTACAGTTTTTACCAATTGCAGTGTCTTTGTCGCCCCTTTTTTGTCGTTTAGTTATAATGTAATCTAATACTGATGTATATCTGGCAAACAGTAACTTGAGATACACAATAGGTGTCATCTATCTACTTGTTCATTTTCTGTAACCAATATGCTACACTATACTATACAGTCTGGCTTTTACCAGCATGTTTCTTGAAACTCACTATGCGGCCATTAAACCCTGATGTGTTATCACCCAGCATTAGTGTTGCTGTAGTGCTCTTGAGGCATTTCAGGCTCGGGGAAATGTATTCAGCCCTGTCAGTGGAAAAAGCCTTGATTCACTGAATAGTCACTTTTCAAGGATTTCGCAGAACACTTCTTACTTTTAATCGACATTACTGCTCATGTATTTTAAACACGCAGCACATGTTGGGTCCATGTTGGTCATGACACTTGCTGATCAAAGCGGTTGTAAATGGTTTTTGCAAATTTGCAAATTTGTGGGTTTGAAAATATCTGCAACCGCATGATGTGGATGTGATGACAGGGGCTGAGTCACTGGTTTTCAAATGTCAGGGCTGTTGCTCAGTAGAGATGACTAGAGTTATTATAATAACAGTATTATTATTATTTGGTATCACCATGTGGAATTTAACATCAGCTCATGTATTTTATGTACTGTGTTACTATATTTTCATGCGGCATTGTGCATTAGCTGATGCATTCCTGCACCACTAGAATGAAACTCAATTCCATTTAGAAATAAAGAACTAGTAACGGGAGATGCTGAAATTGTAGAGGGGCAACAGAGTTTTTGGAGGCATGTGTAAGTGTGTCATGACATTTGAGGACAGGAAGAAAACAAAAATGTGCCACCACGGGATGAAAAACACTGTGACACAGTGTGTCTTGATATTTGCTGCTGAAAATCGACATAGAAGTTTTGATAGATTGGAAAAGACATTGGAAAGAAAATATCAGTGTTTGTAGCAAATAGGTGATTGTTGAACCTGAAGAAAACTGCAACTAACCTTTAAAGCCCGACATGGCTTTATTCAACTTACAGTCATGATATGGATTCGAGTCCACTTCGTACTGTACCTTTAATGGTGTTAAAAGCCTGATGGGTTTCATCTGACTGGGGGAATACTTTTTTTCCAAAATGTCCTACTTTTCACATCCAAATCTGTGCCTTTCAGAAACTTTTTAGGTCACATTTGGATTGACGACATTAACACATTAGGGAACCAGCTGTTAATTGATGATGTCTTATTTTGTAACATATTAATTATCTTAAAGTAGGAAAGACTATTAAAACAATGAAGAACCTCAAAATGTCATCGTTTTTTAATATTAGTAGTAGTTATTGTTATTGGTGTCTAGACATTCTGTTTTCTTCAGGGTTTAAAAAAAAGCAGAACAAAGTTAAGTGAAGACACAATTTTGGAAAGACAAAAAATCCAACTACTCAAACTGCTTGCACACTCAGACACTTACCCGCTGGTTCTCTTACTCCATCCTCCCACCGTCCACAGGATGACTTGACTCATGTTGCCATAGAAACAGGAATTACCAAAGGCTCGATAATGTCTGGATGGAGTGCAGAGAAAGAAAGACAAAAAAGGGAGACGTGTCTCTTCAGTGCAGACATAGTGAGCTTTCATTTTATACTTTCTGGTTGTTCTTTCCACAAACGTTGAATCAAACCCACAATATAGTGCAGGAAACAAATCAGGAATCAACATGTCAGGGGGAATTACATTTCACAAAGAAGGAATCTTCGGACTAAAGGGCTCATGATAGAAGGTATCTACAGTTGTACAGACTGTAAAGCCCTCTGAGGTGATCCTTTTGGGATTTTACATCCATGCAACCATCTTTCTATTACTTTGAACACTGTTCCTGTTAAGACAGGTCACTATCTATCACAGGGCTGACATGTACAGACAGACAAAAACTCACACACACACATTCACACATTAACAATTCCAATTCATCAAATCATAACTGCATGTCTTTGGACTGTGGGAGGAAGCAAGCAGAAATACAAATATTCAGACTGTGTCAGGGGCAATTTAACAAAAATATTGTAAAACCATAAAGCAGAAGAGGTTGAAATATCCCATCTGTTAGTCTCCAGCATGACTCAAGCTCCAAAAACACATCTAACATTCCTCCTGACATGTAAATTGATATTTATGCAGGAAATTGGTGTAGTGCTCCTTTAAAGTCAAATTCTCACAGTTGGACTGCAGCTACAACCTGAACTAGAAAACACTAATCAAGATATGGCACAAAATGCCCCAGACCTCTCTGACAGACAGCGTAATGCGATCAGCTGAGCTGCACTTTCTGTGCCAAATGGCATATCTGGAAAAAAATACCCACCAAGGGAGACCACAGAGTACAGTACTGCTTTCACCAAGTCCTTTGGTTTGTTTGCTCTGAAAATAATTTATTTTAGTTTCAGCAACGCACTGTCTAGATTGTCCAAAAGAAGTGCAATAACCAAGTGATGCTGAGTAAAAGATATTGGAGTTTGGCAACTGTCCACCCTGCTTTAAAGTACCTGTCATTTTCATCCTCCACACCTGCCTAAACTTCAGTGATCTGCATGTGATGCAACAGAGACACAAACAACATTGGACATCGATTTTCACAAACCAAGTAGGTGCGATCTTGGTGCATAATTAAAAGAGTGTCCCTTTCAAAATTGGAATCATTACCAGTAGTATTCTTTAAACCTTTGTCACAGTTTTGAAGGGATTTCTGCTTAGGAACACTTTCTTTAACTGTTCTTCAGACAACTGCAGTGTTTACTTGTATTACTAATAAATTCTAACCTTATTGTTGGCCTGAATGGAGTCATTTTGTCATGGTCAGGAAGTTTAAAATGATAGAAGATTTTCCAGTACTCTAAGCACTGTAAGCAGCATGCAACACGGTCATTTTTTTCCCCAATACTTTTTGGCTTTTGTTCCATTCAGCACATCCACCAAGTACATGGGCAAGTCAACTGACTGTGGCACATTTCCATCGTTCTCTTCCATACTATCAAAGACATTATCGAATTCCTAGCCACCACGTTAGCAGAAAGACATATTTTTTCCCCTCATGAATTAATCTGTCAGGAGCAGGATCGCAGCGTTCCTCTCCCTTTGCTTCTTATCGCAGCTCTGAGGCAACTTCTTAAGTGGGAACAGGAGATAAGATGAGTCGGAGGAATGAGATATCGCAAGCTAAACTGAGATTTAATTTGTGATGGAATTTCTAAGCATGCGGTGCGACGCTGCGCAGGAAATACTTTGGGAGGTATGAGCTCTCCATCTGGACAAACAATTGCTTTCCGCCTGTGCAAACAATTCCTAATTACTTCTGTCTGATTAACTGGAGATTTTGATCTGAGTCCCAGACACAAATAAGCCACAGGTGTGTGTAGGGCAGCCACTACATCGTGCACGCACAGAGACATAAACACACATGCTTTCTGTTTGTATTGTGGTTTTGCATTGATGCAAGTCAACATAATAATCCAACTAAGATTGTATTGTGGATGCAACAAGGAGGTCTGCTTTATCTGCTACTTGCTACAGCTTAGCAGAATGCGAGTAGGAGAATTCTTTCTTTTGCTTTGTGGGGACATGTACTGCAGTCAAGTCCCAGTTTACGTACAGGTCTGTCCAGACTCCTGTTCTAATTAGCTCATCCATGAGTCCAAGTGTTCATTTCTTTGCCAAATGTAGGAAATTCCTTCGAGGCAGTTCTGACATATTGCATTCACAGGAATGAGAAAGCCATTAAAGTCACAGTGACCTTAATCTGTTAGCCATGAAGATCTCAGTGCAGCCTTGAGTCCAAGAAGATGCTTGTGCCAATCTTAATAAATTAATTCAAGGTGCTCCTGATGTCCCCTAATTTTATTTTTCTAGATTAGATTAGATTACGGTGAACTGTGAATTATTTGCTTTTACAGCACATTCACAAGTAGCAAAAAGGTGGATTTCCTGAACTGAACATCAGCACATTAGGCCTGTGTTGATCTGAACATTGTTAGTTCCAATATTGTGCCTACTATTTAATCAAGATACATTAGTCCTCAGCAATAACTCCAAGCCAAGTTACATAATCAGTCCCCAACTCATACATTTCCCATCTATTTCGTGCCTATGGGACCCTCCAGCTATCACTCGCTGCACGGGGCGGCCCTGAGAAGGGCAGGGTGTCTATTCTTGTTGAAAACATCAAAAAGGTTTCATCATTAATGAACTTGCTTGAACATTCTTTCTTTCGTTTAGATGTTTGCTTGATTATTCAAAAATCCCTTTCATCCAGAACTGTCTATAGCAATGCGTCATCCTTGCCAAAATTCTTCTGTGCATGCTCATCTTTAAAAACGGAGCATCTTTGATCAAAAGGCGATAAAAATAGCAATAGCAAGGAGACAGATCAGATTCTGTACTGTATTATGTATTACAAAAGAGCTGCTGTGCACCCTTTACCTTCCTTGCATCTTATATTCTAAAAAACTCGGGGAGAAAGGCGTTTGCATGTTATTTATCTTAGATACACAGCACTCAGGATTCACTTTAACATAAAAGTTTCAAAAACAAAAACACATTTAAGATGATTTCTTTGCACCACTGAGGAAAGAAAAGAGTCTAAAGTCAAATAACTTTTACTTGCATGAGCTGACTTTCACCTAAATATTCCAAATGTATTCAACTGTTTTACTCAGGTGTGATCCACAACACCAATCTTTCATTCTTTCTGTCAGGGGATGTTCTTGTAAATGTGGGGAATTCTCCAGGCAACCAAACAAAAAAGTTATTTCTGTTTTGCCTCAAACTACTTCTCAGCACTCAAACCATGTATGATTTGTTCTCCCATGTCCCTCGCTTTCCCCTCAGTCTCTTCTGCTCTCAATCTCACAAGTGCTGCCCTGAATGGTTTTCCTTAAATGGAGGTCCCTGCGGTGGCACATAATCCACTGGCACCTAGGAAAAGGCTGGTGAAGCTGTGATCCAGTTACCTCCCCAAAGACCCACACTAAACTCCTCCAATGAGGGACAGTTACTAACATCCTGAATCTTAATTTGGACAGTGGTGACGGGAGTGCAATATGCTTTTTTTGGAATAACACTTAATGACTTGCTGGCCTTGTATCTTCAAGTGGATCCAATTTGCTCTGGGGATTAGATATCCTTCCTCCATGCAAACTCGTTCTGATTGAGCCAGCTGATCCAACAATTCAGTATTAGGCTGAGGCGAGCCCCGTGTACAGTGCAGTACATCAGCAAGAAAGAAATGTGCTGCATCCGCTACTTTAAAGATCGCCAAGCAAATGTTTGACAGAGGAAGCAATACATGTGATAAATTTCCCTGCTACAAAACAGCAACAGAAATATGCATTTGTGTTGCAGTTGAGTACATTGCTGAAATGCTTACCTCTGTGTGATTTGCATTTTATTTGAATGCATTTCTGCACTTAGCAATGGATGTAACTCCAGCATGTGAACATCGTCGAACAAGTATCTGAAATGTTCTGTGGAGAAATCCCATTTCAGGGTTCAACAATTCCACAGAAGCTGCTCATCCGGACAGCTCTGAAATATACGCCCATGTAAAGCTTGTCTATTCAATCAATTTCCCTATTTTCAATTACCGACATTAATGCTTTGCATGCTACTGTTTTTTTGCACAAAATATATTAAGCTAGTTTTGGGTCGAACAAAGATGGGGACAATTAAGGTGGCTGCAGATAAGCTGATGAGATTTACACTAATGTACAATGTTTCTCTTTGGCTTTGTGGAGATTCTTTTTTCTTATTTACTTTTTGAGTGTAAAGAGATGACCTTGTGTTTTGTGTGGTATACACAAAAAATATATTACAGTTCGAACAAAAGATAACAGCAAAGTACCATTGATCAAAAAGCCTGTTATTCTGGTGACGGCCAAGTTAATACAACACTAAGACCAAAGGAAACAGAGCAAATGTGGAACTGAAGTTATAAGTTATTTTCTCTTCAATCAAAAAACAGCATGTAAAGAAGATTTTAATTATGTCTAAGGAAATCGGAGCTATTGAGGTGTCATTAACCTTAATTTTGGAAACAAATAATATAATATACATGAATAATATAATAATAATTATTATTGTTATGCTAAAGGACAGAGGCACCACGATAAATACATATAACTAGTGCAGTCAAATATTTGTGCAGGCTGCCTAAATGAGGAATTTGAGATCTTATTTTTATCATTTATTTACGCCTAGCTGCATTTATGATGTATAACGCATCAAATAAATACCATCAAAGGAAAAATATGATACTTTATGTTTTGATTTCCCCCCTGATGGTACCAAAAAGGCAGCCATATCTGCAGCGCTGGATGAGATATATTTGCTTTGGTTCTGTAAAACCATCTATGTTTTATAAAACCCACTCATTCATTCC